>NC_071502.1:6250000-6875000 GCF_028408465.1 Anastrepha ludens
CAGTACGTCTTCACCTTTGAATTTTCCAGTCAAAACTGTTGCCTCGATGGCATTGTTCATCATTTTCTTGACTGAGAGCTGGTTGACAGTCTCGTCTTGATTCTCCACAGTATCGATGGACTTATATATTGTTGTTTCACTGGGTATTCCATGCTGTATGGTGAATTTGCTGATGGTATTGACATCGATGTTATTGTCTGCTAATATAGCACGTGTACTGAGTCACTAATGGTTTTTGTGGTTCTGTGCATTGTTTGGAAAAACTTTTTGCACCAATTCGTCGATGCCTTCGATGTGATCTTACAGAAGTTTGCTGGCAGGGTGATACATTGTGTGAACATGTCATATTCGTTTTATCTGTGTAAAAATACATGGTCGTACTAATTTTTATGACAATCGGTTGAACGGGGCAGAAGTTGCTACTCTGCAGCGCCACGTGGTGGCGAGTTACATCTATGAGCATATACTACTAACCTTCTTCGTGAAAAAAAATATATATATACCAATTTTTATAATAATCAGTCCAGTAATTTTTGAGTTCATCGATGACACAAAGACAAACATTCATTTTTATATATAAAAAGCAGATAAAAATTTAGTAAATACTTCTACAAACATATATCCCAAAAGTTATTCAAAAATATTTGTTAAAAAAACGGCTTTCCCATAGCCTAAAAAAATTCCAAAATAGTATTAAAGTAATGTCTTCAAACGTTTCCATATCAAAAAAAAGAAAAGAGCAAAATCCACAAAAATTTTTAGTACAAATTTTCAAGAAACTTCATACCCTTATTTAGTGAAAATTCTCAAATAGTTCCATTTCTCAAAAAAAAAGTTTGAAAAAAAAAATTTTTAATAGGAATTCCCAAATAATTACAATTCCCAAAAAAATTATTTATGAAAATTCCTAAAATACCAACTTTTCCAAAAAAAAAAAAACAGAAAAGTTCCAAAAAATGTTTAATGAAAATCCTCATATACTTTAATTTCGAAAAAATATTTATTAAAAATCCTTAAATACTTCCACTTTAAAAAAAGTTCCAAAAAAATATTTAATGAAATTCATTAAAAACTTCCACCACTAAAAAAAAAAAAATGTTAGAAAAAAATTTACTGATAATCGTCATATACCCAAAAAAAATGTAAAGAAACTCATGAAATAACTTCACTTCCTAAATTAAAGTTCTAAACAACCTTTGAAGGATCATCAACCACTTCCACTCTCAGAAAAAAGGTTTCAAACATATTTAATGAAAATTTTCAAACACTTTCTTTCATAACCAAAAAAATTTTTAGAGAAAATCATCGAATAATTCCATTTTTCACAAAATATGAATGAAAAGTTTCAAGAAAATATTTAGTAAAAATCCCTGAATACTTGCATACCCAAAACAATATTTAAGAAAATCATCAAATAATTACAACTTTGAGAAAACAAAAATTTTTTCTAATATTTCATGAGAATTCTCAAATAATTCTGCTTAAAAAAAAGTTCTCAAAAATATTTAATAAAAATCCTCAAATACTCCTACTATTCAAACAAAAACATTCCAAAAAAAATATGTAATGAAAATCCTCATCACCCATATGAAAAACGAAACTCAGAAATAGTATGTAATCAAATTTTTCTTTTTCTCCTCGTTCACTCCACTCGGAAGCATAGGGTATCGACAAGACTTTTCCATCGTACACGGTTCTGTGCTGCTGTTTTTGCACCGCCTCATAAGATGTCGGCATCTGCTAGTTCGCGCAGCATCGACCTGTTCCAAGTGTTTTTTGGTCGACCGAGATCTCTGCTCCCTTGCGGGTTCCAGTTCAGATATAATGAAATAAAATACTTATCTCCTTTTCTAGGTACAGAACCTACAACAGAATTTCAGATTGCAAAATTAAAAAAAAAATTAAAATTAAAAATCTACCGTTGAATTTTTGTACCAATCCGACCGGTTTTTAAAATAATGTCCCAAATCCTTTATTGTTAATTTATACGAGTACACTTCTCACACTTTTGAAAACTTACCTTTTTTACATATTCGCTATCTTTAAAATTCAGTGAAATAATAAAACTGGTCACATTTTTTAAGAATCTTATCACATTTATTTACGTTCATTTTAATTACAAGATTTCTATTATATATTTGTTCTTTTATTTAATATTATATAATTACTTATGATTCTTTCTTTTCTTATTTATTACAACTTATTACGTAATATTTTCATAATAATTAGCTTTTCTTTAGTTTTTATTTATATAGCAATACATTTTTTACTTGAATTATTACTAAATGTCGAATGGTCAAATTACCGGTGAATGGATGTGTGTGTAGTTATTTACTCTCAAATACAATTACGTACAATACATTTGTATTCAGCTGAGCTCGTCGATTTGTTTTTTTTTTTTTTTTTTTTTTTTTTTGTATATTTTTTGTATACATTTTAAGAGTGATTACTCGCTTTGAATCGAAACTGGTGTTCTTTGCTCTTTCTTAAAATGTAACTGAAATATTTTCACTAACAAACAACCGCGAAACCTAATATAAATGCATGTACTTGTATTCTTATCCATATATAAACTATAATTTCAGGAGTTAAAATTAATATATTTTTTTATAACTTTATAAAAAGTAATTACCAGCGTCTGCTCTTCTTCTGTTTTCGGGCCCCAATGGGTTGATAAAACTGATTGTAACTTAATTTTTATGTCACATTTTTTTCGTTTTTTGTTTATCATTTCTTATACTCCTTAACAAATGTATCATCGGTTTTTGTCTATGCTTATCATTTTTAGTAATCATTATCTAATCAATGTTTCCATCATCATGTGATTGTCATACAAAACATTTCACATAATTTTAATATATTACAATAGTGTCTTTTAGAAAAGAATTTTACTTTTAGAATTGTAACTTAAACTTACCGCATAATAAGTTTTTAAACTACTTGTATTTATGTGTATGTATATAAGTTGCTATTATATTTTCTCAGCAGGCAAACAATGTCACACATACATTCACATATACACTCGCACTCACACTCGCACCTTAAACGTATTTATTTATAAGCAATCGATTTAAATGATTATTGGACAGTTTGAGAAAGCATTTACATATGCGCATGTATGGGTTAGTCAAAGCGAAAGTTAGTTTTTTTAGTTAGTTTCTTTTATGAGAATAGTGGGAATTTAGAGAAATGATTGCGTAAAAATGTATTTATTTTAAGAATCATTCCGGTATGGACCGAAAAAGCTAAAATTTTTGTATGGAACTCAATTTTTTAAAAACCAAAATTTATTTACAGTGAAGGACAATGTTCGGAATAGTCGCGAAAAAGTTCATAGTTTATTGGTTTAAATCGATAAGCGGTCGTAGCTTAGAATAAAAACGTGGCAGAAATCGTGGAAAAATGCATGAAATTTTTTACTGGCATTGCTATTTGAAAACGTTAAAAAAAATTTCACTTGCTAAAACCGGATTTCGATAGAAAAAGTCTATGAACAAAACCTTTGACACGTACAGTGGCCGACAGAAGTCTATAGGGTTTGATTGAAAAGTAATGAGCCTTCCTGCGCGGAGCGTCTGCCAAGCGATCAACCGAATCGGCTGGTGGGGGAAAATGATCGTTGGACCTTCCCCTTCCACTAGGAACCGGTCCCAGTTCTTAAACTAAAAAAATCTTAAACTAAAGTCGTGCAACAGTCCAGACCACTGTAAAAAACTTTAAAAATAGTGGTTCCATCGAGAATAAGCCGCGCAGTAGCCGCCCGAGCAAACTTTCTCGCAGCGACGTCAGCTTGATTCTAAAAGAAGTGGACGAAAATCCAAGGTTTCTGCTCCGAAATCGGCCGAGGATATAGCAAGCTCATCCAACAAGCGTGTTCATCCAAGAACAATACAAAGAGCTCTGAACTAAAACGGCTTTCATAGTAGAACACCACGAAAAAAGCCTCTTATTTCTGAAAACAAAACGTAAATTTCGCCTGGAGTTCGCCAAAGCACACAGGGAAAAGGGGATGGATTTTGCAAAAAATTTTGTTTACAGATGAGTCGAACTTTAATATATTCGGTAGCGATGGAAGGGTAAGAGTTTGGAGGAAAAAAATGCTGCACTGAGGCCGAAGAATTTGATATCAACAGTGGAGCATGGTGGCGGCAATGTAATGGTTCGGGGAGCTGTTGCTGCATCTGGAGTTGGAAGATTAGTATTTATTGAAGGTAATATGGATCGTTGCAAATACAAATCACTTTTGGAAGTCAAGCTGAAATCTTTGATGGATGTTTTGGAGCTTCGTCCGAGTTGGGTCTTTCAACAGAATAACGATCCAAAGCACACAGCACACATTGTGAAGGATTGGTTGCTTTACCATGCTCCAAAGCAATTAATTACACCAACGCAAAGCCCAGATTTGAATATTATTGAACATGTCTGGGAAATTTTAGATTGAAATATTAGAAAAAATCTGATTTCAAGCGCTTCAGTACTCAAAGAACGACTAATAGAAGCTTGGAACAATAGAAGAGTAACAAATTTAGTCACCTCGGTGCCACGACGTCTTCAAGCTGTAATTGATGCTAATGGTGGACCAACTAAATACTAAGAAGCAATATTATTAGAGTTAAGTGAAGTTTTTCTCACTGGAGTAAGATATTTGTGTACTGTATGTAGACTTTTGTCAACGTTGGCTTTAGGCTTTTTTGCCATAGCTTTGCTATTTTATGTTAATGTATGGATTTTTTTAAGTTTATAATGATTAGAAGAAGCTTTCAAATAAAACTGTGTAAACACCATCTTCAGTAAAGTTTTTGAACTTTCAATCCAGTGGAAATGGGGGGTGTATGTAGACTTTTGTCGGTCACTGTAATATAAATTGATTTCCATTCGCGCCGAGACAGAAACCGACGAACAAGTTTTTTATCACGCTGGTCGACCGAGCGATTGAGAGTGTAAGCAAAACGTGTCCATAACTGGTAACAAGGCGTTCCTGCTTATATAAATAGAAGGTGGTGTGATTACAGTAGTTCATTTTTTCTTCTTCCATTCGCATTTAACCCTCGCTTGCACACCATTTTTAAGACCTTCGGTTGAGCAACCGGGTCAGGCCTTTTTTCGTCTTGTTCGAGGATTCTTTTTAAAAGGTTATATGCATAAATCGACAGAAAATTAAATTCTCGGAAGGTACTTGGAAGCTATAATAGAAATATGTTCAATTCGAGTCGTTGAAAAAGTCTGGCCAGATACGGATGTTCAACGGAGAGCTATTTCAGAATGACCGAAGGTTGTTGTTGCTACGTTCGTGAAAGCGCGATAAATTTAATTTTACCCATTTGTCATTCATTCCATTCTTCTATACTGTTTCTCTTGACAGTTCCAATTTAAAAAATGTTGTTGTTGCTCGAATGCCACCACTTTGAATAGATTCGCCTGCACTCGTCACGGCAGAAATTTAACGATACTCAAGGCCAAGGCGACCTACACTTTTTGCTATTAAAAACTGTGTTTTAGCAAGATGCGCTTGGCTGGTCGTTAGATAGTTCTTCGTTTCTATAAACTTTACATGAGAAAATTCACTGCTTAATTCTGCCAAACGAATGCGATGACTGACTTTTTAGCGGTAAAAATATCTACAAAGATATGGGTAATATTTGTAAGACGAAAACTAGACAAAAGCGCCTGGTTTTTTTGCTTAATAAAATTTATTGCTTCCATTATAATATTTATCATTACACCGTGCGACAAAAATGAACTTGCTTGTATAACCATGGCAAATTTTATATGCACTTGTAACTATCGATTTTATGTGGTACTGCTGCATACTCAGTTTTCATACTCTCGCCAATTTAACTTTTTAAAAGACCTTAAATTTTGAAAAGAAAACCTTTTCAAAAAATAGTTTCAAGTATTAATGTGGCTGCCGTGATAATAATATGGATATGAAGCGAAAGCTACCTAATTAAAAAAAATTTGACTTTTCCTCAGAATAAAAGTAGATATTTTATAGCACTGCGTACCCTTTACTTCATAGGCGGCAAGTTCAAAGCAAATGATCGCAGAAGTGGGTAATATTTACATATAAAATAAATTTTTTTTAATATATATTTTTTTCAAAATAATTCACTCAGAATTTTTAAGAATATTTAAGGGGGGAGCCTGGTTTACAAGATCAAAAAAATCAATTTGTTTTTTCGTTTTAAGCGATTCCTAATATTATATATTTCAGAATATTCACACAAAGTTACGGACAGCTATAGTACAAACTTTTTCTTCTTTTCTAGACTTTTCATTTTTATGATTTCTTTGAATTGACGTACATGAATGAAAAAAAACTAATGAACCTTTTGAAATGAATCATAGCTTGTTTCCTTCAATATTGAATTCTCTTCTATTTGAACTAACAAAATAGATAAAAAAAAATTTTTCAAGATTTTTATACCAAGTTGAAGTGAATTTTTTTTTTATAAATAGAAAGGCATTTTTTTCTTTAAAACCTCCAAAAAGTTGAAATTTTGGAATTTCTCTCAGTTTTCTTAGTTCATCTAGAATAAAAAATCGTGATAATTAGAAACCCATTTGAATTTTTTGCTTTAGATAATAATTGCGAGCTGTATCTTGTACGCCAGTTGGAAACTCCGGCGTTGCAGCGCTCTACTAATTTCTATGTTAAACATTTTTTTCAAATTATTTTAACCAGTAAAAAAATGTTATATACTTTTTAAATGTTCATTAAAAGATAGAAAAAACTTTGCAGTGCTAAATTAATTTTTTCCTTCAAACGAAAATAGCACACAGATGCAATTTTTAGACATCATAAACCAGGCTCCCCCCTTAAGAAAAATTTTTTCAATTAAAAAACTTTTCTTTATCTCGATGTCTGAGATCTCATTAATTTGCTGCAAGAAAGGCTTACCGAAGAAGCGGAGTCGGGCCCTAGCTAGCTCTGGACATTCACATAAGTAGTGGAAGAGACTTTCCTTCGCCCCATCCGCTTGACAGCTTCTGCAGATGGGATTGAAGGGCAGGTTGAGTCTGGCTGCATGATCCCCTACTTTCCAATGACCTGTTGCAGTGAGGCGTGCGATGTTTGGCCGAGTTTCTTACTTAACTGGCGCTTTAAAATAATGCAAAGAAATAATTGCAAATGAATTGAAGTGATACGCTCACAATATATCTCATATTTGGGCAAACGACCTTTAAGGCGCTTGCCGTATTTTCTTTATTTATTTGTTTAAAATTCTTTTTAGTCTGTAAGCTAAAATTGTGAACCTTAAATATAAAAAAAGAGCTATTCTATTCCATAAAAGTCCTGTAAAAATTAAATTGCTGAGAGAATGAAAAATAGGTTAGCAGCATTGCAGCGTAAAATCCATAGTTCCATGTAAATGTGAGATTTGTCCCGAGCAGCTTTTACTGTCGCCCGGTGTCATCAGCCAAACTTCTTGAATATTAAAAAAGACGATTTT
Source organism: Anastrepha ludens (assembly GCF_028408465.1). Classification (NCBI taxonomy): domain Eukaryota; kingdom Metazoa; phylum Arthropoda; class Insecta; order Diptera; family Tephritidae; genus Anastrepha; species Anastrepha ludens. The sequence continues at coordinate 6,257,455 of NC_071502.1, forward strand.
ATGTAAAATTTGCAGCAATGCAAGCAATCGTATTCTAATTAAATTTTTTTATTATGCGTCTTAGTGTACAATTTTATTGATTTACTTACGATGATATCTTATTTTAAGTATTTTAGTACTTTTTCTATGCTAATTTATACTTACTTTAGGTATTTTATGAAAATTTTCACTTAAAACTTTATATTTTTTTTTCTTCTTTATACATATTTTAAGTGTATGTATGTATGTACGTATACTATATAACTATATATCTCACTATTAGCAGGTAAAATTCACATTGATTTCTCATTGTTGTTCTTGTTGCTGTATTTGTAACTATGTATTATCCGATCAATATTATTGCTTTTCATGAACATTAGGAAAACAAAGCGCCATTATTAAGATTATATTACATATATTTGTACAAAAGTTTTGAGGCTTTTATCGAGAACGGCCGAGTGATGACGAAGGCAAGGATTAAATAGCAGAAAAAATATGATTTGAAAACAAACTACAACAAATAAATAAATGACGCATTAATTGAGAATACAGCTCTGATTGGTAATTGTAGAAATTGTCTTAGGCTTGAGCTTTGAGTTACAGAGGAAAGGCGGAAATGTTTGATTCTTAAGTGAATAGAATAGTACACTAATATTTTCAATGATGTAACTTGAGCGCAATTTTTAAAATACAAATTTTTTTAGCGGACATATTTTGCAAATATTCTGCAACATAATAAAACTTCATCGAGTTTAAGAAGTGTTTCGTGGAAAAAATAATAGAAATAAAAAGTTTTGTCACAAAAAATCGGTGTTTTAAAAATATTTTTTTACATGAAGCGTTAATTTAGAACATCGTAGCACCTCCTGCCTGTTTTATGACTTCTTCATATTTTCCATGCATTGAATTTACTACATTTGCACATTTACCCGGAGCAACCAAAACTGTCAAGACCACCAAGACTATTGCCTTTTTGGCTCCACATTTCTTCACTATTTCAAGTTATTTCTATCACTGCTCAAAACGCAATGAAGCTAAAAGAGGTTGGCCTCTCGAGGCAATCTCTAAAGGGACATGGCAGCATTTTCAGGCAGTTAACACCGCATTTCAGTAAACTTCCTGCTAATCTCTCTACCCGCAAACTAGAGTTTGAATGCCATGTCAGAGCAATCTTTCCAAGTAAGCAGGACTAGAACGAGGAGAAAATCTGTATCGATGCTGGTGCCTCTGTCTTCATTGAGGACTCCTTAAAGGAATTGGGAGTCAAAGCAGGAGTTTTCTCTAAATCAGCCAATTTATCATTGCATTCCTTTAAAACTACTAAATACTGCTATCGTTTTTTAGACAGAAGTCTTTGCGATTCTGCACGCATGCGGAATGCTTAGGGAACGCGGGAGCGAGGGAGGTATTTAAATTTTTTCTACAAACAAGCTGCGTTCAAAGCACTGACAACGTCATGTTGCATATTCAAACTGGTAAACTGCTGTAAGGAGGAAATAAAATCTCTTTGGTGTGCAGGTAACATTTCTTTGATCTGGGTTCCAGGGCATAGGAGCATAGAGGGAAATGAAATTGCTGATCAGCTTGCCTGGAAGTGATGGACTGAATCGGCCTCAGAGATCTCCTACCCGGTCATCGCTATCTTCCTGACTGTTATTAAAGGGAAGCTCCACAAGTTATTTCTCAGCGAAGCGCAGAATAGATGGAGCTTGATTTCCTCGTGCGCTATTTTAAAAACTTTTTGGCTCAAGTACAATAGACGCAGGACGTAGAAAGTTCTGGAAACTACACGCCATTCAATTCTCAAACACAGTGCATTTACTGGTCTTTGGACGATGCGCACACAAGCACAAAAGCTAGGTTCACCAGTTAAGCTCCATTGCAGGAGCTACGGTGAGCTTTCAGAGAATGAGACTGTGGCGCTCACTTTCTTTGTAAATCTCCGGGTTTGGCTAGTCGCATAAGATCAGTTGGTGCTCCTTTCTTTAACAGCTTGGGGTAGTGCTCTAACCTAAATCCCATCAATCATCTTCATTACATCAACAGCTTTAGTTGTCGGCAAATATTTGGCCGTCGCAGGTCTAAAAATGGTATCAAAACGGCACTTTAATGCTGGAACTGGTACTTCAACGATTTGACTTAAAAGGTAGAGAACTTCTGTATTTTAGTAACAGAGAGAATGGATCATACAGTTGTCGATAAATTGGCACATTCGTATTTCTATCAGACTCCTGGCTTAGGGACTCCGAGGAACGAAACTCTGACATCTGGACTTATGGAAGGATAGTATGGAGGATATGTTCGCATGTAGCGGTGATTCATCTTCCGCCGTCAGGGATCGCATCAACGCCGCCAACAAAGCGTATTACGCCCACCTTAACTTGTTCAAGTCCCGACTTTTGTCTAAAGCTACAAAGTTCACTATGTACAAGACCCTTATTCGAGCAATCCTAACATATGGTTGTGAGGTATGGACTCTTAAGGTTGATGATTGTGCTTAGATTGCTCGCAGGGAAAGAAAAATGTTAAGAAAGGTCTTTGGCCCAATAAGAATGGATGATGGTACCTATAGAATCCGATTGGACTCGTAACTGAACGATCTAACTCAGAACGAGACAGCTGTGCGTTTTGTTAAAGCGCAGCGCATAAGACGGCTAGATCATGTTACCTGTATACCTACAGACTGTGCCGTGAAGAAAGCCATGACAGGAAAGCTAATGGGCGTGAAGGCCAGAAGCAGACCGAGGAACCGTTGCATAGACGCAAGGGAACACGATCTTAAGAAGCTGGGAATACGTAACTACGAAGCAACAGCTCAAGATAGACCGCTTTGGAGGAGCATTTTGAAGGAAGCTAAGACGCACCCCGCGTTGTAAAACTATGAAAGAAGAAAGAAGATTATCACCTTTTCAGTGGACTTCAATCTCATATGAGTAACAAGAATTACTCCTCAAAAGAAGCTATTTTGGCTCCAAGGATAAGCATTTTTTTGAGCAGGGAATTAAAAATTTGGGAAGACATTGAAAATAATGAGGGAAAATATATTATTGATTAATAAATACTTTAAACACCTTTTTTATTAATTTAAAACCACCTTTAAAAAACGCACGAACTTATGGACTGACCTGATATTATCAAGGAATAAAAAAAGAAGTTAGCATTCATGTGTTTTTTTTTTAATTAATGCAAAAATACTTCATCACTTAAAAAAATTTAAAAATACACTTTAACAGGCGACGAGAAATGAGCAAACGCAATATATGTAAAAAGCAACACTTTCATTCTTTTTTTTCGTTAAATTTACAATAAAACTTCTCGCCACTCCTTGCTAAGGTCCAGCATCATCAAGTTCAAGAAAAATTGTATCGAAAAAAAATTTTAAAAATCATAAAATATAAAACAAATCATAAAAATGCTTACTTCGTCACTCACCTGTGTTCTATAGAAAAGTCTCAACACTTTCAAGCGCTTTCGTTTTGCGTAAAATGCGTATAACACAAGCGAATATAAACAATCATTTATCGTAATATGCTAAAGTTTTTTGTTTTTGTTTTTGTTTTTGCTTTTGCTTTGTATTTTCTGTTAATACTTTATTCATATATTACAAATATTTACATTTGATTTAACGTTAAACATCACTACTAATGCATACTTACAAAGACATACACATCGATTACTTGAAGCATTAAAAACTGACACTTACGCAGACACAGACACGGCGTTGCTTCAATGTCTACTACTGTTACTATGTATGTATGTATGTATAGGCAGGCTTTCTGACATTTTCAATTGAAAAAGAAGTGAAAACAAGGAGTCGAAAAGAAAATCATATACCTATTTACATTTGATGAAAAATGCAAAAATAATCAAAGTCCTTACAGGCTAAAATCGCTAGAAAAAAATCAAGCTCTACTTCATATACTATGAATATATTCAACTTAGCGACGCTAACAGCTCTTTAAATGTGTCTAATTAATAAGTTTTTCTTAAGTCTATCACCAAGTTGCCACTGCTAAGTGCTTTGCAGGTTTTTTGTGTTTTTTTGTTTTTTTTTGTGTTTTGTTGCTTCCATTTAATGCTGCAATTCTTTGCTTATTTTACTTTTTGTCACTTTTTATATTCGTTTTAGCAGAGTTTATATTTAAATGTATGTATGTATATATATATATATATATATATGCACTTAAAGTTTCTGCTTCTGCTAGCCTTTACTTATGAAACAGTTACAATTGCTAAATCTCCTATAAGTAATTTACAAATTTGAATTTTTATATTTTTAATATTTTTTATTTTTGTTCTTTCTTCTTTATTTTTTTATTGTTTGCCTAAAGTTGAGCAAGCGCATTTGGTCTGTGCCCGCTGTTTAAGGTGTTATATTTTCTATAGTTAATTTTAACGAAGTTTAAAAATTTCTTGCATATTATTCGCATTTTTCAATTGTGTGCTAATTTGTGTCCGATTGGAGGAGTATTTGCTGTTAGGTGGTTTTGGTGGTTATATTTTGGGAAAATCCACGCTCACTTAGCATACTTTTAGGCAGGCAGGCAGGCAAATGTTGAATGTTTGTGTATATAGAAATTTATATCTGTGTGTGTGTGTGTTTGTATATATACCCTATAAGACAGCTGACTATCATACAAGCACTCATATTATCATCATCACTATCCTCATCCAACTACACCTTTTTGTGCTAGCCATGGGAGAGTTCTGATAGTTTGCCCTTGTCGGTGTGTTATTCTATCTCTCTTTTACCAATAGCAATTTCTTATAACTCTAAGGCAAGGCTTGTTCTAAAGGCAAGGCAACTAATCATTTTTATTCCTACAATGTAATAATTGCTGGCAACTAAACTTCCTCTTGGACGTCATCACAAACTTCTCAGCACTAATAATCATACTTCTCATTTTTGTTCTCAACAAGTAATCAGCACTGATTGGACAATCTACTCATTTTCGTCATCAAAAAGTAATCAGCACAAACTCCTCAATACCTCTTCATTTTCGTTAAAAAGTAATCAGACTCGGAGGAGTCTCGTTAAAATGTTTTATTTAGAAATTATAAAGTTTATATTTTTTTGTTTTCATTAAAAAACTTGAACCAACAATCTACTCATTCGGCTATGGCGACTATACAAGAAAAACAGCTAAATTTCACACTAGAACTTTTTTCAGAGCAGCCACATTATAAGCACACAAATGAGTTGCCTTGGCGTTTAAAGTACAGTAGATATATTTTTCACCTATATGGAATTGCCATTGGTAAAAGAGAGATAGAATTCACACCGAACAGGGGAAAAGAATATCAAATGAAATATTTGATTTCCCCATTAAAATATGTTGTACTACTGTGGGCAAAAAGTAGGGTGAATTTATTTGTCAAACTTCACGGGATTAAAATTTCGCTCTAATTATTTTTTGCGTGAGTTGGCAGCACTGTTAATAACATCTGGGCCAACTTTCATGTGATTGTCATTATCAGTAATATATTTACGCTTGTGTTTACCAAACGACCAAGAGCGCACTTTTCGATTTTTACAATGTCTGATTTGATTGAGCAGAGAAAAGCCATCAAATTTTGTTGGCGGAATGAAATTTCGGCTGCGGAAACGTTTAGCATGTTGCAGAAGGCTTTTGGTGATTCGACTATGTCGCAGAAAAATGTGTATAAGTGGTACAAAGACTTCAAGGAGGGTCGAGAACGTGTTGATGACTTGGAGCGCTCCGGACGACCATCGACGTCAACAGATGACCAACACGTCAATAAAGTGAAGGAGTTAGTGCTCAAAAATAGTCGGTTGACTGTTAAAGACCTTACTGATATGATCGGAATATCAGAAAGATCTGTGAAAACCATTTTGAAAGACCATTTGGGCCTACGAAAAGTCAAATCTCGTTTGGTACCGAAAACTCTCAATTTCTTGGAAAAAAGTCGTCGCGTTGATGTGTGTGAAACAATGCTTTCAGACTATCAGGACAAGCTCAAATGCATTATTACGGGAGATGAGACTTGGATTTATGCTTACGACCCTGAAACAACCGACCAATCAAGCGAATATCGTCCTAAAGGCGAGGCCAGACCGAAAAGAGTACGTCAAAGTCGTTCAAAAATAAAGGTCATCATGACAGTTTTTTTTCGATTTTCGTGGTGTGGTGCACTACGAATTCCTTCCACCTGGCCAAACTGTTAATAAGGAATATTATTTGAGCGTTATGCGTCGTTTACGTGAAGCAATTCGTCTAAAAAGACCAGAATTATGGGCCAACAACTCTTGGTTTTTGCATCACGATAATGCACCGTCTCACACTACACTCGTTCTTCGTGACCATTTCGCCAAAAATTCCACGCATATCGTTCCGCAACCACCGTATTCGCCTGATTTGGCTCCGTGTGACTTCTGGCTATTCCCAAAACTCAAGAGACCACTCCGGGGAACGGGTTTCGAGTCGATTGAGGAGATAAAAGCTGAATCGAAGAAGGTGCTGATGGCTATACCGGAAATGGACCATTTGGCATGTTTCGGGGAGAGGGGATTATTTTGAAGTGGATGAAATTGATTTACAAGAATAAGTAAAGATTTTCCATTTTACAACCAAATTCACCTTACTTTTTGCCCACACTAATATATGCTCTTCTGATAATGCGCATGCATTAGAGACTAATAAAATTCTTGTAAATGTGTTGGAATTTTTGTCAAAAGTGCTCAGCACTGTCTTGTAGGGTATATACTCCTATATATATGCATATATGTGTGCCTTTATAAATGCTGCTGTATATGTATGGATTGTTTTAGTTATTCACATTGCGGGTTCACTTCATTACTCTACAGGCTGTGTATTACTAAATTCATTTATTTTCTTTTTTGTTGCGATATTTCTCTGTATTTCGTTTTGCTTTAAAACCTTCGGTTGTTGCTTTTGTGAATTTGTTTTTTTTTTTTTTTTTTATTATTACGTTTCTTTGTTTTTCTTTCGTTATTTTTTTTGTTTTGTTTGCTGGCAGGATCTCTTTGTTAGTAACTTTTCTGTTGTCGTCCTCTTCGACGCAAGCTTTCTTGTGTTTATTCCATATTTGTATGGGTGTGTGACTTTGCCCTTGTGTGCATATATGTACGTGTAAATGCTTGTGTGTTCTGTATGCTTTATATAGTTAAAAATCTCACTCCACCTTATGCGCCCAGTGCCGTTGCTTCGCTCCCGTTTGTAGATTTCCTTCGAGCTGTCGTAGGCATTTTCTTAAAAACACCGCTCGCCCTTTTCCAGTGCAATCTTATCTCGACTGCTTTAAGTTTTTATCTACGTATTTTAACTTGGTTTTTGATACTATACAATTCTCTTGATTTTGTTGTTTTTTTTGTTTGTCATTCCATCCTGTTTGATATTTTTTATGTGCAGAACTTTTCGGTTACAAGAATTTGTAGCAAATTAAAATGTTTTAAAAATATGAAAATATTGTCTTTCAAAAGCTTAAAAATGTCAGTCTTTAGTGGTTACTCGCACTACCTGCAAATAGAGAAAGAGAAACAGATTTTCATTTATTGGAAATAGAGTAAAAAAGTTGTAGTAAAAAGTATGTAATTTCATCGGAATGCACAGTGTTGCGTCTCTACACAAAGTATAGACAAAAATAGAAGTGGTCGATCGACATTTGTTGAAACTTTACTCCTTTAAAAGATCTATTTTCCTTGTTCACTTCACTCGGGAGCATAGGACCTCGACAAGACTCAATCTTGCGTTGGTTTCGTTAATCGATTTTGCTTTCTGGCAGGGTAGCTGCTTAGCCGGCCGCTACCAGTCCTAAATAGTGGGAATGCCCACCTGTCGTTGCTTAGGAACAAGGCCTTCTAATGCTTAGAGTGCCATCTGTGTTTTATAGTTTTCTGCCAGAAGGAAAATTTCTAGAATGAGATCAGTTTCTCCGTGACGTTTATCAATTTCGTTTTTTACCATTGATACGGAGGTATATTACAATTGCGAGTATTATTGACAGCTACAATTGTATGAAAAAATATGTATAAAATAGGCTACAGAAAACAGCGCAATTTTACAACTTAAGGAAACAAGCCGAATATACTCGTATAAATTGATGGTATATTCCTGTTTCTGAACTTGAACTCTGAGTTGAGGACCTATGGTTGGTTGGTTGGTTAGAGTGGTGATTCATCCAGAATCCAATTAGCGCTTCCACATCATTTTGTTGCCACATCCTCGTTACTAACTTGTTTAACAGTTATTTACAGCAAGACTATATCCAGTCTGTGCGGTTTAGGAACCTGAGGACCTGTAGTTGACGCAAAGAGTTCCATGCTATTATCTGTGTTTTCATCTCCATTTGCCTATTACTAAAACCGAAAGCCCTGAAAAAACTAATACAACTAATTTCGCAAAACTTGGTATTCCATACAAGCCACATTGCCGAAGCTGTGGAGATCCTGCCGAGAAAAAGACTGTTTTAACGGTTGTACTTCGTCGGATCCGAAGAGATGCGCGATCTATTTTAGCCGGAAATCCATTCTGCATCCTCCGGCCGACAGACGCAAGCGTAGTGCCACCAGACGGCTGAACAAACTGACTTACAACAGTGCGCCACTTGCTTTCTCCAGCGATGAGGTTCAGGCGGTCATCAACCATATAAAGCTATCTAAAGCTATTGGCTCTGACGGACTAAACATGTTGATGTTGCAAAAGCTGGATCCATTGGGAGTAGAATATTTCACAAGGCTCTTCAATTTGTCTATGGCCACTCTCATTATTCCTGATAAATGGAAATGAGGGAAAGTGTTCCCGCTACTGAAACTTGGGAAACCCGCCAACCAAGGGGATTATTATCGTCCGATAACTCTCCTTTCCCCAGTAGTGAAGACTCTTGAAGTCCTTCTACTCGCACTCTTTACGAAACATCTCACCGCAGTCTCACACCAGCATGGCTTTCGAAAAATGCACAGCACTACCAAGGCACTCACCGTCATTAACACTCAGATAAACCGCGGGCTCAACCAAAAGCGCTCCCACGAGAGGACTGTCCTAGCAGCGTTGGACCTTAAAAAAGGCTTTCGACACAGTCAGCCATGCCACTAGAGTCGATACTCCCGCCAGCGCCCGAAAACTACCTGAGTCATTCGTCATTCGTCGCTGCTATTTCGAGACCAAATCTCAAAAAACAGGAAAATAAAGCAAGGAGTTTCGCAGGGTAGTGTCCTTTCACACTTGCTTTTTAACTTCAATATATCGAAACTCCCCCAGCCACCAGAGGGAGTCTCCCTGTTCTCCTACGCCGACGACTGCACGATAACGGCGTCGGGCAATGACATTGATGGCCTGTGCGCTAAGGTAAACGACTACCTCACCTGCTATTCTCGCTTCTTCACTGCGAGGAAACTACAACTTTTTCCCACTAAATCCACGGCGACCCTCTTCATCACCTGGACAAAGGAGATCAAACTGCAACCTAAAGTGAAAGTCGATGACACACCAATTCCGACTGTAAACAACCCCAGAATATTGGGGAAGCAGTTTGCTCTCCTTCTCCGCGCATACAATAAACGATATTGCCACTACAGTCCAGAATCGCAACAAAGTCCTCAAATCGTTTGCCGGCATACTTGGAGCAAAGGCAAAGAAATGTTGCTATCGACATTTTAGACAATAGGCCAACCGGTTCTAAAATGTGCTGCGCCTGTCTGGTCACCTGGAACCAGTGATACGCAGTGAACGAAGCTACAGACCTGCCAAATATTGTCAATAAAGACTACGACAGGATGTCTACTGATGTCCACAATACAACATATTCATGACGAGGCCCATATGCTACCTGTGAAGGAGCATAATAAACTGTTCAGCAAGCAGTTCTTGCTAGGGTGTTACCGCAGGTCTCGCCCATGCAGACACGCTTGAGCCTGAGCCCCCTCCCAGTCATGTCAGGAGGCATTTCCCTAATTACGCGGACGAAATCCAGGACAAAATAGACCAACAACTACTGGATTGGACAGTGTACAGACAGACAATCAACGACATTCATCGGGAGACTCTTACCACCTTCTTAAGCTCCCGACCCCCGAATGCCCTCATCGGAGTCCAACCTCGTCCCATTGCAGACGAAGAGCTCCAACTTACCCGAGAGTCCCGCCTAACTTTGTTCTGGATACTGTAGCAGGGTAAACTCCTACTTATCTAGAATCGACCCCGACATACTAAACATATGTCCGGCATGTGAAGGCAACCTGCACGACACTCAACACCTTTTCACATGCTTCATCAAACCCACTCATCTAACACCTCTCTCCCTCTGGACCCAAGTCGTTAGATGAGCCAGACGAAGACGACAGGTGATTACCCAACACTGGCAGGGCAAAGTTAATGATACAACAACTACAACAACTATTAAATTCGTCCCTAGCAAATATCCGAGTTTGGCGGCTAGGCAGTTGAGGTTCCTTGGTGTGCGTTTTGAGTATATCCGGAAGCAGTCCTCCAGCCCAGATCCCTTCGCACTCTTCCACGGCATCCACGGCACTGGATGTCGGTAGATGGTTTTTCTTCCTTTAAGTTTTGTAAATTTTTGCAGGTGTTGGTCTACATTACATTATCAAAACGGCACTCTAGTTCTACTTGTAGTATATCTACTCGTGGTACTCTTGCCATCTATTCTGCCTAACTATCTAATTTCGACAATCACAATAATAAACTTATCTGAATGCTATTCGGTTAAGAATTTTTGCTTATAACGACTAGGGCCAGAACTACCATCCCTTCCCCATTTACATATAAGTGACATTTCATACTTTTAAGGGGTTAGGAGTCGTCAGAATTTTCAAAAAATTTGATGTTTTTTGCATTTCCTTAAAGTACAATAGACATTTATAATATCTAAAAAATATTGTGGGAAAATTTGAGGTGAATCCGCCAAATACTTTCGGAGTTATTCAACAATTAACAAAGGCCGCTCGGGCGCTCTGAAATCGATAGTAAAACTTTAAATGCGTTTTGCTCAAAAGGATGTTTTTTGAACTGGTGATCACTGTAGCTTAAAAACCGCTTGATAGAATTCAATAAAATCTTAACTGCTTTTGAAAAACATAAAAAACTTGTGCCTAATCAAAGAAATTTTTTTTTCAAAAATTTCAATTTTTTTTATCAATTAACTGTCGGTTTTTTTCTCGAAAATCTAAATAATACTTCCTGAGGGCGCGCCATATTGTTAATTTTGAAAAAAAGCTTCGATCAGGTACAAGAATATCTACTAATAAAACTAATTTCTCTAGTCCGATTGATTTTAGACGAATCTCCAGGACTTATGACGATCACCCAAGTGAATTCGGGAGAAACGGGCTCCACACAAACAGCGATAATTTTTACAATTATGAATTTTTTTTGTTGAAATTTCGCTAGAATCAAGTCAAATCATAATGTATTAATGCTGTGTTTTTATTTTTGTAAAATAAAGCAGTTGACTAGTAAACAAAAATGGTTGAAAATCATAATTTTTTCAGGCCGCTGACTACCTCTAACTCCTCAAGCCGAAGCTTTCTTAAAACTCTTTCTTCTGACACAAATATTGAAATATTTCAAAAATTACTTGGGTATGGAGATGTTGTCTGAGTAACACAGCCCAGACTCAGCACAAAATACGTTTATGCTAGTTGGATAAAGCCCTTGTAAAACCACTGCGAACCATCTTGGCTTGAATGTAAATCTGCCTTTCTCTTCTATTTTCTTTTTTTGCAATTTCTTGCAAGTTAACCGTCGAGAATTCTTCCCGCATTTTATGGCGCACGCTCGATTTCAAAACTAAAAAATTAAAAAAAAAAAATTATTGCCATATACAGGTATATACCTAGGAAATTTTTGATAAGCTTGAGAAGCGTTTTTTTCAATTGATAACAGAAAATCAACGATGTTTGCAAATCGTAGTTTGAAGGCACGAAATTCGACATTTTTAAGAGCGACAAAAATTCATTGTTGTATGAAACGTAACAAACAATGAACTGAATATTGTGGGCAGATGACAGACGAAAAAAATAAGGCATTTGAAAAGGTTTAAAAATACTCCAAGCGACAACTATGGACTAATAGCTGAAAGTCTCATTTCATGGGTATATACATGGTACGTATCTCTTTTTTTGATATGGGACTAGTAAAAAAAAATTTGCAAAATCAAAAATGCTTCTATAATTTGTTTTTTTTTTCAAATCTGTGCGAGTTTTAAAAGACTATCGCATACAAATGGTATCAATCGTTCTTACCTGGCGGTCAGACCACACCATCATTACTGAAGACTTCATTTATATGCTTTCCATTCGCCTTCTCCTTCATATTGCATTGCTACAGAGAAACAAAATGTAATAAATCAGAATTTACAATTAGATTTTTCGTTTGCTAAACTAGTATCAAATCCAAAAATATTTCATATAAATATGTAAATGTAAACAACTGAAAATTAATAATAAAAGCACATAAATTCTAAATTTTATACGCACGCGCTGGCAGCGCAACAACTTTAATCAATTTTTTATGGCAAGTGTTGTGGGTGTAAAAGAGGGGTGTGAAAGGAGTGCTTGTCATGCTGTAGGGCAAAAGTGGAGAGGAAATTGAATTCCATGCCGAATGGTGGCAACACCTGCCAATTTTCACGCCAACTCACACACACACATCTTTGTATATTCGGAGAGCCATTGCGTCCGCTAAGATGTTCGAAGTCGTAACGCGTATAATTACGACTACTTGAAGCTTGCGCCACCGCTCACCTCCCTCCCTCGAAAGCGAGTTCCGACAATGACTGAGACAAGTGCCGGTATGAGCTGGCCGATACAGTTGCCAACGTTGTTGCGAATGGAATAACATAAAAAATTAATTAAAACAATTAGTAACGTTAAATTTCACGCAATTAAATTTCATGCGCGTAAATTTTGTGAGCTACAGCACTAAAACAACACAACATTCGAATGGCTGGTGGGGTGGTGGTGATTGACAAGGAATGGATGCTCTTATACATACATCCCGGCGTATGCCAATGCAGTACAGCGGTTCTGTGTGGGTGTGTGTGTGCATGTGTTGAACAGTGATGACCACAGTTGCAGTATAGCAGTGAGGCAATCGGCAAGTTAGTGCTGTGTGGCACAGTGTTGCAATGGTGGAAAATGCAGATGTTTGTTATGTTCGATAGAAAGCTATTGGATAATGCTTTTTTTCGATGGCTGTGTCATTTGAGAACTAGTACTTGAACTAGTATTTGAAGTAGCCCATATGCGGTTGCTAGTCAATTTTGCGACCATGAACTTTGAAAGCCTTTAGCTCTGAAGTCAAACCTTTTTTTATCTTTTTTTAGAAAAATTAAATTTTATATATCTTTAAAGTGTAAAATATAATTTTTAAAGTAAAACCTTAACTGAAGATTTTGGTAAATATTTTACGGAAAATCAAAAAAGTGAAGTTTTACTTTAAAGTGTACACGATGAACGCCCTATGCCCCGACTAAGAGCGATAATATACGCAGAGAGGTGTTTTTTTATAGTAACATAAAGGTGATCAGATTTCCCAATAGGGTTTTTGATGGATCACGCGTGACGACTATCAAGGTTAGGTTAGGTTGAAGCGGTTGTTCATTGAGGGACACGCTCAGGCTCATGGCCCATTGTGATGCCACGTGGTGAACTAGCCCTCATCACTCCTGAAACCAAAATATTAAAAAATTTCGCAGGATTCTTAATTTCGACAGAGCCGAGGTTTTCTAATTCGTCAAAGAAATGTCCACCCAAAATGGCGAGTCTACGTCCGAATAGAGCAGGACAGTGACACAGAAGGTGCGGGATCGTCTCTTCCTCTTCTTCATTTAGACAACTTCTGCGGAAGGAACTATACCTATCTCTTCTTAGTAGAAGTTCTATGCGTTTAGCATTGAGAGTCGGCCACATCTGTCCGGCTATTTTGCAAGTGGCTTCGTTACGCCATCTTTCATTTACTACTCTTACAATTTCCTCGTGGATACCATTGCCTATGTACTCGTCAGTCAATTTGGTACCTATTTTCGCTAGTTCATCGGCTCTGCAGTTCCCGTCAATGTCGCAATGGCCAGGAACCCATGCTATTATTAGGTGAAATGACTCAGCCATCTCGTTAAGAGATGCGCGGCATTTTATGGTTACCTTGGATGTTGTCGACTGCTTTGTGAGGGATTTTATCGCCGCCCGGCTATTAGTGAAAATATAGATATTATCTCCAGCTATAGCGTCACACTGTTCCAGTGTCACGGCTTTAATTATTGCCATAAGTTCAGCCTGAAAGACACTACAGTAGTCGGGAAGCCGAAAACTGAAGGAGATCCCCAGGTGGTCAGAAAATACACCTCCGCCCTGTCTTACCACGTCCCGCTCCCACTTTTCCCTCGAGGGTAGGAGGTCATGAACGTTGTAGTGCCAAGTATAGACGGAACTGTATAGTTCACCTTCACCAGCCAGTATTTTGACGACGATCGAAGTAAAACATAATTTTTTAAAGTATACATGGACATTTCAGCATGGAAGAAGAGCAATCTGAAGCCATTCAAGGGCAGCCATTGAAAACGACCGTTAGGTCCGGCCTATGGGCTGGAGGAATCATCGGCCAATATTTCATCAAAAGTGAGGCTGGCGCCAATGTAACAGTGAATGGCGAACGTTAACGCGCCATAATAAACGACTTTTTCATACCCGATGAACGGAAATTTAAGTTCATAATTTCCGCAATATTTGGTTCCAACAAAACCGCGCTACTTGCTTACAACCCATGAGACAGTGAATTCAGTGCGTCGTAGTTACGGTGAGCAATTTATCTCTCGTCTCGGGCCAATGGATTGGCCACCAAGTTCGTGTGATATCACACAATTGGACTTTTATTTGTGGGGTCTAAATGCTTTGTGGATAAACCAACTTCGATTGAGGCATTGGGAGCCGACAGAAAGTCATTAAAATTGGTGTTTATAGATGGCCGAATTATGACGCAGTTGCGGCCAACATTTAAAAGGGATTATCTTTCAAAAATACAGGTCATGAAAACTTCTACACAAAAATAACAAAGAATACCCAATCAATTAGAATTTTCGTTAATTTACTTCAATTTAAAATCCGCTACCTGTAAACTGATCACCCTTTATATTCCAGTAAAACTCAGTAATTTATTGCATATACAGCTATAAACCCCATATTCAGTCTTATTTGTGTATAAATATGCATATGTGTGTGTATATTCTTCCCTATAGCTGTATGAAATCTACTCACTGTCAGCCAGAGTTCACTGAAATCGCCCAAAGTAATGTTGGGAGAGCAAAACCAAAAACCATCGAAATACGACTTGCAAAATAAAATTGGAAAACATTGAAAAATTAATTACTTTTACTCATGTACCAGCTTGTTAAATGTCATGTGAGTTACAGGGCAACTAAAGATAGCACAGGGTCATTTGTTATAGGGGCAGAGGTCGAAGTCAACGCAAAGTGTGAAGAAATAAGTGTGCCAATGCTACAAAGTAGTGTTGGCAAATGAAGACAGGACTACACAATTAATACATCTGTTCATACCCTTACAAGGGTGGGCTAAAAAGTTGCTTAACTAACCAATTTTTTGCGCGAATGGCATATATCTACTTTTTTTTACTTTGTAATGAATATTTTTTTATGTCTCAGCTAAAATAGTTTGAGCCATGTCCGTCACTTATTTGTTGTAGTTGTATGAAGAAAACCACTTTTGGTTTTGTGTGGAAATAGAAAAGGAAAAATTCCGTGTTTATGTCTTCCCAGTGGATATTTGTATCCGGCTCTGAAAGTATACGATGCGATACCAGCTGGTGGTAGCAGAGGAAAAGGAAAGTCTTCTTTGCGTGGGAAAGATCAGTTACAGAAGGACTTGACTTCACTTGGGGAGAAGAAACGACTGGCGCGCTTTGTTAAACTCGGACAAAATCGCGTAAGCGGTTATTGCACCAATTAAGAAGAAGAAGAATAAAAATTTTCGTATAAAACAGAAACGCCCGAGAAAACTAGTGAGTTGTTTGAAGTTCTTAGCAAATTTGCATCATCATAGTTTCTCGCTTTTGTGTGGCGAGTACATAAATTTAAATATTTTTTCATTTAAAGAGCACATTTACACATTTTCTTAAAGAGCGAACTTCATTTTAGCCAACAAGTAGGTGATCACACTGAAGGAACTGTTAAAAAGTCTGCATTTTAACTCTGTGAAATCCAGGTGAAATCAGAGACGATTAAGTCCAAGTGGAGTCGCAGGTGACCGCTTTTATAAACGTCGATTTTCACGTCACTTATTTGCTTTTTTTTGTTCTGCTTTTATTGTATAGAAAAAAATAAAGACAGGTTCCAGAAATGGCAGCTTTGCTTTAAAGAATGTACACAATGTCCTCATTTCGACAGAATTACATTTTTTCCATCGAAATTCCTGCTTCATTCAAAATTGTTTCTATACTCAACCGGCATGAAAAAGTATTTAAAATACGACATTGCGCTACCCAAATCTAGATATTATGGGTGACCCACTTGGGGCCATAAGCCGTTCTTGGGAGTTTAAGCTAGTGGTCTCCACTCAAAAATAAGCTCGTTGATGTCAAATACGAAGGTGCAGCAGTAAATTATAATCGTAAAATTGAGTAGCTCAGTGGAATTTTCGGCCTAAGTGGCTCCACCCAGACATCAAGGGATTTAAATGGATAGGAGAAAAATATATGTAGCTAAGAATTTCAGAAAATGTGTGTAAGAAGTCTGAGAAGAAGGCTCATTCTGTTGCAAGACAGAATAAGCTCGTACTTATATGGGACACTGCGGTGTTAAAGGAAATGTAATTTCCGCTGAATTGGCAACTGCAAATACGCGGTTGCCCCACAGTAACCAGATCCAAAAATCGGAATCCATTCTACAGGAATCATGAATTCGGTCAACGATAAAAAAAATTCATACAATCTACATAAAGAGCGATGGTCCGGTCTAGAACGCTGCAGAACTTCAAAATGTTTTGTGACAAGCCCGAACAGAAAACTGTCGAACTTTCTTTTGAAACTTGTTAGAAGGAGACGTCCGGTTGATGGTCAGTATTATTACAGGGCACAACCCATAAGATCAGTATATGATCACTATTGGAATCATTGAGGACCCGATTTGCCTGTCTTGCTTAGACGAGGCGGGTAGCACTGAGCGTTTTCGTTGTGAGTGTCTTGCCTCTTGCTAGATGAAAGCTACGGATTTTAGGTTTCGATGTCATTAGAATGAGTAATAATCTTTCTCTCAAACTGGCGGATGCTTTCAGATTCTGGAATAGTCTGGAAAGTTTACACAGAACTAGCTATCTCTATCTCTGTGGAGGAGGGGAAGCATCAAAAATCTATGGCCGAAGCCGTGGTGTGGGACTTTAACCCAACTAAACCCCCCCTCATGTCCTACGGTATGTCCTCCTGGAACTTCAACGTTAAGTAGTACGTCAGGAGGCCGTTGTAAGTATATTATATTATTACTCAATCGTCTGTTATTGTCATTCTGTTCTGTATATTGTGTTAAGGAGCTCTTTCTAGGGACCTACGTGCATATTCTGCGTATTGAAAGTTCTTCATGATATTTGCGGTCACTACACATGTAATTTTCCAGTTTTCTTCGTTTTCGCACATGTGTGGGTCACGATTTGTCTCACTTATGTTTTCACCAAACGCTTCCTCAAGCATATTTCACTCATTAATGAACCGCGGTCAGTGGAACAAGATATGCCTCGCCGCTTCTTGTTCTTCGGGGCACCGCGGGCAGTACGGGTCGTTCTCTAGATGGAACCTGTGTAGGTATGCTTTGAAGCAACCGTGTCCAGTCAGCAACTGTGTGATACAAAAATCAATTTATCCGTGTTTTTGCTAAATTCCCCTCGCAACGTTTGTCTCTGTCTCTATCTCTGTCTCTGTCTCTGTCTCTGTCTCATATCCTCCTTGTCTATCTACCCAGAGCTTCGAGTACAATGGGCTTTTCAGCATGAGTGTTTTAGGAGTTTCCATTCTCTCGGTGCTTCTTGGCTCGCCTTTTTTAAATTTCACTTCTAGAAGCCTTACATTTAAAGTGGCATAAGGCAGTTATCGAAATGGTGAGTACTGCTTCTTCATACTATGTTTTCTCCAAAATTGTGCTTTTACTTGCTTCCAAGTGTCGAAAAAAGGTTCGGTGGTATGAAATTTTCATAAGAAAAAATTTTCATACTTTGGAAAATTCAAAAAGAGAAAAACTTTTCGAAAGCAGTTATAGTTGAAAACTTCATAGTAGTTCATTAGATTGCACTAAAAATCGAGTCTAAAAAAAAATATCTTAAAAAATATTTTTGAAAATATTTCTAAAAAATATTAAAAAAAAAATTTTTTTTTGTTAAGCAACTTATCGGCCTGCCCGATATGCGAAATGATCTGAAATTGCTTACTTAAGAATTCAAAGGCTTTTGCCAGACTTACCTCCTGTTTGGCCTGCCATTGCTTCATGGCCGACTTGTATTTCTCAAATTCATTGCACCAATGCGAGTAGATTTTCTGGTAATCGTTTTTCTTCGAAGGCGGCGTACATCTGTAGGAAAAGCAAGGAACATGAAAAAACAAAGTGGAGAAAAGAGTGAGGAAATAAAATTTTATTAAAAACACTAAAATACGTGCGAACAAAATGACGAAGTAAAATAGTTCCCGCAAAATGGTTGTTTCACCCACTTGCCACCGCCGCACAGCAATGAAGAAGTTTGCGACGGTGTAAAGCGAATTAACAAATAATTGCTGGAAAGCAAATTAACAGACGTTAGCAACATTGATGCAAAGACGCAAATTGCGCACGTAAGCAGAGTGCGAGACGAAGGTGTGAATCTACCACACATACACACAAATACACGCCTGGCCTATCTCATAGCAGGGCGCGCGGCATTCAAAGCATTGCAAATTGGTGGCTGCCATGCAAAAAGCAAACACACCGAAGATTAAAGTTGCGGCGGGTGGTGGGCAAAGTAGGCAGATGTACCCAGTACATAGTGCACACACACATACATAGATACTAAGTGTACGGTAAATAGTAAATGATAAATGGCGAATGATGAATGTTATCGCATTCGACGCTCAATCGCAGGGCATATTGAAAAGGAAACGGAAATTAAGCGCTCGGAAGGATGGGTGTTCATAATTGTGAGGGGAAGTGAATAGCATAGGCACGCATGTGTGTGTGTGCGTGTGTGGAGGTGTGCACAATGAAAAACTCAAGCAAGCGCACAAATCGCAAATGAAAGCATGAAATGGAAAGCGAAAATGAAAACTGGAAATTGTAATGAAAATGAAAATGACAACAACAGCAACAAAAACAGAAAACCAGAAATAGCAGCTTGTCACAAACGTAAAATTGAGTTTTAATTAAAACATAAAGGCATGGGCAAAACACACAGGAAGTATGAGTGTGCACGCGTTTGTATGTGTGCGTGTGTGTGACAGACGCAAAATGCCACCTACTTGGCGCTCTCGCATAAAGGTCGAAAAATTTACCACGCATATGGCTTGAACTAAATATATAGAGCGCACACCCCACGCGCGCCTTAAAGTATGCTTTCGAAGGCATCACAGCATGCTTTAAGGCGCACACCTGCAAATAATTTGCGTCTGTAATGAGTTTATGAATAACAAGTACTTTGTATGCTTACTACAAAGAAACAAAAAAACAAAAAAAAAAAACAATCATAAATTCATTAATTTATTTAACTTTCAGTCAAAACTCATTGGTATAAGTGAAAGTTACTGTTGTTTGCTTCTTATTTCGCTTTCCTAATGCGTTGCAGTTGAAAAAGTGTGTCCCGTTAAAGGTGTTGCTTCTTCTTCATTCGAATATTTTTTTTTTGTTTTTTATTCCGGCTTATCCACTCACCTGTGCGCATCGACATTGACGCTGTAACTGCACAGCAGCGTACCATCCAGGTAGCTGTCATACCGTCCGCCATCTCCTTCATTCACCGATATAATCACCAAGCCGCCCTCGGAGGTTTCAATGTATTTGGCGGGACTGTAAATTATTTCATAGCTGCAATGAAAATTCAAAGTTGGTTGTATGTAAATTAAAGATCTGCCGTTGAAAATTTATATGCATTTGAAATTGAGATTCGCTGACATTTATAAGTTAAATTTCCATTAAATATTTTCGACTCTTTCTCTGAAAAGTTGTGCAACAAGGTGGTGATATTCGCTAGTTTAGCGATTTTATTATAGAACTGTTGCCTACACTGGCGAAAATAAGTAACTGAAAATAAAATATGGGCGAACATTTCCCGCAAGTATTTATAACTTAAATTTCTACCTAACTTTAGTCTCAGACGTTTTAGCTCTACCTAATGCGACGCATTACTTTTATACAGGGACCGAATATTATCAAATTTTCATTTAAAAAAATTGCAATCGTTCAAGAAGCAGTTTCGAATACTTATATTTGCATATTTTTTAATGTCCTTTAAGAAGCTTTTATGTTTCACAAATTTGTAGGTCACATCTATAAACAGTATTATTGAGAAGTACATTTCGAGTTCTAAGTAGTCCCCCAGAAAATACAAGATATGGAGCTATATTTTTTTTTATAAAAATGTTTCCCTCTAAATAATGATTATTTTGTCAGTAGTTATTTTTATTATTTATTTTTTTTTTATCGGAAATAATCAATGTGTTTTGCAGTTTTAAATTCTTCATTAAAAAAGAATGATTATTTTTCGATATTAATTTTTTCCGCAGGTCGAAAAAGTCAAAGCCGCAACTCAGCTTAACTCACCCAACCTGACCTTGCGTTACATAACTAAAGAGTTTTCCAATAACAGGTGTTATCGGTGAATAGATTGCGCTATCGAGAGATGATTAACTATTTTTTATGGCCGGAATTGGGTGGTATTGACCTAGACAACGTTTATTTTCAACAAGACGGTGCTACACAAGCAACGAAACCATTGATCTTTTTGCGGAAAATGTTTCCTGACCGTGTTATCTCTCGAAGAGGTGATCACAATTGGCCACCGAGATCTTGTGATTTAACACCCAGTGACTTTTTTCTTTGGGGCCACATGAAAGAGAAGGTATACGCCAACAACCCAAGGTCCATTCAAGACCTCAAAGATGGAATTCGTGAGGCTATGGGCTACCGAGGACATGGGGCAGCCACTTTGCAATTCGGTTATGGAAAATTTCATGAAAAGGATATTGTCCAGTAAGCGTGGTCATGGTGGTTATTTGCCTGATGTTATTTTCCACTATTAACGACTTACCTTCCACTTTATAATGAAATAAACATCCGATCATTTATATTAAAAAATGGGATTTTTCTTTGAATATCAAAATAACACCTCTTATTAAAAAAACTCTTTCTTAATAATTATTTATTTTAGTCTACAAAGAGATGGCCTACAGACTAATACAATAAATAGATTTCACAAAAAGATTAAGTTTAAATTTCTGACTATCAATACAGCTGAAATTATAACACAATCGGACACAGGGCATAAAAGGTTCATTCATTGAAGAATTGCCTTTGCTAGTTGAGTGAACAAATAAGCGAGTATTTCTGAGACTATGAGGCGCGATATGAGCTTGGAAGAGACTGCAGTTAATGTTGCCATTCATTCCATTATATAAGTAAAACAAATAGATGCGAAGTAGATTCTTTTATAACACAATGACTGTAGGCCCAACAATTTCTGTCTACTGCAAATCCGTCTACTGGCCAATAAATCTTATTCAAAGCGAATTTGGTACAAACATTTTTTGCTCTTTCGATTTTTTTAAATGGATTTGGTAGTATGTATTTCATATTAACGACCAATATTCGAGGTGACTTCCCACTAAGGCAATATAAAGCGCCTTCATTGTCTGAAGTTACTATCTGATATTTATAAAGCTGGCCAAGAACTCTAAGAGTTTTCCCCTGATGCCTAATGTTTGCGCTTGTATAAGAAAATTGAGTGATCAACTTTGTCGACGCCTTTGAAAGGTCTGTATATATATCCCCTAGCTGGGCCAGTTATTGAATGCATTTATTATATTATTAAAGGCTAGAACCAGATAAGAGCGAACTGATCTTCTGGGCATGAAATCATGTTGGCACTTACAAATAAACTTTTTCACATGATTGAATAGCTTTGCATGAAGTTTTTTTTCCTTGTTCACTCCACTCGGGAGCATAGTGCCTTGACAAGACTCAGTCTTGCGTTGGTTTCGTTAATCTGTTTTGCTTTCGGGCAGGGTTGGTGATTAGCCTGCCGCTACCAGTCCTAAGTAGTGGGAATGCCCACCTGTCGTTGCTTAGGAACAACGGCTTCTTACTGCTTTGAAGCGCCATCTGTGTGCCACATTTTTCTGTCAGAGGGATCACCCAGATGGTTGAGGACTTTGCTGAATTTGCTGTGTCTGCGCTATTACCGCGATTGCCCGCTTCTTCTTGCTGACGCCACTGATGCAATGTGTAACTGTGTCTTTTATTTTTTTTATTTTTTTGCTTGTTTTAGCAGTCACAGGGCACGTAATGCGCTGACTTTTGTGCGGGAGTAAGGACTGGAAGGATACGGTTCTTTTTTTTCTTGAAAGTAGGAAAGTAGGTAAGTTTGGCAAAGTGCGACGGCTGTGCTTCACGTGAACTTCGAACCCATAACCTCTGGGATGGCAGGCTACTTCACTTACGCTAGACTACCGAGGCCGATGAGTAACTGAATCGAATATTTCCATTTAGTTTATTGGCAACAGTCTGTAGTTTCAGACATCATTCCGGTTACCCGATTAGTAGAAAAGCTCAATCGAGCAGAGATTGTACGAATCAATAAAAATCCCATTATCTACACAGTTCTGGAATAACAGAGTCAAGAGTTAAAGAAAGGGAATCACAGCAAGTTTTGAATAATTGTGAAAAAAATCCTCCACTGTCTGTTTTAGAGCTGGGCTTGAGCTTCATAATTGCAAGCCACAGATCATTTATGCAAATTTCACCTATAGTTTCTAGCGATGGAGGGGATAAGACTGACTGACGTAGCGTCATACCTTTCATATACTTTCTGAAACAAACCGACAAATAAACCAAAAAAGTCCTGGATATTAGCGGAATTCATATTAAGATATTCCAAACTGGTTGGAAAACCATTTGTTTTGCTTTTTGAGTTAATGAAATGCCAAAAACTTGTGGGATCTTCCGACAAAACATTTCATAAGAATTAATGGAATAGTCACAAGAGTCCAAAAACTCGCAATCAGTTTCGCTGAGAAACGCTTTAATCGCGTGAAGTATTTTTTTATATGGGCTCATAACATTCTTGACAAGTGATTTGTAAGCCATTTGACTCAAATGCAAAATCTAGGGTTTTATCGTTATCGTTTAAAACGGAGCTTCACTGTCTGAAATTATTCGAGAGTAGTGAGCTCAACACTAATATATCGATATCTGCCGTAAGATTGGTTGGAAAAAGATTGTTAAAACCATTGCAAACCAGTGCAAATTAATTGAATTGAAGTCTCCTAAATAGATGATCTCTTCTTACTTAACAATATTCGATAAAAAGGGTAAGTCATCTCATAAAGGCTTCTGATAAAGTCTTAAGATGTTTTTGATCCGAAGTATAGGGTGTTTTTTTTAGAGGTTAGGTTTTCAAGATGAAATAAAACGTATATAATTTAATGTTATGGCCAAGAATTTAGCTTTATTATAAAGATAAGGGTTTGCCATTATGTTTTAAAAATGATACCCATTCAACCAAAAGTGAGCTTCATCGCTGAACAAAATTTCTTTCGATGCGTCGCGCGAACCGAACCATTATTTTCGTAATAAATTTGCACGATTTGCAAACGTTGTTCAGGTGTAAGTCTATTCATTATGAAATGGCAAACCAAACTGAGCGTAAATCAAGTGACAGCTGTCAAAAAGACCATCTACGAAAAAAGTAGTGCCAACTTGAAAACCTAACTTCTAAAAAAAACACCCTATATATGACAGTAAAAAAAATATTGATTATTATCTCCATATAGAAAGATATAAATCATGTAAATATATTAGTATATAGATATTTAAAGTGTATAGTTTTATAGGATATTTAGATATCTCAAAAATCACGTTGATTTATGAAATTTTCTTCTTTGCTGACCATATTTTTGTCCATAAAACGAATGTCCAACATTTTTTATATGGAAGTAAAAGCCTAACACCTTTGTTAAACCAAAAAAAATTATAAAAATCGGCGCGATTTCTAAGCCGCTTAAAACTTGCACTTTATGTTATGTAACAATAAGCTACAATTTTTTTAACGGGCATCAGCTGTGTGTTAGTTGGCCAACTAACAGTCCAGTGTATTGTCTACAAGCGAGCGGAAGCATTTTGCCGAAAGTTAACGCGAAAAAATGTTAGTAATGATGTGATTGCATTATGTTTGGCTGGAAAATCACAACCAGCGATTGTTCGGGAGCTCGAACACTTTAAAGTATATAAAATGTTTTCTTATCGCACCACTACTCGTTACAATGATCCTGGTAGCATCGCGATACGTCATGGGAGGGATCATCAAAAGACTGCAACGTCACGTGAAATAGTTCAAGAAGTGAAGAACGACTTGCGCGAAGTCCCCGATGGCAATCAAATGGTGAAAGAACTGAAAATATTTAACCATAGCATCCGGCGCATACTGAAAAATGATCTCAAAGTCAAGCCTTACGAGATCCAAAAGGCGCGTGATCTCACTCCAAAGCAGCAACAAGTCTGACTTGAGAGAGCGCAGGAATTGCATCGCTTGACCGACCATTCATACGAAAATTTGAGTCCCTGAGTGGCCACCAGGAGACAGCACCCGCCACAGGTAATGGTTTGGGCCGCTGTAACTGCAGATGGGTGACCTCCAATCGTTTTCATTGAGCCTGTCGTTAAGGTAAATGCGAAATATTATCGGGAAGGTATTCTGGAGGTTGCTTTGATACCGTGGCAGATAAAAATTTCGGTGGCAGACCATGGAAGTTTGAACAGCATTTGGCAGCGTCTCACAAAGCTCGAGTGTACTAAGAATGGCTTAAAAGCAACGTTCCGAACTTCATAACAACCCCACAATGGCGCTCAAATTCATCAGATGCTAATTCGATGCTAATTCGATTGTCTCTTTGCGTCATTTTGAAGAGCAAGGTCCGAACTAAAACATTCACCAATCTCAAGATGCTGAAAAAAGCCACTGTCCGCGAGCGAACCAAAATACCTGCAAGTCACATTCCAGTAGCCTGCGATTCGCTTCTGGATCGTCTCAAGCCCATAGTCACGGCAAAAGCTGGTCATATAGAGCAAAAGTAAATTGATTCTTAATTTTGTATTACTTTCACACATTTTTTACTCTGAATTGAATAAAAGCCTATTTCCAAAATGCAAAATGTATGACCTTTTTAAATGGCTACACTTCGAGTGCGGGACCCTGTAAGTTTAGTCTTTTTTAAAAAATATATTCAGCTTTTATATTTAGCTCATTCCCTACCACTCATTTAAGCAAAATTTTCTTCTAGGACCAATGAACTTCGAGATAAAAATTTTTCAAAAAAAGCTGACACAAAAGTTTGATGTCAAAAATTGAAACTGTGCATCAGTGTTTTATGATATTTAAATGGTAGGGGAAAGAGGACTGAGCTGTTCGGGAATGGCCTCGCATTTCTGAACTCGCTCTTGCCATTTAAAGCCCAATAATTCTAAAATGAGCCAAAACCACCTCAGCAGCACCTCAAAAAGTATCAAAGTTGTCCAGTGTATTTAAGATGATACAACTACTTCCCATACCACCAGGTATCACCAAACAATTGCCGAAGATGTGGGAGTTGACAGCGCAAGCGGCAGCAAGCTTTCAACGTCTGCACTCCTACGCATACACAAAGCTTCCTAATTTCAATGACTGGAAATCAATTTTTACTTTTGCCAAAATCGTGCATCAAAACATGGTTTGTCTGCATTAGCTAAGTTATGTCAACAAAATTCACTCAAATTGTAGAGCATATCGCATCCTCTGCGCATTGGAATGCGTTCAACTCCATTTCCGCACATCGAACACACAAAGCATTTGCGCATTCGAACAGACACAAATAACAATGAAAATAAAGATCGTAAAAAAGTGAAAAGAAAAAGTAGAAATAAATTGAAAAGTTTTTGCTACTTCGATGAATCCCTCGCGAAATGCGATGGCAACTTAGATAAAAAGTTTTTCCATCAAATGAAACCATAACCTTAAAACAGCTAAAAACGTTTTTGCAGTGACGCTGATACTAAGACGCAAACACACGCACACACGCACCAAGTTGCGGTCGGCCGTGGGGATGATGCGTCTAAACCGCACAAAAATTGCTGTGCTTTCCTTATGACAAAACGACAAAGGCGTCTAGCCGACAACGACGCTGGCTGCGACGCAAATAAGCGTGAACGCCAAAAAGCAGACTTCAGCAATTTGAAGTGTCAATTTACCGCTGCGTAGACAGGAGTTTAGGGACGATTTTTTCTCTTAATATATTTTTTTCCTTTTACTCATTCCTACCACATTTTCATCGCCTCGGCTGGATGCTGTCATTGCGCTGCTATTGGCTGACATTTGCTACGAGTTTTGAAGTTTTATGCATCGCTGATTTTATTATTTCTTTTCAATGCTGATTTGTGTGAGTTGTTTTTTTTTTCTTCGCGCCGGATCTCCGCCTCACACGTCAAAAATGAATATATCGTTTTCAATAGCCCATCAAGAAGTTAAAATATCGCGCGTTTCCGCGCTGAAGGCGTAACAAACAAAGTCAAGTTTCTTTTTGATATACACAAATTTGCGTTGAGCGCCTAAAAGGCGGCTATATTACTTGGATTGGGCTGTAATGCTTGTGTTTATTACGACTTGCTTCGCTTGCACGAATGGCCGGCTATGGCGCCTTTGTGTGTTAGCTGCTAAAACAGCTGTTGTCTCCAAGGAGTCATTCACCAAAAAGCAGTTCCCCACTTTTTGCAGTGAAAACTGTATATAATGCATACTTATCTATACATATATGTTGCATACTCTATGGCGTGCAAGCAAATATTCAGGTATTCGCGCATACCCACCACCCCTAAAAGCAAGCCAACTTTTTCATTGATAAACTCAATTTAAAATTTTTCAAAAGTGCGAGGGTTGCGGCAGTGTATTAGCTCGGCTCCTTGCGGGGCATGGCGCGAACTGTATGCACTTAGACAGATTTATCTTCCCTTTTTGGTAGAGAATTAAAAAAATATGAAAAATTTCTAAACAGTTGTTGCGTTTATTAAAAAGTTTTGAATGCGTACAAATGTCAGAAAATGTTTGTATGTTGCGCTTTCCTGTTGCATACTTTGAGGGTGACAATTTGTGCCACTAACAATTCATACCTACGCACATAGCGCTGAAAATACGGTAGTGAGTGAAGTTGCGCAGATATGGTGTCAATTACAAGCTAAGGTCTTTATGCATTTTTAATAGCAACAACTACGGCTGACGCACGAAGTTATTATTTAGCAGCGCACAATTCCTGCGAGCACTTTTCGATTAGGAAAATAGTAATTTGAAACTGAATTTTATAAAACAAAAGTGGGTTTTTAAAGCGAGCCAATGTAAAGAAAATGAGGACAAACTGTTTAAATATTTAGGGGCGTAAAATTGTTTTTATAAATATTTGTTAAAAACTAGTTAAACTTTTCTAATTTTTGCTTAATTAAATTTTTATGGCGGCACTCCAACAAAAAATGTTTTCAAATCAAGGCCGGAAGGTTAGAAAAAAACGATTTAAATATTTAATAAGCCTAATTAAATACAAAAATTCTTTCTATAGTTGGGTAAAATTCTAAAATTGATTGCTTTGCAAGTAGTTAATGGAATTTTTAATTGTCCTGCGTCAACTTTTTGTAGAAATATAACAAACGCAGCGCAATATTGGCGCATATTTTATAGGTATGCTGGCCTGTTTGTCGTATAGCTGAATTTATATATCCACTATGGGAAACTCAAATTAATAAACAGCGCATTTTCACAAGAGAAGCTACAATGGTAATGTTAACTACGGGGAAGTCTACAGTGAATGCGAGCTTTGTTTTTTTGGCGATGATTTTTTAACAACAGTTCGCTGGCGTCTTTTGCTTCAAATGGGAATTAAAAAACCAACAGTTTACTGAAAATAAGTTCAATATTGCTCCAGAGTCGCCAAATCTTCAAAGTAGAAACTATATTTTCGGTCGTTATTCAGGTGATAGGCGAACATAGCCCAGCGTAATATATACTCATATACCTATACAAATATAGATATATATGGGCCATATAGCGTTTGCTTTTTGAACCACCTATTTTTTTGAGAATGCCAACACAAATGACATGTCAAATGTGTTCGTAATTTACTTAAAGGTTTGACATTTACAAAATGGGACGCTATACGTTTGAACAAAATTGGGAAATATTGAAAACCTATTTCCAAAGTGGTGAGTCTTCTTCCGCGGTTACAGTAAATGGCGAGCGTTACCGTGACATGCTCAACGAGTTTTTGTTTCCAAAAGTTGAAGAGGATGACATGGACGACATTTGGTTTCAACAGGACGGTGCAACTTGTCACACTGCCAAAGTTACACTCGAACTTTTGGCTACCGTTTTTGAATTCCGATATCAATTGAACGCCTTGGAGCTGTGATTTAAGCCCATTGGACTATTTTTGTGGGGAGCCGTTAAGAACAAATGCTATGCGAACCATCCAGAAACGATTGATGCTTTAAAGCACGAAGTCGAAGTTGCCATTCATGAAATTGGACCCCAACATTCGAAAATGGGCTTAAAAATTGGGTTGATCGAATGGCCTACTGTGAAGCCAGTCGTGGCAGTCATTTGAACGATATTATTTTTCATTCATAAATGACAATGTTGAATCTTCAAAATAAAAAAAAAAAGTTTGAAAAAATATTGGTTAGTTTTTTTTATAGCCGATTCAAAAAGCAAATTTTACATTTTACAACCCTTTTGGGTGTTTGGCCGAGCTCCTGCTCATATTTGCGACACGTGTCTTGATGTTGTTCCACAACTGGATGTACATGTACAATAGTTTTAAGCTGACTCCGAAGGGCAGAAGGTTTCTCATGAGGAGCTTTCCTCTTGGCAGAAATACACTCGGAGGTTTGTCATTGCTTGCAGAGCCACGCATTAGGTTAGGTTGGTATGGTTGCCCTAGAAGTGAATACACTTGGACGAGAAAAAAACGGTTTCGTCCTTTGTGGTACCATTATGAAGGAGGTTAGGTGAAAGAAGAAGACCGATGGGAGGCAGGGAGAGGGTGTGGAGAGGTGGTCGTGGGATGCTTAGGAGGATGGATTTAGAGTGTGTGGATTATAAACGATAACTGTACTGCATTTGCGTCAACCACTTTGTGATGTTGATGAAATTCATCAGATTTTTAATGTCAACGCCAGCTTTATCAGCAGGCTTAGCAAAGAAGTAAGAGCCAAGATGCCTGGATCTTAGCCCCACCAGAGCAGGGCAGCTATATACACATCCATCGGACTTGAGGTAATTCCAAGTCTCACAGCATGCATTCCTCCCGCATTGTGACTTGTGAGAAGACCCACGAGATTCGAGAGCTGATAGATTCTCAACCTCAGAAGCTGGCCTGACCGCCCCCGGTCCACACGTGGCCAGAAGGATTTCGCGACCTTACAAGTTTGTGTACTTGCCCAACGCTCGCTGAGTTGGCGCGATGCCCTTGTTTCCAGGAGCAGACCGCAAGTAGTCAGGGGCAACCCAAATCTCTCCCTTCGTTGGGAAATCACCTCACATGTCCCTTGTCTGGCCAGCTCATATGCCTCACAGTTTCCCGTAATGTCGCTGTGACCATGAACCCAGACGAGGCTTATGTCAAAAAAATCGGACGCAGTCGAAAGTGAGGTCAGGCATTCCCTGACCAGTTTCGAATGCACCGTCACTGACCCGAGGGCTCTTATTACCGCTTGGCTGTCGGAGTAAATATTTACTTTCCTCACTGTGAGCATGTGAGCAACCAATCAGCTGCTTAGAACACACTGCAGTGCTCCGGTAACCTGAATTTGAGTCTGATGGGGAGCTCCTTGCAAAAAACTCCTCCGCCAACCTTTCCTTACACCTTCGATCCACCCGTGAACAAGTTCACCAGCCCCTGTCCCCAAATGACGCCCCCCGTCCACTCTTCCCTTGATGGAACATGAGTGGGGAAGGTTCCGGTTGGACTAAGTGTGGATATGCACTGATCCGCTGACGGGAGGATGAAGTCGAAGTTTTTAAGGATGCTTGAGTGGCCATAAGTAAGGTCCGAGCCCCTCAGTCTGATTGCCTGCGATGTCTACGGTTACCGCATTTAACATTGCGTTGAGCGCCAGATTAAGAGTCGTTCGAAATGCCCCACTGATTTCAATGAGCGCCGCCCTCTGAACTCTCTAAAGCCAAAAAAAGCAACTCTAGGCGAAAGGCTCCATCTTTTGCCATTTGCGCCCTTGCACTCATACAAGGCGATGGTTGCCTTCCTCACTCTTTCCTCAATATTGAGCTTCCATGTAAGCTTGCTGTCAAGAATAATACCTAGGTACCTCACCTTGTCAGAAAGCATCAGAGGAGCGCCCCCTAGTGAGGGAAGTTGAGCTCTAGGTATTTTATATTTCCTCGTAAATAAGACGAGCTCCATCTTAAGAGGATTCACCGACAGGCCGCAATCCGTTGCCCATCTAACAAGGTTACGGCAGTCTCATGACAAATATAAAAGGTGATAAGATTAGAGGTACTTTCCCCAATAGGGATTTTTTGACGGATCACGCGTGACGACTATCAAAGTAAAAACATAATTTTTTAAAGTAGGCATGGACATTTCAGCATGGAAAGACTTACGCCTCAACAAAGTTTACAAATCGTAGAATAGTATTGCAAAAATTTACGCTTCGTGAAAAGTGTTCATCGCGCGCTTAGGCCAACTCATGGTATTCAGCGATGATACCCATTTTTGGCTTAATGGCTACGTTAATAAGTAAAATTGCCATATTTGGGCTGAGGAGCAACCCGAAGCCATTCAAGAGCAGCTATTAGAAACAATCATTTGATTTGGCCTATAGGCTGGAGGAATCATCGGTCCTTATTACTTCAAAGACGACGCTAGCGTCAATGAAACCGTGAATGGCGAACGCTAACGCGCCATAGTAAACGACTTTTTGATACCGGAAATTCAAGCCCGTTATCCCCACAACATTTAGGTCCAACAAGGCGGTAGACTTGTCATACAGCGCGTGAAACAATGTATTTACTGCGTCGTCATTGCGGTGAGCAATTTATCTCTCGTCTCGGTTGATAGGCCACCAAGTTCGTGTGACTTTTATTTGTGTAGGTATGTAAAGTCTACAGGCTTTGTGGATAAGCCAGCTTAGTTTGATTCATTGGAAGGAAACATTACTAAACTTATTGACGAATTCGAAAGTGGTGTTTACGGATGGCCGAATTACGACATAGTTACGGTAAACATTAAGAAATATACCAGTTACCAGTTTTGTATTAATTCTTTAATATTTCTACCAAGAACCTTTAGACGCGGGTGCAATAAGTAAGAATGGATACTTATACGTTTTTTTGAGGTCAGTAGAAGAGTTCTTTTAACTCTTTGAGCTTTGTTGTTCACGCAGTTCTTCTTTTTGTTCCGAATTAAAGCTCAGAATTTCAGGGTTTTTTGCGCTGCTTTTTTATATTTTTGTAAATTTTATAAATTTTCTTTTCTTCGTTCCTCATTCCTCTTTATTCAAGTTTACGCTTAGACCACATTCTGAAGCGTATTTTTGCTGCAAAACCACAAAACCCAGTCTCCGCTGCTCTAAAATTCAGCTACTCTAAATGAACATTTTTCTTTCCTTAACATCTGGTAAAATATATTTTCTTTTTCATAAACATTTGCTTGTCATTCAACTTACCGTCCTCGCTCCGTTGAATGGTGATACCAGCGCACCGACTTCTGCCTCAGCACCTCAGGGATTTTAACGAAACACGACAGATGCAGTGTCTGGCCGTACGAGGCGGTGATACGTTTTTTCAAAACGCTCGTGTCACAAATACCGGAAGTCTCATTGGCAACATCCTGTGGCAGGCAAACAGAAATAACAAAAATACAAGATAAAATCAATGTTATTATGTTTGAAGGCAAAAGCACCAAAAAAAAAGAAAAAACAACAAATGTAGTTGTACAACAAGCAAACACAAAAAAAAAAGAAAAAACACTCTAAAAGATAATGAAAATGTAAAACCGAAATGTTGATTGAGTGAAGGCACGAATGTAAAAGTGTAAAAGTGTCAAGTGAAATGTTGATTTAAGCATTGAATGGCATATTTGCCTTGACACCACCAGCAGCAGCAGCAGCAGCAGCAGCCGCAATCAATCGATTTCGCACACTCACTCACACTTTGAAAAATTCACTGTCACACTAACACAAACGTGAATATTCGAGTATTTCGTTGCGGTTCACTTCACTCACCTGCAGCAATCCCAGCTGGTATGGCTTGCAGGTGCTCGCGTCCTTGTCCCAGCCGCAATACGGATCGGCGACGCAGCGGAAACACGAATCGTAGCGGCGGGCGCACATCGCCAAATCGATTTGCTTCACATTGTGATCCGTAGCCAAGTACAATGAGCCCGTCTTCTGACTCAGACCCATTTCGCGTATCGGCTCATTGTAGGCCACCTCCAGTACGTCGAGTAGATTGGAGAAACGTTGACCGTAGCGTATGAATTGTACGATTTTGTAAATGAGGCCAGTGCTGGTGCCCACGAAGTACACCAGATACTCTTGATTTAGTTTATCGATGCGTATCCTATGGGGTGGGGGAAGAGAAAGCGGACGAGAGAGAAAAGATAAAAAACACAAAGAGCATGAAAATATTGTTGAAATGTGGTATAATGAATAAAAAACAAACAAACAAATGATCTGTTGAAGCTTGAAGCGGTAATTTTTTGGTTATTCGTCTTTTTCTTTCTTTCCTTAATACTTCGGTTTATAGGAGTGTTGTTGTTGCACTGAGTTATTCTTGCTTGTTCTCACTATTGCATGCTGCAGCATAATTAAAATATTTCATGCAAATTGTTATTATGCAGTGACGATAAATTTTGGTTTTGACTCTTTGGCGGTAAAAAGAGTGGAAGCTGAGCTGCTTATGGATATGAAAGAGCAGTCAAACACTTTTTTGGGTTGAAATGATTAACTTTTGGTGCAGTATTTTAATTTAATTATGAAAGAGTTCTGCGCTTCATGGGCGTATACATTTTTCTGGGCAGTGTTAGAAAAAAGTTTAACTAGCACGGGCACATTTTCATTTATTTTTCATGCAACGCTTGCTTATTAGCGCAAATTAGCTGACACAAATTTAATGGGTGGAAAAAAGTAGGCAACTTAAAACAACTTTGTAAAAAAATCCATACTTTTGGGGTAAAATATTGGGTAGTCGAAAAAGTCTTTTCGTATATCTAATCAAACTTCAACTCATTTTTTTTATATTTATAATGAACTTTATCAAACCAAATATGTACCATTTTGGTCGACCACCTTTTGCCATTTTTCTTCTAGATTCATTATTCCATCAGTGTAAAACTTTTCTGGTTTCTCGGCGAAAAACTGCGACAAGTAATTTTCACAGGCTTCTCTTGAAGCCAACTTTACTCCATTCAGGGAGTTCTGCATTGACCGAAACAAATGGTAGTCCGATGGTGCAAGGTCAGGGCTATATGGTGGATGCATCGAAACTTCCCAGCCAAGCTCTCCCAGTTTTTGCCGAGTCATCAAAGATGGGTGTGGCCTAGCGTTGTCCTGATGGAAGACGACGCCCTTTCTGCTGATCAGTTCTGGCCGTTTTTTTTCGATTGCTTGCTTCAATCTCATCAGTTGTTGACAGTAAAGTGTAGAATCAATCGTTCGAGCAGGCTGGAGCAGCGAATAGTGGATGATTCCTTTCCAATCCCACCGAACACACAACATAACCTTTCGAGGCGTCAATCCTGGCTTTGCGACCATTTGTTGAGCTTCACCACCCTTGCACCATGATCTTTTTCGCACATTATTGTCGTATTTGATCCACTTTTCGCCTCCTGTTACCATTCGCTTCAGAAATGGTTCGATTTCATTTCGTTTCAGCAAAGAATCGCAGATGTTAATTCGGTCCATTAAATTTTTCACAGACAATTCATGTGGTACCCAAACATCGAGCTTCTTTTTGTAACCAGCCTTTTTTAGACGGTTGAAAACCGTTTGATGATGAATGTGTAGTGCCTTGGTGATGTCATGGCAGCTTATGTGACGGTCCTGGTCAATATTTTCCATAATTTCATCGACTTTTTCAACGATAGTCGACCGGAGCGAGGTGCATCTTTCACATCGAAATTTCCAGAACGGAAGCGAGCGAACCATTGTTGTGCTACACGAACTGATACAGCATCGTTTCCGTAAACTTCACGAATTTCATTGGTGGCTTGCGTGGCATTCTTCCCTTTTTTATATAAAAATTTCAAAATATAGCGAATTTCTTCATTATTTTCACGCATTTTTGAACAGCAATAACTTTTTTTCAACTTCTCCGAATTTAATTTTTTTTTGGTTAAATGAAGCTAAAATGTCACCTCTCTAACACCATATGATATGACACAATGTGATTGGTAGCACTGGAGATAGATGACAACGACATCTATTAACAAAATACGAAAAGACTTTTTCGACTACCCAATATTAATTTAGTAACTAAATCTTTTTGGACTAGTTTAAAAGTCTATCAAAAGAGTTACTTGCAGCAAGGCCTTTTGTTACTGAAAATGTAAGAAACTTGCAGCTGTAAAAGAAACTGAAGTACCAACCAACCAACCAGCAGAAGGTGGAAAGTCAATTAAAAAATATATTAAATACGAAAAAAAGCAAGAATATTTTAGAGATCAAACTTGGAATTTTATACCAATGAATTTTTGGACTAGTCTATAAGTAGTTAGCTAATCATAACTTCTTCACCACAAAATTTACAGTTACATATAAGAAATAAGAGTCGTCGCTGAAGTAATTTATTAAACTTGAATTTGATTTGCAAAAATTATTAATAAAGTTGAAAGCCACTGAATTATTTTTAAAAGTCTGCCAGCGTTCTAAAGGATGACTATCAATAAGATTTGTGCATATGCCGCCGAAATGCTAGCATTTCTGTATTTATACGGGGTATTCAAGTATATTATTACTTGGGTATTTTCTGATTCATTTGGTCATATGGCAAAATGCGTAAAACGTCACCCTCTTTGCGCTATTCGATTTCAAAGATTTAACTACAATTTTTTTCTCTTTTCAATTAATAAATATCAGTAATAAAATTTCAACTAAGCCTTGACAGTTAAGTATAGCTGCCTGATAAATTTGGAATTTACGATTTTTCGCTAAGCCTTTCCTACGTATTATCAATAAAAAATGTGTATGCAAACTATTTTGCAAATTATTTTGGAAGCTAGCACGTCTTTTGCCATCCAAGGAGGTATAAACTTAAATGAACGAACTAATCCGTAGCCGGATTGCGGGCTCTACTAGTGGATGGTAAAATTTCATAAGATGGAAAAGTTGACTAAAACAAAAAACTTAAGAATTTAAACTTTTTGTCTTGACTATAATTCATTCTCTAATAGCAGTCGCCCCTCGGCAGGCAATGGCAAACCTCCGAGTGTATTTCTGCAGTGAAAAAGCTCCTCATAAAAAATACCTGCCGTTGGGAGTTGGCTCAGACCTGTATGTATGAGGTGGAGCTCGGCCAAACACCCAAAAAGGGTTTACGCACGAACTATATATGCATATATATTTCATTCTCGATATCAGCGCCTTCATTTCAGAGGCTCCAACAAATTCTCATTATTCTTTCATAGGTAGTGTTTGGAATCGATGCTTCGTTATTTCGACTACCTGCAAAGCCCATTCAATTGATTTATTCTCCGAATCGAATTGGAGACTTTTAGATATGCAAATTCAACCTTTCTAACTGTCTAACGCCCCTGTAAAGGGCGAATTCAAAATAGTATAACTTTTTTTATATTAATCGCAAAAATATTTTTAAAAATGGATTTTAAAGCTGAAGACTAGTACTTTGCGATGCCGTTGTGGAAAGTTAAAAAAAGACTTTACTTTGCTCATAAAAAAATTTTAAAAATGGCCAAAATCTGCATTTTTAGACTATTTAACCTCATATTCGTTTTCAGCATAAAAAAACCTTGAAGAAACACCCATAGCCGTTTTAGAAACTGTACCTTGCAGGACTGTGAAATATATCCGATACATTTTGGTACATAAACTTTATTTTTACTTAATTGTAAAATGTGAAAAATTGATGGGTGATATAACTTTTTAATAATTTTTTTCGTAATCAGGACACCAAATTACAAAGTAATTAGTTAAAATTATCGAAAAAGTTTTTTGGTTGTTGGCCTGTGTTATCAAAACGTCACATAAGCGTGCATTTGGCAAACAATTAGTTGCACGAGCTGAGTTTCAAAATAATCATTTCGATAATTTAATCACATTTTACCCAACAGGAATGGCCAAAAGGGCGCTGAACTGTCCAAGAACTACCTTAGGCAATTGATAATGTGTACAAGTAGATAAAACAAACGGTCAACGAGGCGCCACAATATGTCATGAAAGTACCAGTGGCCATTAGAAGAAGTGTACGAAAGAAAAAAAGTACCAAGATGAGCTGCCAAATGGGCGCCAGAGTAGGCAGCACTTCCATATTAACTAATAATTGCTTTGCATGATTTTTATTTTATATTCAGATTTTTATTTTATTTTCAATTTTTAACACCATTTCATGTTTGCCCACTATTTGAATTTGTGTCGTTGTTAGTTATTTATCATCAATTTTGTAATTCTTTTGCTGCATTCCATTTATATTCTTACACAGTGAAGTGCGACTATTTTTGTGTTACTGGCTAATGGTGTTCGAGAGCATTTAGCTTAAAAGCGTATAACATTTTTAATTTTTTTTTAACTTCTATTCAAGTTGCGCCTGATGCTGATCTTCCCAGCGCAAATTTCACTTGGTTCAAAACAAGTTGACTAGCATTGGAAGCGGGCCAAGGCAAAAAAAGCAAAATACCTACTTGCATTTATGTTGGTATGTCTGTATAGAAAAAACTGTATAAATGCAAAAAATGCTTTCTGCCACAGCGGTGCATATCTGCTTTTAGTTCTACTGATTTTTGTTTTATTTTTGGATTTTCTAAATTTTTTTAAAATTTTTTAATTAATTTTTTTTTATTTATTCACATTTTATTCCTCTAGTTTTCGCACTCCTCTTCCTCTTCTTTTCGCTGCTGCTTGTAATACGCCACATTTATTTTCAAATGTGAATAATTATTTTGTTCGCTAACTCCAAAACAACAACAACTAAATAACAAACGTTGCTGGCAGCTTACTTGCCTGCGGACAACCGCACAGAAAAAGTTGACAGCGCGCGAATTGTGGCAAGTTAGTGAGCGTAAACAAAAGCAAAAAATAAAAAAATAAAACAGAAGAAATGTCAACAAGCTGCCGAGAAACACGAAATGCAATAAAATGGCAGCTACCAGCATTTGCAATGGCATTAACAGCATTACTAACATTACAAACAGTTTTTGGCAGCGACAAAGTCGCTGTCCGCTCTTCTTAGTTACTCATACGCCATGCTGAACAGCTGTACATATAAGTGAAGTAAAAAAAAGAACTGACACTGCAGTGAGATTATGCGCTTGAATTCGTAAGAGTACAAAACTGCTTTTAAAGCGGAGTTTTCGCTTATTTTCAGGTTATGTGCAACAACAACAACACACTATACATCCTCATAATGCATTAAATTACTTTATATTTTCTGTTCTCTGTTTTGTTTTTTACTTACTTATCCACCACCAATTTAGTTAGTATGATATCCCTTTTGTAAAATACTGGATTGCCAAATTCATGATCGACTGCCTTGTCCATTAGCGGATGTTTGCGTATGAAATTCAACACCGAATCTGGCAGCGCTGCCGTATCGTTGGTGCATGTACCCGGTCTGGGTTCGGGCACTTTGGAATTGAGCACCGGCAGCCAAGCTGAGTTTGAGGTTGCCTGCTCTTTGAATTTGCCTAAAAGGAGGAAAAAGAAAAAAATTTAATAAGGAGTATAAAAGTAAAGCATGTTTTTTATTGAAATGAAAATGTGTGTAGGTATATACAAGTATATCACTCTTATACCGGAGGGTGTCACAAAAATTGGCTGTTGAGCTAAGTATGCGGCAATGAGCGCCAGCTCTTCTTCTGCGCTGTGTTAAAGATATTTTCACCACAAACCGTACTAAAGTGTCTCGTATGACATGATCGGCAAGCATAAAATAAATAACGCAAATATACCTAAAGCGAAAAAACTATTTAAGTCTCTTTTAACTATGTTACCATAAAATATTTGACGCCAATTAGTTTGTCTAGCAGCAGGAAGTTTAACAAACTTAAGTTTTGCCATACAAGAACCACTGGTCCATTTTCAGGTTTCATTTGAATGCCACTATAAGAAATGTATATTTGCTATTCCGTAAATCTTCTTCAAAAGTGACAATGCGCAGCATTATTTCACAACCAATTAAGTCTCATTCAGTTCCTGCGCAAAAGGGAGACTAAATTGCGCTCACATGTATCCATTTTCTAAACGGACATATATGATATAATTTTACTGAATAATTTTGGTAAAGTTGACTTTCAATGCCTCAATCGAAGTTGCTTTATCAACAAAGCATTTAGACTTTACATACTCCCACAAATAAAAGTCCAAGGGTGTGACATCACACAACCTTGGTGGCCAGCCCACTGGTTCGAGATGAGAGAAAAATTGCTCACCCCAATGACGACACAGTAAATCTATTGTTTCACGGGCGGTGTGGCAAGTAGTACTGTACGCCGCTTTGTTGGATCTAAATGTTGTGGGAATCACGGGCTTGAGTTTCCGGTATCAAAAAGTTGTTTATTATGACGCTTTAACGTTCGCCATTCGCTGTTACATTGGCGCCACCCTCGTCTTTGAAGAAATATGGGCCGATGATTCCTTCTCCAAACACCGCATCAAACGATTGTTTTCAATGGATGTAATAGCTGCTCTTGAATGATTTCTGGTTGCTCTTCAGCCCAAATACGGCAATTTTGTTTATTGATGTAGCCATTAAGCTAAAAATTAGCCTTACCGCTAACCAAAACTCGGATCCCAAACTGCGCATCTTCGGCGAATTGTCCAAGAGCCCAACGACTGAAAGTATGACGCTTTGGAATATCGGCCGGCTTTGCATCTTAGACTAGCTATATTTTAAACGTTTTCAAACTAAGATATTTGCCCACAATCATCCGTGTAGAGCCATAAGATAGGTGAGATCCACGCCGAATTGGTTTTCCCATGTCGTTGGCAAAACTCTCATGTACAGCCGCAATGATCTCTTCACTTCGGACTGTGCGAGATCTGCTGAGTATCATCCAATAATATAAAATTATTCTTAATTTTGCCGATGGTATGCCGAATAGTGCTTTCGGTAAGACGTTGTTAAGGCGTAAGTTCTTCTCTGATGAAATGTCAATGAATACTAAAAAAAGTTATATATTTAGTCTGACCGTAGTCACGCGCGATCTGCCAAAAAGCTCTATTGGAAAAAGTATGTCCAATCTGATCACCCTTTAGAAATGAAATGAAGAAAGCTTTGTGCTAACACTGTTTTCGCATTTTTACGGATGGCTCCAGGACCGAGCATGGCTCCGGGTCTGGGGTCTACGTGGAATCCAGCGGGACAAAACTGCACTTTGTTCTTGGAATGCATGCATCTGTGTTTCAAGCGGAGGTGTATGCAGTTCAAGAAGCGATGAACTTTGTTGTGGAAAAACGATGGAGAGGTAAATCTATATGTGTCTGCAGCGACAGCCAAGCTGCGCTTATGGCCTTAGACAGCCCCCCAACCACTTCAAGGGTAGTTGAGTCCTATAAATCCAGGCTGGACTATGTCAGTAAGCACAATAGCCTGATGCTAACATGCGTCCCGAGATACGTGGGTATCGCGGGTAACGAGACCTCTGACTTCTTAGCTAAGATGAGCTCTGAGGCCAACTTTTTTGTCTCATAGCCCGTTTTGCTACTCCCTTCTGCGGTTAACAAATGGGTAACTACTACCCACAAGCGAGCTTGGCAGGCTGAGAGAGGCTGCAGATGGACTAAACTGATGGTACCTGTCATGTCCGATCCACTGTCGCAAACCCTTTTGTCATTAAGCAGAGAGGAGTGCAAACGGCTGGTTGGACTGATGACGGGCCACTTTTTGTGGGCGAAGCACAGAGAAAGGTTTGGGCATCTCAGACAGTGTACTCTGCCCACTTTTTGTGCGTCTGCCCTGCCTTCGCTCGAATCAGGCTTGAGGTCTTTGGCACTGATGTGTTAAGAAGCGACCACAAGATCCACTCAGATTTCTTCGGAAGTCGGGTAGATTTAAAGAAAATTAAAAGGGAATCCGAGTGCAGTACAATGGACTTAGTTCATGTCTGAGTTGCTAGTTGTCCCGAAAAAAAAGCTTTGTGCAAGGCATTAGTGAATTAATTATTTTTTATTTGAAAGGCCCATGTACGAGTTTATATACCATTAATTATGGAATATAAAATCGATTCATTTGCCTCGACTTCGCATAATGGTACAAACGCAAGAGATCTGCTGTATAGTTCCGACTAAAATTGTGGAATTAAATTGACTTCAATCGCGTCATAATTTGAGAATTGCCCAAAACAGGATCCGTCTTCATTGCTGTAAGTAAATGTTAAAGAAATTCAGTCGGGGTCGTTCATAGCACGTCGTAACAGGTGACGAGTGTTGCATCTAAGCATAAGAGCTGGAAATAGCAATGGCGAAAAAAGCAACTCAAGGCAAATTGTCGACTGGTTTTGCGGAAAATCTCAGCGCGTCGCAATTGTACCACTAGAAAAACTTCATACAGTCAATTCTAAGTTGTGCACAATCATTTTCTGGTCAGAAATTTTTGATAATTAAGGAAAAGCAATAGCCGAAGACCAATCATCATTCACCAAGCCGTGCGTGCTCTCACGTATCGGCCCACACAGGAGAGCTTTCAGGCACTCGAAAGCTTGAATTAATAAATCCTCCACTTTACAGCCCAAAAACGCTTAATTACTCTTTGTTCCTGAACATCAAAAATAAAATGCGAGGTCAATGTTTTTCAACGCCTGAAGAAGCAGTTGAAGCCTTCAAAGAGCTCATTTTGGGGTCCTGGAGGTGTCCAGGTGTTCTAAAGTCAAAAGTGCTTTGGAAGTTGATGCAGCAAATGACCTCTAAGGAGAGTTTAACGAAACAATAAATTATTAAGCAAAGCAATGAATCCATTTTCATTATTATTTTACTTTGTTTTTTACTGTTGAGCGCGACGTGTAAAGAGCGACTGATGCGCGTTAGTTTTATACTAAGAATTTTTTAATTGTTTTGCAACTTACTTTAATTTTACTAATTAATTTTTAGTGCTTGTTAAAAATATGTTTTTATTAATTTAGTTTATTTATTCCCATTTATGCATGTAAGTTTGCCAATCTTAATTTTCCATTCAAAAAATTTTCGAATAACTTTTCATTCATGCTTTCCTTTCCTTTGCTTGCACTCAATTGGCGTTGTTGTTGCATATCATTGTCAGAAATGTTGCACTTTTAATTAATTACTGTGGTAACATGGCACATTTTTTGTGGCTCAACAAAATTTTGGCAAAGTTGCCAAATTGTCTAGAAATACTGAAATCAACAAGAATTTTTTGCAATTTTTTTCGCCGTTTTTTTTTTGGCTTTTTTGTTTTGTTTTTTGACAAACAACTTTGATAATGAATTTTAAGTGCTTCCTTGTTACAAGTGAAACTCACTTCAACCATTTATTTTATTTGTGATTTTGTTTTTTTGGTCCTTGTTTTGTGGTGAAGAAATGCGTTTAGTGAACTTTTGGCACACAGTTCGCTGTTATGTCGCTGGCTGCTGATTTGCTGTATGATTTCTAAGCCAGCCTTTCAAGAGCTCATAGAAGGTTAGGTTAGGTTATTGTGGTAGTCGGTCTGTATGACCAACTCACTTAGACCTCGCAGGTCCATTGTGATACCACTGTGCGACACGGGAACCTTGATTGGTCTGAGGCTCAGGATTGGTCTAATCCCCGCGCCAGATAGTTCTGTAGGAGAATTGAACAAGTATTTACCTATTCAATCTGCTCTGATTTTAGCTAAGGCTGCACAATTGCAATGGAAGTGCTCTCCTGTTTCTTCCTCCTCCTCATCTCTACAGCTTCTACAATATTCATGGGAGAGTACTCCTAGTCTCAATCAATACCTTTCAAATAGCCAGTGGCCGGTGACACAGGCCACGACCTTCGAGATATCTTCTCTTGAGAGACTCAGCAATTCCTTCGGCCTTTTCTTGTTTATTTACGGCCATAGTAGCCTGGCTGTTATCCGTCTGTATAAAAGTTTAATTTCCCCCTTCTCCATGGCCTTGGTGTTTGGCACTCCCTTCTTGACTGTATAGAAAATGAATAAAATAAAAAACATTCTGTAAGCCGCGAACTTTCTGAACGAATTTTCAAGCATTTTTCCTATGGGCCAGCATCTCAAGCTCCTCGCATTCACTGGATGTGTGCCTCGTTTCTTCATTCTGATAATGTGTTTATCTTCCTTTCTGAGCTTTCGATAACGATCCCACATGGCGGCCACATGGGCAACATCCTTTCTTTGCGCGGCAGCATGAGAATTCTCGTCGTAACAATTGTTTTTTCAGACTCGCCGAAATCAAATTTCTTCTTTTGAGGCGGTATGTGAAGAACGAGGAATGCTGCAGCATCGCTCCTGCATGCCGAATTTGTGGACAGTACTCTCTGAGAGTAGGAGCGGGAGTCGAGGGGAATCTTTTGGCTGTCCGTTGTGATTACAGCTTCACGAGGTCAAACATTCTTTGCGTGGTTAGATGCATATTTTTTGCTGCACAGAGGCGTGTGCCCAGTTTGACTGCAATGAGGAAATGATCCGAGTCAATATTGGGCCCGCGGTTCGTAAGTACATCTAAAACACTAGAAGTGTGTCTTCCATCTATCACAACATGATCGATCTGGTTTCGCGTTTTTCGATCAGGGGACAGCCACGTAGCTTGGTGTATCTTTTTATGCTGGATTCTGGTGCTGCAGACTACCATGTTTCGGGCCTCGGCGAAGTCGATCAGCCTTTGTACGTTACTGGCTGTTTTCGTTATGTGGGCTGAACTTTTCGACTGTGAGACCAAAAATTACCTCCTTGAGAGGGATTGAAGTTGCCAAGCATGATTATTGTGTCGTGGCGGGAGTAGTGCTCATAAAAACGTTCCAAGCGCTCATAGAAGGAATCTTTGGTCGCATCGTCCTTCTCTTCCGTCGGGGCGTGAGCGCAAATCAGCGAGATGTTAAAAAAAACGGGATTTGATGC
Organism: Anastrepha ludens; assembly: GCF_028408465.1. Classification (NCBI taxonomy): domain Eukaryota; kingdom Metazoa; phylum Arthropoda; class Insecta; order Diptera; family Tephritidae; genus Anastrepha; species Anastrepha ludens. Next base: position 6,300,914 of record NC_071502.1, read on the forward strand.
GGATTATTGCGAGAACCACCGGAGTGAACGACAGTACTTGGCGACAAAACCTCACTCCCATTATATATTCAACACCAAATTTGCGCTCATTTATACGTCAACTGAAGTAGACGTCGCAAGGCCCAATGCTCTTTTTGACTTGCCGCGTCCATGGCATCTCTTGTTCTTACGAGGACATCAACTAGCCGGACAAGGGCATCTTCCCCATGAAGGGACGGTGTATGCCAGGCAAATCGTAATCTTTAGTTCGTTCGCAGTGGCCGGCATCAGAGTCGGCAGTTCTCATCCCAGGCTTTGTTTGGTTTTTTTATTGTGGAAGGATTTTTATGTGGCGGGTCTCACGCCCAGTGCACAACTCGATATCCCAAGTTGCTTCGCCTTCTCCCATTAACGGAAGCTTGGGAGCTGTGCGGAAGATACTTGAGCGAAGCTGCCTGGATGGTAAGCAGAAGAATCGTCCTGTCCACTCCCAAGTGAATGGCCATCAGTGACTTTCGCTACTTGCGTGGACTTCTGCACATAGAACCATCCTCCTTATCACTACGTAACTCATTTAACATGCACAAAGTGGCGCAAAATTAATCACTCCTTCGAAAGATTTTTCATGTTTGCAAATGGCGTCTTACATTTGTGAACTAGACAACTGTAGCATACAAACAGACAAGCAGTCGAGCGCGTTAAGGTCAAAATAAAGGCCTCCGTCACACCAAGTCTTTTTTTATTTACTGTATTAAGAAAGTTACTCAAAAGCAAATTAATTTTGCACCATATATGTATAGGGGTTTTCAAACAGAGGTGCTACTTCGATATTCAAGGAAAAATGCTATTTTTAATATAAATGGTCGGATGAATATTTCATTATAAAGAGGGAAATATGCCGTTAATAGTGGAAAATAACATGAGGCGAATGACCACCATGAAATTTTCCATAACCGAATTGCAAAGTGGCTGCCCTATGCCCTCGATAGCCGCACGAATTCCATCTTTGAGGTCTTGAATCCACCATGGGCTATTGGCGTAGACCTTCTATTTCACGTGACCCCAAAGAAAAAAAGTTACAAGGTGTTAAATCACAAGATCTCGATGGCCAATTGTGATCTCCTCTTCGAGAGATAACTCGGTCCGGAAACTTTTCCCGTAAAAGATCAATGGTTTCGTTGCTTGTGTGGCCGTCATAGCGCCGTCTTGTTGAAAATAAACATTTTCCAGATCAATACCATCCAATTCCCGTCATAAAAAATCGTTAATCATCTTTCCTGTTTAACACCTAACACCTATTATTGGAAAACCCTTTATATGTTTATCATGATTTGACTTAGCATCTTTATTTCCCACAACTATTTTAATTGTTAATGCCCTTAAATGTTTTTTAGATTTATGTACGCCTAAAAAAATTTCCGAACGGAACCGTTGCTGGTAAAATGCAAATATTTGGCGAAATTGTGCAATAAAAATTTTATAAGAAAGATTTAAAACTAATGCAAACAACTTTACAGTTGGCAAGGCAAATGTAATATTTTGCAGGAAAATTACTTTTGCTCAAGTAAAACAGGGCGCCCATCACCAAATACACCAATGGAAAAGTTCGCATACATATTACACATGTACATATGTGCGCATAACTGGGTAGGGGCTCTCCATGCAAACACTCTCTCACGCAATCACATTCGCACTCGAGCAAACAGCACGTCGTTGATGTAAACTAAACGTGACATTTACTTACACATTTCCCTTTGTTGTTGCTATTTTATTAAAGCCGATTTTTTTCGCATATCAACTCGCACATACAAACGCCGTAAAAATGTTGTGCCGGATGTTGTTTGCTTCGCTGTTCCATATAGTTGTTGTTGTTGCTCTAATCGTCATTGCATGTGACAATTCAGAGAACTACATGCGCCTTTTAAATATGTATGTGCATTAGAGCGGAGCAGTCGCCATTCGAAAAAAGTGGCAAAGGTCTACCCTTGCATTTAGAGCTGAGCTGGTGAGAGGATTTCGGCACCATAAAAAAGTATTTTGATGCTGCTGATAAAAGACAAGTTGGTGTTTTAAATATTATAAGTTGGTGGACAACCGTTCCGCTACCCGTCCCGACCATGACGAGGTGAGAATAGCAATGACTTGGCTAAAAAGAACAACAAAGCAGCGGGCGCCGACGGACTGCCGGCTGAGCTATTCAAGCATGGCGGCGAGGAGCTGGTAAGGTGCATGCATCAGCTTCTATGCAAAATATGGTCGGATGAAAGAATGCCTGCCGATTGGAATTTAAGTGTGCTCTGCCCAATCCATAAGAAGGACGATCCTGCAATTTATGCCAATTACCGTAGGATTAGTCTTCTAAATATCACCTATAAGGTTCTAGCGAGCGTATTGTGTGAAAAGCTGACGCCCACCGTCAACCAACTGATTGGACCTTATCAGTGTGGCTTCAGACCTGGAGAGTCTACCATCGACCAAATATTCACAGTACGCCAAATCTTGGAAAAGACCCATGAAAGGAGAATCGACACACACCAACTTTTCGTCGACTTCAAAGCTGCATTCGACAGTACGGAAAGGAGTTACCTGTATGCCGCCATGTCTGAATTTGGTATCCCCGCAAAACTAATACGGCTATGTAAGATGACGTTGCTCAACACCAGCAGCGCCGTCAGAATTGGGAAGGACCTCTCCGAGCCGTTTGATACCAAACGAGGTTTCAGACAGGGTGACTCGCTGTTGTGTGACTTGTTTAACCTGATGTTGGAGAGCATCGTACAAGCTGCAGAACTTTTTCGCTCAGGCACAATTTTTTATAAGAGCGTACAATTGTTGGCGTATGCCGATGATATCGACATCATCGGCCTTACCAACCGCGCTGTTAGTTCTGCCTTCTCCAAACTGGACAAAGAGGCAAAGCGAATGGGTCTGGTGGTGAACGAGGACAAAACGAAGTACCCCCTGTCTTCAAACAAACAGTCGGCGCACTCGCGTATCGGCACCCACGTCACTGTTGACAGTTATAATTTCGAGGTAGTAAAAGACTTTGTCTATTTAGGAACCAGCATTAACACCGATAACAATGTCAGCCTTGAAATCCAACGTAGAATCTCTCTTGCCAACAAGTGCTACTTTGGACTAAGTAGGCGACTGAGCAGTAAAGTCCTCTCTCGACGAACAAAACTAGCACTCTACAAGGCCCCATCATGCCCGTCCTAACGTATGGCGTAGAAGCGTGGACGATGACAACATCCGATGAAGCGACGCTTGGAGTGTTTGAGAGAAAGATTCCGCGTAAGATTTTTGGGCCTTTGGTGACGGTGAATATCGCAGGCGATGGAACGATGAGCTATATGAGTTTTACGGCGACATAGACATAGCGCAGCGAATAAAGATCCAGCGGCTTCGTTGGCTGGGTCACGTCGTCCGAATGGATACAAACGCTCCGGCTCTGAAAGTATTCGATGCGGTAGCAGCTGGTGGTAGTAGAGGGAGAGGCACGCCTTCTCTGCGTTTTGAAAAGATCGGGTGGAGTAGGACTTGGCTTCACTTGGTGTGTCCAAATGGTGCCGGTTAGAACGAGAAGGAAACGACTGGCGCGCTTTGTTAAACTCGGCCAAAATCGCATAAGCGGTTATAGCGCCAATTAAGAAGAAGACGATACGTCACTTTTGTTTTTTTTTACATTGTTGCACTTCGGTGTCCTCGTTATTGTCCCATTCCCAGTTATTCAGAGCTTTACCATCATATGACATGCTTTTCGTTCAGTCAAGCTCAAGTATTTTGAAATTTATTAAAAGTTTGCTTTAAACTACTTTGCTAATTTCTGAAACCAAAAAATTATAGCAGTTAAAGGAACTCAAGCCTGGAATAATGACTTTTTGCTTTTGAAAACCGGACGTCAAACAAGCGAGTTATAATAAAATAACCATTTTCGAAATTTAGAGAAACATCGAAAAATGTTTTTATGGTGCTGAAATCCTCCCAACATAAGCTCTAAATACAGGGACTAGTATTTTTTCAACCCCATCTAATGTCCACACGAGAACAAAATATTCACATGTGCAGGGTAGTGCAACCATAGCATACACTGATAATTCTGATTGTGTGTGTGTGTATGTGCGCATGCTTTCAAAATGTATGGCATGTTCTCCTGTATCCGTCGACAAAGAAATAAATCTTTTCCGAGTAGGTGAAAAAATGAGTTAAGAAAAAAAAAACGTTTACATACGTATATGCACACACACACACACGCGCTCAGAGGATAATATAAAGAAAATTGGTATAAAAGTGGCACCAGAAAAGTGCAATGAATAGCAAAGATGGCAGTTACGGCAGCACCGTAAGAATACGGCAAAGCCTTGTAAAAATATGCGAAGTCCGCATAGAAGATGCACAGTGGGAAGTATTGCCGCAAATAAAGGCTATAATAATATTATTAAGAATAAAATAACATACATAATAACAAAAAAATATTCTATGCTGCTACGCTCTACAAATACAACTCCCTACAACTTGTAATCTTCTTATTAAAGACGCACTAATCAGTTCTGTAAATCAAAGGTGAATTCATGTCAATACCTGTGAAATTGCTAGGCAAACATGGCCAAGGCTTAGTCTATGTCTGTCCAAGAATATTATAAAATTGAGTAGACTTCAAATTAGGACCCTAGTAGGGGTCTTCACAGGTCATTGTCTCATAGGAAACCATGCAAGGAGATTAGGCGTTTACACGCCTCTGCTGATTTTTAATGTCAACGCCAGCTTTAAGAGCAGGCGTAGCAAGAAGTAAGAGCCAAGATGTCTAGATCTTAACACCGCCAGGGCAGGGCAGCTAAGGGGAAGGTGCTGAGATAACTCCATCTCGTCCTCCATAAATCCGACGCAAAAAGGATTCAAGGATTCCAAGTCTCACAGCATGCATTCCTCGCGCATTGTGTCCTGTGAGGGAACCCACTAGATTAGAGAGCTGATATTTTGTCAGCTTTTGCGAGCTCCTGTCCCCGAGCGCCCCCGATTCACACGTCGGCAGAAGTATTTCGTGACCTTACAAGTTAGTGTATTTGCAAGGTGCTCGCTGAGTTGGCGCGATCCCCATCTTTCCAGGAGCAGACCACAAGAAGTCATGGGGATCCCAATTCTCTCCCTTCGCGGGGAAGTCGCCTCACATGTCCCTTGTCTGGCCAGCTGATCCGCCTCAGAGTTTCGCGCAATGCCGCTGTGACCAGGAACCCAGAAGAGGCTTATGTCAAAGAATTCGGATGCAGGCGAAAGTCAGGCCAGGCATGCCCTGGCCAGTTCTCTTATTGCCGCTTGGCTGTCGGAGTAAATATTTACTTTCTTGACTATTAGTACGCATGTAAGCAGCCAATCAGCTGCATCCTTCATTGCGGCTACCTCTGCTTGGAGCACACTGCAGGGGTCCGGTAACCTGAGTTTGAGTCTGATGGCGAGCTCTGCGTCGACTTCCTTGCGGATTCTATTGGAAAGCCATTTCGGCAACATTATCGTCTTCTCTGCAGAGCGTATGTCCAATTCAATTCCATTTTAGTATTTTTATTTTGGAATTAATTGGGCAGCTTTTAGTAAGCTGAAGAAGGAACTATGTAATGGTCTTGAAAATGGAAAAGTCTGCAAGTCAAGCAAAATGGCGCCTATTTTTTTGTAATCATATCTTAATTTCATCGTTGAAATAAAGCGTGAAAATGCTCCGAACCCTTCACTGGACCAAACATTTTTACTCACATTTTCGTTGTGCTCAAAACACTGTAACTCCTTTGGAAAAATCGCAATGCTGGACGGAATTAGAAACCTGCGAAACAGGAAAAGCATATGCAAAGGGAACGGAAACGGAAATGATTTCTGCAAGTGTGCGCAAAAATTAATGCGTTATTCATTGCAACATGCACCGCTAACGTGAAGCCACACAAATGGCTGAAGCGGTGCCTGGTCGCTGCCATTGTTGTTTTTGTTAGGTGCTATAACGAGCTTCGGCACAAAAGTGTTGACAAGCGCGAGCAGCAAAGAGAAATAAAAAATATTTATGATGAGTTAGCATTACAACGGATGTTGTAAGATTTCCAAACTACAAACCGCTTGGTGTAATGTGTTCCTTGTGTATGTATGTGTGCCTGTATGTGCATACGAAGGTTTATTTGGGTTGCTGTTGACACACTAAAATGTATTTGCGGGTATTTTCGCACCAACGTGTGGATAGGCGGAGGAAATCGGACGGAAATGCGTATAGAAAAATGCACATTTTTCAAATTTTCTTATTGCTATCCATATGGTTTTCGCCGCCCATTGTTGTTGTCGCATTCCTGTCATGTTTGAGCGTCAACATCGCATTTCTTTTCGTCACCACAAACAAATTCTTTGAAAAAAATGGCGCTTAGTGTACGCTAACCAGTCACCTTGGGCCTACCCAACGCCCCTCGGCCCGCCCTTACTCTCTCCCTGCCACTTTTATTATCTTGCTCATATTCCGCCACGCTAGCCGCTGGCTGTGTTTGGCGTGTCTGTCACGCACATTAAGTCACGTGAATGCAAATGCTCAGTGAATACGAAAAATGAATGTGCAACGTGTGCAACAACAGCAACAGCAAAAGCAATACTAGAGTCAGCAACGAAAAATAGCGCGTAACGAGCTTTCCGCTTTGCACTTCAACGGTGGCAATGTCAGCGCATTTTGCATGCTATTTGCCGTTTCCGATTGCATGCAACAAAATATTTGGCACCAGACGCCAGCACAAAAAAAAAATACAAAAAAAAAACGAAATAGCACTGAAAGCAGCAAATAGACAGCAGCAAATAGCAAATATATGCAAACGAGATAGGTGAGTGAGTGTGTCAGTGTGTGTGTAAAACAGAAGCGAGAAAGAAATGTTTTCGAAAAAACGCAAATAGATCTTTTCGCAGTATATAAATTTGGTTGGCAAAACTAAAAAAAAAACGAAAAAACAAAAATGAAAACAAATAAATAAATAAAAAGTACTGCCTTTGCCAAGTAAAGCATTTGGAAAATCTCGTTTTGCATTTAAAATATTTAAATTGGCAATAAAACAAGCCACTAACCGCATTGCAGCATTTTTCGGGGCCCCGTTGCTGGGGCACCTTTGCGGGTGTGCTGAGCAGCAGAGTAGCGGGAAATGTTTGTTATTTTGTGTAAGCCATAAATTGCATATGAAAATTCTTGCAACGGACTGTCCCACTTTTTTGATGTGCTGCCGTTATGAGATAATAATTTTCGTGCATGCATTTTCCTGTTACATTTTTCGGCTGTGTGTTTGGTAAATATGCAAAATTGAAATATGAATTTTGCATTTGTTGTGGAATGCGAGAAATTGGCTATTTACAGAAATTTTTCTGCTCAACTATTTGCATTTCGATTGCAAATAAACCCAATTTTGTCGCATTTACCAAAGGAACCGAAATTTACGAGTCAGAGAAGAGCAGCAGAAATATTCTGATTCGGTAAAAGGTTTTTTAAAATTTAATAAAATATGTTTGTAAAAAGAATAATTTATTTATTGTGTTGCATATTTCTGGTAAAACCTCTCGATTGTCTGCTGATATGCAATTGGGATTTTCGAAGCACTTGACCGCAATTTGAACAGGTTTTGAGATTTTGTTGCGCAGTAAATTACAAGTAGAAGTGCTGATATAATTGTTTTGGTTTTTTTTTTTTGATTCTTATGAAGGTATGATATTGCCTCCACTGTATTTTAACAGAAAGTAACAAAACCAATTTCGATTAGGGAAAGTTTATTAAGAATATTGGCTGCTCGCACAGGAAGAAGAAAATCGGTTATTTTGTTTATTATATTTTTGTTCTAAAAGTTTGTTAAAGCAAAAATTATTTTCAGTTTACAGATTTAACAATTCATTTCACATATTAAAACTACATTTAAACAAATAGTAATAAATATGGAATATAAGACAAAGAAAGGGAGTTAGTAGAACTGTATGAGATGGCTGCTGCAAAGAGAGGGAGGAACAAAAGGTCTGCGACTACTGTTTAATAGGCATTTAGCCCATTTGATACTTTTTAAAAACCGAAATAACTAAATATCAATGAATAATATCGAATACTTAGATTCTTAAATTTTACCCATACTTATTGTAAATAAATTAATTTGCTCGAACCGGTACAACGCTCGATCTCCAATCGGATAAGACGCTGATATCCATGCCTATAGCCACTTGTAGATTACCTATAGATGGAGAAACCATCAAAAAGGTATATATAAGTGGGAAAAGTCTTACAAAATGCGAACTAAACAGACAGACATGGTCGAAATTGAATAGCGGTCGATCGAAAATCTTGTTAAGATTTAACAGAGAAAGTAAATATAAGAAAAACGATAAGGGTATTAACTGGCCATTGTCTGATAGACAGCCACGCTTGAACTTCAATTTCTGTAGAAGCTGTCTTAATACAGAAGAAGAGGAAATAGTCAGACACCTTTTATGTGAGTGTGAAAGCTTTGCTATGAGGAGACTGCGCACTCTTGATACGGCATTTTTAACCGATGTAGTGGGCATATACTATAATTGGCGCGTACACCCTTTTTTGGGTGTTTGGCCAAGCTCCTCCTCTTTTTTGTGGTGTGCGTCTTGATGTTGTTCGACAAATGGAGGAACCTACAGTTTCAAGCCGACTCCGAATGACAGATATTTTTTATGAGGAGTTTTTTCATGACAGAAATACATTCGGGGGTTTGCCATTGCCTGCCGAGGGGCGACTGCTATTAGAAAAATGTTTTTTCTTAATTTTGGTGTTTCACCGAGATTTGAACCAACGTTCTCTCTGTGAATTCCGAATGCTAATCACGCACCAATCAATTCGGCTACGGCGACCGCCGATGTAGCGGACATAGCGCGTCTAAAACCAACGAAGCTTTGCTCGTTTATTAAAGCTACAGGATGGTTTGAAAAGGAGCCCATAGGGTAAGGATAAGCTCCAGTGGTATCACGATGGACCTGCGAAAGGTCTAAACGTGACGTTGCGACAGCCACACTACCTACTTAACTCCCTACATAAATAAACGTACATAAATGTGACCTGGGGTGGACTGCCATTGGACTGTTCACCGATCGTCATCGTCTAACTTATCGCGGTAGAACCAGGAAGTTTACTGTTCAACAGATTGTTTCTAGAGAGAGAGGTAGATAAGAATATGTGAAAAGGTGGTTGGTACCGTACCACGAAAGGATGCTGAAACATTCTGGCTAATTAGGAATTTAACCGACTGCAAAGTCCACACCGTAATTACGCGGGCCTCACGAAGCTCTTTGTCAGCAATGTGTAGTGGTTCGGTTCCTATAACGGCAATCGGTGATCGGGAGTTTATGAAGGTGATGAGAGTCTCCCGATGAATGCATGTTTCGTCTTGTATCTCTTTGGAAATACTAATTACGTTATTATGTTCCCCCCTCGGCAGGCAAAGGCAAAGTCTCCGAGAGTATTTTTGCCACGAAAAAGCTCCTCATAAAAAATATTTGCCGTTCGGAGTCGGCTGAAAAACTGTGGGTCCCTCCATTTGTGGAACGACATCAAGATGCACATCACAAATAGGAGGAGAGCTCGGACAAACAACCAACAAATGATGTAAGCTTCAACTGCATATGTACGTATGCAATCAAGAAGTATAGGATATTCACTATGATGAGGAAGCAGGAATAATGAAAGTTTACACATCGACTTAATGCTCTTTTGTGCCTTCTGCGCATTACAATACCTCTTGTAATATGTACAGCAATATGCAAAAATCACGGAAGAAATCTTAGAACTAATTAGAGGCAACTTAGAAGTTAAAAAAAGAAAAAACAAATTGAAAAACATGTAAATCTGTTTCTGAAAGCGATGGCAAGCAAAGAAGTTATGTGTGATAGTGCCATATACGGTAAAAATTCTTAGAAACATAGGTTTGAATCAGAGCTCTAGTTACTCAAGTAGGAGTAGTTAGGTGCTCAACTGCTCAATTGCCTATACAATATTTTCGAATGATTGAACAATTCTTCACAAATGATATGTAATAATAAAGTAAATATCAAACGCATAGTAGATTTCATATTTTAAACCATTTAATGTCTGTTTCAAGGCATTTGTGAAAAACATAGAATGCTTTTATTTATCTTTTCTTTCTGTAAGCAATGGATTTGAATAATTTGTAATACTGAAAAAAATGCTGACAATGAAGTGAAAATAATCAAAATAAGCATCGCTCTAGCTACTCGAAAAAAACTCCAGGAATAATAGGAACAAGACTACTACCATCTGAGAGTGTGTGACGCCACACTAACCAAGTTGTGAAGCATTGCCAACCCTTTGCTCTTACATTAAGTGCTCTTTTATACCTACAATGCGAAAATTTTTCAGTTTGAAGCTACCAAAATTGTATTGTAAGTTAAAAAAAATGTGTAAAAAAAAGGCCATTCTGAGAAGATTGCAATGCTATTTTAAATTTGTTGATTATTACAAAATTTGATGACTTGAACGTGCAAATCTCTTTTTGCTGCTTTTGAGGCTTAGCCACAATCTTCTAAATATTTAAAACCTTTTTATAAAGTTGGTAAAGCCTTTGAATTTAGTGAATACGAATTAAGGCCATAGAGGTGTATTCATAGTAAAAAAAGTTTTGAAGAAAGTATAACGAGCTTTTTGAAAAAGGAAATCTTTATCTTGGTACATGACCTCAAATATAGCAAAAAAGTGTTTTTCAACCCTTTTTTAAGGAAACGCTCTTAACATAAGTTTTAAATACAAGGATGAATAAAAAAATAAGTGGCATACAATCATCTATCAGATCATAATGAAGAAACAGCATTCTAACACTTACAAAACCCGAAATATGCTCCCCCTCCCGTTTCTTTGTAGGGGTCCTTCAAACTCTCTGAAGCGCAGTTAAGGCTTTTAATGTGTCTAATACACAATTTAAGACATATTCTACGGTGAACTTGAATTCTTTTTTTAAATACAGCCGGTGAAAAACACTTTTGAACCTCAACACTTTGACCAGTTTGAACTACTTTCTTTTTATATTTACTTTTTGAATGGTTATAATTTTTAAGTATAGCTATTTAACCCTCTAGTACCCAAGACCGCCTGTAGACGGCCTAAGTTTATTTCACGCTTATTCCCTTTTAAAATACCATTTCGTTATTTTTTAAACTCTTTCTAATTCCGGAAAGTCCCAAAATTATTGCTGGTGCATTTGCAACAGCGTCTTGTTTTTTAATCAGCCGTCATAGTCATTTGAAGTCGGAAAATAGTGAAAAGCGGTCAAATTAATTATTCTGCAAAAGTGGTGTATTTTAAAAATTAAATAAAAATATTAGAAGTGTATTTAGCTTATAATAAAAATTATCATAGTGCTGCTGGTTGTGTTCAAAATACGAAAGTTAAAAATAATAACAAAAAAAAAGTGTTTCCTGTATTTTATAAACCTTTGAAGACAGCCCGTCTAGAGGCGGTCCTGGGATAACTCGGAATAAATAACATTATGTGGTAAGTTTGAAATTTTGATATTTTTAGAGGGGGGCTAAGCCTAAAGTTTTGGTTTTTTAGAAATGGATCAACGACAAAAGTGTAAATTATCATCCCTTAATGATGAAGATATTGCAACATTTTTGGAGTTATTGGAAATCGACGATGATACAGACGTGGAAGAAGATTTGGAAGATCTTTTAGACGAAGATGGGGACGATGCAGAATTACCCATCGACACTGGAATTGACGAGGTGATTAACAGGGCGGTAAATTTGTCAGATTCTATGCTGGAATCAGAAGTGTGTGTCAATTTATGCACATGTTGTCAATTTATGTCTCGTTGATCATTTCAATAACAGGTTTCAGTCCATTCCGATGACTCAACGTTTATGTGACGATGAACAAATGTGCGCACCGAAGATGAGGACTTTCCTTCGACAATATCTGCCAGATAAACCACATAAATGGGGTATACAACTCTTCGTTTTGTGTGACTCCTTCGGATTTTGTTATAACTTCGAAATATATTGCGGCGCAGGAGACAATGCTGTTCTGACTGATACACCAGATCTTGGGGCATCAGCGAATGTGGTGGTCCGATTGTCCCGTAATATTAAGATTTTAAAAACCATATAACATATTTCGACAACTATTACACGTCACTGCCACTTCTGGTTTATCTTAAATGACGCGGAATACATTCGCTGGGAACTATTCGTTCAAATCGAATTCCGAATTGCAAACTTCCGACAGATCTTGATCTCAGGAAACAACCCCGTGGATATTCAACTGAATTTTGTGGATCTGCTTTAGGAGTTGACATTTCTTTATCAGTTTAGAAGGACAATAAAATAGTGTGACTCGCATCGAAGGCGAAAAGCCCTTCCAGAATGAAACAAATGTTATAAATAAGGTGTCGCGGTTCGTCCGCTCAGAAAAAAAAATTGTTGATGTCGATTGCCCCAATGCAGTCCGTGAATATAATAGTCATATATGGGGGGCGTCGACCTCATGGATGGACTAATTGAGCGATATAAGATTCCGGTAAAGAGCAATAAGTACACAAACCGACTTTTTAATCACCTGCTTGATATGGCCATGATAAACGCTTATGTTTTGTTCAGAAGAATTAACAAGATTGACACGCATGCTAGGCAGTACCAACTGCCGAACTTCCGGGCAGAGATCGCATACGTACTCTGCAAACAACAATATTCTTCAATACCAAGAGCTCCAGGTCGTCCATGACAAACTCCTCAAGTAAAATTTACTGGAAGAAAAGCTTATTTACCTCCTGACGACGTTCGCTACGACGGAGTTGGACATTTTGCAAAGTTTTTATCACGCACCGGTAAAAATAGGTGCGAATATCCTGGCTGCACCTCCGAAACTCAAATCGTGTGCCGAAAATGGAATCTAAATCTTTGATTTTCCCAGCAAAAGGACTGCTTTCACAATTTTCGCCATAAATAATTTGCACCAACTGCCTATTTATGCCCAAAAGCATGCCTTTCTTTTGTAGACATTTTTCTAAAACTATTTGAAATAAGACTGACTGTTTGTTTTGTATTGATTTCTGTTAAAAACTTTCTGTTTTGTTCAATAAAAGTACGTAATACACTGAATTTGCAAGTTTTTCATTTAGATTTTTTTTGGCGTTCTTTCCCAAAGCCGCCTGCAGGCGGGGTAAGGTTTTATCCCTATATAATCGGATCAAGGAACAAAATTTCACTTTCTTGATAAAGAACCTATATTTTTCCAGAATCCCCACCCAAAGCAATTTTTTTCATTCAAAAATAAAATTTGGGTACTAGAGGGTTAACTAACGAAAACCAAATAAATCCGAATTTATTTTATACAAAAATTAGAAAATTTCCACAAGTTTCTCATCACGATTCATTGGTTTTTAATTAGAATTTATAGAATATAGAAAATAGTTTTTTATAGCATAGCAAAATGCAAATTTAAAGTTCCTCAAACTACGATTTATTTATATAGACGGGTGCTGTTTAACGAATGTCTAAGTGTTTTTTTTTTTGTTTCGAGAAAATACGTAACACCATCATTTATTTCGCTGATCAAACGTCAACGGGAGCTTGCAGTTACTTGAAATTTGTACTTTATTTGTGTGTATTTAATAGGCTATGCAACCGAAACTGCCCAGTCAAATATTTTTCTAAAAACTCTGATTGAAAACAAGTCTCATTCATTAAAGGTGATGGCAGTACACCAACAACAATGTCTTGTACGTCTGGTTGTCAAAGCAAAGTATTGGCAAAGTAGAAAACCACTAATGAATTTGCCTTGTTTCGTTCTGTGCTGACAGCCACATGTGCCCGAGGAAAGAAAAAAAAAACAATAAATTAATAGATTCGCCTTGGATAGAAAATTTTGAAATTCCGGAAAAAAATTGTCTAGATTTAATAAATCATGTACAAAGTATTATATATAACTGAGATGAATATGGGCAAAGTTATGGGATGAGTTGCATTTTTATAAAAAATAAATGAACTGTTAAAATAAATAAATAGTCAAAACTTGTCCAATTGTTGAAATGATGAAGTTTGCTTCTGTAGTTTTCTTGTGGACTGTACAAGGTAAAGTCCAAAATAAACAAGACTGAGCTAAAATATAAACGACAGGAGCTTTGTTCTGATAACTTCGAGTTTATTTATTTAAAATAGTCACCTCTTGCCTCGATGCACTGTTCTGCGCTATCTAAAAGCTTTTCGAAAGAGGGTTTCAGGTCATTGACCGTGTTGAGATGGCAACTCTTAAATAGTCAACGTGTATTCTAGTTATTATGAATTCTTTTTTGTTAAGCTTTTCTTATTTACCTATATATGCACAATATTGAATAAACGTTTTACTCTCTCCGCTTTTATATCTTGAAGAAGAAAGACGCATTTAAACAGGTTATGGGCCCAGGGCCTTTCGATTTTGCGCTTTTGAAGAAAAAAAAATTTTTGTGAGGTAAGGACTCAAGATGAGTGTACCTAGTCTTCAAATCGACAAATTAGATGACAGAAACTATGATTCCTGGGAAGTGCAGATGAGGAGTGTGCTCATCCATGGAGGCTACTGGAAGATGGTGTCTGGGAAGTTGACCCATGAGAATGCAGAGGACAAATTGAAGTTTGAAGCCGACGATGAAAAAGCGCTAGCAACAATTTTTTTATGTGTTAAGTCGCCGCAATTGGCACATGTAAAGAAGTGCAAATCTTCTAGAGATGCGTGGGTGAAACTGCAGGAGGTGCATCATCCGAAAGGGCCGTTGCAAAAGGTTTCGCTTTACAAGAGACTGCTGAATTTGACCATGGCGCAAGATGGCAATGTGGTGCAACATATTAATGATTTCACAGAAATTTCAGAAAAGCTGGCTGAAACGGGTATAGAAATTCAGGAGGAGTTGCTTTCCATTATGCTTTTATCCAGTTTGCCCAAAGAATTCGAGACCTTCGTGGTGGCTATTGAAACAAGGGACTCCCTACCCAATTTCACCATTTTGAAGCAGAAAGTTCTGGAAGAAGGCAAAAGGAGAAATGAGAACAACGAGAGCGAAGTAGCAACAGGTGAGCATGCGTTTACAGCGAAAAGCGTGAAAAAGAAAAAGTTCGGCAACAACTTCAAAAAGGAGCGAAAAGAATTCAAAGGAAATTGCTTCGTTTGTGGTGAGAAGGGGCATTATGCAAATCAGTGTGAGAAGAAACAGAACAATAAGAACAAAGGACTAGCGATGCTGAGTGCTGCTGAAGTCAAAAGTTGGAAAGAGACAGCATGGTATATCGACAGTGGCGCGACATCACATATGTGTAACGACCGCCGCATGTTCACGCGTTTGGTTAAACACGACGAGCAGATTGCACTTGCTGGAGACAACTATATAAAAGCAATAGGCAAAGGAGATATTGTGATTCGTCGTGGAATCGAAATGAAAGATGTGTTGTATTCACCAGAACTACAAGCAAATTTTATTTCTGTAAGCAAAGCTGTAGAGAAAGGGCATACAGTGATATTCGACTCGAGCAAAGCCACAATAAACGACAGATCAGGCGAAGTACTTTTACAAGCCGATAGAAAAGATAGCCTTTTTGTGTTAAGAAATAGCGCAGAAAAAGCATTTGCAGCATGCAATAGTGACATAGCATGGCATAACCGAATGGGACACCTAAACTTCAAAAGTTTGCGGGAGCTAAGCCGTCGAAATATAGTGCGCGATATGCAAGTAAACAGTCGTGGCGATACAGGAAAGTGCAGAACTTGCATGCTAAGCAAAATTCATGTACTACCGTTTCCTGATGAGTTTAGTACAAAAACAAAGGATTTGCTACAACTTGTACACTCAGATGTGTGTGGACCCTTCCGAACTAATTCAGTAGGTGGCTCAAAATATTTCGTTACCTTCATTGATGACTTATCACGACGTATTTTTGTGTACTTCATGAAAGCAAAGAATGAAGTTTTTAAATATTTCAAGATATTTAAAGCACAAGTGGAACTTCAAACTGGACATAAGATCAAGGCGATCAGGTCTGACAACGGTCGCGAGTACGTCAATGCAGAATTCGACGCATATCTTCAAACATACGGTATAACAAGGCAGTTGACAGTGGCATATACTCCGCAGCAAAATGGAGTGGTGGAACGCGCAAATCGCACACTGGTCGAGATGGCGCGATCGATGATGGTGCATGCTGGTGTTATTCAATGTTTGTGGGCTGAAGCTATAAATACGGCAGCATATATCAGGAATAGATGCACATCAAATAAGCTGGGAGACAAAACTCCGTACGAAGTGTGGTGGAACAAAAAGCCCACTGTAAAGCACTTTCGCACGTTTGGTTCTATTACAGTTGCATTAGACAAGTCACATAAGAAGTCCAAATTCGAGGCCAAAGGTAGGCAGTACATTATGGTTGGTTACTCAACAACAGCAAAAGCTTATCGCTTATATGATAAAAAGAGTCATAAAGTTATTGAGCACCGAGACGTTTTGTTTGACGAAACTGCTTTTAATAAATGTTTTGATGGCGACAAACCTGAAGAAGGGGTAGATTTAGTGCTACTGAATTGGGAGAAAGAGATAGACACTTTGCAGCAAAGTAAGCATGAAGATGCTTATGATACACCAAACAGTGACATCGATAGCGATTCAAGCGCGCATCAGATGAGCGAAGAGCAAGCAGAGAGAGAAGTGAAAATCGGACAAGGCAGACCCAAACTTCCGCGCACGTGCAAGGTAAGCAGACCGAAAGATCAATTCAACGAATTATACAGCATGGTAGGAGAAGGGGTACCGCAAACCATTGAAGAAGCGCTAACTTCTAAAAATAGTAGAAAATGGGAAAAAGCAATGGAAGACGAATATTTCGCGCTTAAGAAAAACAATACCTGGTCAGTGACAGATTTGCCAGCTGATGGCACAGCCATTCCATGTTTGCATTAAAGAAAGACGAACACGGCAACATTGTGCGCTACAAAGCACGTCTTGTGGCGAAAGGTTGTAATCAGCGTTATGGAATTGATTACAAAGAAGTATTCTCACCGGTTGCAAGATATTCTACTATTCGACTTATGTTGGCATTAGCAGTGCAACATGAAATGCATCTTCATCAAATAGATGTGAATTCAGCATATTTAAACAGTGAGCTTCAAGACACGATCTACATGCAGCAACCGCAACATTTCGTCGAGGGCGAGTCATCGCAAAAAGTTTTGAAACTCCATAAGGCCATATATGGGTTAAAGCAAAGTGGCAAAGAGTGGAATAGCAAGCTTGATGGTGTGTTAACGCGCATTGGTTTTACTGCATGCGAAAATGAGCCCTGCTTATACAAGGCAAATTTCAACGAGCAGCTTACGTTGGTGCTGGTGTATGTTGATGACCTGATCATAGGGTGCAGAGACAAGGCAGTGGTGATTAAAATAAAACTACAACTGGCACAACTATTCGAGGTAAGCGATAAAAGTATGTTACAACACTTTTTGGGAATTGAGTTTAGTCGCG
The DNA here is from genome assembly GCF_028408465.1 of Anastrepha ludens. Taxonomy (NCBI): domain Eukaryota; kingdom Metazoa; phylum Arthropoda; class Insecta; order Diptera; family Tephritidae; genus Anastrepha; species Anastrepha ludens. The sequence continues at coordinate 6,318,391 of NC_071502.1, forward strand.
ATGGAGAAACAGGCGAGATGACTATTTGTCAAGCACAGTACATACGTGAAATGTTGTCACAGTATGGTATGAAAAATTGTAAAGCTGTATCGGTTCCATTAGAGAAGGGATATCAAGTCGATTGTGCAGATGATTGCGAGAAGGCAAATCAAACGGATTATCAGTCCCTTATTGGTGCTCTTATGTATCTGGCCATTACAACGCGTCCTGATATACTGCATTCAGTGTCAAAAATGGCGCAGCGTAATTGTAACCCTCATGTAGAGCATTTTTGCAAACTGAAACATATTCTTAAGTATTTGGCTGGCACTGTAGAAATGAGAATGAAATTCCGTGCAGGCGAGCAGTCCATAAAAGGGTTTGTGGATGCTGACTGGGGAGGTGACGTGTTGGACCGGAAGTCGTATACTGGGTTCATGTTTTTCTACGGCGATTGTCCAATATCTTGGGAGTCGAGAAAGCAACATACGGTTGCACTCAGCAGCACAGAGGCAGAATATATGGCTGCATCAGATGCAACAAAAGAGGCTATATATATGAGGCGATTGTTGGTTGAACTTGGAATTGGTCAAAACGAGCCTGTAGAGCTGTATATCGATAACCAAGGCGCTATGAAATTGGCGCAAAATCCTGTTTATCATAAACGTAGCAAACATATTGACATCAAATTCCATCACATTCGCGAAGCCGTACAGAGGAAGGAAGTTGAGCTGAGATATTGTCCTACAGACGAAATGCTGGCTGATATTTTAACGAAGAATTTAGCCAGGAACAAACATTATAATTTCATGAAATTAATGAATTTTGAATAATTTTTGTAAAACAGTATCCACGTTGAGGAGGAGTGTTGAGATGGCAACTCTTAAATAGTCAACGTGTATTCTAGTTATTATGAATTCTTTTTTGTTAAGCTTTTCTTATTTACCTATATATGCACAATATTGAATAAACGTTTTACTCTCTCCGCTTTTATATCTTGAAGAAGAAAGACGCATTTAAACAGACCGGAATGTCCTTCAGGATGTCGGTACAGCCCTTTCGGTTTTCTTTCATGGTCAAATGCAGTTTTCCGAATAAGTAGAAGTCACAGGGAGCCATATCAGGCGAATACGGTGAGTGATTGATGGATAAAATGCGATTTCTAGTTAAACAATCAGTCACAAGTGTGGATCGATGAGTTGGTGCGGTGGTGGAGGGCGAATTCGCTTCAAAAGGCCAAGATAGAAAGCTGTATTGAGGGCTTGACCCGTTGGCATGAGCTTCTTGAGGAGAAGTCCATGGGAATCGTAAAACCAAACGAACATCGCTTGATTTTTAACTTCTCCAAATGCGATTTGTTCGGTGGTGGCTCATTTGTGGCCTGCCCTTCGGCACTTTGACGCTTAGTTTCAGTCTCGAGTTTATGTTGGAAACACCACCACCCACCATTTCATCACCAGTGGTAATGTTGTAAAGGAAGTTCTCGTCTTTTCTTGCCTCTTTAATGAGGTCTTTCGAATATCGAATTCCGAGCAATTTTTGATGCTCAGTTAAATTAAGGTAACAGACCTTTCGTAAGCCCAAATGATCAGTTAAAATGCGATAAATCGATGTTTTGGAGTTATTCAACTTCGATTCCATGAATTTCAACGATGATTTTGGTTCACTTTTGTTAAATTTCCGAATAATTTCGATGGAGTTTTCGGTGATTACTGATTTTGGGCGGCACGGATGTTTATTGTCATTTATGCCCCCACAACCATCTCCGATTATGAAACAAAATTCGATATTAGCTCTTCGTTCGAAACTCATTTTTGTACCGATGACACAAACATACTGACACTTTAGACGCTATAACTTTGCTTCCACTAAACCGAATGTCACCAAGCTTTCACTGGAAGTCAGCTAGAGATGTAACTTCCGACGGACTAACTCCTCAAAATCTTGTTTATTTTGGACTTCACCTTGTATATTTCAAACTCTCAAAAGTGCTATTTGAAAAGATTTTGTTATTTGTAATGTGAAAGTGGGTAAATATAGGTGGAATGTTTTTCTGTAATTCTTACTTTTCGAAACGCGCAAAACATTCCACAGTTCACATTCACTACGTAACTGCAGACGATTAAAAATTCACTCTTTGCTTAACTGTGAATAAATTTCATTCATTTCTCGCGAAGCTCTCGTGAAAAAATCTTGAGAACCATTTTTCTTTGACACCCAAGCATTTTTAATTTCAATAAAAATTTCCTTTGCACATGTTTAAAATTTATCTCAAATTCCTTTTTAATTCGCTTAGAAACCCAATCAATTTTCCTAATGCAATTTCTGCCTGATATATTTTCGTATGCACATCCGCACATGAGACCCACCAGCCAGCTAGAACACACCAGGTGACGCGGCGACAAACATACCTGGATTCATATATGTTTTTGCGTTCAAATCGACAATCCACAGACACAATACATATATATGCGCACACATACATATACACACACTCGTACACCTCAGCGCACAGCGTACTGACTTTGCCAGCTCAAGCGCACTGGAGAGGCAAGAATAATTGCCGGCGCAATAAATCTACGCGAGCACAAAATAATAATAAAAAAAATGAGATTGGGGAGAAAAACTTCACAGATATGTGAAAAACGAAAGATTGCTACCGGCAGCAGGCACACCTCCTCCTCCTCTTTCAAGCGCCATTTCTCATGTCGAGCGGCGCTTTGCCACAATTTAGAATTTTTTTTGCACCCTCCCCTTAATCCCCTCTTCTTTCTTATCGCTACTCACCTTCGAAGGAAGCATTGATGTCGCGTATATCGTAGCTGCACACCGCCGAACCGAGAATGCCGTGTGTGTTCGTCGTGAAGGTGGCATAGAATTTGGTGTCATCTGTTGGCATTTTATACACCGATTGGATTTCATTGAAGTAGAATGGGAATTCGCTGGAGATGCTGCAATTGATGCGCGCCTTCAGATAGGTCGCCCAATTTTGGCTGATCATATATTTGCCGCCACGATCATTTTTGCACACTCGTGCAATGCGCGAGTAGATGGCCTTGCCACAGTTGATATACTCGACGGCATGTTCGCGGAAAAAGAAGTAGACGTATTCGCCAACATCAAAGGAGCCGACAAAATTCGGTTCTGTGTGGGAAGAGAATGAATGAATGGAATTGATAAATTATTTTGAAAACTAATGTTATATATCTTTTTAGCTATTCAAAAAAATATTATGTACTTCGATAATTCGTCGACCAAAGAAACATGGGATTTTAAGTAGAAAGGGTCTGTTACAAGGTTGTGCTTAGAAAACTATTTTTTTAAGCTACACATTTTCTTTGAGCCTCATTGCAGAATCCAGCTCTTCTCATTGTGTGGGTTATAAGCCCTAAAAATACTAAAAAACCTAACAATAAGGACCATCTGACGATTGCAGGTTCTTTCAGGCCGACTTGACAGCTTTAAAACAAGCTGCGTTGTGGGTCATGGTGTTTCCTGATCACTCTCTGCTGAGACAGTCAAGATGCGTAGAAATCTTTAGGTAGCAATTGAATGTAGGACTATCTTAAATGAGTTGACTAAGCGGTGCACAATGCATGGTGCCTGGGTCTCTGGATACAAATGCATTTCTGAGAATTGTATCGCGAATGAGCTGGTTAGTAGGTGAACTGAACTTAAATTAATCAACTCAGTACAGTATGTGGGCATCTCTTTAATCTCAAACGAACTCTGGCTCAAGTAGGACTACATGGCCCAACAGTAAATGAACCACGGAGCTCATTGTAAGGCAAGTCTCGGATAGCCAAATGGCCATCAAATCAATGAAAGCGGCTGTACTAAGATCGCAGGTTGCACAGGAATGCCGGGCGGCCCTAAATGATATTAGTGAGGTATTCAAGGTCAGCCTTATTTGGGTTCCGGGGCAGAGAGATATTGAAGGAAACTGTAAAGCTAATGAGCTAGCCAGAAAAGGTACTGCTCTTCAACTGCTCAGTGATAAAAGTGTCATTGGAATACCCATGGCCACGAGTAAACTAATAATAAAAAACAACATCGTCCAAGAGGTCAATAGATCATGAAGAAATGAAGATACGTGTCTAACAGCTAGGGTACTATGGCCGCCAATAAAGAAGAAAAGAACAAAGGAATTGCTTAGTCTCTCAGGAGAGGACATCGCGAAGGTTGTGGCTTATTTAACCGGTCACTGGCTATTTGGCAGGCATTCCTCGAGACTAGGAGTTTTCTCCTATGAATATTGCAGAAGTTGTAGAAATGAGGAAGAGGAAGAAACAGTTGAGCACTTCCTTTGCAATTGTCCAGTGCTAGCTGAAATCAGAGCAGGTTGTCTAGGTAAATAATTTTTCAATTCTCTTACGGAGCTGTCTGGCGTGGGGTTGGGATCAATTTTACGTTTCATTAGAGCCACGAAATGGTTCCACGAAGGAAAGTAAATGGGGTTCCCGTGGTATTACAATGGACCAGCAGTAAGGCCTAAGTGAGTTGGTCGTGCAGACCGACTGCCACTATAACCTTACCTAACCTAAGGTAAGTCTGACGTACATAGAATAAATGAAAACAAAACTAGGCATCTCGTCAATCTTTACCGACCTTCTATTTGTTAATAGTGGGTGGTAGCATAACCAAGCACACTGGGTTGCCCTCTAGTAATTTCCGTCGCAGCTACAGAAATGAGGAAATGTGAATAGTGATTTCTCTGCTACTATTCCACTCTTGCCAGATCCCTACATAGCCGCTTACCTTTTACTGATTTGAATGTCAGGCAAATTTAGAATGGATTAGATGAGGATGGCTGCAGTCCTCTGTATTACGTCATCTATTAGATAGAGGAACTGATTTCACCACATCGAGAATAGAATTAAAAGGGGAAATTGAGCCCGAATTCGTGCTATTAGATAGAATGGGTTTTCGGGTCAAAGTCAGTCCTTCTATACCTTGGGGTAAGATTCATTCTTGATATTTAAATCCATTATTATTTAGCTCAATTCTGATTAATTTTGTTATATGGGATATGCCATTTTGAGCCCGAATTCGTGGTATTACAAAGGTTGTCTGGGCCTAAGTGAGTCCTTTTATACCCCAATATTACCCTCCAATCTACCCAATCTAACCTAATACAAAAGTTATTTGCACTATTTTGCATATCAACTCATACAAACCCAAAATTTTATTTAAATTTTAGTTGCTTAACTTTAAACTTAGGCGCTACCAATTTAAATATTTGAGTTTAAACTTTACTTAGTTTTTAAAAACCGCCTCTATTTGCTACCATTTCCTTTCACCTACGGACAACGCGCAGGTGGCAATGACAATAGCCTAGTAAATTACAGCGACACCTAATGCCGCCTATTCACCTATAACTTCTAACCCATTAAACAGTAAACTAAGGCGAAAAAATAGAAAAAGTGTAAAACATTTCGTTAAGTATATATGAATGTGTGTGTGTGTTTGCGTATTTTTATACTCACTATCAAGCCATTTGGAATCATATTTCACGGTGCGTTTGAAATTGTGCTCCTTCCGACCGGATGTTAAATTATACAAATCTGAACGGAATATAACCGAATCAGCCTTAGTAAATTCAGCATTTGTGCCGGAATACTGCAATGAAAATAGTGGAGAAGAGAAGAAAAAAAGACAAGCAAGCAAGTAGAAAAAACATGCGCATTAGTGCTAATACAATAGTTGCTTACAACGGTAACAACAAACAAACAAGACAGCAGAACGCAGACGAAATGGAATGGAAAAAAGAGCAGGATAATTCGTGCTCGTGTAATGACAGCAGAAGGCTGCCGCCTTGGCCGGCTAGCTGGTGTCAAGGCAAGCAAGCCAGTAAAGTGTAAAATTAGCGCGCCATTTTGGCAAAAATTCGAATTCACCATTGCGGCAATGTCAATAGTATTATTGCGCTCTAACTGATTTTATTTTCCAAGAATTCGACATTTTTTTTTGCTTCTCCTGATTATACCACTTTTGTGCTGGCAATCGTAATCACGGCCCCTGCCAAAGCCATTTTCAAGTGAAAAAATGAAAGAAAGAAATGTTGAACAAAGAAAAAAAAACAAGACTTAGTGGCTTTCTACCTTTTCGCTTCCGTTCTTTGTGGGCGTATAATTTAATTCGTTCGTACAGTGCACGAGCAATTTTTTCTTTCAAGCGTACGGCAAGAGATGCGGGCGCGCTGAGAACGGTTGCCAGTCCCGCAGCTGTGGCGAAGGACATGGCCAAAGCCACATTTCGTGTTGGCCTTCTTTGGCAAATTTTATTACAATTGACATTTTTCCAAAGTTGCTTCTTTTATTTTCGTGCGCTCATTCTTTCACTTTAACCGTATTTTCGCAAATTTTATTGTAGTTTTTGCTGCAGCGGCAAAGGAGCTGGTGCAGTGCCTGCTTACAAAATAAACAAACAGATGTTTACATATGTGTTTGCTTGCCTTACACCTTCTCGTCAGCTTCTTGCATTCAAAACTTTTCCCCATTTCTTTTTTTCTTTGCTTTTGTCGTCTGCATCTACTTATACCTACCAGCGCTGGTAATCCAAAGGGATTTCCTTTCTCCACATAAACGGCTGTAGAGTTATCGGCGGGATCATAGGGGCACTTGCCAATGCCTAAGCCAATGCCAGGCACGTATTCGGATCTGGGTAAATGTGTTAAGTTCGCCTGTAGGCAAAATTATATGTGAGAATGTGTGTGTGTGTGGGTGTTTCGCGTGCAAGATTGTTCCATATCGTCGTCAGCATTTTCGGTGATGTTGAGTTGTTGTCGATGAGTTTCGGTGAAGGTATTCAGCCAGAGGCGAGCGGCAACACGAGCAGCAAAGAAAACAAAGTAAACGCATTAGTTGGTGTAAGTAGGGAATACAAATACGAAAAACGAAAAAGGAAGCAATAATGATGGGGCAAAAGGTATGAGTGGTAAGTTTGGTAGCTGTTTTTGCTTCTGTTGGAATTTCGGTTACATAAGTTGTTGTTGCTATTGTTAGATTGGGTTACTGCTTGCAAAAATTGAGTTAAAGGTTAACGCAACTGGCAGCAGCAATTACGCACTGACAAGAGAATCGATAAAATAGTACATCTGCATAGGTGCATTTATGTATGTATGTGCGTATGTATGTATGTATGTGCGTATGTATGTATGCATGTGTGTATGTGCTTATGTGTGTGCATCTTCCGCAGCACAGCTTGTTAGGCCTTGAAAAGTTTTCTGCGTACTAAAGTGAACTTTGTGAATTGAATTTTATCTGTCTGCAGAAAAATTTGAGGCATTATTTTAAAGAGATGTGTATAACTTTTTTAACGGGGGCTCGGAATCCCCGGCTTAAAAAAATCGATTTTTTTTTACCGATTCTGGTTTATTATACTTTCAAAGAACTCATGACAAAATTCGTTAAATTGACGAAGCTATGCGTGTTCAATGAACTCGGCGTGCTCCATAATACTGAGAAAGCACGCGAGCAATAGCCGAGCGGCGGTTTTTATTCCGAGAATTACTTCTGTCCTTATGCAGTTCTGAGATTTTTATTCGTACTGGTTAAAAGCAGATTATCAGGCATGTAGTATAAATAATACAGCGAATTCTTCAGTATTTAGTGAGACTTTATGTAGTGCATTTTGTAAAGCCCGAGACGAACAGAGACTACAATGGTCTGCCAGGCGGAGCAGCCTTAATGCAACGAAAGAAGCTCGAATTTTACGCCGGGGTCTGCAAAGGGTACAAAATCAAATTTTTGAAGAGGAAGAGGGAGTACTATATGGTCCTGGAATAGCTGATTAACACGAAAATGCTGTGAGTCTTAAATATATACCTTTTTCACATAATTATTTGAATGCGTTTTTCTCAAAACAGCATTTTTCTATACGGCCGCCATGATATCTCGAGAACTATTCGGTCGATTGTTGTCAAATTTGACACGGTTCTCGAAATAATATCTGTCTCTATCATGAACTACGGAAAATAAGATATATGCATGACTTTTTTTTATAAATAAAAATCCGAGGAAAGAATGTGCGAAAGAACAAACTTTGTCTTTCAACCAACGCAGTTATATATTATTAATTTTCGACACATTCATAAGGAGTAAAATACCATTTGAATTTTTCCTTTCAGACAACCTGGAGCTGAGTTATCGTGGCGACCAGCGGCGAGGAATTTTCATAGAAATTTCACCTCGAGCGTTGTCAAAGCCACAATTTTCGAGAAAATCGACCAAAAATTGAATTTGACTTTATATAATGCATAATAAATATGGCTGTACATTTTCCAAATGATTCAACTGATAGTTTTCCCAATAAGAATTCGTAAAAAAGCCATATTTTTGGCGTTTGAAATGGGAATCCCCCTTAAAGTACAGTGACCTATAAAAGTATGAATAACAAAAAATGCGCTGAAAGTTTAGGGTGTTTTTTTAGAGGTTAGGTTTTCAAGATGAAATAAAACGTATATAATTTAATGTTATGGCCAAGAATTTAGCTTTATTATAAAGATAAGGGTTTGCCATTATGTTTTAAAAATGATTTCGGGCAAGTAGCCGCCGCGGCTGGCTCGAATAAATTCCAGCCGAGAGGCCCAATTTTCGACCACTTTTTGCAGCAATTGGAGCCGTATGTCAGCAATAATGCGCCGAATATTCTCTTCCAAGACGTCAATCGTCTCGGGCTTATCTGCGTAGACAAGCGACTTCACATAGCCCCAAAGAAATAGTCCAGCTGTGTTATATCGCACGATCTTGGAGGCCACGCCACAGGACCACGGCGCGAGATAATGCGCTCACCAAAAGTTTCCTTCAATAAATCGATTGTTGCGTTGGCTGTATGGCATGTAGAGCCGTCTTGTTGGAACCAAAGGTTGTCCACATCAACATCGTCCAATTCAGGCACGAAAAAGTCATTAATCATGGCTCTATAGCGCTCTCCATTGACTGTAACATTATGGCCGGCTTCATTTTTAAAGAAATATGGACCAATGATTCCCTCTGCCCATAGAGCACACCAAACAGTGACTTTTTGAGGATGTAACGGCGTCTCAGCAATGGCTTGTGGATTATGTTCACTCCAAATGCGACAATTTTGCTTATTGACATACCCATTTAACCAAAAGTGAGCTTCATCGCTGAACAAAATTTTCTTCGATGCGTCGCGCGAACCGAACCATTATTTGCGTAATAAATTTGCACGATTTGCCAACGTTGTTCAGGTCTATTTATTATGAAATGGCAAACCAAATTGAGCATAAATCAAGTGACAGCTGTCAAAAAGACCATCTACGAAAAAAGTAGTGCCAACTTGAAAACCTACCCTCTAAAAAAACACCCTTTATCTTCAATGAAAACATCCTTTGAGAATAAGAGCAGCAGCTCGGATTACTTAGTTTTTGAAGAATTATATGGGCAGACCGGTACTATCACCCGGAGGCATAATCTGACTATAGAAAGCGATATATTAGAGCCTAAAAGGAGGCGCATGAATCTAACAGGAGTTTCTGTCATAAATCAAGGTTATAACCGGTTGAGCTTCTTTAGTTTTATTGGGCCATATTGCAGTGCAAACTCGTGACCGCTGGTTTATAATAGGAGGTTTCCAATGAATTCGAACACTTTTTCAGGTTTTGTGAGTGACTCTACGTCTTGCGACAGCTGCACCAGCTTACAAAACCGGCAGACGCTTATTTATGCTAGGCCCAGCTTTCTGAAATCACAACGCAGACTACAGTGACTTTTTTAGTATTCAGCGAGAATTCGTATACCTTCTCTTTCTATATTAAAAAGCTTACTTGACGCTCTTCTAAAACTAAGGGTAAATTGTTTTGCCTGCTTCTATCCTTGACTTTCCATTCAACGTCGTATGAATTCCGTCACTTCCCATATATTAATAAATTCTTTATGTGGACTTTATGTGTTTTAGTTCATGCAATTTTGGTGTATAGCCTAATTTCGCTAGGCCGTCCGTTCGTAGCCGAGTCATGACCTTCGTGTCCTGCTACCCAGCTCAGAGAGCCGATGTTTCTTGCTCGCAGGGTATTGAGGGTAACTCAGAATTCCAAGATGAGCCTAAATGTTACCTTGTGCGATTGCAGCGCACTCAAGGCTGCATGGCTGTCTAACGAAAAAGTCACTATACCAGGTAAAATTGAGGAGATAAGAAACTCATGATAGTGAAGAAGAGATGAGTTACTTTGAATGTAGTATGGAACATCGATGCAGGAGGTGATTTATTGATGGCATCACTTTTTCACCTTGAAAACTGCAGTAGACAGAGCTTTTAGGTCTATATAAATGGGTTTGGGCTCTAAAATGAACTTCATCCGCTTCCTAATGTTCGCGCACATCAGACCCTCTGGTTCCTTAACGCTTCGTTGGATACCCTTTTTAAAACTGGTTGGGCACCCGGGTCTGGCCTTTTTTCGTTCTGTTCGAGGATCCTTTTTAAAAGTTCATATCCATAAATCGATATAATAAGCTAGCTTCAAGCTCAAGTCGTTAGCTATATTGAAAATATTATATGTTAAATTCACGTACAAAGTCGAAAAATCTAGTCTGGCTAGACCAGCGAGTTCTCGAGATCTTCACCTAGATAGTGCTGAACAGTCATGGAAAACGCCTCCCGTAGTCCCTTTCTTCTTCACTTCACGGCGACTTCTAGCAAAGCAGCACCTTGCCTATCCAAGGCTTTTAGACATGTGTCCTACCTACAAGCATTTTCAGGATAAGCCTGGAATTAGGCACAGAGCCTTAAAATTGGAGTAAAACCAGGGTGACTTTCATAAAGAAAGCAGGCAAAAAGGCGGAATACACGGCAAAAGCCTTTCGACTCATAAGCTTAACTTCTTTCCTGCTCAAAGCTATGGAAAAAATAATTGATCAATATGTCAGAGACTCCCATCTTATGGAATCGCCTCTCCATGTTGAACAATACGCTCACCAGTCAGGCAAGTCGACAGAAACTGCCATACATAGCCTTACGATCAAAATCGAAAAGGTCTTGGCTGGTAAAGAGATTGCCCTCTGTACATCGGTTGACATTAAGGGGGCATTCGACAATGCATCTTTCAGCTCTATTGCGGAAGGTATGGTTAGGAAGGAAATAGATACACTAATCATGACGTGGGCTCTCTATATGCTGAGGAATGGAACAACAATCTTTGAAACTGGGCCAAAAAGATTATGTGTTAAGTTAACCAAAGGATGCCCCCAAGGAGGCGTTTTATCACCGCTCTTTTGGCTACTGATCATTGACGAGCTCCTACAGACTCTCGATGATCTCGGATACGAAGTTCAGGCCTTCGCTGACGATCTAGTCATCTTGGTTAGAGGCAAATTTGACTCTACCATAACTGATCGCATGCAACTAGCTTCCGACATTACGCAAAACTGGTGTCGGGAGAAAGGACTGTCGTTAAATCTGAATAAAAATTGTGTGGTACCCTTCATCCGAAGAAGGAAACTAAGTCTAGGGACCCTTAAATTAGGGGACGCCGACTTAGCTCTATCTGGAGAAATGAAATATCTGGGAATAATCCTTGATAAAACCTTGACCTGGAAAAATCACTTATCGTACATCACAAATACCTTGAGAGCAGTATACATATGCCAGAGGCTTTACGGTAAAACATGAAGCCTGCGACCAAAGATGATGGCATGGTCTTATAAGACAATAACAGTGCCAATGAACACCTGCGCCTCTCTAGTATGGTGGCCAAAACTAGACCAAACTGAGACTCAGATAACACTTAACAAGGTATACAGAATAGCCTGTCTGAGCGTAACGGGAGCAATGCGAACCTGCCCCACAGCGGTTTTAGGAACGATCACTGGACTCATTTCACTCAATCTTGTAGCCAAAGGGTCGGCAGTGAGTGCAGCTCTAAGGCTTCCTAACTCCATCTCAAAGAAGGCAATCTTGCAGGACATGTAAGAATTCTGGGTTCAATACTGAACTCTCCGTGCCTGACAGTCCCTACAAGATAGAAAGGAAATTAGCATTCTCCAAGAAATTCATAGGTCATAGGGACCGCTCAGCGGGGAGAAACAATGAAATATCCTTAAAACAGGGCGCACAGGTATGGTTTACTGATGGGTCCGAAATGGAGGACGGTAGTGCCGGGGCTGAAATTGTCGGACCACATTTGAAAAACGCAATAGCAATGGGTAAAACCACTTCCATTTTCCAGGCGAAGGTCCACGCCTTACAGCTGTGCACCAGAGAATGTCTACTGAGAGGCACGCGCGGTTCCAACATTAACATTCTCTCTGACAGTCAAGCAGCTCTAAAATCGCTGTATAGCTTCACATTCCAATCAAGGTTGGTCTGAGAATGTTTTAAAATCCTCAATACCCTAGTATCAAGAAACTCTGATACCTTGATATGGGTTCCGCGACATGAGGGGCATGAAGGGAAAAAAATTGCGGACACTTTAGCGAAAAAGGGGGCAAACACTCCCTTCATAGGACCTGAACCTTTCTGCGAGATAAATAACAGCTTCAAAAGTGCCTTTCTACATGAGCAGGAACAAAGAGGGCTAATCGACTACTGGGGAGTCCAATCGGGCATGCGGCAGTCGAAAAAACTCATAAACCCAGAACGAATAAAGGCAGAAGCAATCCTTAACCTAAGCAGAAAGGACGTAAAACTTTACAGTGACCTACTAACAGGACACTGTAAACTTAGTTTTCAAATGGAAAATATAGCTGCGATAGAAAACGATTCCTGTAGACTCGGCAAAGAGGCACAAGAAACAGCAGAACACGTTTTATGCGACTGCCCAGCAGTGGCACGCCACAGACTAAATTACCTGGGAAATGGGGCCATAGATCCAAACCTGCTGGTAGAAATCAAGCCTACAGCAGTTTTAGGATTTATTAACAGCCTAAAACTATTTGAGTAGGCTACATGCCTAGAGAATAAATCTCTTTAGGTCGCAGTGCACAAACAGCCAGTCAATAATAATTCTTGAGAGACTAGGAAAATTCTCCGCGTTTAGCGCCTTTATTTAGTAAAAATGGCTGACTCATTCGATTTTTCTTAAAGGAATGGTGTATTTATGATTTTGATCGGAATATAACAAAGGGTTTTCTTTGAAGAGGAGTTCATAGAAAACTGCTCGAACTCTATTTGTCAGATCCCTATGCGTATTATTTGCTCCTAATGAATGAAAAATTTATTTAGATGTATTAAATCTCATAACGCTATCTTGAAGGGATATCTGTGGGACATTGATTCGACTGCACTCTCTGGGCGCCGCAGCTTTCAAGCCTCTTTATTTAGTACACTGATTTAAATACGAACTAGTGCCGTTTGCGACTATTGTGGAGCAGTTGTTGAAGAAGCTGTCTGTCATGAAGGAAAACAGAAAGAAAGCTGCTCAATATCTTTGTAGCAAACTACGCTAGAAAAAAGTCGCAAGCGTTCGAGACGAATGGAGGTCCACGTGCAGCAGGCCAAAGCTTCCAAAGAGCTGTAGAGCCAAAAGATGATGAAACTACGCTTGCGCATCTTTTGTCCAAAAAATGCTACGAAATAGCGAAAAATAGAAAAATGTATATCCGCATACATTGTAATTCCAAAGACGATGAAGAGGAAGGAAGGACTCTTGAGAGACTTAGGTGTTGTAATGGCAACTAATCATCCTTTTCTACAAGTAGAAATACATGGTTCCACAAGGACGCTTGAGCAAAGTGTGCTACCACAATGTCCTAAAAATAAATATTTAAAAAAAAAACAACAATGTGTGATCCCTAAATTGCTAAGGAAGTAATCTTCTCTCACATTAGCTATGCAACTAAAAGAGTAATAAATTCACTGATTTCCATTTTACATATCAACAACTCTAAGCAGCATTAAATAAATTTCCGTTCAACGCAATTAAATCGAAGCTATTTGCCACATAGTGACTTTAATTTAATGCTTAATGTTGTCATGGCCCTGACCACCCAACAAATCTCCAAGTCCAAGTGTTCACACACGCTATTATGGGTATACAGGTATATGTGTGTGTGAACATATGTATGCATGTATGTATGTATGTATGCATGTAGGTATGTATGTATCCATGCATGTAAGTACGTAAAGTGGGTTCAGGTTTGTCGTGCCTGCATTTGTCAGTTGCTTGGTATGTGAGGTTGTGTGTGTACATATATTTATGTAGGTCTGCTTTGTGGCCCAACTAACTAATCCGGGTTTATTTGTGCTCATTCATTACGCCTACCACAGCGTTGCCAAAAAAATTGTAAATACGAGTAGAGGCTTTTGCAGATATGTACATATCTATCTGTGTTGTAATATTCACTTGAGCGAGGAGAGAGGTGAGAGCAGCCGAAGCGGTGAAAATTCCAAACCCACCGCTCATTAGTTTGGCTACAAAGCGACCAAAGCGTGCACACACATATCAACTAGACACGTACGAGTATTGTATAGTTGTGGCCAGCCAAAGTTAACCAGCAGCTCCATAAAGTAACAACAAGCTGAATACCCAAAATTGTACATCTCTTCCAATAGCAAAGGCGGCGCTCCAACGATATTCAAGGAAATAGTTGGTTTGTTTAGATATGCATCTACGTGTGTATGTATGTATGTGTTTAAGCATATTCAAATGTAGCTATTAAATATATATATATATGTGTGTGTAGGTATTTATGTACAATGAGTGCAATTCATGGTTGCCCATTATCTATACTCACATTTATCACGTAGTCCTTTGGATTGTGCGCATTCGTACCACAAACATACAAACGTGTCCCAGAGTCCATCGGCTGTATAACGCGTATGTGATTGCGGCATTCCACCTTCTTGAAGTAAGTTTTCGGACATGGGTGTGTGTGTGCGCGTGTGTGTGAGAGCAGTAGTAATACGTGTTGACATTGTTTACAGTTGTTTGTTGTTTTGATTTTTTTTTTTTTGGATTTTTTTGTTACGTTGTACCAAAAACGAAAGTTAAACACACACAGAGCAAAGAAATCGTGAAAATAACAATAGCGAAAAGAATGAAACAAGAAATAATAATATAAGGAAGAAAGTGCGGGGATAAGAGAGGGAGAGAGAGAAAAAACACAATTGCATATTTGTTTTAATGATGATTGAATAAGTTTTTCAGATAAATTTTATTAGCGAAAATGTGTATAAAATTGATATTTTATTAAATTTTGATATTAAATGATTTTATTTTATTTATTGAAATTTTTATATCAAATCATTTCGTTTTATTTATTAAATTTGGATACCAAAAATTTTGAGCTAAATTTTATTTTTGTTTTTGTTTTTGCTAATTACTACAAAATTTGTTTAGTTCTCCATACGCTTGTGTTCTTTTGTTCGCATTGAGTGATGTGCATTGAGTGTAGGTAGGTAGGCTGGGTGGGTGGCTGAATACTTATGATGCAACATGTTTACAAGTGTGTTATACATGCACTTAAGTACACACTTGTGTGTCGGAGTGCAGTACCCCTGCAGTGAAAAACCAAACTGTTCAGCAAACGTTTTATCTCATGAAATGGTAACTAGTTCGCAACTAGACCGAAACTAACTAGATTTGAACTAGTCGCAAAATAACAGGATATATTATGCTCTTCTTCGAATGTTAGGCCTAACTCGTGGGTGAAATTTTTCTAATATTTCAAATATATTTTGAGCGAAAATTTTGTGGGTGATACTTTTCTTAATATTTCATATACATTTTGAGTTAAAATTTTGTGGGTGATAATTTTTTAATATTTCAAATATTTTTTGAGTTAAAATTTTAAAATTTTCTTTTTAACTATTAAAATTTTTTTTTAATTTCTTATTTGTTTTTTATTAATTAACTTACAAATTTCCGAAAAAATTACACATACTTTGATCTAAATTTTCAACTTTTTTACCTGAATTTAAGGAAAAGTCAAATTTAAAAAATCATTCTATGATTTTTTTTTAATATTTCAAATACACTGTAGAGCAGCTACTCTGAACAGCTACTAGAACATCGTTACCATAAAAATATCACCTGCTAGCATTGAAAAAATCTAACAGACGAACTTTTCCAACTACCAGCAAATTTACAGTTTGCAGTACCAGTTGGTTTAACTGCAAGGATACTTCGGCAGTATTTTATATGATTATTTTTCTATTTGTTTTCATTCAATACAAATTATGTAGCTATGTTGCTATATAAAAAATATGTATTATGTATTTTGGTATTTGCATACATACCTCACGCTTGCCCTTCGACACGCAACTGAGTATATCTGAACCGGAAGGTTCCAGTATGAGCACGTCACGCTGCAAATTGAGAGAAAAATATGTTAATAGGGTATTTTTAGAAGTTATAAAATAATATAAATAAAATAACTTGAAGGTTAAATGGTAATCTTGAGTAGTTTTTAAGTAATTCTGAAATTTACGTCCACGATTTAAAGCAACTCGCGCGTCAAGTTCGAAAAATCTGGTATCTTTGTCGACGAGCTACGCAGAAAAGCTGGAGAAGATGCCAAGCTATACTCCACAACGATGGAGGCTACACGGCTTATTGAGTAATTGCGACTGGTAGTTTTGTACATACTTTCATGTAACAAATTTTTAAACATATATCTTTCATACTTCATGAAAAATGGCAGTTCTTTTTTTCTGTCTTAGACTGTACGTAAATATTATTCTTCTTGATTGGCGCTTTAACCGCTCACCCGATTTTGGCCGAGTTAACAAAGCGCGCCAGTCATTTCTTTCTCGTGATAACAGACGCCAGTTGAAAACACCAAGTGAGGCCACGTCTCTCTCCACCTGATCTTTCCAACGTAGAGAAGGCCTTTCTCTTCAGAGCCGGAACGTTTGTATCCAATCGGACGACATGATCTAGCCAACGAAGCCGCTGGATCTTTATTCGCTGCGTCATGTCTATCTCGTCGTGCAGCTCATACAGCTCATTCTTCCATCGCCTACGATACTCGCCGTCACTAACGTGCAAGGGCCCAAAAATCTTGCGCAGAATCTTTCTTTCAAACTCTTCAAAGGAGGCCTCATCGGATGTTGTCATTGTCCAAACCTCTGCGCCATACGTTAGGACTTGCTAGTCGAGACGTTGCTAGTCGAGAGAGGACTTTACTACTCAATTGCTTACGTAGTCCATAGTTCAAAGTAGCACTTGTTGACCAGAGAGATTGCCCTCTGGATTTCTTGACTTACATTATTATCGGTGTTAATGTTGGTTCCTAGATAAAAGAAGTCTCTTACAACCGCGAAATCAACAGTTAACAGTGACTTGGGTGCTGATAAACGATAGATACAAAATGTTTCACTAGAATCGATTCCAAAAAGATTACTTAATAATCCCCTTTGAAAGTTTACTGCGGTAGGATATTAGTGTCATAAAATTCTTCCCCTTAGAGCGATTCAATATGAAGTTTTTGGACACTAAAGTCAGGTAAGTTTAGGATAAATGGCTGCCCACGCGAGGGTCCACTTAGCCAAAGTATCAAATTCGTCCGCTGTGATACCAGGCATGCGATGAGATTCATCAGGCGTGCAATGTTTAAACCTGCTGTATCCACAGGTGTAGCAAAAAAGTGAGAGCCCAGATGCCTGAATCTAAACCCAACGTGAGCGAAATAGCTGAGGAGAAGGTACTGACATGATTCTACCAGACATCTTCTGCAGAATGGACTGCCGGTTATCCCAAGTTTCACCTCGTGGATACGTAATGGATAATGCCCGGTAAGGACACCCACTTAATTTGAGAGCTGAGGCTTTATTAGCCAAGAGCAGACGACAGTACTCAAGTTCTCTGACCATCCAAACAACGAGTCGAAGAACTTAATTGCCGCCTTACTGTCTTACAGTAAGATCGTGTCTGTTATGACAGAAGTAAGCAACCCAGCCCCCGCTTTTTTGTGAGTGATAATTTGTGGCTACCTCCACTTGGGAAAACCTACAGTGTTTCGGTATTAGTTTCCGCGGTTATTATTCATAGTAAAATCTAAATCAACAAAGTCATAAATTTATTTTTCTTATGTTGGTAAACTTTTCATATTTGTTTACAATGGAAAAAAATCAAGTATCGTGGAGTGATTAAATTTTTATTTTTGAAGGTTTAAAAGTAAAAGAAATTTATGAAGGAATATTGTAAGTACAGGGTGGGCCATATAGCGTTTGCTTTTTGAACCACCTATTTTTTTGAGAATGGTAACACAAATGACATGTCAAATGTGTTCATAATTTACTTAAAGGTTTGACATTTACATTTGAAATATTGAAAACCTATTTCCAAAGTGGTGAGTCTTCTTCTTCTTCCGCGGTTACAGTAAATGGCGAGCGTGACATGCTCAACGAGTTTTTGTTTCCAAAAATTGAAGAGGAAGACATGGACGACATTTGGTTTCAACAGGATGGTGCAACTTGTCACACTGCCAAAGTTACACTCGAACTTTTGGCTACCGTTTTTAAAAACCGAAGAATCAGCCGAAGCTGTGATTTAAGTCCGTTGGACTATTTTTTGTGGAGACCCGTTAAGGACAAATGCTATGCGAACCAGCCAGAGACGATTGATGCTTTAAAACACGAAATCGAAGTTGCCATTCATGAAATTGGAGCCCAAACAATCGAGAATGTGCTTAAAAATTGGGTTGATCGAATGGCCTACTGTAAAGCCAGTCGTGGCAATCATTTGAACGATATTATTTTTCATTCATAAAGCACAATGTTCAATATTCAAAATAAAGAAAAAAGTTTAAAAAAATATTAATTATGCTTTCTTTTTATAGCCGATTCAAAAAGGAAATTTTACATGGCCCACCCTATATATAAGGACTTTTTGCCATCAATTTGTACATAAGGTGGATGGGTTGCTGAGTTTGAACTTGATCGTGCAAACCTTGAAAATAAGGTCAAGGACCCCCAAAACAGACCTGACCAGCAACAACACCAGAAGTCGAAGAAAAATCGTCGAGTGACTGAAAGAGATTTACTAGAAGTCCTAGACTTTTCATTGGGCAGTGTAAGCAATATTTTGACTGAAGTATTGAGTTGAGTGCCACATTCGCTAACAATGGAACAAAAACACATTCCAATGCCAGTTTCTTAGCAACATTTAGAAAGTTTTCGAAAGGCCAAAGTGGCTTTTGTGCGTCGTTTCATCAGTATGGATGCGACTTGGGTCTATCACCAAGATCCTACATCAAAGCGAGGAGCTAAAAATGGTATGAACCTGGTTCTTCGGCTCCGAAACGAGTTCGTGTCCAGATATCGGCTACGAAGATTTTAGCATCAGGTTTTTGGGATGCGAAAGGAATTTTGTTTGTGGATTACTTGCAAACTGGTAAAACAATAAATTCTGAATATTATTGTAATCTTTTAGATCAGCTGAAGGTAAAGGTTCGTGAAAGAGGACACAGTTAGTAAAAGAAAAAGAACTTTTTTTTTAAGCAGGTCAAAGCACCGTGTCAGAAAAGAATTTTGATGATGGTGAAAATCCTTGAATGAAATTTCGAATTATTATAGCACCCAGCGCATTCGCCATGTTTGACCCCTAACGACTTCAATCGGTTTCCAGACCTAAAAAATGAATGCGTAAAAAGCGTTTTTCATCAAACAATGAGATCATAACAGCTGTGGAGACGTATTTTGCAGCTCTTCCAGATTCTCACTTCAGGGAGAGAGTATATGGAATAAGTTTATTGATGTATTTATTGCCGTATAAGATTCAACTGACGCAAAGATTGTTGCCTGCGGAGAAGCCTCGTCGATTGGAATGGGCCCAAAAAGTCAAAGGGTCCGTCGAATATTGGCAACCCTGTATACTGAATAATAAAGTGTTTTTCAAACCTAAAATTGTGTTTTTCTTATCGGACCACAAAACTCATTAAACAACCTAGTTGTGGAGTGAGCATCATTCTGCGACCGAGGCATTTGGCATGAATGCTCGTGATTGGCATAGATTGAAACTTATCGACATTTTATCAGAGAATCGATCGAATGTGGCTGCGTTGAAGACCACCTTGAACTCTTTGAACTCCTGAAGAGGTTCTGAGTTCCGTTTGAAGCACAATTTTTGAAAATATCTATTAGCACCGTAGAGGTACGAAGAGATCCTACTAGAAAGCCCAAGTTAAAAATCTGGAAGATCGAGTATATAAATGACCTATGTGTTCGTATGGCTGACGTATTATTCGTAGCACACTTTTGAAGACTTCAAATCATTAACATTTCAAAAAAATCATTACTTTTCCTTTTCACGTTCCATAAATGAGCAGAAATACTTGACACACTTTTCTTTGTTGAGGCAGCCACACACTTCAGACCGCAATTTGGCTTCAGCTCAATAAAAACGTTTGAATTATATATGGTAAATATTTTAAGTTGTCTGTCTTCAAAAAAGTTGCACTGAACGATGACGGAGTATGCAGCACAGCCTCTTACACACAACAAAATGGGGAGCTTCTTATGAGCGCTCATGCATTTGTCAGTTTGTGTAGATGTGTGAATATGAGCACACGTTACTTTTTGTAAGTTTATCTAGCACTACTCCTACACTTTGCCGTCTGTCCGACAGCCTTTGAAGTTTGGCGCAACTGAGCTACGAGTGCGAATATTTGTGTGTGTGTGTGTGTGTATATGTAAACACACATATAACTACTTAGTAGAGCAGATACTCAAGTGCAATGAAGGATATCTTCTCAACGCTCGTACGCCCACTTCAATTCAATACTTGAGCCAGCAGTATCTACTAGCTCGCACTTATCTTGGCTTAATGCAAACAGGAGCAGAAGGAAAACAAAAAACAAAACGATCAGAAAAAATGCAGAAATGAAAAAGTTGAGTGCTATCGAAGAGGACGAAGATGAAAGAAAGTAAAAAAGTGTGGAAAAAAGCAATACTTATAACAGCAGTAGAAGATGGCGGGGAGATGCACAAATTGTGCCAGCAGAAGTTCGATGAGTATTGGCGAGTAGAAAAAAATTAAAGCTGAAATGTGGCAAATAAAAAAGTAATAAAAGCTGAACTTGAACTAAAAACGGAAAAGGATATTGATAGTTGAAGACGAAGTCATTAGACTGTGGTGATGAGTGCGCACAAGCATACAAGCTCACTTGCATATGTATGCGCTTTAACACATGCACACATTTGTTCTTCTTCATCTTCATCTTCAACTTCTTTTCCTTCTTCAACTTCCTCTCCTTTTCCACTTGCATACTCAAATGCGGTAATGGCCCGTAATGGTGGGAAAAATATTGCCAACCGAGTGGATTGACGTACGGAGCCAACAACCAGCAGCCAGCAGAGCAGCAGAAACAAGAGCTGAAGAATCGTCGAAGAGAATAAATAACTGTAAGGTAGCAGCAAAAATGAGCAAATGAAAGAGCGCCTCAATTGGTCAGCAAGCAATCGAAAATGCATAAGCAACGAAGCGCCAAGTAATAAGCGGCCGTAAAAGTAGAAGGCAAGAAAGTAGGGAAGAAGCAGAGTGGGCATAACTGCAGTCGACAGACGCAGAAAAAATTAAGCAGCGCAAAAAGTAGTTTCAGGAAATAAAACAAATAAGAAGTAAAGTAAAGTAAAGAAATCTGTACAATAAAAAATGCGTAAAATTGTTGAAGCATTACTGGGCATTCATTCAATCGGCACAAGACAGACATCTGTACTTTATTTACATGCTGGCAGACCTGTGTTATGTGTGTGTGTGTGTATAAGGCTATGCGATGTATGCACGCCTTCTGTGTTGGGGAAGTCATTTCAGCCAGTTGCCGTGGCCACATTTTTGCTTAATTTCTTCAAACGATTTCGATATTAAAGTATCGATGGGCAAGGGCAAAGGAGAAGAGCCACGCGGCGGAGAGAATGAGCGAAGGAAATAAATGCTTGTGGGCGTGTCCATTGTAAGGTCGCAGCTTGTGTGCCTTTCGGGCAATTTGTGCATTTTGCATTTTACATCGAATTGCATTTGCACTTTGTACTTAAGCGCATTTTGCAGAATAAATTATAGGAAAACTCGCTGCGCTCTTCTGCTGCTCTTTTTTATCGTTCAACTGCTTCTGTAGGGCAAATGAAAATTTGATTACAGATAAGTGAAATTGAAGATAAGTGAAATTTGCTGAAATTTGTACAATAGGTTGCATATAACAGAACACAAAAAGTTTAGAGCTAAAATATTTATGTATATAAGACACTGAATAGACTGGAAAACTAAAAGGGGGCGGAGGAAGGCAAATTATTAATTTTAGCTAATTATTCAAGTGCTTTGAGCTCTGTGCAAAAAAAATGTTTTAAAACTAATAGACTCTATTGTGTTTCTGTACCTAAACAACAATGGACATGAGAATTTGTCATTGTTTTTGTGTACTCAAGAACCACTTAGAAGGTTGGAAATATCAAAGTCACATTTTCTCTCAGCCACAAAATTAAAATACTCAAAAAAGCTGGTCTTAATTTGAAGGAGTTGATGGAATACTACTTGACAAGATAATTATTTCAGATTTTCAAAGCTTAAAGTGCTTTATTAAAGTTTTGAAACATGTTTGAATATTTTTAAAAATAATTTCAACAATTCTGAAATCTTTTAGGTTAGCTACACAGGCTTCTAAAGTTAAAGGTATCAAATAAATGAACAAAGAAGTTGAACCAATAAAAGAATATAAGAAATAAAAGAATCGTACAGAGAAAGTTTCACAAAGGTATTGAAAATGTTAAGGCGGGAGCCTGCTTTAGAGGCTTCAAAAAATCGATTTTTTTTTTTTTTTGCATAAATGTCTTTCCAACCTTTCCAAGATTGGGTCCTCAAAATTTCAGAAGAAAATTCAAAATATTTTCGAAGTTACAGACGAAATTGTGAGCAAACGTCGAGCAGGTATACGAGCGGCCGGATCGCCCGAAATGCGATTTCTCGGTTTTTTATTTTTACGATTTTTCCTAATTGGCGGGAAAGATAGGGAAAAAGTTAAGAGTCCTATCGAAAAGAGATAACATTGATTGTATTCGAAACTAAATTCTCTTCTAGTTGAACCCAAAAAAGAAAGAAAGTTATGATTAAGAAAGTTATGATTAACCCGCTTTTTAAACAATCTAAAGTGAATTTGTTTTTCCAAAAAAATATTTTTTTTTTTAATTAGCGAAAAATTGTTAAATTTCTCACTTGTTTGATTTTCTTGGTTTAACTGGAAGCTATACTATACTAAAATAAAAATTTTTTTGGGTCTTTTAAAATTGCGACCTGCATCTTTCCCGCCGCACGACACATGCACACTCGAGGCGCCTCGGCAAAATGCTTGTAACTGGCATAATATGACATAAATTTTATTGAAAAAATTTCAGAAGACTGTTGAGATATATAACAATAAAACCTGAAAGTTTCGTTTCAATCGAATATTTCTTTCCTTCCCAAAAATTCGATTTTTTGAAGCCTCTAAAGCAGGCTCCCCCCTTAAGGAATCTGAAGATAGAAGTGAATGAAACAATAAAAATGCATCCAATACAAATTTATAAATGGGAATCATACTTTGAAGAATTATACAAAAATGACACCACATAACAGCGAGCGCTCCATTTTATGATTATGAATCTAGAGAAGTTAATATAACTACTAAGGAAGTTGAACTTGCTGAAGAATAGAAAAGCTCCTGGTCATGACGGTATCGCAAGTGAAATGCTTAAATATGATGGAGAGTATCTTCATCAAGAGATTGCACATCTCTTCAACATTTCGTTGAGAGATGAAAAATTACCGCAAGAGTCGAAATCAAGCGTTACGATACCAATTTTCGAGAAAAGGCAACAAAGGTAATGATAACCCTATGTCACCCTGCTAAGCTCAGTTCAAAAACCTTTCACTAAGATTTTGTTGTCGGAACTCCGTTGTCCTTACTTACAAGAACAAGAGGAGCAGCAAGACTTTCGTCAAAATAGGTCCACAACGGATTGTATGCTTATTTCACAACAAATTATGGAAAAGTCAAGCGAGTTCGATAATCCTGTTTTTTGTGTGTTTTGTTGATCTTAAAAAAGCATTTGATCTACAAACCCATTGTAAGGTCGATATTGACTTATGAAGCAGAAACTTGAGCAGAAAACAAGAAAATGAAGCAATTGCCGCGGGCTACTGAAATGCATGCCCTTAGGGCCACAGCTGGAAAAACTAGACTAGACCATTAAAGAAACGATGAGATAAGAACATAGACAGAGTTGACTGACATTGTAAAATTCATAAGAGCCAAAAGACGAGCTGGAAAGAACAAGTAACACGAGCCGCTAGTAATCGGTTGATAAAAAAAGCTCGAGATGTATTATAAAAACACATAACATAACATAACATAACATAACTTAACATAACATAACATAACATAACATAACATAACATAACATAACATAACATAACATAACATAACATAACATAACATAACATAACGTAACATAACATAACATAACATAACATAACATAACATAACATAACATAACATAACATAACATAACATAACATAACATAACATAACATAACATAACATAACATAACATAACATAACATAACATAACATAACATAACATAACATAACATAACATAACATAACATAACATAACATAACATAACATAACATAACATAACATAACATAACATAACATAACATAACATAACATAACATAACATAACATAACATAACATAACATAACATAACATAACATAACATAACATAACATAACATAACATAACATAACATAACATAACATAACATAACATAACATAACCTAACATAACATAACATAACATAACATAATACATAAGATGCACAGTACTGCTTAGTATAACTTAATGTAGCATGAAATAGCTTTTGTCTCAAAAATTAACTGCCTTTCGGAGGCGGCATAAAACTGGTCCGCCCATTTGTGGAGCAACATCAAGACGCAGCTCGTGCAAAGAAAGGGTGTAAGAGCCAATTATATATATAAATAGGGATATAGAAATTTCTTTGAAATATATTATTTCAAATATGAATTTCCGGCAAGGCAATTTCCCTTCCACACTTTCGGCATCACATAAAAACGCTTAAGTAAATTCCCACTTAAGTATGGATATGGGACGTAAGAAACCAATTCGCCTACTAAGCCAAAGCAAACACTACATTCACACTTCAAACATCATTTGCTTAGCTCGGATAAATTCTTCTAGGAATGGGATAGACGATGATTACACTGAATAACAACCCAAAAATATCTTGTTTGATGATTACATTTTCTAAAGCAGTTTTTCATGCTGATGACAAATCTGAAAACCGTTTTTCTATATCACGTCAGGTTTTTAAGATATTAACATGTCCCTCAAGATTCATCTCCTCGACTCACATCTCGACTTCTTTCCAGAAAACCTAGGTTCTGTTAGTGATGAACATGGTGAACGTTTCCATCAGGACATCTCGGTGATGGAGTCACGCTATCAAAGTCGATGGAGTGCAGCAATGTTAGCCGACTATTGCTGGATGCTTCAGCGCAACATGCCAAATTGTCAGCACAAACGCAAGTCTACAGCCAAGAAATTCAAACCAAACTAACTTTTAATTTAAGGAACTTTACGTTATATCTATGTATTTTACAAGTGTATTATATCTTAAACTATGTGTATTTATGTTAAGTAGTACTCTATTCAGCGATATATGCTCTACTGTGACTTGCCTGCGAGTTGTTTGCTTTGATACAATATTAAACATATATAAATGGCCAATGCCAAATATCTCAACAACGGTGGGTGATAGAGACAAACGGTTTCTATATTTGTAATCAGCATGTCTTACTTGTCTTAAAACAAGTGTTCGTTTCCAAGATATTTTCCGAAAGTTTTTTTTGTTGATCAGTGTTATTTTTCCAAAGTAAAATCCTTTTCTATTCCCATGAACCCTCCCTGCATTTAAAGGCCTATTTGTTTATTGTATGGCATTAGTAGTGGGATGCCTCTGTGTCGATTACTGTTAAACAATACTTCGTTTTTTCTGTATTTGAAAGGCTTCAGCGCAAGTGCCATACTAATCGCAAGGCCCAATTAAGTGTGATAAGTCAAGTGCTAATGTAAGTCATTCAACACTCACAAATTGCTTTTCGAAAATCTCCTTTTTCATTGTACTTAATTGCAAATATTTAGTTAGCAACAGAAATTTAAAATATTACGCCAAATTCTATGCTGGCTCCCAATTGATTTTTTCTGTTTAGTCATCGAGTCAAAATCAATTTTCTTGCTTGCACAATAAACATTTTTCTAAGCACGCCAATGAAAAAATGAAACGTGTACAATTTCTGCACGTAGCCCAGCCAGTAACTGGCATTTTCAAAATGACCTTTCACAGGAACGCACACACACACCTAAAGGACAAAAAAAGGACAAGTCTTACGTATGCTATTGCGCAAGGGAACATACATACATACACATAAAATGCACAAATATATACACAGTCATGCATTCACAAATATTTTTTAAAGAAATTTTCCATTCACAATTTTGTATTCAATGCGCTGCTGCCTCTGTCTGGCCCTACTTTTTTCAAAGTTAGTTGCCTCCATCGTTTCGGAAAATTTCTAATTCCCACTCTAAAAAAAAAATCGAGCAATGATTTTCGTTCCTGCATTTATTTTTCCTTTTGGTAGAATACAGCGCAAACGAAAATCGAATTAAATAAACAAACGCGTAACGTGAGCAAAATACCAAATGATATTTTAAATGACGGCGCATTCAATGGCGTTCGATGCTTTTACCCATCGCTTCTTGCATTTGCTGTTATTATTTTATTTCTTATTTGGCTTTGCAATATGTATTTGTATGTGTAAAATGTATAAAATATATATGAGCTTGTATTAGTATAGCTGAGCTCAGAGGGGGGAGCGGATAGAAGAAAGCACTTTGCATGCCCTGGCAGGCGACTGTTTTCTTTCGGTCGCGCAGTTTTACTTGCATTTGTTTTGTTTATTTTATTCTATAAATTGTTGTTGTTGGTATTTCTAACTGTTGCTTTTGTTAGGGGGTATTGCTGAAGCGCATGTAGTAATGTACACAGTTAGTCATTTCATGTGTATGTGTGTATGTGTACGTATGTACGTTTAACCGGAATTTTATCACGATTTAAATAAAGGCAAATATTTTATGAGTATCCGAGTCCCACGCATGCATGGAAACATACATACATACATACCCACTCTCAAGGAAAATTCCCTAATATGGAACTGGTGTTCTAGTATTGAATTTAGAGCCATACCTCCTACGTATTTTCTTATAAGTAGTAAACTTTTTCTATAAACAGCTGGCACTTTCACACAGCGAAAGTTTAGAATGCGTTCTATTAAAATCGACAGCAAAGCTCATTTACGCTTTGATTTCCTTTTCGGATGACTCGGAACTAAATTTACTACTACCAGCTCCATCCTGGCGTTAAGTTCCACAAATCACCTGAGTAAACAGATACCCGTAAAAGGTCCCACATTTTAAGTGTAACCAACTTCAGACCGCACACGCAGCTGTCTGCTAGTTGGCTAATGACAGTCCAGAGTATTGTTCCCAAGCGCTCGGAAGCCGCCGAGAGTAAATGCAAAAAACAAAAAAAAAGAGGTTGTCTGTAAAGTCGGTTTACTGACGATAGTTTAACGTGATAACGTCATAGGAAAATACTGATTGAATGGTTGCATTTTTCAAAAGAAAATTTTAATTTTATTTGTTTGATAGATATTTTGTATGGATATAGAGAATGAGTTAACATTAACATAACATAATATACTTTAACATAACATAACATAACCCAACATAACATAACATAACATAACATAACATAACATAACATAACATAACATAACATAACATAACATAACATAACATAACATAATTACATGACACATGCACTGTCTTCCAGGCTGAAGCTCTAGCAATTGACACTGCACTTAAATGGGCTCAGAATGAATTGAAAACTGAAAAGCTAGTCATATATAGCGACAGTCGCTCTTGTTTGGAAGCTATCCAAAATCGGAGCAACCCCAATCCTTTAATTGCATCAATTCATCAGCACCTGTACCTTCTTCGCCAGCGACACAGAATTGACTTTTACTGGGTCAAATCGCACATCGGTATTGAAGGAAACGAGCGTGCAGATGAACAGGCAAAAGAAGCAGCAAATCAAGGAGTCGATCCAGTATATACTGCATTTCCCTTAAGCTATGCTATACGGCAAATACGTTCTCAAATATTCGAGTCATGGCAGCAGGAGTATGCCGACGATACCACTGGCTCCATCACAAAGATTTTCTTTCCAATTCTTGAAGATGCGCAACTATACCGACAACTCTTTGGGATATCATTTGAATTGACACAGCTCTTTACTGGCCATGGTTTCAACAAGGCATACTTAAAGCGATTCAAAATCATTGACGAAGACTGGTGCCCGTGTGACCAACTCACTGTGCAGAGTATGCATCATCTTTTGCACGACTGCCCACGCTTTCACAGTGCACGACAGCGAAACATTCTGTGCACAATATGATATTCCAGCATTCAACATAAAACAAATTTCAAAATATCCTAGTTTGATAACATCATTTAATGAATTTGTCAAAAAAATAATTGATAATTTAAAAAACTTCAATGCTTCAAACATTCCTACCTAATGTCTTAATCATAATAGTAATATAGTAGAATAACCATCTAACTGCTTGTATCCAATCGCAGGCATTTTATTTCAGTTAGTTTTGTTAAACTATAAAATATTTATGTAATTGAAAATACTTGTAATCTATCTGAATGTTATACTGCACATATGTATGAAAATATTTGCTCTAGAAAACAAACTAATTGAAATAATAAATTACTCGAAACGCAGTAAGCGCGTAGAGCCCAAGGAAAAAAAACATAACATAACATAACATAACATAACATAACATAACATAACATAACATAACATAACATAACATAACATAACATAACATAACATAACATAACATAACATAACATAACATAACATAACATAACATAACATAACATAACATAACATAACATAACATAACATAACATAACATAACATAACATAACATAACATAACATAACATAACATAACATAACATAACATAACATAACATAACATAACATAACATAACATAACATAACATAACATAACATAACATAACATAACATAACATAACATAACATAACATAACATAACATAACATAACATAACATAACATAACATAACATAACATAACATAACATAACATAACATAACATAACATAACATAACATAACATAACATAACATAACATAACATAACATAACATAACATAACATAACATAACATAACATAACATAACATAACAAATTACCCCGTATTAAAGCACTTATCAACAGCTTTCATTTGATACCCATATTGTACATACACGTCCGAAGGTTACCCGCGTCCACGTTTTGACCTATATCTTGAGACCCTATCTACCAATAGGTATTCAAACTATACGGAAATCATCTTCAATACCTACTTAACAATGTGTGTAAGTTTGGTTTAATTCGGTTCAAAACACGGCGGGTCCACGTTTTGGCATATATTTCCAGACCCTAGTCATCAATAGGTATGAAAATTACGCCGTATTAAAGCACTTATCAACAGCTTTCATTTGATATCCATATTGTACAAACACATTCTAGGGTCCACGTTTTAGTCTCTATCTCGAGACCCTAGTCACGGAGCGGATGGAAATACTCTGAACTAAAGCGTTCACCAACAGCTTCCATTTGATACCCATATTGTACATACACATCCGAAGGTTACCCGGGTCCACGTTTTGACCTATATCTCGAGACCCTGTCTACCAATAGGTATCCAAACTATACGGAAACCATCTTCAATACCTCCTTAACAATGTGTGTAAGTTTGGTTTAATTCGGTGCTAAGACACGGCGGGTCCACGTTTTGGCATATATTTCCAGACCCTAGTCATCAATAGGTATGAAAATTACCCCGCATTAAAGCACTTATCAACAGCTTTCATTTGATACGATACCCATATTGTACATACACAGCCAAAGGTTACCCGGGTCCACGTTTTGACCTATATCTTGAGACCCCAGTCACGGAGCGGCATGAAAAATACTCTGTAGTAAAGCATTCACCAACAGCTTCAATTTGATGTCCATATTGTACAAACACATTCTAGGGTCCACGTTTTGGTCTCTATCTCGAGACCCTAGTCACGGAGCGGCATGAAAAATACTCTGGACTAAAGCATTCACCAACAGCTTCCATTTGATACCCATATTGTACATACACATCCGAAGGTTACCCGGGTCCACGTTTTGACCTATATCTCGAGCCCTATTTCCAAAATAAAATATAATCCATGTTACTCATGGAGGATGTAGCTATCGAATGGTGAAAGAATTTGCAGTTCATTCAATGCAATGAGCAAGGTAACTACATATGAGCAAGGTAACACTAAAGAGCAAGGTAACTACATATGAGCAAGGTAACACTAATGAGCAAGGTAACGATACATTTTTTCGTGCGTGCAGCCTGTTAAATCGAATTATAAGACGTTATCACGTCAAAAAACCGTAATGGATTATATTTGGCTGGAAAATCACAACCAGCGATTGTTCGTGAGCTGGAACACTTTAAAGTAAATACAGTTTTTTTTTTATCACATCATTATTCGTTCCAATGCAATTGGATTGGTAGCATCGCGAAACGTCGTGAAGGTGATCATCAACGTCACGTGAAATGGTTCAAAAAGTGAACAAGCGACTTGAGCGAAATCCCCAAGTGCCAAAAAAATAATCTCAAGTCAAGCCTTACAAGATCCAAAATGGCGATTGATCTCACACCAAAGCAGCAACAAGTCAGACTTGAGAGAACGAAGGAGATGCTTCGCTTGGCCGAAAGCGGTCAATTTCCGAACATTGTGTTCTCTGACGAGAAAATTATTCTAATTCAGCAATTCGTAAACTTCAAAAGGATAGGGTTTATTTAACCGACCATTCATACGAGAATTTGAGTTATCGATTGGCCACCAGGAGGCAGCACCCGCCACAGGTAATGGTCGGGGCCGCTGTAACCGCAGATGGGCGCTCTCCAATCATTTTCATCAAGCCTAGCGTCAAGGTAAATGCGAAATATTATCGGGAAAGTATTCTGGAAGTTGCTTTGAAGCCGCTCGTGGGCAGACAAACATTTCAGTGGCAGACCATGGACGTTTCAACAGGACACGCCACCGTCTCACAAAGCTCGAGTGAACCAAGAATGTCTAAAAAGCAACGTTCCGAACTTCATAACGCCCACAGAATGGCTCTGAAATTCAACACACGGGAATCCGATGGATTATTCTCTTTAGGCCATTTTGGAGAGCAAAGTCCGATCTAAAAGATTCACCAGTCTCGAGGCGCTGAAAAAAGCCATTGTCGGCGAGTGGGCCAAAATACCTGCCAGTCACATTCGGGTAGCTTGCGATTCGTTTCTGGATCGTCTCAAGCCCATAATCAAGGCCTATTGAGCAAAAGTAAATTGATTCTTAATTTTGTATTATTTTAAATATGAATACATTCTTTTAATTGAATAAAAGTAATTTTATGAATTGAATTGATTAAAATTAATTTTCCAAATTAAATGTTTGGCCTTTTTAGTTGGTTACACTTCGAGTGCCGGACCCTGTAGCAATGCTGATAAGTAACCCTGTGGTAAAAAAGAAAATTATGAGTTGAATTTTGTTTGCCACGTCACTTGGGGATTCATCAGCCAAATTCCGCAACACTATTTCACATGTATTCACACACTCGGCCAATCAGTCATTGTTCAGATGGCAAGAAGTGTCATTGGTTGATTTTTTTCATACATATATCACCAATCTCTGTTTTTTTCTAAACACACCTCAAGTGACGTCAGGCTATCAGTTGATTGTGTCAAATTCGCTCAGAGTCGAATAGCGAACTGCTAAAGAGCGCAAATTTGAAATCTTCTCACCATGAACCTGATGAACTCCCTCTCCCTCCTCCCTTTTTCTATTCCTCCGATCATGAACACAATTTTACAAAAAACTTCGAAAACAGGTAAAAGGAGACTTCACTATAAAAATAGTCAGCAAGCAAGAGTGATATTTGGGTAAGAAATGAAACAGAATTATAATACCCTGCCATTTAGTGGATATTCATGCCACTATTTAAATAATAGTAAAAAAAAAAGTAGGACTGACTGCCAAAGATGTATAACAGTGGTACCACAACGTTCTTTGAAATGAAAGACCAGGCCGTTCGCACAGTAAATTATTTCCAGAACATATTGATTAAATAGTGTCTTCCTTAAAAACTACGGCGAATTTTGTGTGTATTGTAGGCTGTATACTAAGAAATTTAACGGCCTGTTAAGAGTTCTGCGTGACTTTATGCAAAATCGCAAAGTAAAAGTAAACTAAATATCCTTTTCATGAAATTTTCCATAACCGAATTGCAAAGTGGCTGGCCTATGTCCTCGATAGCCTCACGAATTCCATCTTTGAGGTATTGAATCGACCCTGCCTGGGCTGGTGGCGTAGACCTTCTTTTTCACGTGGCCCCAGAAAAATGTTGTTAAATCACAAGATCTCGGTGGCCAATTGTGATCACTTCTTCGAGAGACAACACGGTCCGGAAATTTTTCCCGTAAAAGTTCAATTGTTTCTTTGCTTGTGTGACACGTAGCGCCGCACAGTGCGGCCGATTCCCGAAAAGCTGGCCAAAACTCAAAAAATTAAGTAATTGATTCAAAATTTCTTACTCGGGGGTTGTCGGGGTCGCTGATTACGAATTTGATCTTAAAATTTTGAAAATCCACCCCCTTCCACCCCTATTGGCCACCCCCTCACGTGAAATAGCGAATATTCAAGAACATAATCAAGATGCATGTTAATTTATATGTTTTCGGGGTCGCTGATTAGCAAGTGGTAGCAGCTGAATCTTGTTTTATTCAGTAACCATTACTTTTTTGAGTAACCTTTAATAGGTTTCAAAGCAGCATATGACGGCGTTGTATTACTATACAGTTTGAAAACTCAAATTTTATAAAACAAATTGCAAAAAATGTATCTACGTATTGCTGCAGCTAAAAATTTTGTGTCGAGGTATTGATATGTACTAAAGATTTCTCGTATTTTACTAACCTTCCGAAGATGATTCCATTTGGTTTTGTTCAATTTACTCCATTACAAAATCTTTCAAATGTGTACAACTTTCACTATTCATCGACAGTAATACGATGCTCAAACGAAGGCCACGTTGCGACTGAAAATACAGAGGATACTTAGGGTACAGGACGTTGCTATGAACGGTTTTCACTACTCAAGGCATTACTGTAGCCAACCCAAAGACAAAAAAACTCTATCTAGAAACTTTTTTTTTCGACTTTTGGCCAACTTTTTGGGAATCGGCCGCACTGTGCGCCGTCTTATTGAAAACAAACGTTGTCTAGATCAATACCATCCAATTCCGGCCACAAAAAATCGTTAATTCTCTCTCGATAGCGATAGATAACACCTGTTATTGGAAAACCCTTTATTTATTTGTCCTATTTGCCATACTGAACTGACTGGGAACCATGCGATTGTATTTTGCGATGAATCGAATGAATGAAAAACGTCAAGAATTGAGGCTAATGTGATTACCAAACTCGCGTGATAACTTGGAAGAAGAATCGTAACGAAGTGACTGATAAAAACATTTGTCACAAAAACTGTTTATCTTTGTAAAAGCTCGATTTTCGTTTAGAGGGGATTTACTTTGTAAGAAGGGAATATTTGCACACTTCCAGTGTGATACCAGTGAGGAAGTTTAAAAACGGAAAACTTTCTTTACCCGATTCTCATTAGCTTTTCTTCAAAACTTCTGTAAAAAATTTAAAGCATTTGACCATATACTCCTTTTTTCAAAGTAAATCTGCGCCAGAAATGTTAAAAGGTATCATTTGACTATTGAATTGTTCAAGTGGCAGCAGTTAAAATTTGTGACACAGCAAACAATTCAAATAAATATATTTGAAAGAACCTCAAAAAATGTCAAGCCTTTTTTAAAAAGGCACTTAAATTGAAAGATAAGCAACGCCAAACCTGACAACTGCATGGCGGAGGCAGTTATCGCATACGTCCACTACGCTAAAATGGGCATTGCATCGCTCAGAAAATGAGTAAGCAGCAACTTCCAAAGCCCACAACAAAAATAAAAGCCAGCACATGCTGGCATATGTGTTAATATACTTGTATGCCTGGCGCACTCCCACACATAGATGGCGTGTACATACAGACCGAGATTTACACAATGCCGACATTGCGCCTTGCCATTACACCCTGTACGTTGTGCATATTACGTATACGCTCCGTTGATGTCAGCAACGCATCTGCAGCCTCTGCCTTTAAAGCAAAGCAGTGCACACAGCAGTCCAACCGCATGCACTGCATCTGCATTGAGATAGTCAAGGAGAAGGAATACAATTCACCTGTCTCCTCGCGCAGCTGACTACTGCTTTAAGGCACATTTCGATTTTTCATACTTGCGAGGAGCTGCACGACTCTGACCCAGACAACCAAATCACGCTGCTGTGGTCGAACCAACGTTCTAGTCGAGGAACAGCTGGCATTGCTTAGACTATCCTGTGTGCGGCTTCTTTGTTGCTTCAATGTCGTTGTTGTGTTTTGTTTTTGTTTGCTTTTGCTTGTTTCTGATACTTAGCCGGCAGTGCTTTGTGTTTGCATTTCAAACTTGAGTTGCCTTTTGCGGCAGCATAACTTGAAAACCAAGCCAAGCATATGCTGCAAATAACCATTGAACCCTACTACTTTCTCTTCTACTTTTACGATTTTATTCGTATTCCAAATCAACTACACTATTTCACTTTTTCAATTTCTTTAACTTTCCGCCAGCCACTACAGTCGAGTAGCTGTGCGGGCGTGTTTTTTACGTACGATGCATTTCTCTATTTCTTTTTTGCTAAATTTCATCTTATATTTCTTTTTTTCGACTCAAGTGAAATGTCTTCTTTAGTCGAGCTACTTGATTCACTTCCTGTTGTGGCTTTTGTATAGCTGCTGGCGCGATTCCACCAGCATTTGCAGCAAAGCCGCGTTGCTTTGGTTGCTTTGGGAGCACTTTCGCAGAAATGTTGCTTTGATATTTTACATTCGCTCGAGCATAAGAATTGCTGTTGT
This sequence comes from Anastrepha ludens, assembly GCF_028408465.1. NCBI lineage: Eukaryota > Metazoa > Arthropoda > Insecta > Diptera > Tephritidae > Anastrepha > Anastrepha ludens. The sequence goes on from NC_071502.1 coordinate 6,353,506, forward strand.
ATGCATTTTTATTTTATGAAATTTATTTTCATCTTTATTTTTGATTTTTTTTTTTTTGTTTTTGGTTTTTCATATATCTTGGATGTACTTACCTCACAAATTGATTGACTAATATTTTGTAGATTTAAACGAAATATGCGATCCCTGCAAAGAAAGTTGAAAAAGAGAGTTAACTTAGTGGAAGTTTTAGATAAATTTATAAAGCTAATTTAAAACAAAGTTTATGCTTGGAATAAATGCCATAAAAATATTTGTTCAGTATGAAATGAGCGATTCAAATTTTTTCAAATGAAGTGCTTTATTAAAAAATGTTGGAATATTTATTCCAAATAATAAACTCTATTGGGGTTATAGACCTAATGAGCACTTACATCGTTTTTGCCTATTTGGCCGAACTCCTCCTCCTATTTCTGGCATATGCCTGAAAGCTTTTCGACAATTAAAGAGACCTACAGTTTTATGCCGCCCCCGAAGGGCAGTTGATTTTTTATGAAGAGCTTTTTCATGGCAGAAAGACACTCGGAGGCTTGTCATTGCCTGCTGAGGGGCAACCGCTATTAGAAACAACTTTTTCTATCATTTTGGTATCTCACGCACGGAGATTGGAATCTATGCACCAAGCCCATTCGGCTACGGCGGATAGTTTTGAAATTGAAATTTGAATAGATCGAGCCATGGCTCTTAAAACAATCAGACTAAAAAGCCCACTGTATTTAGAGCTCTGGAAAGAGGGTAGATACTCGAGGAGCGAAGGAGAAAAGTGTCAGAGAACGAGATAGGAAAGAATAAAGAAAAATATTCTCCAGATTTGCGAAATAATCTGGAAAATTCTCACAGGGCTAACTATCTCTATCTCTGTCTCTATTCTTTTCTATCTTTTTCTCCCTCTTTCCAGAGCTTTAAATCTAAATCTGTTAATAAAGTGTGGTTAAATCTTAAGGGCCGATGTTAAATGTAAACCACACCTAAACGTCAAGTTTTTTTCTACGTTTCATTCGACATTTTCCAATTTCAGACCAATTCAATTTGAGCCATGGAAAGATACACAATCGATCAATGGTCAGAATGGTAGCAGGAAATGGCAACAGTAAATTACCAATTTTCGAAGAAAATCATCTTCAGTGATGAGGCACATTTTCACCTCAGTGGATTCGTCAATATGCAGAATTGCCGCATTTGGGCGAATGATAATCCATTGCCGAGAAACCAATGCACCCACAAAGAGTGACTGTTTGGTGCGGTTTATGGGCCGGCGGCATCATTGGGCCGTATTTTTTTCAAAATGAGGCCGGTCAGGCAGTTACTGTGAATAGTGTTCGCTATCGTGAGATGAAAACGAACTTTTTATGGTCCGAATCGGAAGATATGGATGTGGGCAATATGTGGTTTCAAGAGGACGGTGCCACTTGTCACACAGCTAAAGAAACAAAGGCTCTTTTGCGCGAAAAATTTGATGGAGAAATAGTCTCCCGTCGCGGCGATGTTAATTGGTCGCCAAGATCATGTGATTTGACACCGTTGGACTTCTTTCTTTGAGGTTATTTGAAAGAAAAGATGTACGTCGATACGCCAGCAACAATGCAGGAGCTAAAGGCTGAGATAATTCGGCACATTAACGGCATAGAACCTCAATTATGCCTCAGCGTCATCGAAAATTTGGACCATCGGATGGAGGTGCGCCACCGAGGCCGCGGCGGCTCTTTGGCCAATATTTTGCTCCACACGTAATTGAGCGATACGAGTATTATCATAATAAAGAGAAATAATAATAATTTCTGAAAGAAATTCTATTTTATTTAAAATCAACAGCGGCCCTGGAAACTTAACCACCCTTAACATCAAAACGTGCTGAGTGAGATAATCGTAAATGTTAAATGTCCCAACGAAAATGTCAGTAGTTATCGCTTGATAGTAGTAGAAGTGCTCTTGGTCAGAAATATAAATAGCAACCCTCGTATTTACATAAATGATAAACGCAGTGTGATACACTAATGCCTTCATTTCAATACTAGCTGCCTTTCGACAAATAATAATGAACTGCCAAGTTGGTTTTCGGCTTCCCATTTATTACAGAGGCAATTGAAAATACTTAGAAAGATAAAAGAAATTAGTTTTCTCCAATATTTATTTATTTTCGGATGCTTAAAACAAGTTTTGAGTTACTAGTTGCCATGTCATTTATATGAAACACTTTTAATGGCATTGTAAAATAATTTCAATTCCTATGAGCAAAAGTAGTTGAATAAGAAAATTTACTAATTTTTATGGCTTGCAGTAAAACTCACGTACTGTCACATTTCAACGCCTCTAGTGTAGATTTAAGCAATTAGTGGACTTGAGCTTTGGCCTAACGAATAGAAACTCCGCCTAAGCCACTGACAGCAAGGAAGTGCTCAGCAATATTTTACAAGCAGCGAGCAACCAGTGATAAGAGCAACAATGAAATAAGTACAAGGGCGTTTAGTGTAAGGCAAGGAGGCGAGGAAATGTAAGAAGAAACGTCCGTTAGCGGCATTAAATAGTTGATGGCATTGTTTTTGAGAATTATTACTGACGGTCAAATTGAGTACATATACAGTAGTGTACAAAGTTATAGCAGCTTCTATGCGGAGTAATGAATTCAACTCTTTGGTTTAATAAATAATTTATTTCTATTAAATATTAAAAGTTAGTTTTTAAAGTCTAAGGATTTGGAATATATTTACGTATAGAAATATAACTTAGTACGCGTGCTTTGAAATGGCTAGATGGTCTATTACTTGAAGAAGTCTATGGTAAATTAAAAACGAATTTTTCTAGAAATCAGATTTCTCGCACTTTAATTGCGTTTTTCGTTTAAAACTCTTTGAGGAATCTATCAGAGACTGCTTTTCAACACAAATTTTTAAAGGACTTAATTTTCAACAGATGTATTGATGACTCAGAATACTTACGAAATCGAAATAGTAAATGGAATAAGGTCCTAAACATCTATTTCATAGAACAATTTTACTAAGATATTTTTAATTCTGCTATTGCTACATTTTTTTTTCAAGTGAAACTTCTTAGGCGTCGATGACCAGCGCGAATGGAGAGGAAAATTTCAAGGTCATGCAACGTTTTGGGCGCTTTCGCTTCGCGAGAGAGAAAAAAGATATAACGTAGAGGAAAAGGAGAGAGACAGCTATACCTTATATACGTATATCTTAGATACCCCAATTTTTTTGGCGTTTTTTTGGTGCCTACTTTTTGGCGCTTATTTCCGTTTCCTGGCTAGTGCTTGTGGGTATTATAAGGTGCTATTCATTCCAGCGTTGGATTAATTGGTAATTGCGGTAATTTGTGCCGTTGCTGCGGTCCTAGAATCGCTGCATTTGTGCGGGTGATAAACGCTCGGAGCGGTGCGCGTTGCTGCCATGGTTTGTGTCCGGCGTTTACCCACACCGGTCGACCGGTTTTCCGTTTTTTGTAAATTTTGTTTATTTGTATTCTCTGCAAATGTTGTGAATTTATTTAGATATATTCTTTCTCTCTCTTTCTCTCTCATTCTCTCTCACACCTCTCTCCCTTTCTTTGTCTGCCTTGAAAGTTTCACATCTGTTATGTGTACCTCGCTACACGTACAATTTTATATTTGTTTCCATCAATGAAGATTTTTTAAAAGTTTCCTTCGACATGTGCGTGGGAAAAATTGACTGAATGGCTGGTTAATCCTCGATGCTGATATGGTCAGCGAGGTCACAATGCTGGACAAAGTGCCTAATCGATTCATTCGTGGATGTCTTAAAATCACGCCATATTGGCATGTCCAGAGCAAGCCTGAATCAGATATGACAAAAAGGAATATGACGAGGAAGCCAAGTCGATCAGAAGACACATGGGCGATGCAAAAGGAAAGTGATTTGAAACGTACGAACTTAAACACCGATACGAGCCAGAATCATAGAATATTTCCCCGACAGTCGGTTCTGCCTTACCGGAATGAGCCGGATTTATATCCGGCCAAGGCCTGTCACTTCAGCAGCAGTCCCCATATATGTACGGGGAATGTTTATGCTGCTACAACAACAACAACAACAACAGGATCATAGAATCTGGAGATTACGTAATAGGAAAGCTGGCCCCAAGTGAAGTGGCATAAAAGCAAGGAAGTAAAAAAAGAGGTTAGTGCTCGATAAACATTGGCTGTCATCGGGTTCAATGCATATTTTGGGCAGAAAAGGAAGTAAAAAAAGAGGTTAGTGCTCGATAAACATTGGCTGTCATCGGGTTCAATGCATATTTTGGGCAGAAAAGTAGCGAATAATAGGAAAGATTGTTTCTAATACCGGAGACAATGGCCAACTTCCTACTGCATTGCTGACATGAGGAAACTAGTCATAAAAACACACTCACTGTGCGGAGGTGGCATAAAATTGTGAGGAAATCTATTTGTTTATTATTATTTATATCAAATATATTTCTTTCCTCGTATATTTTATTTGCAATCTTCCATTGTGACTTGGAGTTATTACTAATATACTTTACATAAAGGAATGGCTAGCCTCTAATGAGAACTACCCTTATATACCATTTACGTCTATAATTCTTTACCTATTAATTATAAAGTGTGACAACGTTTTAACCTTTGAGTTGCTTTTTTTATGCCCACTACTGTATATTCACATATCTTCGCTAAGCTGTCACTGAGAGGAAGAGCGCAAGAATGCAGGCCATAACTCACCAGTACACAAAGCATTCAACACACACACAAATAAACACTGTGTTGTTCAACACAATATACAGGGCAGCCAGCTGAACTGATTTATGAGCGAAAGGTTCGGCAACGGTCAAGTAGAAAACTTTTTAATTTTCAACTTTTCACTTAACAAATGTTGAAAGGTTAGCGGCAAAAAGAAGTTCAGCAGTACAAAATACAAGCACAGTAACAATTTGCTTGTCGGAGAAGTGCGAAAGTGCTTTGCCGAGCCGTTTGCAATTTGCAATAAATTTCTCGCACCACTTTAAAATACATAAATTAATTTTCAAGGGAAATGAATTTAAATTGCATAATAAATAGAAATGTATTTATTCGTGGGCAGGATATACGCAATATATAAAAATTAGAGCGATTTTTAGCTCTTGAAAAAATGCATGCCTCTGTATTTATGTATGTGTATACTTCTGTAAGTACAGCAGACAAACAGGGGGAAAAAATAAAATAGAAACTGTTAACGGAAATTCGAAATTCTACACTAAAGTAAAAAAAAAATCCCTACCGTCGCAGTATAACCAATGCTGCACTTGAAATGCCATATCGGAAGAAAAATAATAATTTTTGCATCAGTTCCAACCGAAAGCAAAAATCCTGTTGCGGAGAAATGGACCGAAAGTAAACGTTAATGCACTCAAATTTATTCAAAGTAGTTAATATCAGCGAAAACTTTTACTTAACTTAAAAAATGAAATGTATTACTTCGGAAGGAGTATTTGGAAGTAATCTAGAAACATCACATAACCTTTACAACAACCAGTGTCAAAATGTACTGATTTTGCATTAGGTATTTTATTAAGTTTCCCTAAACGTGTCGTTGTGTTTTTTGTACAAAATTTTCTGTTCTAATTGTATTGCAATGAAATCTACTACAACGAAGAGCTAGCATAAAAAAATATGACATTTAAAACTTAAACTAATCTTGCCATACCCAAAAGACACTACATTTTCGTTATATCTACTATAGGTGCCAAGCCAACCAGTTTTCTCAGCGACTCTCGAATTTCTTCTAAAATACAAAAATTGACAAGCGAAGATTTATGCAATCTAAAAAATTAGATGGCAATCCAAATGACCTATTTCGTTTAGTTAGCTAAGTTTACTTAAGTTTTTAGACTAAAGCTTATGATTTTAATATTTAAATTATTTTTTGAAATTTCTTAAGTAATTAGAAAAAAATTAGACACAAAATTAAGTGGCAACCCAATTCGAAATATGTGTTTTGAGACTAAGGCTACCTATTATAATGTTTAAATAATTTTTTCAATATTATTATTTTTTTTATTTATATAAATATTTTTTCTTAAACTAAATCTCACAATTTTGATAATTTTTGGAAAATTCAAAAAACAGTATATAAAAAAACTAGGTGGTAACCCTATTCGAAATATGGGCTTTTAGATTGAAGCTAATGATTATAATATTCAAATTATTTTTGAATATTTTGAAATAATAAAAAGAAATTTACATATGAAATTAGGTGGCAACCCAATTCGAAATATGTGTTCTTAGACTAAGGCTTATGATTCTAATATTCAAATTATTTTTAATATTTTTGAAAAATCACGTACATCACGTAGGTGGGAACCCAATTCGAAATATGTGCTTTTGGACCAAGGCTTATGATTATTAGGTGAGAACGCAAACAAATGATTTTTGAATAAAGCTCATGATTATACTATTCAAATTATTTTTGAAATAATAAAAAAAAATTTACATATAAAATTAGGTGGCAACTCAATTCGGAGTATGTGTTTTAGTCTTAAGCTTAATATTATAAAGTTTAAATCGTTTCTGCAATATTTGTTAGGTTTTTTTATTTTTATAAAAAATTGGGTGGCAACACCGCTCCAAATATATGTTTCTAAACTAAATCTGATAATTATAAAATTTAAATTATTTTTAAAATTTTTAGAATAATAAAAAAAATGTATATAATAAAATAGGTGGCAACCCTATTCGAACTATATGTTTTTATATTAAAGCTCATGGTTATAATACTCAAATTATTTTTGAAATAATTAAAAAAAATTTACATATAAAATTAGGTGGCAACCCAATTCGAAATATGTGTTTTCAGACTAAGGCTTATGATTATAATATTCAAATTATTTTTGAAATTTTTGAAATAATTAAAAAAAAGCTTACGTAATATACAAAATTAGGTGGCAGCCCAGTTCCAAATATGGGTTTTAGACTAAATCTAGTAATTAAAATATTTAAGTTATTTCAAAAATCTTTCAGATTTTATTTTTCAAATAAGTTAAATTAGATGACAACCATTTACAAGTATTTTCGAGATTATCACCAATCTGAAAAACATGGAAAGTAAAATTATTAGGCCCTAGGCTCTATTTTTGTGCATTCGAAACTGGTCAGGGAATGCCTGGTCTCCCTCTCGATTGCATCAGAATTCTTTGATATAAAGACAATTTTGGTGCCTGGTCACAGTAACATTGCTGGAAACTGCGAAGCCTACGAGCTGGCCAGACAAGGGACCTGTGAGGTAATATGCCAGCGAAAGGAGAGGATCGGGATCCCCTTGACAACCTGCCCTCTACTCCTGAAAGGATGAACTTTGCACCAACTCAGCGAGCGCTGGGCAAGTGCACGAACGTGTAAGGTCGCGAAGTTTTTCTGGCCACGTTTGGACAGGAGGCGTTTGAGGGATATTCTGAGGATGGCAGAATCTCATCTCTCAAATTTTGTGGGCATCCTCACGGGGCACTATCCACGGGGTATAAATGCAGTGAGACTGGGAATTACTTCGCGTCCTTTTTGCGTCAGATGTATGTAGGGTGGGGTGGAATCATCTCAGCACCCGCTTCTTAGCTGCCCAGCTCTCGCTGGACTTAGATTCAAGCATCTTGGTTCTCACTTCTTTTCTGCGCCTGCTGATATAGCGGGTTTTGAAAACTAAAATCTGATGAACTTCATCAGCAGCAAAAAGAGGCTAACACAACCGCAAATTAGTCACCGTTCATAGTCCACAAATACCCAACCCTTTCGTTCTATCGTTTTTTTTTCTTCACCTCTTGCAATGGTATCACAAAGGATGAACCAAACTTCTTTCGTCTAAGTGGGCCCACTCTCTGGGCAACCATTACTACCTAACTTAACCTACTTAAGATAAGTACAATGTAAAATTTGTGGGAATGTTCATTCATATGTAGTTTGGAATTACTTTTATTATCTAAATGTCAAATTTAAACCAAATCCTGACAAAAAAATTAGCTTATTAATATAATTTTGCACTAAAAGCTAGGTGCTAGGTCTTTTATCTTTAAAATGATTCTATTTACTCGATCGCTTATTTTTTAACCTTGGGAACCCTTTGGCTGCTTTAAATGGAGGCCTACAGTTTTAAGCCGACTCCGAACGGCAAATGGTTTTTTGTGAGGAGCTTTTTTATTGCCTGCCGAGGGGCGAACATTATTAGAAATCCGAGAAGCACGAGGATTCGAACATATGCGCTTCCGAAATATATGAAATATGCTTCAAATTCCATTATTCAAAACCTTTTAGTAGATTTTTAGTTTGATATGCAAATAATTTTGAAATGGGTGGCAATCTTACTCATACACAGAGGATATCAGAGAAATCAATTATCTTAATAGCAGTGGAAAGTAGAGAATTATCTGAACGCAAAAGTTCCTTGAAGTCCTAGTTATAATTTTCGAGACTCAATTGAATAATTATTTTATATGAAATATCAAGTGACAACCTCAATAAATATAATTTAATTATTAAAACCTTTAGTGCACTCCTTTTATGTAATGCAATATATTTAAAAAAAATGTTAAGCGACAATTTCATATTAAAAATTGGGTGGCAACTCTGATAAAATATTTCACTATTAAAAGCTTGTAAGATGTCCATAAAAAAATATCTAAAATTTTTAAATAACTTTTAATAGGTCCCAACCCTAATTTAATTTAATTTAATAAAAAAACGCTCAAAATCCGGTTAAGAATTAATTTAAATAGATTCAAATCGAACCCAAATTTAATATTTTCTGCTCTGCACTTGATTGCAAAACGATATCTCTAAATTGCGCGGATTTTCGTTCTTAACTATTTTTACTACTACTCCACGTAGAAGTAACTCTGCCGAAACCAAACATTTGTTAGCTGTCGCTTGTGTGGGATCAGCAATTCCCATAGACGTTCGCATATTCTGCTCGCTTCTTCTTGCTTCTTTGTTGCTTTTTTCATTCATTTTGTTCGAGGTCATAATGCGGCTAAATTGTTCTCCAACTGTAACCATTAATCTTCATTTCGCTGATGCTCTTCTTTAAGTAGTCACTGGTATTGAAAGGAAGTGGCTACGTAGACAGAGGCGGGAGTGGTGCAGCTCTATGTATGCACATAGGAATGTACGTACGCGTATCTAAGCGAAATACTGTGAAATCGATTGGTATAGAAGAGCAAACACATACTAATGTGTTTGTGGAAAACGGTAGCAGGGGAAATGCTTAGGATTCAGCAGCAACTTTGTTTATTATTACGAATAGGTTATAGAATAGTTACTACTTATCTTACATAAAAAATAGGAAAAGCCTTACAAAAGGCCTAGTTCCATATTCATATATTCACATTTCACATATTCATTAAATTTCTGTAGACTGCTGTGAGGTGGGTACAGAGTATGCGAGATTAGATGGATATGCGCTGATCATAAAGAGCTCAGGCAATGCGCAAACCTGCAGCTGAATTCTATTAAGATTTAAAAGCTTACTGTTATGCTTAAATTTAGCCATGAACGATTCGGCAAATGGAATCATAATATTTAAGAAAAAAAATTGCTATAACTTCATACCTGAGAAATTTACTGAATTTTCATCGAAATTTTGGAGATGAAAACTCCCGTTCCCTAGTTCAGTTAAGCAAAATTTTCATTCCATTTTTTCATGAAGGTAGGTAGCTACTCATTATTTACAAGTGTTCAGCTTGCGCTTGAAGAGCTCACCACAAATGATTTTCTTTTAAATGACCTCTACGCTCGTCGTGGCCAGTTATTAAACCTTTGCGTCTCATATGCACTTGAAACTATTATTTCATTTTTATTTTGTTTATTAAACATTTTTAAAGCATCGAAATTTAAAGCGAAACAAAGCACTAGCGCCAGTTCACGGCCACAGCATTATGGGCATGCATGCGAAAGTAACCGGATCCATTAGGTTTCATAATTCATAATTGAGTGGCGGAAATCAAAACTGCCTATTCAGCGTCAGTTGGCATCTAACAAAGTGTCGCGCTGGCATAGCTGCTCCATACAAGCGGTTCCGCTGTTGCTAAGCACAACTATGAGTATTTCAAAAAAGCACATGCAATGCGGTCCAATACGCGCCACGCCCAAAAGGCACTGCTAAACAGTTTAGATGAGCGCACACTTCGTAGTGGATGATGTGCTTTGGTGAAATTACCATCATTTTTCCAGTCATTATCAACCCGTTTATGACTTCAAATAGTTTATTTTGTTGTTGTTGTTGTTGTCGCTCCTGTTTTTATGGCCTTTGTGTACGCTGTTTGAGTGCAGTGCTCAGTGTTGTTGTTGCTTATGATATGGTTTGCTTTATAGTCTCGATGCTTCGAACATTTTCGTGCTTGTTCGGCTGCAATTAATTACTTCCTTCTACACTTCTGTACCCAAGCGGACCACGGTGGTATGCCTATGTCTCATTGTTGTTGTTGCGCAATTTGAAACTGTTCAAAAATTTTTGAGGTTGCGCACATTTTGCACATAGCGGACGCATATTTCATAATTCAACATACTCGCTGCCAAGCGATGAGTGAGAAGGGTAGCAAAACTACTATGAAAGAGGAGGAGTTGAAAAACTTGGATATGAAGATGGGAGAGTGAGGTATTTGTTGCGTGCGTGGTAAAGGGGAAGGGAGAAAGGCAATGCCATTTTATGCTAGTTTAGTTTGAAACATAGCTGGAAACACTGTCGGCATACTTAATTATGAACTGATATGGCCCGATGGGAACGCTAACTGCTTTAACCTAGGAACGCGCGAGAGAGTAGGCTGAGAGGAGCAGGAGTATCATTACTAGTAATTATGATTTAACAAGTGAGCGCAACTGATGAATATTTCAGTTGATGACATTTTGAAAACTAGAATAAAGATTTTTGCCTACATTTTTTTTACAATTTTAGTACTGAAAAGATGACATGATACAATTTCGTTGCTCTAAAGTTTGCAATAAAACTTAAAATTATGCCCATCCAATTTGGAATTAAATTGTAAATATTTCTGATATACTCGTAATTAAATGAAATGGGAGACATGTGTAAGAGGTAACAGATAACAGGCATTTGCAATTTTTGAAGTGAAACTTCTTAGGCGTCGATGGACGAGCGAGAATGTAGAGTGAAATTTCAAGGCCATGCAACGTTTTGGGCATTTTCGTTCCGCGAGAGAGAAGAAAGATATAACGTAGAGGAAAAGGAGAGAGAGAGCTATACCTCAGATACACTTTAGGCTAGACAATGTGGATGGTGGCAACAAATTCAGAAATTCTGAAAACTTTGATTTCCATAAATCGTTTTTTAAAGAGTTCATAATTCCTCTATCGTACTACATGAACAGTGCATAGAGCAGTAAGTATTTATACGGCTAAGCGATTTACAAAATGTCTTTTTTTTGCTATAGTCTCTTCCTAACCGTGGGAAGCACTAACAAAATGGCATCTTGTTTGTGCCATCAGCAGCTGTGATGAATGTTTGAGGCGGCAGAGCAACTACATACACGAACATGCTGTCTGATGCCCCACTACCGAACATCATACACATTCGATACACTTAAAATACAATTGGGCGGCGACTGATGGGGGAGCGAGTCCAGTTAACAGCGAGTATAATACGAACCGCTTGCAGTTGCTATGCAAGTGTGAGTCGACTGCTATGAGAGCGACCAGCGCAGTTAACAGCAAAGGGGAATTAAATGTGAAGTTCACTTTCATCCAATTAGAATAGGTGAATGGGAGTTCTGTTGCAAGCGGACCAATTTGGAGATGACTACGGTCAAGTTGCCAAAGAGAAAACAACAAATAAGAAATACGTCAACAGAACTTTGTTACTGTACAGCGAGAGCCTAAAGGTAAAAGTCAAAGGGCAGGCAGCTTAAATAATCCAAATTCTTAGTGGTTGCTCTTCGAAATTGGAGAAGAAACTTTAGGCTTTAACTTTGAGTTAAAAAATTACCAAAACTTCAGTGCTGAAAGCGAAAAAAAGACTGCTCAACCAACTAGAGTCAACCAACTTCTCCAACGTAGGTGGAAAATAGACTAAGAACACATTAAAAAAGCGCTAAGGCTGAAGTTGCAGGTTCTAGTCAAAATCGACCAAAAAAACTAATGTTTTTGTATTGTTTCATTTTCATCCTTAAGGTCTTAAAAATGTGTAGGGAAAAGAATATTTCCCTACCTAATTGATTTTACGAGTTATAGCGTATAGGCGAGTGAAAGCGCGTCGGCCGAAAAACAGGTAAAAGCGCGCTCGGGGCCCTTAAACGTGTTTTTCTCGAAACACCTATTTTTTTTGCGCGCGATTCCGCTTGAACGACTACACCGATTTCGACGTTTGGCAGCTCAAATCAAAGCTTATTCAATTTAGAGGGCCTTCAAAAAGTGTTTTTTGTCGTAAAAAATGTTGAGTATTGTTTTTTTTTAACGTTAAAAGAAACAAAAAGAGGGGAAAAAGGTGTTTTTTTTCAAAGGGTCACCATTTTTTTAAAGGGTTTTTTAAAAATCGGAAATTCATAAGGCCCCCAAATCTAATCTAATATACTTTAGGATTTTTCTTGGTTTTTTCGTTTCAAATCACTTGGCAGGGCTGTAGAGTGCCCCGCGCACACTGTCCACCGCCGCTCACGAGATCGTCGTCAGCTGCGATTTTGTATTATTTTTCCCCGAAAAATGTTCGCGAACTTTTTAAAATGTAGACAAATAAATGACACAAAAGTTACAAAAAAAAATAGGTATGTACTCTCAAAAAAAAAATTATGAAATTAAGCACATTTTCGGACATTTGGACTGGAACCTCCCCTTAAACCAACTTAAGCTCAAATATTTTTTTTTTAATACTTACATAGCGCCCACATATAACGCATTGTTATTCTCGTCGAAATAAAAAGTTTTATAATGCAGCGGCCCACAGCTGAAATCTTTGACATGATCTGAAAGAGAAGAAAGGAAAGAAATTAATAAAGAAATGCATGATATTTATTTTATTATATTTGGTTAAATGTACACGCCAATATAAGTAGCTGATTTCTTTTGAAGAGTTTCTAATCAAAAGATAATTTTCTACTACTAGTAATTTTTAGGTAATATATATTATAATTATTATTTTTTTATTTTTTTTTTTTATTGAAGTATTTTTCGCAAGCGCTAAATGAATTTCCAAATTAGATCTATTTTTTAGAATTGCTAAAATAAGCGAATCTAATTAAAAACCGCTGAGCGTATAAGCGAGGAGGAAACCGCGCTAGCTTCGTTATTCATGCGGGTTATAGAGTCACGACGTCGCAGTGGACGGCTGAAAAACGTGCTTTGGCAATCGTAGCGTATTTCAATGCCAACTGCTCGACGTAGGTCTTGCTTACGTTACAATATTTGAGACACAAAAGGCCATGAGATCGCAGTGCAAACCTCCAATAAATCTGCAATAGCTGACGTTGACGTGATGCCCCAAGTGGTGGCAAACAGTCCACGGCCAGGGAGCAGCCTGACAACAAGAATAAATGCTAAACTCGGCGCTACAAGCTTGCACAATAATCTGCGTCAGTCCGCGCGCAAGAGAGCGCAGACTGCCATGGGAACTCCAAAAACGATTGTGCATGAAATATTGAGAAAGGATCTTAGACTTCGTCCCTCCAAAATCTAAGTTGTGCAAGCGCTTAAGCCCTACAGTTTGCGTAAATGTTTGTGCGAGACAATATTGGAACGCTTTCGAACGGTAATTATCCTTACTGTCCACATAAAGAACATAACTCGCTTCTAAGACGTCAACAGTCACTGCACAGTTCCAAGGTGACCATTTTGTGTGCATTGTCAGGCAGTGAAATAATTGGACCATATTTTTTTGAAAATAATTGAGGGCAAGCTATTTATGGGGTCGTCTTCTTTTCTCGGCTTATTTTCCGTTAGTAATAAGAGGACATGTTTCCTTCAGCAAGAAGAGCAAGAGGCTGCACACGGCCAGAGAGACCTTGGCGCTACTGCGTGATTTCACTTATAAGCTGATAACACGTTTCGGTGACACCCGATCTTACCCAGATATACTTTTTTCTGTATCACTTTCATTCTTCGATATGAGACCCATCTGGGTACCAGATCATAGCGACATCTCGGTAAGCTGCGAGGCAGATGAACTGGTTAGACAGCTGACCTGTCAGGTAGTTACCATGCGAAATGAGAAGATTGAGATCCCGTTGACTAACTGCAGTTTGCTGCTGAAGAGATGGGCTTCACGGCAACTCAGCGAGTGCTGGGCAAGTAGACAAACCTGTAAGGTTGTGAAATCTTTCTGGCCACGAGTGGATCTACTGAGGTTTGCAAAGTGTCAGCTCTCGAGTTTCATAGGTGCCCTTACAGGACATTGGCCAAGAGGTATGTGCTCGGAATTACTTCGAGTACTTTATGTGATAGCTGTATGGAGGATGAGGTGGAAGCAGCTAGCATAATCTCCTCAGCTGCCGTGCTTTCTAGTGCCTAAGATTTAAGTATCTTGGCGCACATCTATTTGCTACACCTGCGGATATAGCAGGTCTTGATATTAAAAACCTGATGAATTTCATCGGCTAGCACCACCGGCTAGCACAACCGTTCGGTTGTCTTCACCAAATACTCAACCCCCCCTCCGCCTTCTTCCTTTCTTCCCTGTCTTCTTATCACCTTTACAATGGTTGCACAAAGCACGAACTTTTAAGTTTCGTCCAAGCGTGCCCCCTCTACGGGCAACTATTTCAACCTAACCTAACCCAACCTAGCCTTAGGTCGGTTTTCGAATGTTTTGCTTTTCATAAAGTGGCAACTGAAATACACTGTTGAGCACATCGTCACAGCACTGCATCAACCTTATTTCAATGTGGTGTATATTATGGCGCTGCGGCTACGTAAGGTTCAACAAAAATTTGTTAATCAGGTATCTCTGAGTAGTAATTTTTCGAACTCTCTTTTTTCCAAGCTTCATTCCTTTTTTGTTTGCTTTTTTTTCTGTTCCCCTCGTTAGGAACAATAAATATTTTCACTAATTGGACTGGCTGCAGGCAGCTAATTTTGGGCATAATTCACAGAGTGACACAGCCAGTGGCCAGTGGCAGCTGGACAGACAAACGTATACACAAATTGGCATCAGTGTCACTTTCGACATAAATGCCACTTACAAACACTTTTGCTCTGCATTTTGGCCTTGTGTGTGTGTGTGTGTGTTGTGCAGTAGCCAATGTTGTATGGCTATTATCCACGACCGCGGCGTCATTGCCACGACCAAGAGTGTTGCAGGGCTCATACGCAGCAGTAAAAAAAATTGTGAAGAGTAGGCAATTTTGCGACGACAAGGCAATTGCTGTAAGTGTTGGAGATTGCGTAGGGATTGCGTAGCTATGTAGTTGTGTGCATGCGTGCATTTGTGTTTTGCAAATAAGTGGAGTGTGTTGTAAATTTTAATCACACCACGTACGCAAGTCACGTCCTGCACTCGCATTTAGCTAGGGAACCCCAGTGAGTGCCTAGCCAACTGATACTCACAACCAGCTGTTTATGTAGATGTAAATGCTTTCGCAGGTGTGGGCATTTGTGTGCATATTTATTACTGTGTGTGTTAGTGTACCGACCGTTAGTTGCACGTGGCATTTAGTGGCGCATTAACTCGTCACTTGATGACGCCTTGTGCGAAAATAAAATGCGGCGCTCAATGACAAATGCAATTAGGCAAAGTTATTGCCAGAAATTTTAAGCATTTCGTGAGGTCAGTACCGGGACAGTGCATGGACATATTTTGAAAGGGAAATTAGTTAATAAAGTCTGACTAATTAGTGCGCTGGACAAAATATGAAAAAATATTATAAATGGGGAAAAGTGTAAAGAAATAAAAGGAAGAAAAAAAATGGAAGGCAGGTATTAAAAAATTATGTTATGGAAGCATTAAAGGCCATCAGGTCCTTGCGCACGCATCGAGCGAGTGTAGCTGCAGCAAATCGTACGCAACTCTGCCATTGAAGCCTTTGTGTGGCACTTAGGCTTGTGTAAGTTAGAGCGCCGCCTCCCAGGCAAAGCCCTTTAATGCATGTTAATGGACAATAGTAAAACTCTAAACAAACAAAAGGCGAGGGGCTACTGTGATAGAAATAAATATAGAAAATAAGAAAGCACGTACACCGAGAAAAATAAGAGGCAATGGAGAGAAAGCACTGGAAACCAGGCAAGTAGAAACATCCGTTTTGGAAGCACACACAGAGCGAATCCGAATAAATGCCAAGCAGGAAACGAAAAAATCAAAAAATAAAGTTTTGTGCTATAAACGTTGGTCCAAATTCGCCAAAGAGCGCTGCTTAAAAGCACCAACTACGTAGAAGCGCAGCAAGAAGATTTAGCAGCGATTTAGTTATTTTGCCAAGAAAATCAGTGGCAAAGTAAAAAGCGACGAGAAGTAAAAGAAAATCACTTAGAATGTGCTTACAGACACACACAGCCATACACACACAAATATACAAAAATATAGAAAAAAGTTTAAAATGCAAAGCAGCGGCAAATTGTGTCACAGCACGCCTGAAAATATGCAGCGGTGGGAGAAGTAAAATACAAATTATGCTGTGTGCATTAGGATTCCTGTAGCGATGACAACGCGGACTATGCTGGTAGAGCTGCGTATAGAACGCAAAGGCAAATGCAGAAAGACAAAAAAGCCAAAAAAAAACAAAACGCAAGCAGAAGTGGGATCACCGGGAAGCGTAGGAAAATGGCAATAAAAGAGTAAAACAGCAAATAAAGCCACAATGGCAACAAAAGTAGCTGCGACAGCAACAAAACCAAGCATACAAAATCTAGTAAAGCAGCCAAACAACAAAAACAACTATAGCTAAAGTCTTTAAGAACTTCAACAGCTATAAAAAGTAGCGCCATTGACAATAACAAAAGCGCCAGCTGCAACAACACACCAGCACGCATAGTCAATCAACCCTAGAACGACAATAATAACAGCAACATAATAATAATAGTATTAGATTTAGAAGTGATTTGCATAGCAATGAATGATAAATACAGCGACGAACTCTGAGGACGAATGTATTGTCCTGCTGAAATGATGTAAATTTTGTTGTTATTGTTGTTGTTGTTGTTTTTATATAAATGTGTTTTTTGATAAGTGCTTTTTGTTTGGACTGACGATCGATTTTGCGAAAGACACTGCTTTATGGATGTGGCATAAATTCCGCACAATTCCACTGTGCCCGAGATTTTTACGGAAATAACAAAATCTTGCGAAATGGAATGAAAACTAAGCTGCTTTTGCATAAAAAATGTTAAAGTACAGTTCCAAATTTGTCAAGAACTTCGGCCACATGAGAAAATAAGATACTCAATTTAACGTGGACGCACATTTGAGAAGGTGCATCTCAAAGGTACATAGAAAATCATATAAAACACACCTGGAAATCATCTAAAGCATACCTAGGCGCATATAAGCCGTCATAGAAGCGAGGGGACATAATAAAAAGTATGGATTAGTACTAAGTAATTTAAAAAATTTTTTTTTTTTTTTGTCTTTATTATGCTGAACAATGCAATTAAACAATTTAATATATAAGTAAAAAAAAAATTTTAATTTGTATTTAATTAAATTCTGTAATTTTAATAAGACATTTTTTACAGTTTACAGAGAAAGTATATTAGATAACACTTAGAATCTAGTTAAACTGCTCATTTGGTAACATATGAAGTAGTTTTTTGTGACACAAAAATCTAGACCAAAATGACTTGAAAGCGAATTAAGTTCTCTCGAAGTTCTGAAAATCGGATCATTGGAAGGATAATTAGTGCTAACAATCCCTAACCAGAAAATATCATGATTTCTAGAGCTTCGCGAGGAATATTTAAATTAGTTTTATGTAAGTATATCATCTTTTTTAATTTTTCATTTATATATGGCAACCCTGTTAATGAATATTTCTGGATAAAAATTAAAGTGAACATTTTTCGATTGATACGAAAATTGCGATAAAAATATTAGGCTATATATATAGTTCATTTTATTTTTTTAAATAGATGGCAACTCTTTTCACGAGAATTTCTTTGTTTAACTCTTATTGAACCTTATTTGCGATTGGTACCTATATATGATATAAGAATTAGACTACGAATTTAATTTATGTTAATTTTTGAAGTAGATGGCAACACTTTTTATGTATTATATATTTCTGGGTTTAAATTAATTTTTGAAATAGATGACCACTCTTTTTAATTATATTTTTAGATATATTTTTTTAATAATAATAATAATGTAATATTATATTTCGCCATAATGTATGACTTTAAAATTATAATATGTTATTTTAAAATTAGCCTGGGTATTTATGTTATATTAATTTTTGAAATAGATGGCAACTCTTTTATGTATATTTCTGAATTTAGGTCTTATTAAATATTTGCGAATAGTACCTATATGTGGTATAAAAATTAGTCTACGTATTTAATTTTTATTAATTTTTGATATAGATGGCAACTCTTTTATGTATAATTCAGTGTTTAAAGCTTAATGAATACTTTACGATTAATCCCCATATTGTGATATAAATAGTAGCCTACGTATTTCACTTTTATTAGATTTTGAAATAGGTGGCAGCTCTTTTTGTGAATATTGTTGCCTAATGTGTTTTGAATAATAATAATGATGCAATATAATAATTCACTGTATTGCATGCTATTAAAATTAGCCTGCGTATTTAATTGATAATATTTTTTGAAATATATGGCAACTCTTTTGAATGAAGGAATATTTCTGAGCTTAGGTGTTATTAAATATTGTACAACTAATATCTATATGTGGTATAAAAATTAGCACACATATTCAATTTATATAAATTTTTTAAATTGATGGCAACCCTTCTTATGAATATTATTACTTAATGTGTTATTGAACATTTTACCATTGATACCTATATTGTGATAAAAACAATAGTCTAAGTATTTAATTTATAGTAGTTTTTGAAATAGATGGCAACCCTTTTATGTATTAATTATATATTATTTAAAGCTTATTGAATACTTTGCGATTAATACCCACATGTGATATAAAAATTAGCCTACGTAGTTAATTTATATTAATTTTTGAAATAGATGGCAACTCTTTTATGTATATTTCTGTGTTTAAAGCTCAATGAATATTTTATGATTAATACTCCTATTGTGATATAAATAGTAGCCTAAGTATTTCACTTATATTAATTTGTGAAATAGGGGGCAACTCTTTTTGTTACCTAATGTGTTGTTGAATAATAATAAACCACGGTTTATACCCATATTGTAATATTATAAATCGCTGGCAAATACATATAATTCATTTTAATTGTTACGCTAAGTGGCAACTCTATTTAAAAATGTAATAGTACTGCAACTTTTTGCCAACTTCTTTCATATGTTATCAATATGCATTTTCCTTCTATCCATTCAAAATATTAAACAAAAATCCTACAGGAAAATCAATTTCAGTTGCGTCAGATTTTGTCGGAAATTTTTTTCGTGTCCCGATAATTTTACTTGAATTGTTACCAGAATTAAAAATTGCAGGATAAAAAAAAATAAAAAATGTTTGATCATCAGTAAAAAGCATTTTATTTTTATTTACACGGATTATTTTTGTTTCTCTATTTCCCTTTTTTAATTATTTTGGTGTAGGTCTCTCCATTTGTGGACAACATTAAGATGCACACCACAAATAGGAGGAGGAGCTCTACTAAACACCCAAAAAGGGTGTACGCGCCAATTTTATACCGAATTATAATTAGGGGTTTCCAGTAACAGGTATTATTGGTGAATGGATGGCGCTATCGAGTTGATTAGCAATTTTTTATGGCCGAAATTGGATGGTATTGATCTGGACAACGTTTATTTTCAACAAGACGGCGTTACGTGCCCCACAAGCAACGCTGTTTGATCCATTGATCTTTTACGCGAAAAGCTTCCAAACCGTGTTATCTCTCGAAGAGCGAAGAGGTGATCACAATTGGCCACCGAGATCTTGTGATTTAACACCCTGTCTTTGGGGTCACGTGCAAGACAAAGTCTACTCCAACAGCCCAGGGTCGATTCAAGTCCTCAAAGATGGAATTCGTGAGGCTATCGAGGGCGTAGGGCAGCCACTTTGCAATTCGGTTATGGAAAATTTCATAAAAAGGATATTGTCCCTGTAAGCGTGGCCGTGGTGGTCATTTGCCTAATGTTATTTTCCACTATTAACGGCATACCTTCCTCTTTATAATGAAATAAACATCCGACCATTTATATTAAAAAATAGTATTTTGCTTTGAATATCAAAATAACACCTCTGATTGGAAAACCCTATACATAATAAATATATCTCAATGTCTGCCTCTATGCCATTAAAGCTGAACTAAAAATTGTATGCTACACTTTAAAACATGCAAAATTAACTAACTCAGCCACTAATCTAAATACCTAGAAATTTGAAATATTTCCTTTCATACATAAAAACCTCGCTTAAATATTTGCAAATCAATTTGTCAACTCATTGCTCTACCCACTACAAAGCAGGCAGAGCAAAAAAGTCGAAATACATTCAAATGCGGAACAGTAGAGTGGGCATGACAGTAGTAAAAGCAGCGGTATATTGAAGTAGGGCTGAAGTCGGCCAATTTGCCTATTTAAATATTGACCTTTATGCAAATTAGTTGCCAATTGGCCAAAATGTCACAGAATATACCTATAGAAGGATGCAGCTACCAACGGCCACTAATAAAAGACAAGCGAAGCCAACGTTACGAACATCCAAACAAATGGAAATGTGCGCAATAAAAGAGAAAAATTAACTGTTGTAGTAATACAAAAACGAAGTTCATGAAACAAAATTTTAATGCTTAATGGAAAAAATTTTTGTATGCATATATAAAATTGCTAGATTATGCATTTTTTTCTTTTTAGTGCTCAGAAAACCGACTTTATTGGAGCAATAGCGAATTGAGTGAGATGGCGGCAGGTCGAGTGATACAGGTGGAGTGGGAAGTACTGCAAGTGGCGTAGAGTAGTTATGAGACATAAATTTTGATAAAATTTTTGAAATAAATTTCAACCCATAAAAAACGGCGTGAAGACCACAAATATAATATTGTTAACCTAAATTTGAAATAAGTTAATCGCAAATAAATTAAAAATGTGTATACAATTAGCGGGGTAAAAAGAGCAGCTGGTAAAAATAATTAAAAATTTGATTTCAAATTGAAATATCAATTACGTTTTTCAATTTAAAAATTTATTTAAGTAATACCAAATAAAAACTGTCAACGAAAAACTCTCAACATGAGTATTTCCACTTAAAATCGAACTGAGCAGGAAGTGTGCCACTGTCAACACGGCGTATACGCAACGTTCAATAGTGGTTTTGTGTTTTCGAAAAGAACCAAATGCGCGCACTAATAGCATTTGAGACTTTGCGAATACAAAGAATACAAAAAAACGGTAACAACACGAGCAAAAAAACGTGGCAGAAAAATAACACTTCCACTTCTAAATACATTAAATTTCTATACACGTCTGTCATGGCAAAAATTCACACTTTAGCTGTCAAGCTTAACATTCAATTATCCTGGCTAGCGATCCCACTTCAACAAATTCATTTAAGCCGAAATACTACAGATAACTGTATATATCTACAAATACGCACAAACGATTTTCGAGCGTTTTTGCGTAAAAAATTCTACTCACTCTTGCAATTCTTTTTTGGTTTAATTTTTTTCACATATTTCGTTTTCCGTTTCTATTTCTATTTCATTTTCGTTATTACAGTCAAGCGAAAAGAGCCAAAGTGCTTTACATATACACGCACATACATGTACGCACGTTTCTGCACATCACTTAATTTGCACAATACCAAAAAAAAAAAAACAAGTTACGGTTAACGAAAAAGGCTCTTTAGGCAGTCGCAAGGAAATCGAGTGTGTTGGCCCAGAACGAACTAAGACACATTGAGAAAAGGTAGTGTGCGTTTAAGCGTATCCACAAAGTGTAAAAGAGTGGGGGAAAAAGTGAGGAATTCGAGACAAGCGCACATGGACACTTAGGTCTACATCTAAGCACTTTTGAATGAGGTGTAGTAGGACCAGTAGGCCTGTAGTAGTAGGTCCGACGATCGATACGCTTTGTGAAACATCGGTTAGATGACAAGAGTACCACGGGTAGATATACTATAGAGTGTACAACTAATTAATTTCGTATTTGTTACTAACCCCATATCTATTTATGTAGTCAGTAGTGACAGCTGTTCTATGTTAAAGCACGCCAAAAACTCAAGTAAATTTGATATGTCACAGTGAATATTAGTAAACACAAAAGTTTTTTTTATTACAGTCAAAATGTCAAATTACGTTCCAACAAAAGAGCATTTGCGCGGAGGTTTGCTTTTGTTCTTCAATTTAAAGAAAAGTGCAATGGAAGGGCATCGTTTACTCTCAGAAGCTTACCCTGAATATGCTACAGAGATTAGATTGCGTCAGCAGTGGCTTGCACGATTTAAAAGTGGTGATTTTGACGCAGAAGACAAAAAGCGACCAAGTCCATCAAAAAAGTTTGAAGATGAAGAATTGGGGATATTACTCAATCAAGATCCATGCCAAACACAAGAAGAACTTGGAAAAACATTGGGTACTCAGTCACTCAACAAGCCATTTCTAAGCGTTTACAAGCAGCCGGTTACATTCACAAACAAGGAAATTTGGCACCGAATTCACGAATTGAAGCCGAGAGACGTTGAGGGACGATTTTGCATGTCTTAAAATGCTGCTTAATCGCCACAAAAAGAAATCGTTTTTGCATCGTATTGTCGCTGGCGATGAAAAGTAGATTCACTACGACAAACCAAAGCGTAAAAGATCACATGTGAAGCCAGGCCAACCAGTCAATTCGAGACCAAAGCCGAATATTCATTCATGGATTGAAGGTAATGCTTTGTATTTGGTGGGATGAGAAGGGTGTGCTGTACTATGAGCTATTAAAATCGCACCAGACGATCACGGGAGAGCTATACAGGCAACAATTGATACGTTTGAAGCAAGCAATAGCCGAAAAACGGCCAGTATAGGCGACCAGACACAAGCAATTGATTTTCCATTATAACAGTGCTCGGCCACATGTTGCAGTACCGGTCAAAAATTATTTGGAAAATGCTGGATGGGAAATTCTACCTCACCCGCCTTATAGCCCAGACATAGCTCCTTCTGATTTCCATTTGTTTCGATCGATGCAGAATCACCTTTCTGGAATACGGTTCACCAATGTTGAAGGTATTAAAAAACGGGCTTGATGACTTCCTCGGCGCAAAAGATGCGATGGTTTTTTGGGATGGAATCCATAAATTGCCTGAAAGATGGGAAAAAGTTGCCGCTTCCGGTGGACAATACTTTGAATAAAATATTTTTTCACTTTTATACTTAAATAAATGGTTTTTTTAACAAAAAAATACGAAATTAATTAGTTGTACAGCCAATACAAGTAGCATCAGAGTGCGGTTTGATACCATAATGTGGACCACACCTGGGGAATAAAAATTAGGAAAGAGAAAACCGTCTACAGCCATCCAGTGCAGTGGATGCAGTGGACGAGAGAGAAGAGATGTAAGCTGGAGAATTTCTTCAAGCCATCGCCAAAGGGCACGTGAATAGGTCTCAAGCGCCTAGCCGGCAGAGCCGGGCATTTGCAGAGAAAGTGCTCCACAGTCTCTTTCTCTGTAGAATCCTCACAGCTTCTGCAATAGGGGTTGGACATTATAAAGTGTGGCTAAATTTCAAGGGCCGATGTTGGATGTGAACTACACCTAAAGGCTCAAGCTTTTTTCTACATTTCATTTAATAATTTACAATTTCAGATTAATTCAATTTGAACCATGGAAAGATACACAAACGAGCAACGCGTTAAAGTTATTCAGGTTTATTATGAAAACGGGCGTTCAAATCAAAATGCATATCGCGCACTTCGTGATATTTTCGGTCAATTTAATCGTCGAAATGTGGGTACAATCGAAAAAATTGTGCAACAGTTTGAGCAAACCGAGTCTGTAGGTGATGTGAAAATACCAGCGCTTGCTCGTACAGCTCGTACTGCAGAAAATATTCCTGTTGTTCGCGATAGTGTGGTTGAAGAGCCGTCCACCTCAACTCGTCGTCGTGCCCAACAATTGCGAATTGATTTTCAGGAAATGATTAAGGCACAGTAAACATCTTTAAGTGTTTTATAAGTTTCTATTAATATCCATTATTGTGCGATATAGGCGGAGTGTTGCGGGGACTCTATCATATCGAAGATCTCTGGTAGCCTACGCAAGATGCAAGTTGAGAAATCGGCAAGGGATTCTCTATTGGAGTGTCAGCGTAATATCTTTGAAGGCTTCCTGTTTTTAACACAGAAATGTTCTGATTTTTCTTCTGCCTGTACATACATATGTAACTTCGACTGCTGTTACATATTTTATATAATATATTATATAAAAATTCTGATGATTTTGTCCCGGATTTCAGTTTCCGAGTTTATTCCGTTGACATTTCACTTACAAATTTTGTACTTCTACATACGCAAAAGTAAAAAAAAGCAAAATATCCTTATACCAGCAGCAAATAGCCAAAAAATGTTTTCCAAAAAAGAAAAATAATGTAAAATTCTGCCACTGCTGAAAGAGTGACCTAGAAGTGCTAGTAAAGAGCAGCTAGCGAGCTGGCAAAAGAAGTCAGTGCTCAAACAACCTCACCACCTCTTTTGCATGCACACACGTACACACACACATACGCATCAAAATTATGCGGAAAAAGCTAGCTAACGTTGGTTGAAAATAAAAATGTTCTACGCTTTAACGTCATTATTGTCTGTCAACGATGCGTTAACATATGCTGACTGTTGGCTGAATAGCTGGTTGACTGGCTTGCCAGTTGGTTGCCTACTCACTGTCGACTGGAATCGCCTCCTGCATGTGTCAGTTGACAGCCTGTGTAACCTAACTCAAATGTTGTTTGTCGCTGTTGCCCCGCCACTGCACCATCGAATTTCATTGGTATATTTTCGTTCGCTCGGAATGATATTGCTTCGGCAAAAGCCCCTAAATTTATGCAAAATAAAGCGCACAAATATGCTTGACTAAATTGAAACGTGTTTTTTCATGTATGCATGCGCCTTTGTATGGGTATGGGCATATGTGTGTGGCGCAAGGAAATGTCAATAAATTTTTTCCATTTTTTTTCATTTTCTCCCTTTGAATATTTCTCTTTTTTCTCTGGGTCATTCGCTTGCTTTATATCTAATATTTTTTCGAAGTTACGTAAATTTTGAATATCTACAATTCGGTGGCGTTGTGTGTGAAAATCGGAACGCAATGTCTAAATATAAATAAACATTTTGGTTAAGTAGAAAAATTCTAAGTGATGAAAGGAAGGCTTGAAATGCTTGACTCTTGTGTTGAACCAAATCCGAGGCTCCTGGTGCAAGGGCTAAAAGAGTGTGGTACGTGAATGAAATGGAATGCATAAGTCAATTAATTTTAAATGCTGAGTCACAAGCGCCAAAGCAATGATGGTCGATAAGTAACAGCTCTACCGGGGATTTCTTTGGATGATTCATGTGGGAAATTGCAAATGCTGGATGAGAATTTCAAACCAACGAAAGAGTAAACAAATAAACCAAGTTCGCTAAGCAAACAGGGCTGCTTCTGAAACTTTGAGACTTGGTAAATAATCTGTTCAAGGTAATAGCGAAGCTGAGCTCAATTTGAGATTGGTTGAGACGTTTTTAAGCGAACGCGGGAGTAAACAGCTGATCTAAATTTAACATTTTCAAAAACATTTTGTGGCAAAATGACTGGGCAAGTGAACTCTTCGCTGCAGTTAATAATTACTTTAGAAATTTAATATTTTATAAAACCGTGGGATACTAGACATTAAAGTTTCAAAGGAGTAAATTTTCAAAAAACGGTTCTAAGCACTAATACTCACTCTATAACCGATTAATTGTCAATGACCCAGTATTTTCGTCATTATCGTGAATTCTTCTAAAAATTGGTACTTGTAGGCTTGACTTATACGAAGTTAACACAATATACTTTGAAAAAACTAGTAATTTTGAGATTTATTAGATGTTGAAACATTTTGTATACAGATTCTTCAAAAATATATTTAGAATTTTTTTTTTTCATTTTTAAGTAAAGCATGGTTAAATTTCAAGGGCAGATGTTGAATGTAAGCCACACCTAAGTGTCAAGTTTCTTTCTACATTTCATTAGACATTTTTCAATTTCAGACTAACTCAATTTGAACCATGGAAAGAACACAAACGAGCAACGCGTAAAAGTTATTCAGGTTTATTATGAAAACGGGCGTTCAAATCAAAATGCATATCGCGCACTTCGTGATTTTTTCGATCAATTTAATCTTCCAAATGTGCGTACAATCGGAAAAATTGTGCAAAAGTTTGAGCAAATCGACTCTGTAGGAGATGTGAAAACACCAGTGCATGCTCATACGGCTCGTACTGCAGAAAATATTGCTGTTGTGCGCGATAGTGTGGTTGAAGAGCCGTCCACCTCAACTCATCGTCGTGCCCTACAATTGCACCTCTCACGCTCGTCGTTGATGAACATTATGCATAAAGACTTGTATTTACACGCTTACAAGGTGCAATTGACTCAAGAACTAAAGCCTCTTGACCATTTCAAGCGTCGTCAATGGTCAGAATGGTGGCAGAAAATGGCAAGAGTGAATGACCAATTTTCGAAGAAAGTCATCTTCATTGATGAGGCACATTTTCATCTCAGTCGATTCGTCAATAAGCAGAATTCCCGCATTTGGGCGAATGATAATCCAAGAGTGGTTGCCGAAAAACCAATTCACCCACAAAGAGTGACTGTTTGGTGCGGTTTATGGACCGGCGGCATCATTGGGCCGTATTTTTTCCAAAATAAGGCAGGTCAGGCAGTTACTGTGAATAGTGTTCGCTATCGTGAGATGAAAACGAACTTTTTATGGTCCGAATCGGAAGAAATGGGGTGTGGACGATGTGTGGTTTCAACAGGACGGTGCCACTTGTCACACAGCTATCGAATCAATGGCTCTTTTGCGCGAAAAATTTGACGGCCGAATAATCTCACGTCGCGGCGATGTCAATTGGCCGCCAAGATCATGTGATTTGACACCGTTGGACTTCTTTCTTTGAGGTTATTTGAAGGAAAAAGGTGTACATCGATAAGCCAGCAACATTTCAAGGGCTAAAGGATAAGATAATTCGGCACATTAACGACATAGAACCTCAATTATGTCTCAGCGTTATCGAAAATTTGGACCATCGGATGGCCGATATTATGTTCCATGCGTAAGTCAATTATACCTTTATTATCATAATAATGAGAAATGACAATAAGTTCCAAAAAAAATTCTATTTTATTCAAAATCAACACCGGGCCTTGAAACTTAACCACCCTTTATAAAGGAGGAGGTAAAGGAAATTTTAGAACACCTTCTGTGTGTCTGCCCGGAATTACTAAAAACGCGCTTAAAATGCCTGGGAGGCCCATTGTTTGAGGGTCTGGAGGACGTCTCAAAAGCGGATCTCCCAGCTCTGCTTAAATTCACCAAAAGCGCTGACATCTTACATGAGGGCTACTTTCAGCATTCATAGAGGTCGGTCTGAGTCTGGTATTGCTAAGGACGAAAAGGTCCGTGCGTGGCTCATTGCCAACCAGGCTAACCTAGCCTAAGTATAAAGCCTGTTTTTTCTTAATAATTTTTAGAAAAAAAATTTTTTTTTGCTATTTGAAAAAATCACTCCCACTCATGTTTTTCCCCTATTTTTTTTATTAGTAACTGAAACTATGCTCAGCAATCCTTGAAAGTTGCATAGGAGCATTCAATTAAAAGCCTGCAAGTTGACCGATTTTCCGAAAAAATTTACGACAATGTCAAAAATACTTGGATCTCTTGTCACGGAATCGCAAATGCGGATATCAAATGAAAAATGATACACCCAACTATTAAACAAAATCTTGTTTTTGCTTTTTTTCTATACTTCATTTAAGTTGATTTTTGTTTACCAGTGTAATATTTCTTTTGCAAAATGAGAAGTTTAAACAATCCTCAAAATACTGAAAATTCCAATCCATTTTAGCGACTTTCCATGAAAATAAGAACAAAATATTGCTAATGCGCCAATTCCGGCTGCCGACTTTCACTGACGCATCTACTTCAGCACACACACACGCACGCGCACATACTTACTCAAGTATTACCACTAAAAATGCGGTTTGTGTCAACATTAAGAAACTACAAATGCGTTGCGCAAGAATTTACGAGCGTATTCAACAATCACTTGCCATTTCTGCTTGCCACTTGCCGCCCACTTATAAACTTGCTTGCCACTCCATCGGTAAATCGCTGAACTCTGCCTTGCAACACGCCCGCCGGATGTTGCGCTACTCAATTTTTATGGGCAATTAAATTCTATAAGCTGCAAAACGCTCTAAGCCAAAGGAGTATCTTGATCTGTGCGCGGAGTGTGCGCGTATGTGTGTTTGTGTGTGGGTGTGCCTGTAGTGAGTTTGGTGCAAATGGCGGCGCGCATTTGTGCAAATTTCCAGATAAAGCGAAATGTTGATTTTTATGTGTCACACCACAGAGATAATATCTTTACGGCGCGGCGTAGAGACAGAGCAAGAAAGAGAGTTAGAGCGTGAGCGAAAATTTATGGAGAAACGAAAGCGAGCAGGGAAGTTTATAAAACAAAGAGCATTTAAAATTTGAATATTACCATAAATTTGAGGAGCTAAGGCAGTTGGCTGGAGTTTCACTCACTTGAAAAGCGAAATTAACGAAGAATTTGACTGTGAATAACCTAGTGAATTCTTAAAACTTATCAGAAATTTAAGAATTGTTCAGGTTGAATGCGACGTAATCCAAATTTTTGACACATTCTTAAACTGAAGTGATGCGAGGAAAAAGGTGTTGAAATTTGGAACTTCGAAATTTCAAGTTCCAGCTGGAAAGTGGAGCTCAGATTATGCATCTTTTTGAACTTTCATCTTTATTTGGTTTTCCATTTGTCTTAGTTCTATTTTAGAATTCACAAGTATGTAGTATATTTTATAGGCGCTCTACTGGTGTTGGTCTTGGTTCTAGATTTAGCCTTGGTTTTGAAGTGATATTGGTCTTGTTACTGCGGTGGGTCTTGGTCTTGCCCTCGGCCCTGGTAATGATTTCGGTCTTGGTCTTGGATTGTTATTTGACTTGACCTTGGCCTTCGTTCTGGTAATGCTCTCGGTCTTGGTCTTGGTCTTGGTCTTGGTCTTGGTCTTGGTCTTGGTCTTGGTCTTGGTCTTGGTCTTGGTCTTGGTCTTGGTCTTGGTCTTGGTCTTGGTCTTGGTCTTGGTCTTGGTCTTGGTCTTGGTCTTGGTCTCGGTCTTGGTCTTGGTCTTGGTTTTGGTCTTGGTCTTGGTCTTGGTCTTGGTCTTGGTCTTGGTCTTGGTCTGGCTCTTGCTCTTAGCCTTGTCCTGGTAATACTCTCGGTCTTGGTCTTACTTACGATTACTCAGTCTTGGTATTAGTGTTAGTTTTAATCCGCGTCTTGAAGTAGTATTGGTCTTGTTACTGCCCTCGGCGTTGGTCTTGGTTTTAGATTGGTCTTGGTCTTGGCATTGGTCTTAGTAACGTTCTCGGTCGTGGGGTAAGCTTTAGTCTTAGTCTTGATCTTGACATTGGATCGGTATTGTTATTGGCCTTAGTCTTACTTTAATATTGGTCTTGGTCTGTATAATGATCTCGGCCTTAGTCCTGGTCATAGTCTTAGTCTTGGATCGGTATTGTTCTTGGTAATGATACCAGTCTTGGTCTGGGTTTTGACCTCAAGCTTAGTAATGGTCTTGGTGTCGGTCTGGGTCTTGGTCTTGAAATTGGTATTGGTATATGGTATTGGGCTTGGAATGAGTCTTGGCATTAGTCTTGTTGTTGGTCTTGGTCTTATTGTTGGTAATAATCCCGAGTTTGGTTGTGGTCTGGCCTTGATTTTGCGCTTAGTCTTTATCTTGGTGAAGAATTTGGAGTTGGTTATTGATTTGGTTCTGTTATCGGCTTGGGTTTCGGTTTTAGAATGGGCTTGGACAAGAAGTCGTGCCTTTGTATTCATTTCAGACTTGTTTTAGGCCTGGATGGTCTTGGGTGTAGTCTTGTTCCATTTTCTAACACTTATTTGGACATTGGACACGGTATTGGAATTGCCTATACCCTGAGCACTAACATTGATGGGGAGTTAAATTAGCTTATGAAATTTTCTCGCATTTGTGGAAAAGCACATCGGCCGTTTTGATTAGTCATTTCTGGCTTTTTTTTTCTTTAACTTCCAACATCATAAAATTGCAAATCATTCCTGGACACTTCAATTTTCTGCAAGACTTGGAAAGTCTACTAACAAAAACTGCTGCCCAAAAAAAAAAATTATCATAACGGAAATGACAAATGATGCTCGCACATTGATTGCTGGCGCGCACAAGTCGGAATGCATACAAAAGCAGAAGCACACTTAAGGGCGCACAAGCAATCACTGACTTTTACAAACGAAAAACCCCAGCCGTAAGGACATAGGTCACACAATTACAATTATGTGTATGTACATCTTTCTACAAGGTGTGACTCGCCTTTTCTTACATAGAAAACAGAGAAAAAATGTGTTATTTATATGCAGAGTGTTTGAAATTTGATTGATGTAGAGCATCGCAGCAACGGTGCTGCTTAGCGAAGGATGCTTGACGAAGCTGGTGACAGCTGGACAGACATTATATAAAGTATGGAAAAAGTGATTCATATACCCGTACATACACACACACTCACTCATTTTGTATATATAAAATTAGAAAATGGCCAAATTACAGCAGCAGCAACTACTGATAAAAATACTGAAAAAGTGTCACAGCCGAAAGATGAACGAAGGCTACAGATCGCCTGACTGACAGTAAAGAGGAATGAATATTAAAATAATATTTATACACGCACACACAATGGCACACTTATACAGTCAAATGTAGATAGGGATTTGCTGATATTCGCCTGTATTCTCAAAGCAAACACACACACACACTTAAAGAACGTGCGAGCTATAAAAATTTCAAGAGCATAACTGTAATCGAAGTCCATGAATTTAAAATCACAAATGCGGGATTGATGGAGCCCACATGAAAAGCTCGTGTGACCTCTCTCGCAAAGCGCACGTTGACAGAGCCAAGGCTACTATGAATGCGACAAATTCAAGCTGTGTAACGGTTATTCTGGGTCTGTACGTGTGGCAGTTGAAACCAACCACAGACAACTTGTCGAGATGTTACGTATAAATATTTTGACAACTGCTGCAAGTTTTAGTTGGAGTGTAGCAAAGCGAGTAAATGATGTGATTTGTCACGCGCGGCATAAAATAAAGTGAACTTCTCTTTTTGCGCTTAGTTTTTTTTTTACTTCGTAAAGTAGTGTACGCAAATGTGTGTTTCTTGTAATTTGAAAGGGTTATGAGCGGATTTCTTCCTTAGCATTTCGTAATAATTTTAAAATAACCTACAAATTCGAAGAACTAATTTCCTTAGCGAGTGCTTGACAGTTTTTTATAGGGAATATCTACTATAAGTTAAGCTAGGATGGCCGCTGACTGCCCTTTTTTAAGAAAATTGCAAATAATTCTTTTTATCTAGACATTTGAGGACTAAAATGTGCTACGAAAATATGTTTAATAACAATTTTTTCATAGAATTTTTTATCAAATTTGGTTGGAGGCTACCGAAGACACAAAAGCCGTCAGGGAAAGCATTTACTTCAAATTGATGGAAACATTCGGTAGCGAAGCCGGTTATGAATTTCCGACATGACGATATTTGTTAAACAAACCAGTTGTCATGCAGAGGTTATAAAAAACCTAATAAATTTACCTTTAAAGAAAAATATATGGTGACAAAATTATGTATGAAACCTCTCCAGCATCCTACGAAGTTTGAACGATTTCATTAGAGACAGTACGCGCAATTTTTCTACAAGATTACATATTCAGTTTGATAAGGTAAAAGCAATTAAAGAGCAGCACCCATCATTTAAACATATTTCACTTTGTTAATATATATTGACAGGCCATAAATAAAGTAATCAATACGTATAATTGGCGCTTACTCTTTTATTGGGCGTTTGGCCGAGCTCCATTCTTCTATTTTTGGAGTGCGCTTTGATGTTATTCGACAAACGGCAGATGGTTTTTTATGGAGCTTTTTCATGGCAGAAATACACTTGGAGAATTGCCATTGCCTGCTGTTAGACAACATGATTTTTCATCATTTTGCTGTTTCATGCACGGAGATTCAAACCAAGCCCTTCCGAATGTAAGTCACGCAACCACCTAATCGGCTACGACTTCTGCAACTTTTAACTATCCTTTCATATTAAATTTCATATTACATTAACTCATTCGAAATATTTTTCAGGCTCTAATTTTTCGTTAGTTTTTTATAAAAATAAAGTTCATTGTGCAGCAGAAACCTTATAAATCAAATTCCCCAATTTTGTGAAAAAATCTGAAAGTAGGTGGGTAGATTATATGGCAAGAGTACCACAGGTACACTTTATGTAGCACTTAAGTGCCGTATTGCTACCATAATGTGGACCATTACCAGTGAAAAAAAAAATAAGGAAGAGAAAACCCTCTCCAGCCATTCAGTGCGGTTGATGTAGTAGAGAACAGGAGAGAAAAGGGATCTGAAAGGGATTTCAGACATTTCAAAAAATATTAATCAAACTTTTCAACTTGTTAATCGGAATTTTCAGAAAATTTCTATGTTCGCAGTTTTACAGTCCATTCAGTTTTAGTAAATATTAAACTTTAAGCTCGAATTCGCTCAAAAATCGCTTTGATTTATGGCAATTTTTTGGCTAACGACGCTCGGAATTTCCGTTCATACAGAGCAAATATCTTGAAATTTTTTTCCCCAAATTTTGTGTATGTAAGTTAAAAACTCTATAGAAAACCTTTATTTTATTTTTTTTTTAAGGCCGACCAATATTTAGCTAACAATTTATGTATAAGTTGCGCCGATTCGTCGAACACTGCTACTCTTTTTTCATTTCTCTTTCCATTCGCTTGCACTCACGGAACTCTCCATTCTCTCTTGTTGAAGTTTTTTATTATTAAATATAGTGTGATGAATTTGCAGGCTAAATTTTAAAGCCGAAAATCCGAAAATTAAAAGGAATGCATCCATACGACGATGAATACCTTTTAATAACTAAATTAATTGAAATTGAAAAAAGAAATGCAGACAGACAGAAAAAAGAAAAAAATATATGTATTCATAAATAGAAAAGAGAAAACACTCGCAAGAAAATCTATGTTTTGTCCCCTCTTTTACTAATTTACGCTTCTCTGTAATAAAGCATCGTCAGCATACTTCATCTAGAATGTAAGCGATCAAGTTTTTACTTGGCGTGCTTTGCCTCATATATGTGCCCATAATATTGAAAGTGGTCTAAGTCACATATTTCTTGTTTAGAGATATTTAATTAATTGCTTTTAGATAAACTAAATGACATTATGCGGCCTTTTTATTCAAAATTTTGCTAGTCCTGATAACCGAAATTTAGTAGGAATATTAAATTTTATATGAATTTCATGCGAAAATGTTTTTTTTTCCAAACGGAATTCACTTAAATCTTTTTCAAAATTAACTGAACTATTGAACAATGCATTACCTTAAAATAAATTGAGTAAATGATTTTGAAATAAAATCATTTAAACTAAAAGTAAAATACGCTTATCATTCTTCGGTTGTACCCTACTAATTATGTGTTCAACAAAATGTAAGTATCTCCGACACGTAACCCGATACATTGCTGAGGCAGAAATGTACATAAAGTAGTTGATAGTTATTACGAAACGAGGCTAATTTACTGGCCAACAACATAATAATAATAGCTACAACAGCAACAAGTAACACAGTAATTCAAATAACATATTTAAATGTAAAATACTCAAACACACACACACGCACATACGCACATGCACATGATTGCCTTGCTTCTCACAACATGTGCGTGCCACTCTATAGAATTGTAATTATTATCTTGTCAGGCTAAAAGTTGTTACGACTAAGTCCCTTGGCAAATGTCGGACATTCACTGGTTGTGTAATAACAGAAATATATTACGTATACGCCCTGTTGTTCCGAAAACTGCTTATGTAGAAGGAAATGCCACTCTAAAGTCTATGTAATTAGAAAACGTGCATACATACGCATGATAAATAGGAAATCTATGCAGCAACATATTTATTTATGACAACCGACAAAGTGTCAGTCCCTTACACAACGCAACGTATGCAGGATAATACGAGTTGGAAAAGTGATTGGGAATTCGTTGAATTCGTTAGTGTAGAGTTGGGCCATGTTGTGGCATGTTACTTGCAGCAGTTGCAGTGTAACGAACACAATTGAATATGAGTCTATTTATATATCTCTTACCACCACCAACACGTCACACTTTTGAGCTGCCCACACTATCAGTTTGCCCGTCACTTTGCGGCTTGTTTGGTGTCAATTGCCTTTAAAGTGTAACTGCGCAGACAGACAGTGAGTGCAACATTTGAAATGTATAATACTTGGCGCGTAGCCTGTGCAGTTGCCTATGACCTAAATTATATTACGCAAAATGTAGTTCCATTCATACTTACGCCCATACACACACAAGTCTTCATATTTGTGGGCATAAAATGCAATGATAAGAAAATCGCATGGTGACTATCGCACGCATGGCATCTTCTTGACCGACTTTGATGGCGCAGCAATGATTACACTCGGCCTCTATCCTGCATTCCCACACACTAGCATGCATGCGTACACATTCTCATTCAAGAAAGTTCGAAAGGAAATGCAGCTAGCAAATTATGTTGAAATTATGCATTTTCATGTCAGACTGGAAGTGGTCTACGCAATTGCTTTTGTGCCAGTAGAAGTACACATTTTATTGATAATAGTAATTTCATTGATTATAGTCTCTGGTATATGGTTTAATATTATTGCAAATTGGTGATTTTATTTCGAGTACTTAGTAAGTGAGGATAGCATTTTCCATTTTAGCTTCAACCGCATCATTTTCCTGCAATTTTCAAGTCAATCTGGAACTCATCACACAGCAGGTTTATACCTATTAAGGTTTATAAGTATTTGTGTAGTTCTGGAATTGTTTAAGTGGAGCAGCAAAGCAGACAGGGAGGATTTAGGGATGTCAATTTTTTTGATTTTCACAAAATTGGGATTTCTGGATTTTGTCATAACGAGTGAGGGATCACGAAATGTGCACCGGATTTATATATTGATTATTTTTTCTACAAGTAATTCGAAAAATATTCTATCATTACTGTTTGAGCAGCCCTACTACGCTTTGACAAGCAAAAAGTAAATGGATTGCAAATACACTTCTTAATTTAAAGTGAAAATTATTTTGTTAGTAACCAAACAAAAAACTATAGGTGAATTTATATGCATTCAATGTTTATCTAATGAAGTATGAAGGTGAATTGGATCAGTATTTTTCAAGCAGAACTTCATGGAATGAGGGAAGCTTGCAGGATACTTACAAACCATCCACAACAACTATCGGAAGTACGAAGTTTTTCAGGTTGTCAAGTCGCCACCTTAGCTTTAAAGTCGCCTATAATCAAAATCTAAATCGTCAGATAATTCAAAAAAAAAACTTAAGCGCGCACAAGAGACATCACTCTCATCTGAATGCCTGGCCATAGAGAGTAAAATAAGAAAGCTGATGAATCGACCAGAAAGGCGGCATCATATAACGATTTCGAAGCGGTAGAAATATGCTGTCCACAAGGCAATCGCAAAAGGAAAGACCTTCTTGCAATTCCAGGAGCAGACCGTTGTCTGATGGAATGACACAGATACCTGCAACTAACTAAACAAACGTGGCCCATTTCCAACAAATCCAGAATTGATGAGTTGTTAAGATAGCCACGTCAGCAATAACCAGCCACTGGCCTTTGGGAGGCCAAGGAAGATAGGGTGGACGTGTTTCAACTATACTTCTTGCAATTACGGACTAGATGATTATAAATATTTTAGTCCATTGTGAACTAGTGCGTTAACTGGTACAACACTGCTCTACAAGCTGTTAATAGTTAGTATTTGTAGGGCAGCCGTATGTGAAATATGCAGAACTAACTGGTGGCAAAGCAGTCCTGAACTAAAATATTTGGCTGTAGGGTTAGTTTAGAACGTGTACATATGTATGTATTTCAAATGAAATTGAAATGTAAATTTCCAAATGAATTAAACGTGAAATAGACGTTGAGTGGCAGGTAGCTTTCGAATTGGAAATTGAAATAAAAAATAAGACTAATTAGAGAAACTGATGGTTTTGATGGCATAACAACTACTGACATTTGATGCCTAAAAGCAATTGGCAGGTCAGTATTCCGTTTTGTTTGTAAGTATAAAAAGAAAATTCCTTAACACTTATAAAATAATAAAAAGAGTTAAAAAAGCTGATGGCCTAGCTTTTAATGCTTTAAAAATCATTGTGATTGTAATTCATTACTTTTCCATCTTTAAATACAAAAAAAAAAAAAAAACAACAAAAAATTAAATTTGATATTTCTTCCATACAAAAGGACATAGTGATGGGTTTAATAAGTGAGGAAGACCAAAGGCTGTGAAGAGCGCGAAAGACTAATTGTTAGAAAAATTTACGACGATAACCGAAATACTAAGATCACTTGACATGACCGACCTATTTATCTGCTACCAATGCTGTCCAAACTTTTTGAACAACTATTAATGACTCGAATGTTGCCGATTATAGAAAACAATAGAATTATTCCAACGCACCAATTAGGCTTTCGAAAAAATCACTTCACAATCGACCAAGTTCACAGGATTGTTAGAGCCATAGAGTGTGCAATAGAGGAAAATAAAGTTTGCGCAGCGTTGTTTCTTAACGTCATACGGGCTTACACCACAAACTAAAATTGATTTTGTCCAGGAACTATTGCGAAATCCTTTCGTCATACCTTGATGACAAGTACCTTCGTGACAGATTTGACAACGCCTATTCTTCATTGCAAAAAGCACGCGCGGGGGTACCTCAAGAAAACATTCTAGGCTCTCTCCTGTACCTCTTGTATACGTATGACCGGTTCACGAGCAACACGTTACCGCAACCTTTGGGGATGACATGGCTATCCTAGTAGTTGGAGAAATGATCGAGACCACAACGACGAAATTGCAATCAGCGGTGAGTTCTATTGCAACATGGGCAAAAAAATGGCGTATCAAATTAAATAATTCAAAGTCAGTGCACATTGTATTCGGTCTGAAAAAAACAATTTAGAGGCCAGTCTACATAAACAGCGTAAATATACCGTACGTCAATAGAGGCAAAATATCTTGGAAAACTCTTGATGCTAAACTGCGTTGGAAAGTGCATGCCAAGAAAAAGCGTGAAAAGCTGGAATTAAAAACAAAAAACCTCCTTTATCTTATTGGTACGCACTCTATTCTGTTAACGACCAACAAACTACTGCTATACAATCAAATTCTTAAACCGGTCTGGACCTACTGTGTGCAAAAAGTAAGGTGAATTTATTTTTCAAACTTCTCGGGATTAAAATTTCGCTCTAGTTATTTTTTCAAGAGTTGGCAGCACTGTTAATAACATCTGGGCCAACTCCATGTGAATGTCATTATCAGTAATATATTTACGCTTGTGTTTACCAAACGACCAAAAGTGCATTTTTCGATTTTTACAATGTCTGATTTGATTGAGCAGAGAAGTGCCATCAAATTTTATTTGCGGAATGAAATTTCGGCTGCGGAAACGTTTAGCATGTTGCAGAAGGCATTTGGTGATTCGACCATGTCGCAGAAAAATGTTTATAAGTGGCACAAAGCCTTCAAAGAGGGTCGAGAACGTGTTGATGACTTGGAGCGCTCCGGACGACCATCGACGTCAACAGATGACCAACATGTCAATAAAGTGAAGGAGTTAGTGATCAAAAATAGTCGGTTGACTGTTAAAGACCTTGCTGATATGATCGGAATATCAGAAGGATCTGTGAAAACCATTTTGAAAGACCATTTGGGCCTACGAAAAGTCAAATCTTGTTTGGTACCGAAAACTCTCAATTTCTTGGAAAAAAGTCGTCGCGTTGATGTGTGTGAAACAATGCTTTCAGACTATCAGGACAAGCTCAAATGCATCATTACAGGAGATGAGACTTGGATTTATGCTTACGACCCTGAAACAACCGACCAATCAAGCGAATATCGTGCTAAAGGCGAGGCCAGACCGAAAAGAGTACGTCAAAGTCGTTCAAAAATAAAGGTCATGTTGACAGTTTTTTCGATTTTCGTGGTGTGGTGCACTATGAATTCCTTCCACCTGGCCAAACTGTTAATAAGGAATATTATTTGAGCGTTAAGCGTCGTTTACGTGAAGCAATTCGTCTAAAAGACCAGAATTATGGGCCAGCAACTCTTGGTTTTTGCATCACGATAATGCACCGTCTCACACTGCACTCGTTCTTTGTGACTATTTCGCTAAACACTCCACGTATATCGTTCCGCAATCACCGTATTCGCCTGATTTGGCTCCGTGTGACTTCTGGCTATTCCCAAAACTCAAGAGACCACTCCGGGGAACGCGTTTCGAGTCGATTGAGGAGATAAAAGCTGAATCGAAGAAGCTGCTGATGGCTATACCGTAGACTATTTGGCATGTTTCGCGGATTGGAAAAATCGTTGGCATAAGTGTATTTCATCGAAAGGGGATTATTTTGAAGGGGATGAAATTGATTTACCAGAATAAATAAAGATTTTCATTTTACAACCAAATTCACTTTACTTTTTGCCCACAGTAGTATATTAAAGGCAACTAGAGTTGTGAGGGCCGCGAAGCTGTGCGTGCAAAAACGGCATGCACGCTGAAAGATTTGACAGAAAAATGCACGAAAGTGGAAGATTCTCACGGTACATTGTATGTAAGATGACTATGAGTTTATAAAAATAAAGTATTTGTATAGCTACAGTGTTGTTTTCTAGTAGCAACGCCACGTATATTTATTTCATTCATAGGTTAGAGAAATTATTGTATATTCTACGTATTCTTATTACTATTTGAATAATGCTTTCCGAGTATGAAATTCTGTTCCTAATCCTCATAATAAAATATTGTAATAAGCTTTGCCGGACCCAGAAGACCATGAGGCCAAAATGCAACCCGCAAATAAATCTAATAGGCTATGCCATAATTCACATTGCGTCCTCAATATCGCATTTCACATCAACAGGGCCTTTTGTTTCTACAAGAAGAAGGAACAAAAAACCACTCAGCAATTTATCTAAATAAATAAAAGCACAACCAAAAAATGTCCATTACAACATCATCATAGCCACTCTCGGAGCTGTCGACTTAATTTTTTAAAATATTTATCTATGCTTTCGCATTCAACTACCTCAGATTTACATTTTACTCAACATTTGCATAACCAACCAAAAACAAAGGAAACGAAAAAAAGTGTGGTAAGAAAAAAAGCTGACTGGCCACTTCTTCACTGTTGACGGCAAACGTTAAAAAAAAGCTAAGTGGCAGGCGTTAGAGGTCACCATTAAACCGATTATCCGAGCGAATAATGGTTTCGGTGAGCGACAGTTGCCTGCTGCCTGACAGGTGGAGTGATTACGCTGGGCTGATGAAAAAATTATGGAGCAAAAGTGAGTGGAGAAAGTATGAGTCAAAAAAAGTTGAGCTGGAAATGTAAGAGCGCAAATAGAAAGAGAAAAAGTGAAAAAAAGTTTAAGCAATCATGAAAATATAAACAGTCCGAAAGGCAGCATGGCGGATATAGCAGCGGCTTCTGAAAACTGGCAGAATACCAAAAACAAAAAAAGAAAGAAATATTTGTTTACAGCTGAGACAGGAGTAATAAGAAAGAAAGGGGAATCGTATGCCAGAACCAAAAATAACAAATGCGAGGCCTCATTTAAACTAATAACCTCAAAAAATATATCCACACAATTTATAATTTTTATCTTCTTAGTTTGCAGGAATTTGATTTGAGTGTTCTCCCCTATTGATTTCTGAAAAACATAAGTGCAGGAACGTTTTAAAATCACAAGCATTTGGCGGCATTGCAATAGCAGATGCGGGTGAGCGGAAAATTGACCAAAAAAATTAGATTTAGAGAGCGGGAAATTGACCAAAAAAATTAGATTTCGTAAATCCATTTACGCGATTATTTCAAGCATTAAATTTATGCATTTACGTACTT
This sequence comes from Anastrepha ludens, assembly GCF_028408465.1. Classification (NCBI taxonomy): domain Eukaryota; kingdom Metazoa; phylum Arthropoda; class Insecta; order Diptera; family Tephritidae; genus Anastrepha; species Anastrepha ludens. The sequence goes on from NC_071502.1 coordinate 6,393,791, forward strand.
TTAACTTTTAAATATCTGCTCGTACTTCCTATTGCATTCGCCTTCTATACGCACACTCATACCCGACAAACCTACACTGACAACAGCTCTACCCACCGCTAAATGCACACACACGCACACTCATATAGGTTCAGGTGAGTGTATTGTGCTTCCAAAAAATAAAAAAATAAAAAAAATAAAAAATAAAAAAAACTAAAGCTGCCAGCGAAGTAAAAATTTTCCGCTTACGTAGGCATTTCAGTAACTCTGGTTGCCTTAGCTTGGTAGCTTGATTGCCATGGGGGCGCGCAGGCGACGACCGGCTGGGCACAGGTATGAAAATGAATTTGCATCATTTGTTTTATGGCGATGCCTTACCAATGGCCAACAACAACTACACGTGCAGCAACCACCCCACAACCCCAACTGCTACTTGAAGCACTTGGTTTATCAGTTATCAGCGGCGTTGGAGTTGCCGGCGCTTCTGCTGCTGCTCCTTCTTAGCTATCTTAAACAATTCGCTCAGACGCACTGGTGTGGAAATGGGATGCTTCGAGCAGCACTTAAGGCACTCATTGGAACTTATGAAGCATGCATGGTGATGGTTGTGAGGTTTTTGGAGTGAGAAAACGGAGTGAGAGGCCATCTACTCACACTTACGCGTGCACACAAACATATATACGTGCATACATACACGCATACATCCATACTTAGTCATTGTCTGCCAACCGCGCCTGAAGTAGGCAATTTGCAAGCGCGCGTGTATGTGTGTCCGCGTGTGTGGATCTGTGTTTTTGTGGCGGTACCAGCTGCTTTATTGTGGCAACAGGAAATAAAAATGGAGCATAAAAAACCGCATTCAATTGCCAGTATTCAAAGCAATACGCGTCCAAACGCCATTTGTTTGTTTCGACTTCTCGCTTGTTGCCGCCAACCACTTGCCACTTGCCACTTGCCACTCGCCTTCAACTGCTTGCCACCGACTTTTTATTTCTTCTGCTCCTCCTCTGCTCCTGGTTTTCATTTGCCATTTCCAATTTGTTTATTCGCGTTTTGTATTCTTTCTTCGCTCATTCATTTATTTGCTCGCTTATTTGTGTACTTTGTGGTTACCGTTAGCTTGTATCACACGTATGCACTTATATATGTATGTGGGTGTGTTTGTGGTAGTGGATTTTCTTATCTTTGTTTTGCATGCGGACATTTGGCGAGTTTGTTCTCCACAATTTCAATACATCCACATAATAGGCAGCTCACACTCCTTCCCTCACACACACACACACACACACACACTCGCACGAGTACAAGTAAGTATATTGCATTGATTGTTGTGTGGCTTATAAAAAATGTGCGGTGCTCTTTCATTTCTGCTGTGTGCCGTAGTTTCAAGTTTTTGAATTTCTCTTTTTGAGTTTTTGTTTCAAACAAAAATTCGGAGGTTGAATGTTGCGCTTAACAGGGGAACTTCTATGTAGTTGGGAAGCTGCGGGTCTTTACGCTTCTCTATTCTGCATGGATGTATATATGTATATGAGGGTGCATCACTCATCAAAAAAAACACAAAAATAAAAATAATTGGTATCGCTTTTCTATCTTAATTATAAAATTCATCATATACTAAGACTATCGCCAAAGTGAAATGAAAGTTGAAAAAATGTTACGGTTTACATGAGCAGAAGCGACTTTAAGGCACCTTCTAAAATCAAGTTTTTATGAATTAAAATAAAAATAAATAAATAATTGGCGCGCACACATCTGTTAGGCGTTTGGCCAAGCACCACCTCCTATTTGTGGCGTGCGTCTTAATGTTGTTCTACAAATGGAGGAACCAACAGTTTTACCAGGTGCATACCTATGAAACGAACGTTTATTAACAAAAAATGGTTACAAATTTAATCCTCAAACTAATAGCCATCGCTAGCGACACATTTTTCCCCATCTCTCAGGCAATTTGTGGATGCCGCGCCAAACAAATTGGCCGTCTTTGGCCGCAAACCAATCATCGAGCCATTTTTTGGCTTCTTCGTGAGAATTGAAGCGCTGCTCGGAAAGTGCGTGGGCCATCGATGCAAACAAATGGTAATCGGAAGGTGCCAAGGCTGGTGAGTAAGCCGCATGCACCAGTGGTTCCCAATCGTACGCATCCACCAATTCCCGGGTCGCTCTTGTTCGATGTGGCGGTGCATTGTCATCAAGAAAAATTACTTTGTGACGCCGATCGGCATATTCTGGGCGTTTTCGGTGTATAGCGCTGTTCAAATTGGCCAATTGTCGTTGATAGCGTGCACCGTCAACTTTTTCACCTGGTTTTAATAGCTCGTACCAAATCATACCACGCTGATCCCAGAAAACACACAGCATTGCCTTACGGCCGAAGCGATTTGGTTTGGCCGTTGTTTTTGGCTTGTGGCCGGGCGGACCATAGGATGGTGCATGCTTGGGATCGGAGAAATATACCAATTTTTCATCACCCGTGACGATTCGATGCAAAAAAGACTTCCTTTTGAACCGGGAGAGCAGCATTTCACATATGGTTTCATGATGTCCGAAAATCGTAGTTTGAAGGCACGAAATTCGAAATTTTTCAGAGCAACTAAAATGCATTGTTGTATGAAACGTAAGAAACAATGAACTGAATATTGTTGACAGATGAGAGACGAAACAAACACAAGACATTTGGGAAGGTTTAAAAATACTCCTAGCGACATCTATGGCCTAATAGCTGAAAGTCTCATTTCATAGGTATCTACCTGGTAGGCCTACACCGAACGAGAGATGGGTTTTTATGAAAAACTTGTTCATGGCAGAAATGCGCTCGGAGGCATGCCAGGGGCGACCGCTATTATAAAAAAACTTTCTATAATTTTGCTGTTCCATGCACGGAGATTCAAACCTACGCATTCCCGATTGGTAGTCACGCACCAACCCATTTTGTTAACTAAATTTGTTTTTAAATAAGCTGGGTCATATCCGATGACTGAAGAGGCCTTAAAGCCTGATTAAAAAAAAAAAATGTTAAATGAAACTTTTGTCAACATAATGAAAAAAATGAAATTGTTTGTGGTATTCTTGACTTTGTTGGAAGATTAGTTTAAGAAAAAGTACAAAAATCAAACAAAAAAGTAAAAAATTAAAAAAAATGCTGAGGACAGATTTAGACTTCTAAGTTGTCATTTTTCATGCTTTTTTTCCTTGTTCACTCCTCATAGGGAGCATAGAGCCTCGACAAAACTCTTCCATCGTACACGGTTCTGTGCTGTTGATTTTGACCGATATCTCAGCATCTGCTAGTTCGCGCAGCATAGACCTGCTCCAAGTGTTTTTTTGGTCGACCGAGATCTCTGCTCCCTTGCGGATTCAAGTCCAGCGCCATTCTCGTGATGGTATCTGGTGGTTTTCTCAATGTAAGACCTATCCATCACCGCTTTTTGGGTTTGATTTGCCTAAGGATGGGTTCCTCGCTCGTTAATCTCCACCGTGCGTCGTTACTGATGGGGTTTGGTCAAAGTATTCTGCAGATGATGCGGAGGCATTTTTTGATGAAGGATTGTGTTAGAGACCAGCCATGTTACGCTTCCGTACAACAATACTGACTTTACGCATGATTCTATCTGATGGTTTTCTCTTTTCTTTTTCATATATTTTCTCACTATTTTCCATACCTTTGAAAACTTGCACCCGTTGTTGTTTGTATTGTGAAACGTCCTATACATTTTTTTTCTTTTTTGCAAATATCATTATTTGGATTCTCTTGATACAATTTTTAAACATTTTAACGCTTGATTCTAAGCCATTTTTTAAATTTATTTTACTTATGAAAAACTTGGCTTTTGTCTCTTAAGTTTTCATATTTTTTGCGAAATATTTTGGCAGAATCTTAAAATTTTTCTAATATCATTTCGTTGGGAAAAACTGAAATTTTTTTGGTGAGTCACCCTAATCTGCATGTATGTGCATGTGTGTGTAAACACACAAATAAAAAGCATTCACAAATGCAGAAATGAATTGCCGGCTTATTTATGGTATGATATACCTACATGCACGCATACATACATACATACATATATACATATAGAAAATCTCTTCTGTGTGTGAGCGGGGAATTCATTCTAAAGAAATTTAATACTGCTTCAACTTAAGGCGATGTTAACCGAAATCTATATAGTTCTAGTCGAATGGATATTTTTCAAAATTATTGAAATTTATTATTTTGAAGGAAAATCTTTTGCTACTTTAACAGAAAAAATATTTCTAGGCAGATTTCTGAAAAAGACTGGCTTTACTTTCTACAGCTGCTACAAAGCACAATGTGCAAGAACAACATCTGTGATCGCACTGAAAGGTCCCTTGGAACAAGTTTTGAAAAAAGATCCAGGTTATTCTTTCCTTCTTCTTTTTTGAAAATTTGTGTTGTGCTCTGAGACATTTTATAAAAATATAAAAAAAATTGTGTATCGAATTAGGTTTGAGTTACGGTTACGTCCTTTTCTTACAAAAAGAATTTGTCGTGCTTTTTACACTTCTGAAACACCTAACGTCACTGAGCCACTCAGAGTTCAGATGCGGATTCAGCCTTTCAAAAATCACGAAAAAGCGAAGTGTATTTGTTCTTGGCTCTGAAAATCTATAAAATTTAACGGCCTGTGTAAATAATTATTATCACCTCAGTCCCCGGTGCTGAGAGCTTACGGGCTTGTGCGTGAGTATCGTTTTGTTGGTTCGATGGCTCCTATAAACTCGAAAATTAATTAACAATCAAAAGTTCGAGTAATAGCTGGACTCGGCAGTTGACGACAAACTGCGTAGCGCATTTCTAATATGGAACTTTTTTTTTCAAGAGACCAACGTGGCAGATAGTTAACGATTTTTTATATATCCTCATTCCTGAGTCCAGAGGTAGGCAGCTATTAATTTTACGAATAATTAAAAATGAAAGTTCGGTTAGTTTTTTATTTTATTTATTTTTAATTTATTATTAAAACACAACAAATTTTTAACTGCTAATTCGTTTATATTATATTATAATTAATTTTGATTTGTTTTAAGAACTTACAATAATTAAAAAAGACTTACAACTAAAAACAAGGCATTTCATGTATTCAATCATTTTGAAAATTTTCGGAATAAAAATTTTTTTCGCACCCTAAACGAACTCTTTAAAAATTCTTCCTTTTTTAATTTCCTTTCATTTTTTTTTTTTTGGTTTCACAGACAAAAAATTTACCTGATAAAACTTTCTCGAGCCTCAATAGCTTTTTTTGTTTTTTTTCCTGTCGGAGCAGACTGGCAAGTGCAGCACTCAGACACAATTAAATCCATTGTACTGCACTCGGATTCCCTTTTAATTTTCTTTAAATCTACTCGACCTACGAAGAAATCTGAGTAGATCTTGTGATGCCAAGAAGCCAAGGTGGTCGCTTCATAACACATCAGTGCCAAAGACCTCAAACCTGATTCGAGCGAAAACGGGGCACACTCACAGAAAGGGATCCGCCGTCTCATCCTCCTCTTCATAAACTGGGCAGAGTACACTGTCTGAGATGCCTAACCTTTCCATGTGCTTCGCCCATAGAATATGGCCCGTCATCAGTCCAACTAGCCGTCTGCACTCCCTTCTACTTAATGACGGGAGAGTTTGCGAGAGTCGATGGGACATGACAGGTAACATCAGTTTAGAACATCTGCGGCCTCCCTCAGCCTGCCAAGCTCGCTTGTGGATTGTAGTAACCTATTTGCTAACCGTGGCTTTGATGACTGCAGAAGGGAGTGGCAGAACGGGCTCCCGGTCAAGGAAGTTGGCCTCACAGTCCAGTCTGGCTAAAGAGTCAGAGATCTCGTTACCCGCGATACCCACGTATCTCGGGACGCATGTTAGCATCAGGCTATTGTGCTTACTGACATAGTCCAGCCTGGATTTATAGGACTCAACTACCCTTGATGTGGTTGGGGGGCTGTCTAAGGCCATGAGTGGAGCCTGGCTGTAGCTGCAGACACATACAGATCTGCCTCTCCATCTGCTTTCCACAAAAAAGTTCACCGCTTTTTGAACAGCATACACCTCAGCTTGAAACACAGATGCATGCATTCCAAGAGCAAAGAGCAGTTTTGTCCTGCTGGATTCCACGTAGACCCCAGAGCCGGAACTGTGCTCGGTCCTGGATCCATCCGTGAATATGCGAAAACAGTATTTTCGGGCTCATTTTCAGAGTTTGACCACATTTGAGCCTCTGGCAGCACTACACTGTATCTTTTGTCAAGCACGACTGTGGATGGCATGGAGTCAAGGGGCATGAAGAGAATCGTTGGATCGACGTCCATGCCTGCTCTGTTATCCAGTACCGTACAGGGGCCGTACAAGTTCCCATTGTGTTTCAGCCCTCAGATGGCCTTCAAGGCTTCTCCTTGGATGAAAACATCAAGTGGTGGTAGACTAATCAGAGCATCTAATGCCGGGCCTGAAGTAGCCGGAAAAGCTCCGACGCAATAGATGACCACAGTGCGTTGTAGTCTCCATAAGGTCCTCCTGATTCCCACTAGAGAGAGAGTCTGCTCATCCAGACCACTGATGCATAGGTGATAATAGGTCTTATCATAGCCGTGCAGATCCATAGGACCTTGCTAGGACAAAGACCCCACGTTTTCCCAAATACACCTTTGCACTGCCAGAAAGCTGTCAGTGCTTTGGATGCCTTTGTTTAAACGTGTGATTTCCATAGGAGCTTACTATTGAGGATTACTCCAAGATATTTAATTTCCTTAGATAACTGGATTGTGACTTCTTTTAGCTTAGGCAGAACGAGTCCATCAAGCTTCCTCCTTCTGTTGAAGAGGACAATGCCAGTCTTGGTGGGATTTGCCGATAACCCAATCTCACAGCAACAGCTTAAAATACTTTCTTTTAAAGCCAGACTTTCTACTGCTCATGAATTTCTAGATCTCAGAATGAAGTTTAACTCCAGATTTTCGTTTGCCAATCATATTAACTGCCACCGTAGCCAAATGGGTTGGTGCGTGACTGTCATTCGAAAGTGCACAGCTTCGAATCTCCGTGCATGATACAACAAATGAGGAAACAGGTTTTTTCTAATAGCGGGCGCCACTCGGAAGGCAATGCAAAACACTGAGGGTATTTCTGAATTATTATTTTTAAACAGCATCTAGGCTAGCCTTGTGATTTACTTTACTTTTTATTAGAAACCCATATTTAATATTCTATTGTATTGGAGAAGCAGCTTTTAAGTACTTCCGGATCATAGTGTGGCCTATTTTTTGACGGGTGGTGATGTCAAATTAATCGCTATTGGACTTTGAGTAGGTTGAATAACTCAAGAAATCCTAAGATAGTCAATTAGTCCTTTTGTAAGGCTCAAGGGATTCATTAGTAGCTGTGATGGCGTATTTACAACTTTTGGCCATAGCAACAATGCAATTCTCCTTAAACTTTAAACAAGGCAAAGCTTCCAACCTGACTCTACAAGGATAAGTAATACAACAAGAATAAATGCTTTGGCGCAATAAATTTATACTAAAGCTTAAGCTGTTTAAATAAATAGAAAATCATATTTTAAGTCACAGCACGAAGTCCTAAAAACCAGTCGCCACACTAAGGCGCAAGCCTTTGCTGAATAGCAAATACTTGCCTGTGTATGTGTGTCTGTGTGTGTATGGTAAGTTTTGCGAGAAAAGCTAACTTAGCCAACGGCGCAAGTGCTGCAAGAGGATGAGCAAGCAAGGAAGCACTGCTGCATACCACACCCACACACACACACACACAAGTGTAAGCAGCTTGATTTAGTTTGCTTTATGCGCCAAGCATTTGCTACGAATGCAATCACTGCCCGAGCAGGTGACAATGAAATAATAACTTCAGGTGTTTATACCAGCTTTACAGCAATTTCTCTCAGAACTCGCATCTTTTTTCCATTTAATTTTCGCCAATGGTTGCCAGTAAACCAAGTGGGAGCACTTCCTGGAACACTTACAGTGGCATAACAGTACTTTAATGCATATATAAAGCAAAAGCAAAAGCGAGAGATAGCGGAAAGTAAGAAAATAGCAGGTGCGCGCATAAATAGAGCAAAGCGATAGAAGAAGAGTGCACGAGAAGAGCAACGAAAAATGCGGCGCGAAGTTGGTGACGGTGTACAGCAGCAGCTTATAACTGTAATGGTGGCTTAAAAAGTATGCCAAGCAGCAGGCAGCAGAAGACCGGACCCAACCAGTGCAAGACACAGTGAGAGTCTCACCATCAACGAACGAACGCGGAACGTGGGGGAAGAGTAAGAGTAAAATTTATTGAAACAGATGACACACAGCGCTCCAGAGACGAGCAGCGGACAGCTGGTGACTGCCTGCTTTATTGAGAAGCTGCATGCAGAGCACAAGATTTCAACTCCGGGCGCAGAGCAAAGAGTTTTGCGACGGGCACGCAGCACCGCAGTTGTCAAAATGGCAAATTCACGCACTACTACATTTGGGTTTGTATGTGTGTGTGTGTGTTTGTGTTTGTGTTTGTGTGTGTATGCATCAATGGCAGCCAAACTCTGGGCACTGAAATCTTCGGGGATTTGCAAAAGTGTAGTAGCAACTTCTGCTCACCCACTGTCACTTGGTTGCTTCGCTCATCATCTTAGCTGACTACATTGAACGGAATGAAGCAAACTTTTTACTTAGTGCAGCAACTTCTTATAAAAATTCAAGAAAAATCTCCAAGTGAAGCCCGCAAAGTTTGAAAATAATATGAAAGTAATAAACGAAAGGTAAATATTAATGGAGTAGAGGCGAAGCTTGTGGAAAGTGCAAAAAAAAAAAACAAAACGAAAAACAACGGGTGAGCGTCAATTGAGTTCACAGGTGCTGACGACACTGCGCCAGTAGCGTGCCAAGAAGAATTGGTACAATCATTGCCACAACTTTGCGAAATACGATTGCTCGAGCGGGATACCCCATGCGGGATACAGGGATGAGGGATGTAAGCTTGTGTGTGTGTGTGTGTGTGTGTGGGGGCGCTTGGCAGGAAAACGCTTGAAGGTGAAAAGCTACGCCTGCCATTTAATGTCACTTTCTTTAGAGCATAAAAAGCTGATGTTACGCTAAAACAACAATAACAGCATAAAAACATGATAAAATATTAAATATTTTCACTGTCTCTCTGCTGCCCGTTAGCTTATATTTCATCGGGGAGCAGCCCAACTAACACACCCAGTTACGGCAAAACATTTGTTCCACTCAATCTCTTAATTCTGAAATTTTCAATATTTTGTGGAGGAATTTTCTTCGAATAAGATTTATGCAAGTAAAATGAAAAAATATAAAAAAGCTAACGAACGGAAAGCGCACAGACGCAGCTGGTGCATGAAGCATGAAAAATTGAACTGAAATCTCATTTAATTTGCGTGCAAATATTGCCGTCTGTGACAGCAAAACCAACGGCGACTTGTTATTGGCCAGCGGCTAATGCCTAATTCAGGAGCAGCAACAATAAAATTAACAACACGAAACAGCAAATTTCGTGTAGTAGATTAAAAAATGTTCTATCACTAATTTAGCTTTGCAGTTGCAGATAAATGTGGAATTGAGCTGAAATAAAGTCGGCTCACCTCTCGTGTACGACTGCGAACGCATACTGAATGGGGATTTACGAATATTATTATTAATCTCGGCGATTTTGCTTTATATTTATAGGCATTTTTAATGTTATTTTTAATCTTTTAGAATTAAGCTCAAGCACTGTAAAATAACTTATGGTTGTGTGTTTGGTTAATAATAATAATAGTAAATATACATTTAACATCTGCTATTATTTCCAGTGCAAATTGAGGGTAGGCCATCAGCTGGCCTCTCGTTAAAATGCTGTCAAATCCTCTTTGAATAATTTGGAAGGATTTTTACAAGGATTTATTAATTGCTGAACATCACTTCATTCAGGCAATGGCTGCCTTAGGTGGCTTTACACCAGCGCGTCCTGTCAACCAAACTTTGCAGGCTACTTCGTTAGTTCCGGCCTGTACCTCGCTAAAAAGCTCTAACGGTGTCAAAATGCAGCTTCAAGAAAGCCAACTGGTTTCATCATAAATGACTGATTTCACCGGTTAAGCCCAAAATGCGCACCACATTCCGGTATCCATTCCCTTCACCGAATCGCTCGCTGTTTCCAAAAATCGAGTTAATTTTATGTACAGACAAATTCTCGAGATATCTGCAATTCACTGTTTTAAGCAAAAAAGAAAGCAAATGGTTCAACTTAGTCACGCATATTTTATCAACTAGTCAATCCTAATAGGAGCCATGGCAAATGAAAGATTTGAAGTTGCCTGAAAATAGCACTTTTCGATAGGCCGAACAGATATTCCCAAATTGATTAGTTATTTCAAATAAACATTTTCTTTTTGGCAAAATTCAAAAAGGTCCCGATTTAGTAGAGAAATAAGAAATAAGAAAGTATAAGAAACTCGGAATAAATTTAATAATTTCTTAAAAAGTAATAATTCTTTAATTTAATTCTAACTTCCCGCTGCTTGTCAATAGATGCCGCCAACAGTGTGTGCTAGTCGAATCTAACATAACCTAAACGTCATAAACCAAGCTTAGACATATAGTAAACAAACTGCTTCGACACATTAGTGATTTTTTTTCGGTATCATCGACTTTTGGGTTTGTGAAAATGTCTCATTTTGTGCCGAATAATCGTCATTTGCGGGAAGTCTTGATTTTCCTCTTTCATTCGAAAAAGCACGGCAGCTGAAGCGCATCGAGAGCTACAAAAAGTTTATGCAGATGCTGCTTTAAGTCAAACAACGTGCCAAGATTGGTTCCGGTTCCGTCTCTTCAAAGACGAAGATTTTAATATTCACGACCGTCCGCGTGAAAAAAGGCCAAACACCTTCGAAGACGCTGAATTGGAGGTATTGCTCAATGAGGATCCATGTCAAACGCAAGCAGAGCTTGCTGCAGTATTAGGAGTTACCCGCCAATCCATTTCCAAACGATTGCATGCTTTGCGAATGATTCAGAAACAGAGGACTTGATTTCCTTATGAGTTACAACCAAGGGATGTTGAACGTCGTTTTTTCGCCTGTGAAAAACTGCTCCAGCGGCAAAGAAGGAAGGGTTTTCTTCATCGCATCGTTACGGGAAAACGGATTCATTACAGCAATCCAAAGAAAAGAAAGTCATGGGGACTGCTCGGTCATGCTTCTACGTCGTCGCCTCATGCCAAACCCGTTAAAACCTACCTGGAAACACTGAAATGTGAAATCCTACCCCACCCGCCATATTCTCCAGATATTGCGCCTTCCGATTATCACCTGTTCCGTTCGATGGCACATGGACTAGCTGATCAGCAGTTCCATTCATATGCAGATATCAAAAAATGGCTTGATCCGTGGATAGCCTCAAAAGATGAACAGTTTTACCGCGACGGTAAACGAGAGCTACCAGAAAGATGGGAAAAAGTAGTAGGCAGCGATGGGCAATACTTTCAGTGATTCACTTGTAACCGTTTTTTTTTTTCAGAATAAAGTTGTATTTGCATCAAAAAAAAAAAAAACAGCGAGCACTTAGTTGAGCACCAAATAATACAAATAGTAGTTCTTTTGTGCGTATCAAGAAATTGTTTTTAAAATACATTGCTCTAGAATTTTTTAACAAGTTTAACATTTTATTCCTTTCTTATTTAAATTCAGCACTTTTTTACGAAAATATGACTCATTCATCTATAAAAGTTATATAAAATCAAGTTTCGATTTTACGCAAAAAAAAAAACAAAACTTATTAAACGAATTTCAATAAAAATGGTACACTTTCTAGTAACAATTTCACAATAATTTTGAATATGCAGTTTTATAACGTATTAAATTTTCGTATAATAAAGTGGAAATCTCCCGAGAGCCGCCGAAGCCTAATGAGTTGCTGCGAGACTACCACCCGCTAGGTCCGAGTTTGAAACTCAGTGTGGGCTGGAGTTTTTTTTTTTTATCAGCCGTCGCCCATCGGCTGTCTATCGCAAACCTCTGAGTGAATTTCTGCTTTGGAAAAGCTCTTCATAGGACTTCATCTGCCGGTCGAATTCGGCTTAAAACTGTAGCTCCCTTCATTTGTCGAAAAACGCCAAAATGCACACCATAAATTGGAAAAGGAGCTCGGCCACGTACCCAAAAGGTCACGCCTACAAAGTTTAGTGTATCCATATGCATATTACATACATAGCCAAAGGGTTAAAGAATTTAAAGAATTAAAGTTATTGCGCGAAATATGAAAAAATGTAGTGGAAATCTAATTGACTTGCAAACACTTTTCTATTCTCTTATGAATTCCACAAAGCCATCGTTCTCACAGCAAATCTTGCAAGTTCTTTTTTTTGTAATTTTTTTGTAAAATTTTTCAAATTTTTTTGTTATTTATTTCTAATTTTTTTGCATTTTTTTTAACATTAAATCAGTGTACTGCTGTTTATAAAACTTAATTATCTATCATCATTTGCGATTTTGTGTGTTGTAAATGTCTTAATGGTACATTCGTAAAATCTAATTGCAAAACATTTTTCTGACATTTTTATTTGCCGCCAAGTAGTTGTTAGTGCTGCTCATTGGCCTGACATTGTCTGATTCAATTAAGCCGAAAGCGCAACTGTACTATTTTAATGACTTTACGGATTCTCCGACATTCTTCCACTTGTGCTTTCTCGTTATTTCTTGTTCTTCTCCTCCTTTGCCTTACTTTGCCTTGCTAGCGTTGTGTTTCAGTTTAGCGAATTTGCTAAAATTAAATAGATTTTAATTTAAATTGCATTAGTCAACGCGCTGATGGTGACACATTCGCGCTCACTGTAGTCTCGCATAGTAAGGAGGCTTACGTTGTTGTTGCTTTTGCACTGGCTATTTAGTAGTACTAGCAGCGACAGCCAAGTAAATTAAGTTGTCAGCGAATACCAGACAGCGGCGGCAATATTGCAAATGCAGCGAGTACAACAATTTAATTGCAATAACAACAACTAGATGGCATTTGGTATTAAGCTTTCTGTGGAATGTCTAAATCAGCTAAACCAAGTCGCGGGAAACAGACGATTTGGACGTGAAATGCAGGCAGCTATAGAAGATATGTTTTTTTTTTTTTTTTTTTTTTTTTTTTTTTTTTTTTATGAGGAGGAAGCATCGAAAGCCTTACCCCGTCAGTGTGGGACTTTAACCCGAACTAAACCTCCTACCGTCAAAGTACCGATCCCCCCGGTACTACCGTCAAGTATTTCGTCGGGAGGCGGTTTGAGCGTTGCACTCAACGTCAGTTACTGTTCTGATGCAATATGTCACAAGCTGCATCTGCCTATTACCACCACTGTTAGGTCATATCAGAAGACAACCACCCCTGTCGGATCTATACGCCCCCTCCCCCCATGTCCCTGTTCGTTACCATAGAAAAGCTAGTTTCTAATAGTGGTATCGTCAGTTTACCTGTGTTTTCATCTCTGGATAGGTGTGCTGCTTCACGTTCTTATTTGACGTTCGCGCATCCTCCTTGCCTGCTCGCTATTTCGAAGTTGCTGCATTATTTCAGCAGCCATGTTTTGGACTTTGCTCCAATTGTCCTGGCTCATCAACATCAGTGGCACTAAATTCTCGGGCGTGATGCTGCTGCCAAGGTTGCCTTCTAGTTTAGCCCTTACTCTTCTGAAGCGGGGACACGTGAGAAGCACATGTTCTGCGTCCTCCTCAACTGCTGGTGTGCACTGCTCGCAGTATGGACTTTCTTCGTGTCCAAAGCGGTGAAGGTACGCTTTAAAGCAACCATGGCCACTTAGGATTTGGCAGACATAGAAGTCTACTTCTCCGTGCTTTCTCTGGAGCCAAGCTTCAACGTTGGGGATGAGACGGTGGGTCCACCTGCCTTTATTTGCACTGTCCCATCGCGTCTGCCATTGGTCCACGCAGCGGTGGTTTATTGATTTTCTCAGTGCCAGCTGATCGCATTGGGCTTGGTTGTTCCTCATACGTCTCATTTCATACATCTCCTGCGCTATCAAGTCGAGTGGGCATAGACCGGCTATGATGAGCGCCGCATCCTCTGAGACTGTCCTGAAGGCAGAGCAGACTCTAAGAGCACACAAGCGGTACGTGGAGTTACTACTTCGTACGTATGAAGCGTGTTGGAATGCATCGCGCCAAACTGTCGCGCCATATAAAAGGATAGACCTCACTACTCCAGCCAGGACCTGTCTTGCCTGCTGCCTTGGTCCTCCAATGTTCGCCATTATTCTAGCCAGGGCTGCTGTCGCAGTCGCAGCTTTGTTGCTAGCGTATTCCAAGTGGTATCGGAAGCTAATTCGGTGGTCTACCAAGACGCCTAAGTATTTTATGTATGGCTTTGACTCGATAATGCTGTCCCCAACTCTAATCTTGACCTTTTCAACTCTCTTTCGGCTGCTGATGAGTACGGCTTCTGTTTTCTGCGTAGCTAGCTTTAAACCATTCGCGCCTAGCCATCTTTGAGCCGCGTCTATAGCTTGTTGCGCGATATTTACAATTTCCGCGAGCGTTTTCGCGGTTACAACGATTGATATATCGTCCGCGAAGCCAACGAATGTTGCTCTCTTGTGTACCTTTAGTCGCAAAATGCCGTCGTACATAATGTTCCACAGGAGGGGCCCTAGAACGGATCCTTGTGGCACACCAGCTGTGACCTGGTAGTCAACAATTCCGCTGTCGCTGCCGTAACGTAACACCCTATCAGACAGGTAGCTGGATATGATACGCTGTAGATAGGTAGGCACTTGCATCGCGCGGAGGGCGTGTAGTATGTCTATCCATCTGGCACTGTTGAACGCATTTTTGACATCTAATGTTATTACTAGGCAATATTCTTTTGCACCACCTAACCATCGCTTGCCTTCAATTGCCTTTTCCGCAATTACTTTTACGGCCTCTATCGCGTCTGTGGTAGATCGCTTCCTCCTAAAGCCAAACTGGTAGCTTGACAGCTGTCCGTCTACATATATTTCCAGCCGGTTTTTAATCACAAGCTCAAACAACTTACCAATGGAGTCCAGCATACACAGTGGACGGTATTCATTTGGAGCGCAAGCACCTGGTTTTTTTGGTACAAGTACCAATTTTTGTAGTTTCCAGATATTTGGAAAGACGCCTTCTTGCAGGTACACATTAAAAATTCTCGCAAACAAGCACGGGTTTTGCAGCACGGCTTTTTTCAACGCAATGTTTGGAATTCCATCTGGCCCAGGCGCTTTTCGAGACGATAATTTGCTACTTAGTTTGAGCACTTCGGCTACATTTACCGCCGGGATGTTGGTGGCTGGTTCGCTATCTATCTTTCTCACAAAGTCAGGCTGCGGAGGGAAGAGTTCTCGTACAATCTGGTCCAAGAGAATTGGGCATGTTGGTTGTACCGTCTGTTTCATCTTGTTCCGCACTATTTTATAGGCTGAGCCCCATGGGTTATTATTGACGTCGTCACATAGCTCTTTGAACATATTGCGCTTGCTATCGCGAATGGCCAGTTTAAGCGCTTTACGCTTATTTTTGTAGTTGAGCCTGAGTTCTACAGTGTTGGTTGCATTCCGTGAGCGCTGACATAGCCTTCTGGCCCGATTGCATTGTGCTCGCAACTCCGCAATCTCGTCATTCCACCAGTATGCTGGCTTACGTGTTTGGTGTCTTCCTTGTCGGACCATAGCGGTATCGCATGCTTTGGTGATGGCTGACCTTATCTCCAACGCTGCAGTTTCAACCGTGCATATTACCTCGGTGTTGTCGAAGGCTATCTCAAAGAGCTTCTCGTCGAAGCTTTTCGCTTTCCACCCATTTTGCCGTTTGTAGGGTATCGTGCCTACTTGAGCTTTTTCGATGGCAATGACTATTGCCTTATGATCGCTATGTGTGTAGCAGTCGCTGAGGTACCATCTTGTAGCTCTACTTAGTCCCCTGCTTATGAAAGAAAGGTCTATGATGGAACCAGTACCATTTTTGCTAAATGTGTTCTCCGTACCACTGTTGAGTAGAACAAAATCAAGCGCTGCTAGTGCATTTAAAAGCTCCCTGCCTTTCGGGTTTGTTCTCTTACATCCCCACTCTGCTGCCCACGCATTGAAGAAGATATGTAACTATGTCTATGTGTGTGTATGTGTGATAACAACAACACCAATGTTAGCAATTTTATGCAAAGTGTCGCACGTCGTGTGTATATTTAATTGGTACTTAGAGGTGTGTGAAGAGAGAGAGCGAGATAGAGAGAGAGATGGCTGTGCACAATTTGACAGTCCAACAGTTGCACTTTAACTTCGACAATTGACAAACTGGTAAAAGTGATTGACGTAAATCACAGACTGCACCAGGCAAATACACACACACATACATATATGCTCGGGAGCATCTTAGACGCGCTAGAGCGATTTGAGAGCTCCACTTACTTGAGGAGAATAATGCGCGCTTACTTTTCTGACAGAGCTTTGCGGTACTGTACATAAAAGGGACGAAAAAAAAGATAGAAATATCGGGTGGAATATACTGGGTCCGGCACTCGAAAAGTAACCAACTTCTGACCGCTCGCGCAACTGATGCATGGGCATCGGCTGTCTGTTAGTTGGCCCAGAGTATTAGAAGCGCGCGGAAGCATTTTGGCGCGAGTAAACGTGAAAAAAGAAAATCAGTAATGGATTTCAAACGTAATAGTCCTATTGTGTTATATTTGACAATGGAAAATCACAACCAGCGATTGTTCTTGTTCGTGAGCTCGAGCTCCTTAAAGTGTAAAGTTTTTGTTTATCACACAAATACTCGTTACACTGATACTGCTAGCATCGCGAAGCGTCATGGAGATGGTCATCAAAAGGCTGCAGCGTCGAGCGAAATGATTCAAAAAGTGAAGAAGCGACTTGAGCGGAATCTCCGTTGAAGTGCCAATCGAATGGCGAAGGAACTGAAAATATCTGACCGTAGCATCTGCTGCAAATTGAAAAATGATCTCAAAGTCAAGCCTTACAAGATCCAAAAGGCGCGTGATCTCACACCAAAGCAGCAACACGTCAGACTTGAGAGAGAGCTTGACCGAAAGCGGTAAACTTCCGAATATTGTGTTTTCTGACGAGAAAATTTTTCAAATTGAGGAATTCGTAAACTCACAAAACGATAAGGTTTATTTGAGCGACCCTTGATACGAGACTTTGAGTCATTGATTGGCCACCAGTAGGCAGCACCCGCCACAGGTAATGGTTTGGCCCGCTCTAAGCACAGATGGGCTCTCTCTCCAAACGTTTTCATCGAGCCTGACGTCAAGGTAAATGCGAAATATTCTCGGGAAAGTATTTTGAAGGTTGCTATAAAGCCGTGGGCAGGCAAACATTTCGGTGGCAGACCATGGCCGTTTCAACAGGACTCAGCACCGTCTCATAAAGCTCGAGTGAACCAAGAATGGCTAAAAAGCAACGTTCCGGGCTTCATAACGTCCGCACAATGGCTCTCAACTTCACTAGATGCGAATGCGATGGATTATTCTCTTTGAGCCATTTTGGAGAGCAAAGTTCGAACTAAAAGATTCACCAGTCTCGGGGCGCTGAAAAAAGCCATTGTCCGCTTGTAGGCCAAAATACCTGCAAGTTACATTCAGGCAGCTTGCGATTCGTTTCTGGACCATCTGGAGCCTATATTCAAGGCAAAAGGTGGTCATGTCGAGTAAAAGTAAATTGATTCTGAATTTTGTATTATTTTCACACAATTTTTACTTTGAATTAAATAAAAGTAATTTTCCAAACCTTTTTGAGTGCCGGTTCTTCTAATGTACGGCAGTATTGTCCGTGTTAGGATTCCAGAGGAAACAAAGGTATGTGGCGTCGCGTTTTTTCAAGCAAAGAACACCAGGTCGAGGGGCAGTGCGCCCATTAGCAGTTGTAGTACGTCCATCGAGACCGGTGGAGCCAACAAAGCGCTACCTGTAGATGCCTAAGATTTTCTAGAAACTTGCAGGAATAAAAGCATTTTCTGTCGCCTCCAAATCACATAATTTTTAAGAAGCGAGCAGAAATCTACTCGGTGGTTTGCTTTTGCCTACCGTGACCTAAGATGACTGTTTGGAAACGCTTTAATGAAGGACCAGAATTTCAATAGGCATGCAAAAATATGCGTACAGGAAAATACTTAAAAAATCTTGGTAATGTCGAAATAACCGGCAAAACAGCAAAGTGTCAAATATTTTATACTAAATTACAAGTCACGAACATGCAATCCGGGATTTACTTAGGTGCTTCATATTTCACCATTTGCAGAGAATACAAATAGAAAAAATTTACAAAATTAGATAAACGCCGGACACAAACCGTGACAAAAACGCGCACTGATCCGAGCGTTTATCATCCGGACAAACGCAGCGATTTCAGGACCGCAGCAAAGGCACAAATTACCGGAAGGCACGGATAGCACTACCCAGGAAACGGAAATAAGCACCAAAAAAACGCCCAAAAATTTTGGACCAAAAAACACCCCAAACAGTAGGCACCAAAATTATATTTTCTACAAGTTTGCACCAACAAACAAGCGCCAAAAAGTAGGCAGTGTTATTTCTCACTAGAAATTAGCAACCACAAGGGAAAACTCAGGAAAGATTACCTAAAGTGTATCTAAGATATATATAAAGGTATAGCTCTCTCTCTCCTTTTCCTCTACCTTAAATCTTTTCTCTCTCTCGCGGAACGAAAATGCCCAAAACGTTGCATTGCCATGAAATTTTACTCTCCATTCCCGCTCGTTCATCGACACCTAAGAAGCATCATTTCAAAAAATGCTACTACTAACAATCATTAAATTTTATATTCATGGCTTACAATTTCTTTATCAATACAAAGATTTTTGGTCGCATTCCATTATAGATAATAAAGAAAGAAATTTTCCTTTGTTTTTTTAAAGAGTCTAAAAAAACTGCATACCCTTGAAAGCCTTAAATTAAATCAAGAAACTCAGAAAAAATGTTTTTCTGCCTTAAACTCCTACTTTGCTGGCCACTTTTTGTTCCTTTAATTATTTCTTTTTCTCACAGGAAAGATAAATTTACCCGCTATATAGAAAAGTTTCTTGGAATGCTTACCGAATACCAGCAATACTCTGGTGGCAAACAAATATTAGCAGCGCATACGAATCTGAAGAAAATTTACACACCTATACGAATATACTGACACACACATACCCACACATGCGCACTTGTGGTCTCATCAATGGAATCAAGTATGTCAGGTGTACTAATTTCCCTATAGACCAACTCCCATGCATCTGTGTTTTTGCTGTTACTTTTTTATTTGAGGTTTACTCGTTCTCTTTTTAATACATTTTTTGTTATTATTCTAGTCGCACCTGTTTGTTCTTCTGAGCTATTGAGCTGGTGCGCTTTTGGGCATTTGTCGCCCGCCTAAAAGTCGTTTATCGTGTGTGTGTTTTATCTTCTTTGCTGGAATAAATTTATGCTTGACAACTCCTTATACAAACCTTAAATACAGTTAGTGTTCAATTAAATAGAAACACTTTAAAATGATTAGTTTTATTAATTATTACCTCGCTTCTGATAATTCGGTGACGTTTCATGGTTAAATACTTTTTATACATAGAGCGCCTCCATGTCAAGTAAACCAAGTATTTTGAAAATTGTCGACCATTATGGACATTGTCGGCGGCTATATAATATATTTGTATTTTTTAATGTTTTTTGATAAAATATAGGTAGGTGAAATGGTTGAAGTACCAGTCTGGCACTCCTCAAGTAGCAGTGAAGCGCCGTTTTGGTACAATTATGAGTTCCTTAAAGGCAGATATCTACAGCCAGTCAGAGTTGTTGATATAATAAAGGATATTGACTGGATTTATGTTGGCGCACTGCCCCAGGCTGTCGAAGAAAGGAGCACCCGAGCACCTTAGTCGTCTATTTGTCAAACCCGAACATTTACCAAGAAGGTTCTCAACAGTCTCCTTCTTTGAAAGGTCCCCACAGCTTCTGTAATGTGGGTTAAATGGTAACCCTAGCTTTTCCACGGGTGTGCCGATCGTCCAAGGACCGGTAAACACAGCTACGAGTTTGGAAATTGAATACCGAGGAGTCCAAAGAACTTTCTGCGTCCATCGTATATCGCATTGTGCCAAAGGGTTTTCGAAATAGCACATGAAGAAATGGAGCTCCATATTTTCTACGCTTTCCTGAGAAATAATTTGCGCAGTTCCCCTTTAACAACTGTCAAGGGGATGCCGACGACCGGGTAGGAGGTCTCTAAGACCAATTCAGTCCCCTTCCTGACAAGCTCATCAGTAGTTTCATTTCCCTCTATGTTCCTATGTCCTGGAACCCAGATCAGAGAAATGTTAGCTGCACACCCAAGAGTTTTGATCTTCTCCTTACAGGAGTTTATTAATTTCGTTCTATACCATGGCATCGTTAGAGCCTTGATCGCGGCTGTCTATCGGAGAAAATGTTAATAGCTCCTTCGCTGCCGCGTTCCCTAAGCATTTTGCATGTCTGGATCGCAAATACTTCTGCTTGAAAAACACTGGCAGTACTCGGCAGCCTCAGACTTCCGATTCCAACCAACTTGGCTGCATAACGTCACCGAGGACTTGAAAAACGAAGCGCCAAAAACTGGAAGTCCCTAGCTCTGGTTCGTGATGACTGGAGGAAAATTGCTAAGGCAGTTAGAGCCTACTCTGGGAGGTAATGCTAATAAATATTGCTGATGATGACTCTGAATTCTGGCTATGGGTGATAATCTTTCATATATATTAGCTTCTTTAGAGTCCTGGGCGTTTTTGCCACTGATGAGCCAGTTTTCCGGCGATTTATTTCAAACAGTAGGTTTTTATATTTAAAAAAAGTGACAATTTATTTATTTTATTTTTCAATTTGCGCACTTTTCTAACAATTTCAAGTGATTTTGACATCAATTAATTTGCACGATTCTGTTACATATTTGACTGTACATATTTTAGTCGTACAAAAAAGTTTGTTGAATGTTTTGAAATCTTTTGAAAATTATTTTTTATTATATTAGATAAAAGAAAAATCCCAATTAAGTAAAATATTTTGTTTGCGTAATAACACGGGAAGGCAGAAGGGCCAAAATTTATTTTACATATTAAATATTGAGACAGGAATAGAAGACAATGAAAAATATTGTTTATCTTCACGTGGGAAAAACCAAAAAAAAAAATTTTAAAAATCCAATAATTGAATACCCCATCAAATTCACAAAAGTAAAGCATTAAAGTGCTATATGGCTTAAAAAGCTTATAAAATCTGTAAGAAAAAAATGTCCAATGCCCCAAATTACTATATTTTTCCTCTTCATATCAAGTTATAAATTGTGCACCATACCTTTAAATTTGCCTAATTTCACTTTATTTAAAATTTTTCCCTGTGCACAATCTAATACACTCACAACAGCGCATAATACACACACTACTTAATACGGAAAGTAACAAAAGCCAGCTCGTAAACCAATCTATACAATTACCTACACTTTCATCCCATAAGTATGCTACTTCTACTTGAATCGCTTCTGCCGGCTGCTGCTGTTTGGGTCGTTGGTAAACGCCTGTTTATCCATTCAACATTTTGATCTACATCAATGCGGCCATCACCTTAGCCACAGCTATTGCTTCTATTGCCTACACATACACACACATATACACGTATGTTTGCCTTCACCCGCATCGCACACCGCCCCAGTCACCTGCTAATGGTGCTCTGCATGTGGCTTTTGTGCGCGCCATAGCAATGAGCTCTTCTAGTCTGTATTTTATTTTCTCAACCACATTTTTGTTTTATTTTATTTTTATTTTTATCTTTTTCAAGCTTATACTACTATTTCTAGTGGCTATTTCGTATTTATTTTTATTTTTCCATATATTTTTCCTCGCCATTGTTGCCAGATAGTTACCGCCATTGTTGTTGTAATGCTTTGTTATTATATGCTTACCTAGGATTTAATCAAATATTTAAGATAGCTCGGCCATAGCCAGCTATGGAATGAATGGCGGTCGGATGTTTGGACGGTCTATGGGTCAGTTGACTTGCATTAACACACACACACACACACACACGCACACTACACTAAAACGGGCATCATTAGAAAAACAGACACAAATCGCTGCGGAATAGGTCAACATAATATGGCGTTGGGTTGCACAACGATTCACATAAAACGGTGAATGCAATGGCTGAGGTGGAATACGGTTAGCTATACAACTGCCGTCCAAGTTGCAGAGGAGCCAGTTAAAGTCAGTGGCGCAATAAACACTGAAATGGGGACAATGGAAAGTGCAAAAGCAAAAATAAAAAAAATATTGACTCATTCAGGGATTTTAGTTTCTCGCTGGATTTTATTTTTACTAGGTATTGTTGTATTGGTATTGTTTTAGCAACCCTCATTAACGGGGTAGCTGGTAAGTGTTACTAACCCAGTGGGTTAGCTCTGAGTTTACTGTTTAAAAATTAATAACAAAACTTTGTTGCTAAATAAAGTTTAATTTTTTAGAGTTATAAGAGTTTGGCTGGAAGATGTGTAGCGAAATGATGGAAATTCCTTAAAGTCTAAAGTTCATCTAGCCTATCTGAATTGATCCCATTTATTTATGATAAAGATCAAGACTGTACTAATACTGGTACTGTTACTGCTACTGATACTGCTACTGATACTGATACTGATACTGATACTGATACTGATACTGATAGTGATACTGATACTGATACTGATACTGATACTGATACTGATACTGATACTGATACTGATACTGATACTGATACTGATACTGATACTGATACTGATACTGATACTGATACTGATGCTGATACTGATGCTGATACTGATACTGATACTGATGCTGATACTGATACTGATACTGATACTGATACTGATACTGATACTGATACTGATACTGATACTGATACTGATACTGATGCTGATACTGATACTGATACTGATACTGATACTGATACTGATACTGAACTGATACTGATACTGATACTGATACTGATACTGATACTGATACTGATACTGATACTGATACTGATACTGATACTGATACTGATACTGATACTGATTCTGATTCTGATGCTGATACTGATACTGATACTGATACTGATACTGATACTGATACTGATTCTGATGCTGATACTGATACTGATACTGATACTGATACTGATACTGATACTGATACTGATACTGATACTGATGCTGATACTGATACTGATACTGATACTGATACTGATACTGATACTGATACTGATACTGATACTGATACTGATTCTGATGCTGATACTGATACTGATACTGATACTGATACTGATACTGATACTGATACTGATACTGATACTGATACTGATACTGATACTGATACTGATACTGATACTGATACTGATACTGATACTGATACTGATACTGATACTGATACTGATACTGATACTGATACTGATACTGATACTGATACTGATACTGATACTGATTCTGATGCTGATACTGATACTGATACTGATACTGATACTGATACTGATACTGATACTGATACTGATACTGATACTGATACTGATACTGATACTGATACTGATACTGATACTGATACTGGTAGTGCTTGGCTCATGCAGGTAATCGATACTTATACGAAACCCGCGAAGAATGCAAGACGAAACAAATGACAGCAGGTGCGCCCAAAGGATCAATACTGGGACCTAAGATTTGTAATATAAGTTAGAATGAAGTCCTTCGAATATTTAGAAATGCCTGAGGATGTGCATCTAATTGGATACGACGACAGAGCAGCTGTAATAATCGCTCGAAATACTGACGAAGTCAATAGGAAGTGAAATCAGGTGATGACCCGTACAGGCATGGCTAGAAGTCGATGAATTGGCCACAGAAGAAACAGAGCTAATCCCTGTAACCAACAGGCGTATCCCATTAGAAATAGTTATGTAAGACTCTAGACTAACTTACTGGGCGGACAAAAATCATGAATTGGCAAAGGAAGCGGCGTGTTAAATAAGCTCATGGCGATCCTTGGAGACCCAACTCAGAGCAAGCGAAAGCTTTTAATGGACACGACGAACTCGATTCTTCTATACGGATGCGTAATGAGCACAAATTCACTAAGGATGAAATGCCGGCGAAAAATATAAGAATCTGTGCAAAGCACCTGCGCTCCCAGAGTAGCTTCTTCATAAAGAACAGTATCAGAAGCAGCGGTCTTTGTTATCAGAGTACGTGAACCGGAACATATCTTCTTCAAATGCGAAAGGTGGAACACAAAAAGAATAGCTCTGCAACGAGCTATTGGTGTATTTACTCCTGAAGAAATAATCGAGGAAATGATGATAGGCGAAGACAAATAGAATGCTGTTGCAACCTTCGTGGAGAATATCATTCGAAAAAAGAGGCGTGGATTGGAGACTTGTGCTGAAGATCATTAAGCATATGAGGGTGTGTAGGTAAATCCAGGAGAAGAGGAGGCATAATTTTAGTGGAATCACTATGCTCATAGTAATGGTATGACTCGAAGGCATTTTGTACTCTACCACACCGCCAAAAAAAAAAAAATAAAGTACTGGTGATGTTACTGGTAGTGATGGGTTTACTAATACTTTATTTTTTTTTTACTTTTGGTGATACTGATACTGAAAGTGATGGTGGTACTCATAACGATACTAGTATCACTAATAGACAGTGATAGTTTTAGTGGAACTCTATGTACTATCACTAAATTTATACCTAAAGTAAGTGGTTCCAAAACCACAAATCCTCGGCTCGTTACCGAAAAAACTTAAACATTTTTTGTATTGCTAATTTCTGATAAGAATTTTTAAGCAATCGCAAAATGAGAGAGCTAAGAGCTTGCCAAGCTTAAATTTTTATAGCTTAAATTAACCGTATCATTTTCGTACGGGTTGAACTTTGACCAAAATCAATGAGTAAAACAATTTTATTCCCTCACTTCCAATTCGCTTTTAAATGGCAACATACAAGCAAATAAAATTATAAGCAATTGTTTCATGTCTCTCTGTGTTGCATGCTTTCTGTCGCAAAGTGGTTTGTTGCAAGCAATTGACATCATGCCGTGCATTCCTTCCACTACACCTGTCGACTGAGAGTTGGCTAAATGCTTGCCTCTGGTATGCTGCCTGTTATTGCTGTGAAATTGCTTACTTACCGCACTCTACTTTTCTTGAATTGCTACTTTATTTTTCTTCGCATCTTCATCGTCTCTACATCTCTGCATTTGCCATGGTTTATTGCTACTTTTATGAAGTGCTGCGACTGGCAACACCTGCGCTCTATTGTCCTGCCACTTGTGCTGGCTGTGGTTTTCCTTGTTGTTGCTCAACTGTTTATAACTTTATTTCTTGCAGCGAGAGTTTGAGAAAAATGTATACATATTTATACAACTGCTCGCTGCCAACAAAATATTTTCTTTTAGTAATTTGTATTTATTTTTTTCTACAACAGCTGCTGCAGCTGTTATTCTTAGAACACAACGTTTTGGCGTAAAATAGCAGAACGCAAAATGAAACAGAGCAAAATTATTTGGAACAGCTTTTGGCTCCCTACTGCTGTGGCCCTACTTCCAGTCATCTCGTGCCCTGTATTTATGTTGATAGCTTCAGCTGCTGTACTAAATCCTCACCTAAGACGTAAACGTGCTCAACACAAATTCTAAGCGCTTAGCGTAATCACACGAATTTGACTGGGTCCTGGGCCGTTTGTCCTTTGCCCACTATTTCCACTTTTAGTCTCACTTCTGCATCTTTGTATTGTTGTTTCACCTAAATTTTTGTGTGCTCTTGGTTTTTGTGGCGCATAGCATTCGGCTGGCTTTAGGCAGCTGGGAAAAACTCAGCTTATTGCTCACTCGTGCCACGCACTCACATTGAGAAGAATATTCATCTGTAGTGGCTTAAGCATTATGCAGCAAACGAAAATTACAAAAATGGAAGGGACTTCGATAATAGATATGCATACACTTTCTGAGCTCCGGCTTTCAAAACTACTGACAATTTGGTACAACTTCCTCAAAAAAATTATATTTCACAGCTCCATTTTGTTAGGAATTATAAAGCGACTACGCAAAGAAATAATTATATGATTAGATAAGGAAGAAAAAATTTCGAAAAAGTTCTTTAGAATTTCACAGAATAGTTCCGAGTATGATACGCGTGACCAAGAAATCTTCATAATAACTCATTAAAAAGTGACTTGCGTACAGCTGAGGTTGTCCAGCAAACCAAAATAAAATTCTCCTGTACGATAGCGAAGTATGGGGAGATACGAGACAACGAGAATAACCTCGCACCCCAACTTAATCCAACATCTTAGGAATTCATAGGAGAGACTTTAAGGGGACAGATACCTGTAAACGACCATATTTTCACAGATTTTCAATTAAATTATTTAAAATGAAGAAGTCAATATATTTTTTTCAAAATTGGCATACAGTTTTTTTCGAAATTTTACAGGTATCTGTCCCCTTAAGTTTCCCTTTTTTTCACTTTCACATTTTTCCCCTATCATTTCGAAGCTTAGAATCATTCGAAGATAATTTTGCAACTCGATGCGCCATTTTTTGGTACAGTGGGTTACTTTGAGCCAATCTACTTGTGTATGTTTCTGTGCTCTTTACCCATTTGGCGCAAATGTTTGCTTGTATGACTTCAAGTTGAGTAGGTTAGTGTTGCAGGTACACATGCTACACACACACACACATGTCTGTACCGCTTTCTTTAATACACACATGTGTGTGTATGCCAAAACCTCTGTGTTATTTAAGAAACTTAAATATTTTCCATGTAATTTAAATTGAAGTAATGCCCCATTACAGGCGATCCTCGGAGGCTATTCAGATGAAAAAGTAGCGAAAATTTCTATAGGAAAATGTAGACACCGAAAGAGTAGCAAAACCAGCATTAGCCAGCATTTGCCAGAAGAAATATGCAAATGGGGTGAGCTACTTATCCCATTTCCTTGCGTTCCACATGAACTGACCAACAACACTAGCAACCTTTAACTTGCTGTAACGTCGAGTGAGAACAACTGCTGCTGCTCATGCTGCTAGCGATTACTGGCGCTTTCACACACAAACTTGCTGCAGCTGTTCTCAACTGTTAAATATTGGACATTCATTTCGGGATAAACTCGGCTTAGGACAGCCCGTAGAATGCATGTACACACACACATGCACAGCAACAAAAATATAAGGCATGTGTGTTAGAACAATAGCAGAAATGCCTAGAAAAATTACGCACACATAAAAGTCAAATAGGATTTCTCTAGGAAAGTGGAGCAGCAAAAAGAGTGTGAAAAAATACTCAGCTAAGCGGCTAAGGCAGTTGAAACCCAAGCACATTTATGTCATTAGGAATAGCAAGAAATTTATATGGTCGACTAAGATAAGTTTGCGAAGTCACAAACGAGTTTCAGTTGCTGCTAATGCTGTTTGTTGCTACTGCAGCGTGTCTAAGTTATCGGTGTTGTATAGTTGAAAGGGACTAAAGCTTTATTTTTTCACATTCCTTTTTCTCAAATATTTCTTTGATATTTTTTTTTTAATTTGCATTTTTCTTCTCTTTTTAATGCTTTCTGGAGAGAACTTATGGCAGGCACAGATATCATTCTTCAAACGGGCGCACCATTACATGTAAATTTATACAGATTTGTCAACACAGGATGCAAGGAAATAAAATATGAAGTAATAAATTGGAAAACTAGCGACATTCTGCACTGAAAATCGTAGATTTCTATAGAGTCTTCAAAAATATTCGCACTTGCTTTGCCAAAAATAGCGCAAGATCTGAGGACTTTTGGTTAGCCGGCACGCAGTGTAAAAAAAACTTAGCTATATTTTTGATGAATGTGTGTGGAGTAGACCTAATCAGTTTCATTGAACTTCAGTGGGTTAATTTTCTACATTAGCCACATACGAAAGCTCGATAGATACACTTGGACTTTGTCATTGTTTAGTGGTCACCTTGGCAAAGTTATAGCCGCGTGGTTCCATGTCGAGTGATGCATGCAAGTTTGAATGCTGAATTCTTCTATAAATTGTCTTATTTGTAGGCTCGAGTATAGTTGGTTAGGTTAGATAGTTGGTTGCCTAGAGAGTGGGCTCACCTAGACGAAATAAGCTGGGTTCATCCTTTGTGATACCATTGCAAGAGGGGAAAAAGAGGTGAAGGAAAAAAAAAAACGATGGGACGAAAAGCAAAGGGGTGGGGAGGGTTGAGTATTTGTGGACTATGAACGGTGACTAATTTGCGGTTGTGTTGGGCTCTTTATGCTGCTGATGAAGTTCATCAGATTTTTGTTATCAAGACCTACTATATGAGCAGGCGCAGAAATGAAGTGAGAACCAAGATGCTTAAATCTTAGTCCCGCGAGAGCTGGACAGCTAAGGAGCAGGTGTCAATAGTAAAAAGTGATAGGTGAGTATAGTAAAAAGTCAAGAATAATAGAAACAAGAATTCACCCATCAGAGAGTGCTTGACGTCATATGAGTTTGTGCAGTGTTGCCAACCCTTAGCTCCTCGCAATAAATTCAGTGCTTTTATGTACCCAAAATGTGAACATTTTTGAGTTTGGTGTTTGTTTCTATTTTTAATTTAAAGCAAAAAAAAAGCAAAATTTTAAGTTAACAAAAAATTGTAGAATTAAAGAAAGGCTAAAAAGGTCACTCTCGGTTGACTGGTTGATTGATTTAAATGGTGATTCGTCCAGAATCCAACCAGCGTTTTCGTACGACTTTGTTGTCACATTCTTGTTTGAAGGTCACTCTAGATCTTCAGCTTATACTGAATAGATTTCAGTGGTATGGAAAATTTTTTAATTCTCATAAAATTGTATGTATTGAAAGTGTAAATATATCTGTTTGCTACTCTTGAGGTCAAGCAAGACAATTGGTTCTTCTGCTCTCAATTCTTCTTGGCATTTAAACACTTGTATGAATTTTCAAAAGCCTCTGAATTTAATGAATACCAATTAAAGCCGTAGAGGTGAAATTATGGTAGGTAGGTAGGTAAAATGGCAAGAGTGCCAAGGCACACTTCGAGTAGCACTTACCTGCCGTTTTGATACCATAATGTCAAAATGCAAAGAAAAATATTTTGATGTAGTGGAGGAGAAAAAAGGGATCTAGGCTGGAGAATTTCTTCAAGTCATCCCCAAAGGGCACGCTGAGGAATCTCAAGCGTCTAGCCGCCAGAGCCCGACATTTGAAGAGAAAGTGCTCAACAGTCTCTTTCTCTACAGGATCACCACAGCTTCTGCAATAGGGGTTGTACGGAATTCCAAGCTTCTCCGCGTGAGTGCCGATCACCCAGTGGCCAGTGATCACCGCAATGAGTTTGGAAATTGAGTGGCGGGGGGTTCCCATCACCTTAAGCGTTCTGTTTCTATCGTATTGAGGCCATAGTGTTTTTGAAATAGCACACGACGAGACAGACCTCCATCCGTCTTGCGCTTTTTTTTTAGAAAGAAATAGGGTAGTTTCCCTTTAACAACGGACAAAGGGGCACCGAGTGTCTGAAAGGAGGACAGCTGAAACCGATTCTGTCGACCCCTTCCTGGCACGCTCGTCAGGAATTTCATTTCCTTCTATATTACGGTGCCCAGGAACATAGATAAGGAAGATGTTTCCTGCTCGTTCGAAATGTTTGAGTTCCTCCTTACAGGAGTTAACCAGAAGAGAGCTGCAATGCGGCGACGACAGAGCCTTGATTGCAGCTTGGCTATCGGAAAAAATATTTCTGTCTCCCTCCAAGCATTTTGCATTACTGCAGGATCTTGAAGACCTCTGCTTGAAAAACGCTGCTCGTTTCCGGCAGTTTAAAGGAGACCGAAATGCTGGCTGATTTAGAGAAAAGCCCCGTTCCCACTCCAAATTCCATTTTGGATCCGTCAGTGAAAACAGAG
Organism: Anastrepha ludens; assembly: GCF_028408465.1. Classification (NCBI taxonomy): domain Eukaryota; kingdom Metazoa; phylum Arthropoda; class Insecta; order Diptera; family Tephritidae; genus Anastrepha; species Anastrepha ludens. The sequence goes on from NC_071502.1 coordinate 6,423,696, forward strand.
GTACCTATATCCGTGCCGACTCTCCCCTGCTTCCAGTCTTGCCTGCTCGGAAAGACAGCCCTAGCACAACTCTCAAATCCCAGTTTGCCGATGGAGAGGTCAGTGCGAATAACAGAAAAGGAAGGGGAGATCTGCTTCAAGATGCTACTATGTCCTACAGGAAATTGTTTTCAGAGTCCAAGTTCCTTCAACCTAATATCGTTCTGAGCAGCAACGGATTTAACCTGCAGGTTTACAGGAAGTAAGTGCAGAATTACGTTGAGCGCAGCAGTGGGGCATATTCTACAAGCACCAGTGATACCCACACATGCAGTTCTCTGCACTATCTCTAGTATCGTGGTATTGTAGCCCTTCTGAAGAGCTTCCCTCCAAACTAGGCAACCATATGTTAAAATTGGCAGATCCACTAACCTGTACATCCAAAGTAAGACATGTGGCTTGAGACCCCATTTTTTGCCGAACATATATTAGATTTACAGGCGTAGAAGGCTTTACTGGCCTTCTTAACTCGATTTTCTAAGTGCAGCTTCCAGTGGAGCTTGGGGTCAAGTATTAGAAGATACCTGACTTCCGATGCGAGTGTAAGACACTGGTTGTTTGGTCTTGGAAGCTTAAAAGGCGGAGGCTTGTATTTCCTGGTGTATAACATCAACTCCGTTTTGTCAGAGTTGACTCAGAGAACGCAACTGGCAGCCCAACTACTGAGTGGTAATTATGGTAAAAACCAAATACCAGACAATCTGCAAATATGGCGAACTTTTTTAAAAAGAATTACCTCATCATGGTGCATAACCTCAAATATATATTAGGAAAAAGTGTTCGGCCTTTTTTTAAGACATTCTTTTAATAAGTTTTGAATATAAGCAAAATTTCTGCAAACTCATTTCTTTCAATTGCACATACAATTTTACAACTGTACATTATTTAAAAATACGCACACAGTCAATCCAGTTGTCACACATACAAAGTTCTTTAAGTAATTCGATATCATGACGACCATCTCAAAAAAGTTCTACTTGACCGAGCGCTTTGAAGTTTGATACAAATTTTTTATTATATATTTGTCTATCGCGCCTGCCTCGGATTTTGAAAAATTTGAGTTTCAAGTATTTTTAAAAAATTTGAAAACGTAAAAAAAAGAGGGTAAAAAAAATGTTTTTTTCAAGTTGACGCCATTTTGTGATTTTGGTTTTTTTCTTTGATTTGGCGTAATCCTAACTAATGAAGAATTTTTTTAACTTGTTTGGTTTAGATCACTACAAGGATTGGAATCATGTCACCCATGGAGCACTGTTTTTTATGTAGCCCCCACTCCGCCGGCCTGTAATTCCACGACTTTTTTATTTTAATTATTTTTATTAATTTTGTTTTTGTACTTTTCCAATATAAATAAAATAAATTTTTTTTCCAATATAAAGAAAAACCATAAGCAAAATGGATAGTAAAACTCGGTTTAATTTTTTTATCTTAGTTTTAAAAATACCTAAAATTAAGGCGTCTAGACCAGAATACCCCCTTAAAGCAGAAGAAGAAGAGCAAACTTGGACAAAAATGCGAAGAAAGGATCACCACCTCATTATGCTCCCCATCGTGGTAAAAAGTAAGTCGAGAAAATGTAATGAAACAATTTGTAATTTTGAGATTTATTAAATGTTGAAAATGTTGGTGCAAAGGTTTTTAAAGTGAAATATCTTAGGTTTTCTTAACAATGAAAAAAAAAAATTTAATTTTCTTGAATACTTTTAGTGTATCTGTATAGAAAAGTATCAAATTCAAGAGACATGCACGCCAAAATACCGCCAAATTTTAATAAAACTTTTGTGTTTAAACTTAACCTCGAAGATTTACTTCTTAAATTTAAGGCCAAGACGCAATGTCTTCTTCTTCAACCAAACACAGACAATTATCACATTTTACTTTCTCTGCGTCAAGTGCAAATGGCTTCTGTCGAAAAAGCCAAAAAGTAAAAAGGAAAAAGGAATAAAAAATGTGTAACGGAACTGTAAAAGAGATTTAGTTTCAGCTGATGATTTTATATTTCAATAGACAAAGTAGTGCATTTCCACTTTTCCGCAAAAAAAAAAAACAAAAAAAAATCTAGAAAAGAGCGAAATGCAAGCAAGAATTTGAAGAATACTTAGGCGATAAGCTTGCGACGAACGCAGTGAGGAAATACGCTTACAGTGGAATATCAAAATGTTTCCCCGTGCGTCAGCCAACGCATGCCCCACTACGTATTTCTTAGCTGTGGCTAAAGCGACCAAAGCATCAGCCGACGTGTAAAGATGGAGTTGGAAACGTAGTTGGCAGGAAACATTAGAGCGTCTAGACACCTACGTCATGCCAAATGTGTATAAGAAAAGCGCAGCGGCAGTAGAGCTAAAAGGAGGCGCTAAGAGCTGAGCAGTCAAGAAGACGCCAAACGAAAAAAAATGCATTTTCGCCAAGGCAGCAAGGCTGTCATATGCATTTCCACACATTTTTGGAGATTTTAGAAATTTTTATTATATTTTTTTTTATTTGATTTTATCTGAATTTTTATTTCATTTTTCACTTTACTTTACATTGCGCATTCCTTGTGGTAGGAAAAGGAATTTTTTGTAAGTACCCAAGAGTCGAGATTCTGACTGCCAAATGCGAGACTTTCAACAGCTTTTCAATGCCAGTTCCTGTTCCTTTAAGCGTGTCTAACCTTTGAACTGCTTAATATGCTGAAAATTTCCTCTTTACAAGCATGCAATGATGTCACTTCCGCCACTTCAAAAACTACAACAACAATACCACTAATAACAGCATATTGGACCCTCAACTGTATGCTCCAAAAAATTTAGTTTAGTTCACTTTTCGTTTCGGTAGTAGTAAATTTTCCTTGCCTTCCTTCTTGTGTGCGCTTGTGTTTGAGCGCAGCTGAAGTGTGACAGCTGCGAAAGCAGGCAGGCAATGACAGACTTGCCAAACTGACTTGTCAGACATGGCCGTGCGTCAAAAGGTGAGCGAGCGAGCAAGCGAAAGCAAGTAAAAGGAAAACTTGCCGCCACATCCTTCACCAAAGTTTGCTGCCAACGACACACTCGACAAATACCTTCCTACCTCTCTGGTGAAGTGTTGTTTTGAAGGATTTATATTTAGCTTTTAAGTTGGCACAGCACGGCATGCGCCAGACGTAAGAAGGAAAGTGAAAAGAGAGTGTCGTATGGAGAAGAGTCAAAAATATTCAAAAATTGTCATTCGATGGCGGTAAATTTGTTCTAAGTATAGACATCGAGCGAGTGTGCAAATGTGTGTGTGATTGGTTTCCGGCTACAGGCATCACAGAGTGCCACGCACGCACATATGCATGAGTATACCCTGCAGAGAGTACTTATTTAAGGATAAAGAAATAAATTTGAGAATGGGCGCCTCAGTCCACAAATAAATAACTGGTTTGCGTTGTAAAGAGGAGCAGAAGGGCCTTTAAATATGACTGGGAGAGCTGTAAGCATTCGAATGTAACTCGAAAGGTTATGGGAATCCCGTTATGGAGCTTGCAAAGATTACTATTAATAAAAATAACAACAACAATATTTTGCGATTCTTGTTTATGCCCTGATAAAAGCGTTTCGTTTCAAAGGTAGTCATGAAACCCTTGCAAGCTTCATATTCAAATTTCAAATGACTTTTCTTTTTTTTAATTTAGAGTAAATTTAAAGAAAATATGACATGATTTAAAGCAAAGAGTTCGTGATGAGGAAAGGTTAGATAACGATTTTTAGTAAATTTTGGCCTAATTTGAAGTATTTATAGGAATTTTTTGATAGTGCTAACACGCTGAATTCGCCACCTGGAGGATTTAGACTATGCTGACGATATATCTCTGCTGTCGCATAAATATTCGCACATATCAAAAAAACTTCATGCGGAATCGCAAGCTCTTTAGATTTCCGGCACACCCCTGGAAGATGTAGATTAGTTCTGCTACCTGGGGAGCATTATCTCCAAAACCGGCGGGTCAGCAGCTGACATGCGTAACCGTATATCCAAGGGATGCGCTGCATTTGGCAAGCTGGATAAGGTGTGGAGTGCGTCTCACATCTCCAGGCATACCAAACTCAAGATTTTCAATGCCAATGTGAAATCCGTAGTTTTGTATGGGTGTGAAGCTTGGAGCATATCGGCATGTGTACTACAGTCACTGCAAGCCTCTCTTAATCGTTGCCTACGCTAGATTAGGCACATATAGGCCCCAGGTTATTAGTAACGCTGATCTCTGGATCGTGACCAAGCAAACACCAGTCCACATAGAAATTCATCGCCGTAAGTAGAAATGGATCGGTCACACGTTGAGAAAGCCCCACGATGACATAACAAGAACAGCACTGGATTGGAACCCCCAAACAGCAGCAGATGTGGGAGACCAGCCAATACGTGGAGGCGGCAGGTCGACGCAGAAGCAAGAAAAGCAGGCCGTGCGTGGAACAAAATTAAATGTTTAGCCTTAGATAAAATTAATTATAATTTGTTTATTGATGCGCTATGCTACATCTAGGAGCCTCGGGAAAATATATATAAATATATAAAAAGGCAATTTTTGCAAATGGTGGAAGCTGCTTTTACCAATAACTTTCAATCATAAAATTTATTCGCATTCATTTATTTTTTTTTTCTTTTCGTTTTCAACAAAAACGTTTGCTCATAAGCTACATTTACTTAAAACTGTTGTTTGAAAGTAATTCAATTGCACTAAAATATTACATTTAAGCTTGAAATAAAAATACTTTACCGAGGATGCCAGGAGGAAACTGAACCAAGTCATGTTAAGGACCCAATTCTGGCCTGGAACTTGTCAAACATAAGACCGAAGTAATCTTTGTAACACGAGCCAACATGCCACTCGAGTACAGCGTGCCATCGAGGACAGTATGCAACTAGGTGACCTATCTCTAGTAACTCAAAAAGCGGTGAAATACCTGGGCATTCAACTGGATTGCAGGCCTACGCTCTGGGCCCAGATACGGCTCGCGGCTACTAAAACAGCGAAGATCACTGAAATGCTGAGCAGCCTAAAGGCGAACATCGGTGGACCAATATACAGTAAAAGAAGGCTAGTTATGGTGACCACAAACGCAATACTGATGTACCGCAGTGAAATATGGGGAGCTGGGCTAAACTGCAAAACCACGCGCAAATCACAGGAGGTTGAATAACAAACAACGGCACTCAGAGTCGCCTCAGCCTATCGCACTGTCTCTGGTGCTACAGTTTTTGTGATAAGTGGTCAGATACCCGTTGACCTCATGGCCTGAAAACAAATGGATGTGTGGAACTCCAAGAAGAAATACGTCATCACTTGTATTGCGGAACGGAGATGCCAAACGATTCTGCCAAAGCCGATGGGATACTGAATCGAGTGGCAAATGGACGACGAAACACATTCCATCAATAGGCAAATGCGTCAAAAGGAATTTCGGGTAAGTAAATTACTTCTTAACTCAATTCCTGTCGGGCCACGAATAGGTACTTCCAGAAATACCTATACCGCATAGACTGCGAAGCACTGAACAGTGACGCCAAGCACACGATTTTTATGATAGTTGTGAGTGAAAAGAGATGCGGTGAGGGAGCAGATCGGTGACATCGCGCCGACAAAAGCGATATACAAGATGCTTGAACGTGAGGCTAACTGTAATGCGATTAAAAGATACGTTGAAGATGTATTACGAAAAAAAAGATAAATCTCGATGCAATACAACAAAGCGAAGCCTCACAGACAGAGACATCAGAAGGCGAGCATATACCAAACAGTTTTTCAAATAAATACTGAAAAATAGTTTATTAATAAACAAAAAGGTAGACTAAAATGTGAGTTTTATGGATTGGCCACACAATAAGAATGCCCAACGAAAGAATCCAAAAAAGGGTGTTTACTTTGCGTCCAATTGGAGGAAGAAAGAGAGGCCGACCAAGAAGGAGATGGTAGATGACGTAAAAGCAGACTTGAAAGCGACAAACGTTCGTAATTGGTGGCAAGAGAGCGACTGAATTGGAGGAGGATTGTTGATGAAGCGTTTAGTTCACAACAGACTGTGAAGCTAAGAGAGAGAAAGAGAGAGAGAGAGAAAATGTGAGTTCAAAAATTAAAAAATATCGGTTTAATTTAACAACTTAAAAATCAAGTCGCAAACATAAAAAGATCAAGGATTCGACTTGATATTGACTTTTATAGAAGTAGAGTTGATTCGACAACAATAACCATATAACCTAGCTTAAAACTTTGTGTAAAAAAACACCTCACCTTTTCATCAAATTCTCGCGAGCCACGAAAACATTCTAAGGCTAACAAAGCCGCAGCTCTCGAATTTGATAAGTATCTTTAACGAACATTGTCTGTTAAATATCTATGCCGTGAGACTTAGGATTACTTCAAGTCCTTTCTGCAGAAGCTGTCTGCAGGACCAAGTCGAATCATCGTAGTGCTTTCTTCTCAGCTGCTCTGCTCTCGTCGGGCAAAGGTTTAGACATCTGGGGTCTCCCTTTTTCGCTACACCTGCGGTTATTGCGGGTTTGAATATCACAAATCTGGTGAAATTCATCAGTACATTGAAGCGGTTAATACGAATATAAATCACCACTGGTCTTCATCCTATAATCCGGAACCCCTTCTTTCTTTTCTTCCATCTGTCTGAAGGCTTTCCTTTTCCTTTTTGGATTTAATGGTAACTAATTAGAAATGCCTGTAGGATTGCAAATGATTTACTTTTAATTGGCATTTCATTAGTCGCTGGTGGAATTTACTTCTGTCTTAATTATTTTCTCTATTCATGAAGCCTTAAAATGGTTAAAGATAAACAGAATATCATCAACGGATATCTGCATTCTATCAAACAGCCAAACCACCCTACGAGCCCTGGATGCATTCAAAACAACGTCAAGGAGTGTCTTACGTTGTCGCCAATCTCTAAATGAGATGGCCAAGCAATATCGTATAATCTTATGCTGGGTTCCAGGCCACAGAGATATACCAAGGAACTGTAGGGCAGACCAACTTGCAAGAGAAGGTACCTGTATGCCAGACATAAGTAACTTTATGGAGATACCTCCCGCAACTTGTAAGCTTCTCATTAAGGACGCACTAATCAGTTTTAAAAATCAAAGATGGACTAGCGTTAACACCTGTGAAATTACTAGGCAAACATGGCCAAGGCTAAATCTACGTCTGTTCAAGAGTATTATAAAATTGAGTAGACTTCAAATCAGAACCTTAGTAGGGGCCCTCACAGGACATTGTCTCATAGAAAACCATGCAACGAGATTAAGCGTTTACACGCATGATTTCTGTCGTAGCTGCAGGAATAAGTAGGAGTTGGAAACAGTTCAACACCTTTTTTGCACATGCCCAGCTCTAGCCAGAAGCAGAAACCGATTTTTAAAATCCTACTTCTTAACGAATATAGATAATCTATACCCTAGGTATCAAGAACCTTTTGCGCTTTGTCAAAAGCTCAGGGTGGTTTAATATAGAGAGGGAAATGTAGCTCAGCCCCCGCGGCTCACAACGGACCCATTTCGTGGTCTAACTGGCGTCGTCGGCTGCCAAACCAAACCTAACCTAATTAGTTTTGCCAATGCATTAAAAACCCGTCAGCGTGTTAATAATTTCTTGCTGGGTAGGTATATATGTATATAAGAAAGGCAGAGCTTAAGGTTGTGTAGACTTTCATTTTGGCTTGCGGGCAGGTATTTTAAAGTGTATATAATTAAAAGTTAACTTCAGCGCGTATCCTTGAATAAATACATACACATACTTGTGCAAATATCTATATGTACACCCATGAGTGCCTTTGCCAGCAGGCTATGTGTATGTGTATTAGTTTTTGTGCTTTCTTGCTTGTGACAGCAGGTAAGAAATTGAATGTCAGTTTAAGTTGACAGTTTCATTACCAGCACACAAACATTTAAATATTTTATATTGAAATATTTCACACAACCAGCCATTCGTACACACACACACCGAAACATTTCAAATACAAATGTAAGTATATGCGTGCTTGTATTTACATATAAAAGTACATACGACATCTATTTGCTATGACACACAATCTCCCGTATACCCTAAGAAAATTGCTCTGGCACATCACATATTTAAAAGTCAAACAGCTGAGCGAGTGATAAATTGAAAGTTTAGCTCACACGAAATAACAACAAATTGGGCGAGTTGAATGGTCTCCAATACAAACAACAATCAGCACTCACCTGCTGTTATGCTGACACCCCGCAAATTGGAGTAAATCATGCATTTTATGCTTAAGTAAAATTGTGTGCCAATAGTTGATTGACTGGCAGCTCCTCATGTGAGAGAAAAGAAAAAAGGTCAGAGAAGCGTAGATGCCCCTGTGCTGCCATGAAAAGTGTGTCAAATTTCATTTATTGATTGCACTTATGCTGGCCCTGGCTGGTGCTCTATTCTTTGCGTAATCAGTTCTTTGTGAGTGGCTATTGGTCTTTGATATTTTTTACGCTTCAAGGCTGTAAATCACGATGCAGTGTACTGATCATAGCTCAATTGTTCTACTTATCTGCCAATTTATGCATTATTTGAAGGAAATTTAAGAAATGCAAAACGTTCTAAATATCTAAATTCTATAGGGCATTATTAGGGAGTCATTTCTGATTAATTTGGTTCCACGGCGAGTTGCGCAAAGCTAAAGCGTCTTGGAGAGATTCACTGTTAAAGATTATTTAAAAAAAGGGCGTGTAGCGTAGTATAAATAACAGAAGTGAAACTTTCAAGGCAGACAAAGAAAATAATGAGAGAGAGGGAGAAAGAAATAGGCCCCAAAAATATATTTCCTACAAATTTGCACCAACAAACAAGCGCCTAAAGGTAGGCAGTGTTATTTCTCACTAGAAATTAGCAACCACAAGGAAAAGCTCGGAAAAGTAGCCTAAAGTGTATTTCAGATATATATAAAGGTATAGCTCTCTCTCTCCTTTTCCTCTACCTTAAATCTTTTCTCTCTCTCGCGGAACGAAAATGCCTAAAACGTTGCATGGCCTTGAAATTTTACTCTCCATTCTCGCTCGTCCATCGACGCCTAAGAAGTTCCACTTCAAAAATATATAATTTCTGCTTGCAGTCTGCCTTTGTTTTAAATGTAAGTTAAAACGTTCGCTTTTTGACCTGTCCATCGCCACTTTTTGCGTTTAACTTGGGTTTCTTATTCGTTGATCTCCACAGCGCGTCGTTGCTGATGGTGTTCGGTGTGAATATTCTACAGATGATGCGAAAGCATTTGTTGACCAAAGTTGTAGCCTCTGTGTGATGATGTTGGAGACCAGTCATGTTGTACGGAAGTCCAAGCTTCTGTGCATGAGTTCCGATCACCCAATGATCGGTGACCACCACTATGAGTTTGTAAATTGAATGGCGGGTTCCATAGCACTTTAAGCAAGCTGCTTCTGTCCTACTGAGGCCAAAGTGATTTTGAGATAGCGCACGATAAGATGGAACTCCATCTGTCTTGCGCTTTTTAAAGAAATAAATTGTGTTGTTTCCCTTTAACAACAGTTAAGGGAACACCGATGTCTGAGATGGGTACAACTGAAACCGGTTCTGTCGACCCCTTCCTGGCATGCTCATCCTCCATTTTATTTCCCTCTTTGTTCTTATGCCCTGGCACACAGGTAAGAGAAATATTTCCTGCAGGTTCGAGAGAGGAGATCTCCTCCTTACAGGAGTTGACCAGAATAGAGCTGAAATATGTCGACGACAGACCCTTGATCGCAACTTGACTATCTAATTGATTTACTTGCAAGATCTGTAGCTGAAAAGAGTCGTGGTTGAATTGTTATTAGCTGACCTCTACCGATTAAAAAGCCCAGATTAACGGCCAAGAGGGGCTTGCATTCCAAGTGCTTGGTAAAATTGGAAGGGAGCCATCTACTGATAGTCGTTTTAATAGGGACGAGTACTCAATTAATATTTCTGCTACCAACAACTTAATAGATTAAGGCGGGCGATCGACCAACCGAAAGAGGAATAGGAAGGATATTGCGTTACGTCGCACTCGACTTTAATCAGTCCAAACCTGATATCAAGCCATTTTCACATTCTTATGCATTTGCCCATTTCTTTGGAGGTACAAAATCGACCGGATGTGAGGATTGTGAAAGTGTCCTATTAAGTTGTTTATCAATAGAAACAAACACTAATTTGTGGCTACCAAAGCAGCAAAGGTCACGGGTATGTTAAGTAGATTAATGGCAAACATCGGTGGGCCAACACAGAGCAAAAGAAAGCTTATTATGGCGACCACAAACTCAATTCTCCTGTACGGCACCGAAGTATGGAGAATTGTGCTAAACTGCAAAGCGAAGCGCAAAGCACTGGAGGCTGTGCAACAAACAGTGGCACTCAGAGTTACCTCAGTCTACCGCAATGCCTCAGGCGCAGCAATTTTCGGACCGGCGAACTCATGGTCCGGGAATGAATGGATGCGAATGGGACTCCAAGAAGAAACACGTCATCAGTAGCTTCTCAGATCGGAGACGCCAAAACATGCTGCGGTGGCAAAGCCAATGGGACTGTGAACCGAGTGGCAGATGTACGGCGTAACTTTTTCCATCTATTGACAAATGGGTCAACAGGAACTTCGAGGAAGTGAACTACTTCTTAACTCAGTTCCATTCGGGAGACGGATACTTCCGGAGATACCTATACCGCATGGGCAAGGCAACGAATTCTAAGTTCATATACACTGAGCACTGAGTGATGACGCTGAACACTCGTTTTCTAGTTAATACAGATGGCTCGCGAAAAGAAAGTCTCTGAGGAAGCAGATTGGCCGCATCGCGCCGAGCAACATATTTAGCAAAATGGTCGAACGCGAGGATAGCTGGAACGCGGTAAAAAAATACATCGAGGACGTACTACGAAAAAAACAGATTGACTTCAACACAGTGCAACAAAGCGAAGCCGCGTAGATAGAGACACAAGAAGATGAGCCTATGGGATGAAAGCTGGCTAGAAATATGATGGACCAAGACGTGGGTGAATAGAATTGGTCCTTTATGGATGCTGTTGTGGGTTCTCCCGAAGTTATATACATAGAAAGCAGTTCCGGGAAGGGTGTCTCCTCAGAAGGAGAGAAGGAATCGTTTTAGGGGCCACACCACACGACACAGTTCACAACGGTCGCTATAAGTGCGGATTTCATCGTCTAAGTGAAGAGGAAATGTTATGAACGGTTTTTATTTCACCTGTGTAATTTTTTGGGTCGTTTAAAAGTTCGCGTGAAAATAAAAACCTTTTTTATTTTTCGACATATTCTCCTTTTAGACTTATACACTTCGTCCAACACTATTCTAGTTTGTTCATCCTTTCCTAATAATAGGATTGATCCAAATCTGAAAAGTAACGATTTATTTTTCCAAACACCTCCTCATTCGCATGAATTTTTTTCCAGCTATTTCTTCAAATTAAGGAATAAATAGTAGTCCGAGGAATCCGAGTGAGCAAAGTCTGGAGAATGGGGAGGATGTGGAAGGAGTTGGAACCCTATTTATATTAATTTAGCGACACATAACTTCTGAGGTGTGAACTGGTGCGTTGTTGTTATGAAGAAGGAAAATCACTCGACTTCTTCGAATCAAACGAATACCAAACACAAAGAAAAAATCGATCTGGGTGGACTTTGACGGGTGTTCTTTCAAGAGATGCTACTAACCAAGCCTAACCTCGATATGCGCCATCTCCCTGACTTTGTATAGATTTTTCAAAGACCCTCGTATATACCTAATTGAAGCTGTTACGCTGGTGGGCGCTGTTTCCAAAGTTCCTTAGCAGCAACATTTTCCAATAAAAAACAATCCTGATTTAAGCTGTTTAAAGAGCGCTTTTTTGCACAGCCGTTTTTGAATATTCATCCGCTTGGACATTGCGCAATTTATGTTTCTATGTATGCATGCGATCAAGCCACACACAAACATGAAATACAGTTTTTGCATAATCATAATGAAAATCTAGCTCCAACCGAAAAAGCTTAATATATTTGCTTTTTTTTGCTTTTTCCTCCCACTTTGCTTTACTAAACTTTGGTAAATTAAAAAAACGAACGTCACTAGTTTTACATTCACGAATTTTTAAAATACAAAACGAATGCATGTAACTTACGCTGCACCATGAGGAACGTAGCAAAAAAAGTAGAAAAGAGTAAACTGAAACCAAAAAGTACAAAAATTAAAAAAGTTTAACCAAAAAAAATCACACAAACACAGAAGTGGCAAGAAAGCATGTAATACAGCAAATTCTTCGGAATGAACCTTAAGTTCATTTAGCTTTGAGAACTACCTGCAAACATTGTGAAGCATTCGAGCACACGTGGGTGAATCCAAAGCTCGCACTAATACTCACAGTTATCAACACACAGAGCCAAGCGCACTTCAGCAACCAAATACAGCATAAACTCGTAAGCACTCACTCGAACTAGCGCCACCTGCACTGCTGCTTTGCTGCTGCTGCTACAATGTTTTTTGCCTCTACCACAGCCCTGCTGACATCTGCACTGGCTATCTGTTGACGTTTTTCGCGTTGCAGTTCACTTCGGTAGCATTCGCCTTCCGCTACCCCTACCATTTGCTGGACTAACTTTTTCCCAATGCCCAACTCGCTCTCTTTCCCTCTCTCCTGTGGTAAGCGAAATTTGCTTTTTCCCAATTTCGTCCAAATTTACATACACATGCATATGCAAATGCATATGAAATTTATTAACTGACATTGTTACAGAGCAGTACCAGCACAACAACAACAACAACAGCAACAGCACTGCCAACAGCAATGGCAACTAACTAAATGCCAACTACAGCATAAAGATGCTGAGCGATAGCAGTGGATAAAATTGGCGCATGCTTTGCGCTGTGTGGGTATGCATGTGTAGGTGTGTGTGTATGTATGTGTAGGTGTGTGTGTGGCATGTGGGATGACAGTATAACTATGCATGAAACGAGGAAAAAAATCAACAAAAATAGTAAAAATTGAAATGGAGTTGCATATTCAGTGTGCCAACTCAGCAGCAAATCAAGTCAGTCAGTTTATGCAGGTTAGTCTACTCAAGCGTTGCAGCTTTCTGGTGCTCTAGAGTACACAGATGCATACACATACATACATACATATATACATCCACACATTTGCATGTGTACTTTGATATGGTCGCAGTTTGTAGTTATCACAGCGATTTGCAATCGTCCACTTGGACCATGAATATTTGGCATAGATAAGGTGAGTTATTCTAAGTGGGTGGCAACTCCTTCTGGGTAAACAGAAATTACATGATTTACTGGCAAATTCGTTATCTATTTTTAGTTGTTCGGGTGAAAATAATGGAATCGTCTTGTGAAAGCAAACTGTTTGGAATGCTCTGCTTCTAATCTTTATACTCCAGCGCTCTGGTGTGTTCACGAAATGGTTACTTGCAGCAGCCTAATGTAATAAAGACAGATTTGGACATATGTACCTGTATGTATGTATGCTCGGAATGTTGAGGGGAATCGATTTAGATAAAATTAAAAAAAACGGCTTACGATTCCTGGTTTGTTGCGCTATTTTTTATGCCAGTGCAAATAAAGCCTGTTTAGAAATGAGTACTTTGCTTAAAAAAATGGTGCAAGTTGTGTTTTTTGTAACTCGTCATATGGGGCACTAAATCTGTTAAAATCACTTTTTGTACTTTTAATACTTGAAATTGAAACTAAGATTTGAAAACGGCAAGCCAAGAAGTCCCGAAAGATTGGTAACTCCTAAAACACTCAGGCTGAAAAGCCGAGGGTAGTCGAAGCTCTGGAAAGTAGAAGGTTTGATAGTCAAGGAGGAAAGGAGAGAAGTAACAGAAAGAAAGAGATAGGATAGAATAGAGACTGAGACAGAGACAAAGAGACAGACAAAGGGCTAGGGGAGAATAGAGACTGAGACAGAGACAGAGAGACAGAGAAAGGGATAGGATAGAATGGAGGCAGAGAAAGGGATAGGATAGAATAGAGACAGAGAAAGGGATAGGATAGAATAGAGACAGAGAAAGGGATAGGATAGAATAGAGACAGAGAAAGGGATAGGATAGAATGGAGACAGAGAAAGGAATAGGATAGAATAGAGACTGAGAAAGGGATAGGATAGAATAGAGACAGAGAAAGGGATAGGATAGAATACAGACAGAGAAAGGGATAGGATAGAATAGAGACAGAGAAAGGGATAGGATAGAATAGAGACAAAGACAGAGACAAAAACAGAGACAGAGACAGAGACAGAGACAGAGGTAGAGACAGAGACAGAGACAGAGACAGAGACAGAGACAGAGACAGAGACAGAGACAGAGACAGAGGCAGAGACAGAGACAGAGACTGAGACTGAGACTGAGACTGAGACTGAGACTGAGACTGAGACAGGGACAGAGACAGAGACAGAGACAGAGACAGAGACAGAGAGACAGCGAAAGAGATAGGATAGAAAAGAGACAGAGACAGAGAGACAGCGAAAGAGATAGAATAGAAAAGAGACAGAGAGACAGCGAAAGAGATGGGATAGAATAGAGTTAGAGACAGAGATGGCTAGACGTGTGAGAATTTTTCGAAGTCTTTGGAAAATCTGAAAATATCCTCCAATTTGAGAGAGTTATCCATTCTCATGGTATCGGAACTCAAAACACGTAGCCCTGTTCTAGCAAAGCCACGACACGCACAGAGAAAATGCTCAGTGCCATCCGGCTCCTCTAAGCAAGACAGGCAAATCGGATCCTCAATGATTGCAATGGTTGTGTTCTGTAATAATACCGACCATCAACCGAACGTCCTTTCTTCCAAACTTTAGAAGAAAGTTCGACAGTTTTCTGTTCAGGCTTGTCACAAAACACTTTTCAACTCTGCAGGGCTCTAGACTGGACCATCGCTCTTTATGTTAATTACTTATAAAATCGCTGATCAAATTCATGATTCTTGTAGAACTGATTCCGATTGTTGGTTCTGGTCTGCAGTTCATCTGCAATTTCATTCCCTTTAACACCGCATTGCCTGGAACCCATGTAAGTACAAAATTATTCCGCCTTGCAACTGATTTAAGCTTCTTCTTATATTTTGAACAATCTTTGAGGTTTGCTGTGCGTTCTCCAGGGCCTTCAATGCCGTCTGACTGACTCTCCTAAAGAATCCAATCTCTTTCCAGCTCCATCTCCTCTCAATTGTCTATTCTGCTACTTTCTGAGTAGCAAAAATTTCTGTTTGGGAAACAATTGCCATTTCTCCCATAGCATAGTGATACTTATTACTATCGTTTAAGTACCATCCGGCTCCAGACCCTATTTCATTCTGGGACCCATGCACTCTGGATTACTCCAAATGAAACTATAGGTGAAAGGTCGTCCTTAGGAGCCAAAAACAGTGCATACTTCTCAGACAGCATCTTCAAAATTTCTCTGTTTCCCGAAGTTCCATCATCGTAACAGAAACCGCCCTCGTGCATCCTGCTACATCTTAAGATCCACGGGCAGCAAATTATGCATAGCATTTATGGCATGGCCGGGAGTTGTACTCATGGCACCCGTAATGCATTAACACACACTTCTTTGCAGTCTGTATAGTTCCTGACGTGTGGACTTAGTCGTGGTCCATCGCCAACAAGCCATAGAGATATAAGTGATGATTGGTCTGATAAGTGCTATGTATATCCACAGGACCACAGCAGATTTCAGATCACAGGATTTACCAAAAGCTTTACGACCTTGTGGAAAAATCTTTTATGTGCGATCCAGCTTCAGCGAAACATTTGTCTTTCAAGAAGAGTTTCTTATCCCAGATTACACTTAGGTATTGAACTTAAAGAACAGCAAGACTGAGTGTCATACCTTTCAGTTCTGGACTAAGTTCATCCAATTTCCGTTTTCTCGCGAATAAGATAAACTACTTAGTTTTCTTGCTGAGAATAATATTGACGACCTGACTGGCAGTGATATCATAAGAGTCATCTCAAGCAAGAACGGTGACAGGATTATCGAGCTTTGTATAGAAAAAGCCAATCTTAGAACCTATTAGCTCCTAAAAAGAACTTACGTTGCTTACCCGCTTGTGTAGATTTCTACTCATATGTGATTTGGGATAGAAGTTACAACAAGCTACCCAGCAACACCTCTCCCCACCCTCTCCCGGCATCCCATCGGTCTTTCTCTTTCAGCTCACCTCTTTCATAATGGTATCACAAAGTACGAATCTTTCTTCGTCCAAGTGTGCTCATTCCCTGGGCAACCATACCAACCTAACCTAAACTACAACAAGTGACGAAAATAGTGATCTGGTCACACAGATTACCAATGCCACTAGAGTGACGTCACCAACATCAGCTGATATATCCGAATTTGCTGTGAGCAAAGTAGCGGTACCGTGATAGGCACCACCTCATTATTCTCTCCAGCGTCCTAAACGTATTTATAGGCTACCCAAATTTTGCATATTTTAAGACGATTTGAAGCAATCACAAATTTCACATTTGGAGGCTTCTACGTCTAATATAATAATACAGCTTCAATATATTAGCTTGGGGAAAAAGAAACTCATTATTTTTGCAAATGGTTTGCAGCTGTTTTATGATCGACGTTTAGCTCCTGGGTGATGCTATGACTACTAACGTGCCGATCAACTGCGATTATTTCTGTGATTTTATCGACATTTTGGAAATTATCGACATTTTCTTTAACATCAAAAGTACCTGAACGGAATCGACGAACCCAAATTGCATGACATGAGCTGTTACAGTATCGGCATTATAAACACAAGGCCGGGTCGATTTGTGGGGAGGCAAAAAAATCGCCCATTGCTCTGTGAAAATCGTATTCTAGGGATCAAAATAAGAAACTATGCCGAAGGAACTATACCTCTAAAACGAATTCTGATGTCCACCAATTTGGGTCGAACTTTTTAGTTTCTTTTCTTATGTAAAGGCCAAAAATGGTGATATTTTGAAATGATTGTATGGGGAACCCCCCAGGGGAGTTCCAGGGGGTGTGCCACTGGCATGGGTGGATCGGCCGTTCAAAGTTAGTGGGGGTCGGTCATGCATTTGGACTCGATTGGAGCACTCCAAAGTCAAAGTGGGATTTTTCGTTCGACCCAAATTGGGGGACATCAGAATTCGTTTTAGAGGTATGGTTCCTTCGGCAAAGTTTCTTATTTTGATCCCTAGAATACGATTTTCGCAGAGCAATGAGCGATTTTTAAATCGACGCGCCCTAATAAACACCATTCATAGTTTCAACGATCGGACTACATTTTCGCTTTAATCAAAGAAAAACTGTAAAATGTACCGAATTCGAATTTTCGCTTTGTTGACTTCCATTGTTAACACCCTGTAACTCACAGCTGAATCGAACAAACAAAAAACAGCAAAATAATTCTTGTAGTGCGAATTGTCGTCTTGACAACGAGCATAAACTTTAAATTGTTTGATAGATACTTATGAGATAGTCGTACAGCTGTCTCTCGAGAGAATAGTGGATTTCTTATGCCCCGAACGAATATAACTTTCCCCTTAGTACTATTCAGTTTTATATTGAAAGTACGCAAATTGTCGCGCTAAACTAAATTTTCCTGCAAAATTTCACGCACATCCCACCTGGCCAACATTTTTTGCACCGAAATAAGCAGCCGACGTTAACATCATACACACACAATCAAACAATCAATAACATCACATTCACACACGAGCAAACAAACATTCACATACAGATAAAAGTTAATATATGAACTCCAAATACGGCTATATTGCCAGGTAAATATGGCTGATGCTGCAAGCGAGAAGACTAAATTTTTTCCGCATCACATCAAAATTGTCTGTTGCCGTAGCAAAAATGGCCAACGTGCTGCGCTGCGCACGTGACATTGACAAAAGATGGCAAATTGCGTGAAAAAGCAAAGGAATGGGGCGGCAGTAAAGCAATGTAAACGTGTTGGATACATTTTTTTCCTCTTGCTACCTTGGCGGTTGGTGGCGGGCTGGAGTTATATTTCGCTGCGTACTGCTGACGTTCCTGCTGCCACTCTCACAGCTGCCTTGTCGCAGTAGCTTCCGTTTCCGCTATGCATTGACTCACTGACTGACTTACATACATTCAGGCGCATAAATACAAGTACCTGCATTCTGACAAACAAAGACACAAGCACGCGTGGAACCACGTCGAGCGCAGAAGTTAGACAGCTGTCGTTGACTGTTGCCGCGATTTGGCGATTACCAACACCGTTGCTGGTAAATTGTGCTGCACACATGTAGAGTGATACACGCATATACATATACATACATATGTACATATATCTATATGTAAGCATATTAGCACATAAGCATTGATGCTGTCATCTTTCCGTGTTGGCGGCGCTCGGTGACTCGATTTCTTCGCGCGCCCTCCCGATGCTTGTGAGCAGGCATTTGCGCCCGTTTCCTTCATTGCCGACATTCTTTCATTCATGCTCAAATACACACTCACACACACACACATACATATGTTGCACATAAATAGTTTGTTATTGTTGTCATTTCATTTCACTCTATCAACAATGCTTTCGCTGTGCTTTTCCTGCATTATTTCGCTCACATGGATTTCGTGATTTTTTTTTGTCGCCACGACTAGTATTGCTATTATGTTCGTTGTTTTTGTTGTTTTAGCTAGCGAAAATGTGTCACAGGAATTTGAAATGAGCAGATTTGGCATTTAAATGGCATGCATGCATGCATGGCTTGTCGGCGGCGGCATTCGAAGCCTGCTAGACGGGCATCCGATGAGGCAGTCAGGCGGGCAACGACAGAACAGTGCGCCCAATGGCTGTACCCACCGCAACCGCTCGCATTGCCATGTGCCATGGTAGCGTGAAAAATTATAGTGTGATTTTAGGCGCTCAACGGAATATTCAATTATGCGCCTCCGTGCAGCAACAGCAATTCAACATTCATTCAGCGACACTCAAACATTTACAATATTCTACGTGAGCATCTTCGTTGACGGCGACAATTGCAAGTTTTCGAATTCAATTATTTAGATATCCGGGTATGTACATAGATAAATAAATAAATATATAAATTCGCGTGTGCCTTTCATTGCCTAGGGGGACAAAAAATGACAGCAAAAACGCCAAAATATATCGTCGGTGGAAATAAATATTTTTGATTGCAAATCGCTTGCGATACTTTATTCTACCACCCCGACTAATGAATGGCGTTTGGGCGCTTAAGAACGCAAGTGAATGTTTAACAGAATAAGAAATTGCGAGAATTATGAAGCCAAGTTGAATTTCTAAGCAGGGTAAAATTCACTAAATATTTGTTCGTGAAATTTCATTATCTGTTGTGTATGTTGCTGATGTGGTGACGTATGACTTGATGAAAAACAAATACATAAAGAAACGTTGAAAGCACAAAACGAATTTACAAAAAAAGGAAAAATGTATGGAAAAAATTATGAATGGTGGTTAAGTTTCAAGGGCCGGTATTGATTTTGAATAAAATACCACTTTTTTAGGAAAATATTATCGTTTCTCTTTATTGTGATAGTATTGGTGCGGCTCAATTGCATATAGAACAAAATATTGGCCAAATGACTGCCCCAGCCTCGGCGGCACACCTCCAAAAACCACCAAATGCAAATAGTTCCTTATCTAAATGGTGGTTAAGTTTTAAGGGCCGGTGTTGATTTTGAATAAAATACAACTTTTTTAGGAAATTATTGTCATTTTTCTTTATTATGATAACACTGGTATAGCTCAATTATGCGTGGAATAAAATATTGGCCAAATAGCCGCCACGGGCTCGGCGGCACACCTCCATCCGATGGTCCAAATTTTCGATGACGCTGAGGCATAATTGAGGTTCTATGCCATTAATGTGCCGAATTATCTCATCCTTTAGCTCTTGAATTGTTGCTGGCTTATCAATGTACACCTTTTCTTTCAAACAACCCCAAAGAAAGAAGTCCAACGGTGTCGTTGACGTTTAGGTGTGGTTCCTATTCAATATCAGCCCTTGAAATTCAACCACTCTTTATAAAAAAATAAAAAACAATATTATTATAAAAAAATATATAATAAAAATATAATAATTTTCTTTTAAAGTATTTTAAGCCTCGAACTCCCCAATAAATTGAATGTCTTTTGTCTGTTTGGTATGAAAGGGCTAAAAATACTTACAATGGGTGGTTATAACGGGTTTCAATGTACCCAAAAATATTAATCTGAAATTTTACTACAAGTTTCTTAAGACATCAAAGCTCAAAACTCCATTTAAACACCAGAAATAAGTTAAAACGGAAAATGTGTTAGGGCTGCTTTCGCTAGTGTGTCACGAGAATAAGAAAATGTTTTGGTAAAATTTCTATATGCCAGTTGCACTTTTTTAATTCATATTTAACAAACTTTGATGAAATACACCAGTAGTCTATGAATTAGCAACTTTTATAAGAGAAAATGTGTGACACTAATGGCACACGGCACGATGTGATTTACCACAAACTAAACTATGCTGCGTCTGTCTGGTTGCCTGCAACCAGTGATTGGCAGCGGTCGAAGCTACAGACCTGCCAAAACACTACCATAAAGACTGCGACAGGATGTCTACTGATCTCCCCAACACAACATCTTCATGATGCGGCCCATATGCTACCTGTGACGGAGCACAATAAACTACTCAGCAAGCAGTTCCTGCTAAGGTGTTATCACAGGTCTCACCCATGCAGACACCTGCTTGAGCCTGAGCCACCTGTCGAGTATGTCAGGAAGCATTTCCTCAATTACGCGGTCGAGATCCAGGACAAAACAGATCGACAACTACTGGATCGGACAGTGTGCAGACAGACAATCAACGACATTCATCGGGATACTCTTACCACCTTCTTAAGCTCCCGACCCCCGAATGCCGTTATCGGAGTCCAACCACATCCCATTGCAGAAGAAGAGCTCCAACTTCCCCGAGAGTGCCGCCAAACTTTGTTCTTTGCAGGTTAAACTCCTACTTATCCAGAATTGACTCCGACATACTAAACATATGTCCGGCATGTGAAGGCACCACGCACGACACTCACCGCCTTTTCACATGCTCCATCAAACCCTCTCATCTAACACCCCTCTCCCTCTGGACCCAACCTGTCGAAACAACAAGTTTCCTGGCCCTACCATTAAATGAGCTAGACGAAGACGACCGGTGATTACACTATACTGACTGAGCAAAGTTAATGCTACAACAACAACAACAACATGTTATTTACCACCAAAGCTTAAAACTCGACACTAAAATTTAGAAGTGACTCATAGGCATTGCTGCATTGGACAGGAATGATAGCTAAAATCTATAAATTCGCCCAAAAAATCTCGCCAACAATGTGGCGTAACTCTAAAAAGGGTTATAAAAATAAATGCCTACATTCAAAATAAACCGATTTTTATTTATAACCACAGACTCGTAGTGCACCAATATTCGTCTTGTGAATGCCTATACCTCGCTGGGCTGGAAAAGCAAGTTGACCAAACGCCACTGCACCGATCAGTTGAAAATTAAAAAAAAAATCGAAAAACCTATATTAGGCAAAGCTATAGTAGTTTACCGGCTGCACTTGGCCGATTATAATATTAAGTCGTTTGACTTTGTAACCGAACGAAAATCAGCTTTTAGTTCAAGTTTATCTGACTTCCAAATTGATGGCAAAGTTTATGAAATTTGTAGAGAGTATAGCCTCAGCTTTTGGAAAAAGAAATATGAACAAAAAATTTTGAAGTAGCGTTTTCAAAAATTGCAATAAAATTTCTTCCACAAAAATGTTGAAGAAAATTATAAAATTGTTATCCAAAAAAAATTTTTTGAATTATATTTTGTCATAAAAAAAATTGTTAAAATGTAAACAGAACCAAAGATATTACACTTTAAAAACTCTATGCTAAGATTTTCCACATAGTAAAAAGAAACGCAAGACTTTTAATTTCATCGTATTTGTAAACTGAAACTTTTCATTATCCTCAAGTTTTAGCGGTCGCCGTTGCCGAATGGTTTGGTGACTGACTGCCATTCGGGAGTGCATAGGCTCGAAGAAAACAGCCTGTACGAAACAGGAAAATTTTGGAACAAATTTTTTCTAATAGCCGTCGCCTCTTGGCAAGCAATGGCAAGCCTTTAAGTGTATTTCGGCCATGAAAAAGCTTCTCATAAAAAACCATTTGCCTTTCGAAGTCGGCTAAAAACATCAAGACACAGCCCACAAATAGGAGGAGGAGCTCGGCCAAACACCTAACAGAAGTACTAGGTATACTATATACCTATGAAATGCGACTGTCTTCAATTTCAAACGTTTATTAATAAAAAATGGTTACAATTTAATCTTCAAAATAATAGCCATCGCTAGCGATACATTTTTCCCATCTCTCAGGCAATTCGTGGATGCCGCGCCAAAAAAATTGGACGTCTTTGGCCGCAAACCAATCATCGAGCCATTTTTTTGGCTTCTTCGTGAGAATTGAAGCGCTGCTCGGAAAGTGCGTGGCCCATCGATGCAAACAAATGACAATCGGAAGGCGCGAAGTCTGGTGAGTAAGCCAGTATGCACCAGCGGTTCCCAATAGTACGTCTCCACCAATTCCCGGGTCGCTTTTGTTCGATGTGGCGGTGCATTGTCATCAAGAAAATTATCAAGAAAAATTACTTTGTGGCGCCGGTCGGCATATTCTGAGCGTTTTCGGTGCACAGCGCTGTTGAAATCGGTCAATTGTCGTTGGTAGCGTGCACCGTCAACTGTTTCATCTGGTTTTAATAGCTCGCACCGAATCATACCACGCTGATCCCAGAAAACACACAGCATTGCTTTGCGGCCGAAGCGCTTTGGTTTGGGCGTTGTTTTTGGCTTGTGACCGTGCGGACCATACGATCGTTTACGCTTGGGATTGGAGAAATACACCCATTTTTCATCACCCATAACGATTCGATTCAAAAAAGACATTCTTTTGAACTGGGAGAGCGGCATTTCACAAGTGGTTTTTCGGTTCTCAACGATGTGCGCAAATCGTAGTTTGAAGGCACTAAATTCGACATTTTTAAGAGCGACAAAAATTAATTTTTGTATGAAATGTATCAAACAACGAACTGAATATTGTTGATACATGACAGACGAAAAAAACAATACATTTGGGAAGGTTTAAAAATACTCCTAGCGACATCTATGGACTAATAGCTGAAAGTCTCATTTCATAGGTATATACTTCGTCTTATTTATTTTTATTTTTTATAAATAAAGGAATTTTCAGAAAAATTTACGACAATGTAAAAAACACTTGGATCATTTGACATTGAAATGCTCATTAAGAACTCGAGAAAATGTATCCTTATATGAAAATATGCAAGACAGAAACGCCGTTTGGCTGATAAATTGTAGCCTTCTGCGAGGCCCATATTTTTATTTAGTTAGTTTAGTAGTTTATAATTCAAAATGATTCTCTTCCATTATTTTCACCGGAATTCACATGAGGTTTCGTCAAAGTATTCCAATAAAATATGGCATTGCGTTAAAAGCATTAAATGAAAAAAGCGCAAATAAATCCTTTATCGTATAAAAGGATTTTATGCCTTAAAACATTACAAGATCTAATGGACAACTAATCTAGAAGGCAATCAAAAATGTGAAAAGAACGCCAGACGCTGAAGTACCTTTCCTGATATAAAAATCAAATTCACTTTCGCATCCTAAATAAACAAACTGAAATTACGCGGGTGTCTGCGGCGACCTAACCTTCATACGACTGACTGACTAATTAGGTGCGCATATGTTGGCCACCCCGCCCCGTACTTGTTAAGTGATTTATACACAGACTGCCGACACGCTCGCACCCACAACCAACCAGAAGCTGATTTAATTCGCTTTTACCCCTGTGGTGCGTGTTGTAAACACGCAACGGTACAGCCGTTTATTGGATTAACATATTTTCTAAGTGACTGGTGGAGCAATAACCGAAGCGGAGAAGTCGCGCAAAGCACAGGAGAAAATAATAAAAGTGAAACAGAAATTAAAAGAAAATAATGCAAAGCGAGCAAGGCGAGGACAGAGAGGGGAAAAATATAAATAACAAATACGTAGTGAAAGCACCACAGCCAGCGCAGTGACTGTAAATGTTGCTATTTGTCAGCATAGAAAAAAGTCAACGTCGTTTTGAGACAATGTTGCTTGGATGGCGCGTCATAGTCACCAGCCGTCTCGTCATGCGCTCACGCTTTGTGTCGCCCTACAACCTTTTGCCACACTGTCTGCCAGAGTGTCTATTTTTTGCGCTGTCTGCCTAGTCAAGTGGCCGGGTAGGCGTGCAATGACCTCAGCGGACAAGTCTGTACGTAAAGATAAATAAACAAATACACTTACACACACACTGATTTACATATTTTATTATCATATGTATGTATGTGTTGAGCTTTGCTTGCTCTCCCTATACATTTATAAAATATATAAATATGCATTAGGGTTGCAAACAACGGCGTTACTTGCTAGGCCCGGAAAGGTGGGTTATTACCGGGAATATGGATTATTTTTAATGTAATTTCGGAGTGCCAGAAATACAAAATACGTTCAATGTAGTTCCAAGTTCTTGAAATATGCAGACATTTTTTGTATGTTTCCGGGACATGAATCTTCTTCTCTCAACTCTTCTTAAGATTGAACACCGTTTTACACATTTTAAAAAGCGTTTGAACTTAATGAATGCAAATTCAAACCATAGAGATGTAATCGTTTCTTCCGGTCATCAATTCTTAGTGGGACATAGTAAAAATAAGCAAAAAAAAAAATACCAGGAAATACTAAAGAAACCGTAATGACATTTTTATAAAAAGATTACCTTATTTTGTTACATAACCTCAAATATAGGGAAAAAATCGTTCCCTTAACAAAAGATTTTCTCTTAACAAAAACAACTAATAAATTAAATTGTACATAACCAAACAATTTGTAACGCATACAAAGTTCTTTAAGTAATTCAATAAAATAGTGGTATTTTATTTTCTTTAAATGGGCATTTTAATGCGTTTTTATATCCAAAGCTAGGAAACACCCCAGTAGCGAGAGAGAAGCAAAAATGCTAATTCAAGTTACGAAAATGATAATCTGGCCATACTGGTGCTAAAACGACGTAACTCATTGTCAAACTCGCTGAGCGCAAAGCAACGGTACCACGATAGGCGCCATCTCATTATTCTTCCCATCATGTGTAGGTCTAATTGTTGGAAAGCACCAAATGCTCAATAAAGAGTGTAAACCCCAATTAGATGTATATACGTGGCAACCTTGCCACTAACTTATAACATAGAGAGTCAAAGCTTCTCTCAGTATTTCCAGTACCTACATTGTTTGTATCTAACAAACTTCCATCAGATCTACCGCTATCGAGTCTCGACATTCAACTATTGATGGGCCACGCAATGCTACAGCAAAGGTATGAGCTTTCATCTCAGATGAAACGCAAAGGGCTCCCACGTGTTCTCGCAGAAAAATCCACCCGTTTACATATGGCAGATTAGCATAAAAATTTACAATCAGCTGTCAATACAGTTTTGCAAGGTTTTTCATTGGTTTGGTAGAATATTTCAGTGTTTTTGGTTACATGCGTACTAAAAATGATCGATAACACAGGAAACACAGAGTTTTACTGTTAAAAGTATCTTCAAATGTAAGATTTTTTCATAATTTCGTATTCCGCTTTTTAATTACGGATCGAAAAGTAGATAATCTAATTATATGTGAACCTAACATAAGAGGAACGATTTGTAGTACGTAAATATGAGTATTTACTTTTCTCTATGATATAAGCTTTGTGCATAAAAAATTTCCGCTTCCTTGATTTCCTTCCACTTTTATCTAAAAACACGAAAAAGAGTCTAAGAAATCGTTGATTTCAATTTTGTTTTGAATTCTTGTGCTAAGGATCCCGGGACTAGCATCACTAGTATATATTTACATAAAATGCAATTATGCTGGCAAGAGTGCACTCTGGGGAGAAATCCACTTAAATGAATAACACAAGAAACATAAAAATAGCGCAAATAGTGTGTGCGTGCAAAAAATAAATAGCAAAGAATAAAAAATTAAATAAATCAGATAAAATGTCTCAGGAAAGTCAAGCAAATAGTCTAGCTGACATTAGAAAAATGACCAACATCATTATTAGCATTTAAATGAGTTTAGTCAGGTTTGCTACAAGTGCTGCCCCTATATTATAACTGCTACTTCACCTTTCCCCACTCTCTCTCTCTCTCTATCTCTCTCTGCCCCACTACGTTGTGTTGAGTGCTGCGTGATCTGCAAATTTACTGTCGCCTGCTAACAAACTGCCGCCATCTATCGTGTCTATTTCTCGCACTGCAGCCCATTCATCTCCTGAACTGCCACCTCTCATTAGCTCACTCTCTTTCGCCATCGCTCAGCATGCAGTCATTGACTGTCTCCCTGCTGTCTCCCTTTTTGGTGCGCCTACGTTGAGTGACTTCCTCGCATTTATTTTCGAGTTGATTGCTTCGCAAACTTTCACTGTCATCTGCTGCATGTTGATGTGTGTCTCAGTGTGTCTGCGTCTAGTTGCCGCAACATGTTGTGACACATTCAAAGGCACTCAACATCAAATGTGCTTGCCTCACCCACCACCATTCACCTCTCTACTTTCATATACTTGTAGAGGTATCTTGATCAATCTTTCTGCAAAATATGTTTAGTTTTAGTTGTTTACTCGCCTTCAGCAAACTGTCTCGTTTATTGCCTTGTTTCACTGATACTGAGTTTCAGTTACCGCTGGTATTGTCAACTTTGTTGTTATTCCTCCTACTTTTGCCTGTTAGTTATTTCTAAACTACATACACATGAATACCACCCCTTCCCGTTGTGAAAATTTTTGTATTTGATTTATTCCACTGTACTTTTTTAGTTGCCTTCTTGCCATTACTTTGCTGGTTATTTTGCTATTTAATTAATGATGGCCGGAATTCGAAATTCATTGCCTCCCTTTTGACTTTAAGTTCGTTTACTATTTTCAGCATTATTGTTCTACCTCTGACTTTGACATATGTTTCTGTGTGTGGGTGAGTTTGCGTGTCTTTACTTTGTTTTATCGCACATTAAGTACTGTGTGTTTATTTAAGTTAGTTATTATGATTTGAAGATTGTGGCTACATCCGGACGATTAATTACTACCAAAAACGCAATGGTTAGACGGCCCAGACAAACGTGATTGTGAAGGTAGAAAAAAAAAGCACGAAGCAAAGTGAAAGTGAAAATGAAATTAGAGTAAATCGTACCTTTTTTGTATTAGCAAATTATCAAGATTTCATTTCAGCAACTGGTTCATATCAAATTTAAGCAAAGGAAGACTGCCCAGCCAGACCTTGACACTCGGCAAACTACGACTTAGACTACTTAGTGAAGGTCAGCCACAGCGTTTGAAGTTGGCCAGCGTTAGAATATTAAAAATAAGCAGTACACTACGGGGTAGTCGAATCAAAGCGGCGCTTTAGTGCCACTTGAGGAGTGCCTGACTGGCAGTGATCGGGCCCTAGAACAGTGGTAGAGTCACTAAACTGCTGATAAATGAAAAAAAATGTGTGCGTATTTATGATTAAAACCAGAATACAGTAGGAAGCCCAATGGATATATTTTTTTAGATTTTTACATGGCCGAAATTTTCGGGATCTCATTATTATAATCTCCGGATCGCGTTATTAGTCCTGGGGTATAGAAATTATTAATTTATTTCATTAGTAATAAGACAAAGGATAATCGGTAATTCAACTTCTGCAGTCAGGGATCGCATCAACACCGTCAAGAAAACATATTATGCCCACCTTAACTAATTCAAGTCCCGGCTCTTGTCTAAAACTACAAAGCTAACTATGTACAGGACCTTTATCCGACCAATTTCAACGTATAGATGAATGATGGATAGAATGAACTCTCAAAGTTGCTGACTGCGCGCTGATTGCTAGCATGGAAAGAAGAATTTTAACAAAAGGTTTTTGACCTAATAAGAATGGATGATGGTGTCCCTATAAAATCCAGTACAACTCCGAATTAAGGGGACCCGGTGGTCTAGAAATTTCAAAAAATCGATTTTTTATTTTTTCGATATTTCATAGTATCTTAAGAATATACTGACGAGATTTTCATGCTCAAACTCCCAGTATTATAGCTTCTAAAGCCCATTACCTAGGTAGAGAGTGGTCCGCGCGCTCCTGTACCTCCAACTTTAAACTCATTTATCTCGAAACGACTTCTTTCAGCACGGCGGGGATGAAAACAAAAAAACTATTCAACCGAATCACTTGAAATTTGGATATGTTGATCACAACATGTATCGTCGGAACTAGAATCATAATTTTATTTAAATAATTTTCTATTTTTTAAACTAAAAAACTGGTGAAAAAACCCGATTTCACCAACTTTTTTTCAAAAGTGCGCCATTTTGTCAATTTTTAATTTTTTCGATTTATTCTAGTTTGGACTATAACTGCACTCTTTCTGATTAAGAATCTTCTTGAATTTTGTGTTTCAGATGAGTAGAAGTCTCGAAATCATCGTGAACAAATCGTGAAAATAGGTGAAATTTTCGTGCTCTAGACCACCGGGTACACTTAAACGATTTCACTCAGAACGAGACAGCTGTGCGTTTTGTTAAAGCGCATCGCATAAGATGGCTTGATCATGTCACCCGTATACCTGCTGACTGTGTCGTGAAGAAAGCCATGACAGGGAAGCTAATGGGTGTAAAGGTCAAAGGCAATTCGAGGAACCGTTGGATAGATGCAATAGAAAACGATCTCAAGGGCCTCCGAATACGTAACTATGAAGAAAAATCCCAAGATCGACCGCTTTGAAGGAGCTTTGTGAAGGAAACTTTGCTGCGCCCCGTTTGGAATGCTGTGAAAGAGGAAGGCGAAGCGTGTACATGCCAAGTTGTTCAAAAAGTGTCAACTGCCGCTCTGACTCAACTATCTTGTGTTCTTTTTTTGTTTGTATCTATGATTAACATTCCTACCAAAATCGTATCGCCATTGCTGGACCTTTGTAACAGTTACACCGTCTTGCAGAAATATGCCTCTTTTTTTTTTTTGAAAAAGTTTTAAACTGATCTCCTCCTCTCTTTTGTGTCATGATGTTGTCACAGAACTAGCGGCAGCTGAGACTTTATGGCGCGACGAAGAGCTCCAACTTCCCCGAGAGTCCCGCATAACCTTGGCACAATTACGTTCTGAATACTGTAGCAGGTTAAACTTCTACCTATTCAGAATTGACCCTGACATACTAAACATATCGCACCCTAAATACAAAAGGGGCACAACTCAAAATTTTCCACACTCGAGCTTGACTTGTTTACAGTAGCACAGAAAACAAACTATGTGACATATCACGCTGAAATTTGCCATGTAAGCTTATAACAGGCACCCCGCACGACACTCACCATCTTTTCACATGCTCCATCAAGACACCTCAACTAACACCCTCTCTTTCTGTACCCAACCTCTCGAAACAGCAAGTTTCTTGGGCCTATCGTTAGATGAGCTAGACGAAGACGACCCGTGATCTACACTACACTGACAGGGCAATGTTAACTTCTACAACAACAACAATCGTTAGTACGATCATTTCACGGTATTTTTCAGCGCCTTGCAAAAATATGTATAGATATTCAGAGGTTAGGCGTTGTCTGCCGGTAGGCGGCCGTTATTGAGAAAACTATAGCTAGTACTTTGAAACATTGGCAATCAAACTGCGAACCCTGCTCCGAAATAAATAGAAAATAAAAATATTCCGTGCAATGTTCACAAACCATTCAATATCACGCCACGACCCCACAAAGAAAATCACAGCATGCGTTAAAAAGTAGCCTTTTCACCTCCAAAATTATTTATAAGCTACTCGTCGTTACACTTTCACTTTAAATATTTTATTAAAATACATCTGTGCGCTCACACGCGTGCACCTGTTCCACACACCGGACCAACTGTGCGTTCATTAAGGCAGCAATAATGAAGCAATTGTTGTACTTAAATTGTCGAACAAAGATATTTAAACAGAAAACCATTCAACTCGCCGCATACAACCTTCCGCTATATAAGCACGCACACTCACACACACACGCACACTCACACAGACACACAAACTATTGAATATATAACCAAAAAGCAAAAAAAACGAAAATAAACAAAAAAGTTGGCTTATAATCAAAGTAATGAAGCGCAACAACAACAACAACAATAAGTTGGTTGAAAGTGATTGCTCAAATAGCGCAGTTTCATGAAGTTGCAAAACAACACAAAAATAAAATAAAATTGAATGAAAATGAAGCGCCTGTGGAAGTGATTGGGAGAGAGTAAAAACAAAAAAAAAGTGAAGCAATATCCTTTGTAAACTCATTAAGTATATTTCATATTCAAATGTAATTACACACACGGATATTTCCGTTATAATGTGCATGTGAGTGTGCTTGTGTCTGCATGTGAAAGAACGCGATCATGCCACCCTGCAAGGAAAACTTGAGACCAGGAATTTCATTTATAGCGCGAAAGTGAAACCAATTCAGGAAAAATGAATTTGGCTGAAGGTGGTTGAGTTTTTTTGAGGTACCAGTTTCGGTATAAATTTTCCCCACATTCTAAACCAGCCTACTTTGAAAGAAGTTGAGAGAAATGTTAATTGCCTAAAAATTTATTGCTAGATGAGCTTTTGTCACCTCTCACTTTTTTCATCTAAAGATTTGTGTGTCACTTTCTTTACAGTTTTCAAAACAAAACGTTTATTTTGCAATTTCAAACGGCCAAACTAGTTTGTGGAGGCACCTATGTAAATCTAACTTGCCAAAGTCAATACTCCCGCTTCGTAAAACTCTTCACCATTACTATTTAAAAAACAAGATTAATTTCGCCAAATTCACGTCGAATAAATAAATACAATTTCCTGTAGGATTTGTACGAATTGACTTAAAAAGAACGCGAATGTATGTAAAACCATACGCACACAAGTATTCTTACGCATACATACGTAAAATTGAATAGTTTTCCTGATATCTGGCAAAGCAGATTGAGGCGCATTCAAAAACACAAAAAAATGGATGTGTGAAAAAACGCGCTTTTGGCAAGCCGCTTAACAGCTTACTGGCGCACAATATTTACACATACGCATATTTGCATACTTTGTGTGCAAATATGTAATTTACCAACGCATGGCGCTGAGAGCGTGAACAAAGCTAGCAGTACAGGCGTTAAGAAACGAAAGTAAACAAAAGTGTTTGCTTGAATTTGAGCTTAAATCTTTTAAGCGGAATATTTAATTGAGGCATGAAGTGTATATGCGTAAGTAATTTAGGATGGCTAAACAATTTCTTTTCCATTGAATCCCCATGGAAATAACGTAGGTAGTTGAAATGCTTGAAGTACGACACTGGGCCTCCACAAATATCACTAAAGCGCCATTTAGATACCATTATGAGACCTCCAACAAGCAGATGTCTACAGCCAGCCAGAGCTGTTGATATAATGGAGGCTATTGATGGGATTTAGCTTGGCGCACTGCCGGCAGACTGTCGAAGAAAGCAGCACCGAGTGACCTTAATCGTTTAGCTGCCAAGCCCGGGCATTTACAGAGAAGGTGCGCAACAGTCTCATTCTCTGAAAAGTCCTCATAACCTCTGCAATGGGTACTAAATGGTAAACATAACTTTCTTGTGTGTGTAGGGTTCGTCCTATGACCGCTAAGTTCCGCTACGAGTTTCAAAATTGAATGATGAGGAGTTCCCAGAACTTCTACTGTACTGGCGCCAAAAGGTTTTCGAAGTAGTATATGAAGAAATAGAGCTCCATCTTTACTGCGTTTTTCTGAGAAATAAGTTTTGCAATTTCTCCCTAACAAAAGTCAGGGGGATGCAGATGACCGAATAGAAGATCTCTGAGACCAATTTAGTTGACCCTTTCGTGTAAAGCTCATAAGAAAATTGGGTTGTCCCTATATTCCTACGTCCCGGAAGGCAGATTAAAGAAACGTTACCTACACAAGAGATTTGATCTCTTCCTTACGCGAGTTGTCCAGTTTGAATCTATATCCCAGAGTAGTCATCAGAGTCTTGATCGCGACTCGACTATCAAAAAAAATGTTAATGCCGCCCTCGCTCGCGCATTCTCTCAGCCTTCTGCTTGACTGCAAGATCGCAGATATTTCTGCCTGAAAAGCACTAACAAGATGCGACATGATTTAGAGAAAACCTCTGCGCTGACACCAGATTCTCCCTTGGAACTGTTAGTGAAGATTGAAGTACCAGTTTTGGTACAAATACTTTTTCAATTCTCTTACAAAGCTGTCTGGCGAGGGGTTGGCATCAATACTACGTTTCATAAGAGCTATAAAATGGTTCCACGAATGAAAGTAAATGACGTTCCCGTACAGCACAGTGGTATCACAACGGACCTGTAAGGTCTAAGTGAGTTGGTCGTTCAGACCGACTACCACCCTAACCTAACCTAACCTAACGCCTTTTATTGGAAAGGTGTGTCTAATATCCGTTGCTTGTTTAGTTTTACGTAGAAAGGTGCAAATAAACATATCTGAGAAGGCAACAGTAGCAAGTTTTCGAATTGATTCTAATTCCCTCCAATTGCTTTATTTACATGAAATTTCTTGCCTGAGTTTTACCAAGGGATCTTGCAAGGGCTGAGACTGTAGCTTTTTTTCTTTACACTTTATTTGGTCCAGAGAAATACACGCACTTTTAAAGATAGTCAGCCCCTGTCCATTAAAAAAAAACTATTTCAAGAAATGCGATTTCTGTTTTGATTTAAGTTTTACCTCTCCACAATCCACAATTCACTTCCTCCGTAGTGTAAGTCAATGTACGCTCAATCCATTTATTTTATTTTCTTTATTAACGCAGAAGCTCTGCCACTGAATTGGAATGTTGTATTTTATATATCTTTGTGCTTTAAGCTGAATTGAAGCACTGTACCGATACATTTTTTCCATTTAATAATTATTATTTACCCATCGGCATTAAAACCGATTTAAGTAAAAAACAAAATCCACCATAAAACTGTAAGAGAGCAATTTTGAAACACAGAAAAAAAACAACAACGCAGTGAACAGTAATAAAACAAGCGAAATTTTGCTGGAGGCAGAAAGTATGCAAAGAGGCGGAAGAGTGAACGTCATTCACTTATCGAGGCAGATAGGCAGCCATACCAACTGCATTCAAATTGTATACGGAGAAATGAAAGAGGGAAATAAAATGCATAAAAAGGGGTTAAAAGTAGGTCACACGCATTGCCAACAACGAATGGATGATAGGAGACAATGAGAAATGAAAGCCAAGTAAACTGGCAGTTCAACTGTAATGAAATCAAACAACGAACTGCCAAAGTTCATAGTAGTATATTCGAGATATTCATAAATTCATTGCAGCTACACGCAAGCCACTTGATTTGATTGCCCCAACAAAGAGGCAGCAAGGAAAACAAATGCCAGCGCTTGTACGACGCACGAAGCGCCCAGTTATTTCAAATAGTTTATAGTAAATACAAAATGAAAGTCTGCGGTTACCCTACGCGCAAACACACAAAAAAACAAACGAAAACAAAACATTTACTATACAGAATGCTTTGAAAAGTAAGATAACTGCAAAGGGTTGCAAAATGTAAGAAAGTCATAGTAGGAAGGAGCTTGAAATTGAATGCGAAATTCGCAATGACAGCAGAAGTCGCCGCATAATAAATGTGCGGTAATTAATATGAAGCACACACAACTACATGTGTGTATTTGTAAGCAGCGACAGGTAGCGCGTCAGTAGCAGCCCTCCCTCATGCTCCAACTCGTCCTAACATCGTTGCTTGCGTTAAGCTGTGCAAACATGTCGGGTGGTGGTAATTAAAATTGTTACTGCTTAAGTTGTAATTTTCTACGCAAATAAAGTATTTTAATTACCCACTTGCTAAGGGGCTTATTATGCTAACAACCACACTTGCATATGACATTGTACATATAAAAATGATACTTATAGGCACTCGTACACATCACTCATACGCACTGTTGTCCTACCAACCTCGACCCATAGCCGCAAGCTATTTATATTTGCTTGCAATTATCTCATTTATTGTGCTGGTAGGGCTTAACAGTTCAACGTGAAATTGATGACATAACAATGTATGCGTAAGATATACATGTTGTGATATGTTGAGGTTTGTTTGCGTGTGTGTGTGTGTGAAAGTGTGTATGTTAGTGCTTTCCTAAGGCTTTGCTTTGGGTTGGCGTGGTTTAAACTCAAATATTATTCAACTTGAACTGGCGCAGAATTTCAGGCAACTAAAGGTGTTCGAAAGTGAGAATTTCCTAGGTATCATGCACAGGGGTTTTTTTTGGAGTGGACATACATACATATATAGAGACATACCAACATAAAGTAATTATTGGCTTTATGGAAAAGTGTAATTGCAATCGCCAAACTCATCGCGATTTCTAAATAAGCATCGGTTTTCGGTTACTGTTTAGTTGAAGAAGTATTTCTTTAATTCTTAATTATTTCTAAAAGAAACAAAAATACCCAAAATTAAAAAAGAAAAGTTGTTTATTAAATTTTCTGGATCCCTATGCAAATAGTTGAAGCAAATAGTTTTTTATATATTTATTAATTTATGCAACAAACACTTGAGACTTTAGCATTCGTAAGTATTAAATTATTGTTGTACCAAAATTAATTTTTTTTAGTTGTAATACAGGTCTAGTAGAATACAAAGATCAGCCTGTGCTTTACAGGCGGTGCAATCAGACCACGTCCTAGGGAGGCCCGGAGCGCACTGACACACGTTATTCCGGTGGATCTACATATGCCATAATATAGCAACAATTAGTGCATTTGGGTTAAATGAAGCGAGCCGCTGGAAAGAAAAAGCTCATAGCCATGCCAGTCTGTTACTGTGACAAACCCAGTATACCTCGAAGAGGACTGACTACATCGTACCGACATTCAATAGGAATTTTGCCACTCTCTTTCCATCTCGGAAAGAATGGAATAAGGGATTCTCACTTAACAAGTTCGACACTACCGTCTATACAGATGGCAATAAAATGGATTGTGGTGCTGGAGCTGGTATACATTGTGTAAAATAAGTACCCGGAATTTATAATTTAAACTCTCCCGGGAATACCTGACACTTCAAATTTGGTTTTTTCATGTTGTTACACATGTCCTTGAATGCACAAGCCTTATTAGAACGGGATCTATTACTTAGTGTGTTTTATTCTGCAGTCAAAATGAGTTGATCTTTTGTTTACTTGGCGAATTTTACTATGGATAAACTTGCGGAGCAGAGGGTTTGCATTAAATTTTGCGTTGCGAACAAAATTACGTGTGCCAATACATTAAATATGTTGCGGGAAGCCTATGGTGACTCGTGTTTATCCAAAACACAAACCTACGAGTGGTACAAGACGTTCAAAGAGGGCCGTGAAGTGGTAGAAGATTTGCCTCGCTCCGGACGACCATCGATCGTTACGACCGACGAAAACGTCGAAGAACTTAAGAAAATTATATTTGAAAATCGTCGTTTGAGTACCAGAGAGATCGGTCGTGAGCTTAACATCTCTCACATGACCGCTCAGAACATTTTGACTGGTGTGTTGGGCATGCGCCGCGTCGCCGCTCGGCTTGTTCCGAAAGAGCTCAATTTTTTGCAAAAAGAGCATCGGAAGGAGGTCTCTGAAGACATGGTTTCCCGAGCTAATACGGACCCTACGTTCATGAAACGCATAATAACTGTTGATGAGACATGGGTCTACGAGTACGATATGCAAACCAGTCAGCAATCGTCTTCGGGGAAGACGTTTTGAGTCGATTGAAGACATTAAACAAAATTCGCTAAAGGAGCTGAAGGCCATCCCGGCGCCGGCCTACCAGCGGGCCATGGATGACTGGGTTGTTCGTTGGAATATTTGTATCGGCTCAAAAGGAGCCTATTTTGAAGGCGATCCAACAAATAATGATGAATAATATGAAAAAAAGTGTTTTTTTTTTAAATTCCGGGTACTTATTTTACACAATGTATATTCTCTCTTAGACTTGGAATTGAAAAATCTGTGCGTCTCCCCAATACCAGCAGTGTCTTCTAGGCGGAAGTACTGGCAATTGGGGAAGCTTGTAGGCTACTAATCACGGATTTTTCTTTTAAGGGCAATAATGCTTTTCTATCGGATAGCCAATCTGCCACTCAGGCACTGGATTCGGCGACAACAACTTCTAAACTGGTGGAACAAAGCAGGAATAGCCTTATCTCCTTAAGGGAAAACCATAAAGTTACCTTAACCAGGGTCCCAGAAAATCGCGGCATTGAAGGTAATGAAACAGCAGATGAACTGGCAAGAGGGGAGAATCTCCCATGAATAACGCTCTTGCGGTACCGGTATTCACTCCATTAGGTGCAGTCACGAACACAATTTCCCTAAAATACCTCTGAATCGGTGATTGTAGTCGGAAAGACCAGACGAAATGCAAAATTAGCAGAACGTTATGGTCTACCTACAACAGCAATCATCTACATTAATAAGCTTGAAACGACGGGACGCCTGGAGACTAACGGCAGTCAAAACCGGCTTTTGGTCTATCGAAGAACAAGCAGCCAAAATGGGCATCCCTCACAACAACCGGAGAAAAAGGAGACAATCTTCTATTTCTTCTGGGAATGCCCTGCCCTATGGAAGGACAGAATGTTAACCCTGGGCCAACCGCTGTTCGAGAGTCTCAAACAACTGTCTGGCTTAGATGTCAACAACCTAATAAGGTTCTTACACCGTACAGACTGGATATAGTCATGCCATAAATAACCGTTAAACAAGTTGGTAACGAGGATGTGGCAACAAAATGATGCGGAAGCACTAGTTGGATTCTGGAAGAATCACCACTTTAGCCAACCAACCCAACCAATCATATTCCAAAGGGATCAAATATATATAAGATCAAAAAAGATACCCAAAATTAAAAAAGAACAAACTTTTATTAAATTTTCTGGGTCCCTATGAAATAATATAGCTTACTTTAAATAAAGCATAGTGTTGAATTTTCTAACCTCCATGTGTGCAAACTAATGGAGAGATGAAATAATTTTGATAATCGACAAATCTATGGATATGGCGTACAATTTTTTATTTATTTATTAATCAATATCTGTCGAAAATTTAAAAAACATTAAGTTTAGGCAGAGTTATGTTTATATTTTGTCAGCAATTTGATCTCCAAAAGTCCCTCGGGCTGACTTAAGTGCTTTGTAGGGTTCAGTTCAAAGCAATAAAAAGTAATAAATTTCCATTAAGTAAGATTTTCGAAAATTATTGAAAGAAATAAACAGTATATTCGTATGTACGAGTGATTTAAAGATCTCTCACTCTTTACCAGTAATTTTATTTCTTTTTTTTTTAATACCATATTTTCATATTTTAAGACTGGCCGAGAAATGTAAAGTAAAGATAGAAAAAAACAATTCCAGACAACTTTCTCTATAATTTCCTGCTGAGACTCTATTCGTAGGTAATTTTTATTCATATCAGAATGCCACTCGC
The DNA here is from genome assembly GCF_028408465.1 of Anastrepha ludens. Lineage (NCBI taxonomy): Eukaryota > Metazoa > Arthropoda > Insecta > Diptera > Tephritidae > Anastrepha > Anastrepha ludens. The sequence goes on from NC_071502.1 coordinate 6,461,282, forward strand.
TCCTATTTTTTATTCGAAAACCGCCTAAAACAGGAGTCTCGGTCGCTGATCGCATGTAACACACAAAATATGCACATTAAAAACACTATTTCTGCCACTTTTTTAAATTTTTTTATTCATTTCTGTCGGCCAATAGTCGTCATATCTTATCTTACTCTTCATATTTACAACATCGTTTCATTTCATTACCCACTCCTATTTGCCTTTCACAGCTACTCGTTGTTACACATTCCACTTCTTCAATTCTTTTATTAGTCGCAAACACATCATCTTTTCTTTGTTGGCCCATCATAAAAAGCAATTTCAGCGCTTAATTTCAGCCTTTTATGCACATAGACAAATTTTTATGTTGCCTAATTTCAGGCGTTAGGCGTCAGCCGTCAGCAGCCATGCTATCAACTCAACTACCACTTTTCTTTACACTTAACCGTTTAGTTGGTGCTTGGCTTGCAAGTGGACTGATTTAGAGTAAATATTTTTTGATTCCACACACACACACACACATACGCATCCACATTGCTTTAGTATTTGCTTTATTGCATGTCCATCGCACCCTCTTTCAGCGCAGTGGCGGTGTCTGAGTAATGGTCTCAAAATTGGTTGAAATTTCGCTGGGTGTGTTGTTACATAAGTGATTTTTTATGGCTGCGGTAAATTTAGGTGACGTGACATCGCGATGGGCGGAGTCTTTATTGCGTGTATCATAAATTTTCGGTTTATTAGTCAAACAATAACTAAAACTTGTGTGTGATTTCGTCAGAGTTTAAAGTTGAAAGAATTTACGAAATCAAAGGTTGTTATGGCACTTCAACTGATAAACGAGGCTAGAGAGAGGCGAGAGAGGAGCCTATAGGTTATATATAAAATATGTTGTTCCAAAATGCATGCGAAATAAACCTCATATAAAAAAATGCTAGTTTATTTCCTCTTAACTTCATTCGACCTCTGTTGCATACGCTGAGCTTGCCTTCACATTACCTACATATTTTTTTAAATTTATTCAAACTGGTCAAATTACTAATTTTTCCTTGCCTGCAAATGTCAACAATGCTTTCATGCGAGAAATGAGTGAAAGTACAGTTTTTTTGCTTTGCCGGAAATCGCAAATTGTGCTGCTCTAATTCCATCCTATTCACCCGAAAAATACCCTCAATTTAGTTTCACATCATGCAAAACCTTTTTAAGAATTCACGTTGCATAGCGCCCGTAAAAGTACGAGCATGTGTGTAAGTGTGTGTATAGGGCATATGTATGCATATATGTGTGTACACATATGCCCTTAGATGTAATATATATGTCTTTGCCTTTTAAAATTTAAAATTCTCTGCTGTGTACTGCTCTTTGATTTTCCTCACGTCTCTCAATTTTCTAAGAATTTCATGCACCAGCATAGAAACTGGCAAGAAACGAGTGGTTAAGGTCGAGGTATAAAAATTTCCTAGTGAGAAAATCATAGGTCATGGTGGTAAGGCAGAAATACAATTGTACAGAGGTGAGCTCTGTTTAATGAAATTTGGTAACTAATAAATGTTCCGGTAAGCACAAGAGCTAAAAAGGAGGACGATTTAATGGCGTTTATTAAAAAGTCTTTAAAATTTCGTAGGTGCTATTTGTTTATTTTCTGGTGAGGATAGATAGAAGCACGATTGAAGGCGGGAGCTCGATCGAAAGAATGGTCGGACAAGAAGCTATTATGTTTCGTTATTCGCTTCTGTAGGATATATTAATTTATTTTGAACAAATTGACAAGAATAGATAAGAGCGGGATTGGAGACGCGAGCAAAGAAGGTTCGGACGAGTAACTATGGTTTTTTTTTATTTTTTCTATCCATTTTCAAGATCTATTCGACTATTTTCTATTAGTGGGGATAGATAGAAGCGGTACTTAAACCGGGATTAAAATCTGACTCTGAATCGAAGAAGGGTCGGAGAAGTAACTATACTTTTTTTTAAATTCTGCAGCATTCGCCTATTTCCTATTAATTGGCCAGATTAAAAATAGAAGCGGGACTTGAGTCGGGAGTCGGGCTCAGGAGCGGGATCGAGATCTTGACCGAAACAGATCCTAGTTTGACTATAGTTATAACTTTACCTTGCAATGTACTCTGCAATAGCTAAATTTGAGAAATATTTGACTGCAATTCAGGGTTTAGTAGAGATTTAACTGTAATATTCTGGCATCCTCTCCGCTATACACCAGAGAAAGAATTTTCTTAAAGTGCTTAAATCAAAAACGACTCGATAAGATACACCAAAGCCTTGCTTTGCGTCGTTTTGTTTTACGTTTTTTCGAAATTTCCTCTGCTTAATTAGTACGAATTTTCACTGCGCGTAGTTAGATTTTCGAAGTTGCGTTGTTTTGGGTTTTTAGTCTTTAATTTTTTGATTAATTTTTTTTTTTGTTTCTAATTGCACCATGCCATCAAAACTCTGGGATTCCGTTTATAAAAAATCATTGCAATTTTAATACATTTTTATTTTCAATTTATTTTGCTAATTTTGGAGTTTAGCTTCAATTGCGTAGTGTATTTTAATGTAATTTGTTCAGCTTTTTTTAAAAGAGAACAAAAAATTTATATAAATTTGTATGTGTTGTTTCTTAATTTCACGGATTTGGTCCTAGTAGACAATGCTCCTGGCCAGCCAGTTTATATTGATGAGTTGTCAGAAAACGTGAAATTTTTATTTTTGCCGCCTAACACGACACCAGTTATTCGGCCGAAGGATCAGGGAGTATTATCGACTTTTAAAGGTTATTACCTTCAACGAACATTTAAACTGACTAACTTTAAGTGAGACTGATGGACAAAATAAGCCTACCATGCTAGAGTTATGAGATTATTTTCAATTCGTGAGAGGAGGTTAAACCCTCTAGCATGAATGGTGTTTGGCGCAAAATATGGCCTGAATATATTCACCGAATATGCGCTACAGCAGTTGATGGTGCACCAGCTGTTCGTCATGAAATTTCTGACTTAGAGGGTCTAATTTTGAAGGTATGGAGGAGACTGACATAAATGAACTGCTATCCTCGCACAACCAAGAATTATCTGGCCTTACAATTTGCTAATGAAGAAGATGACAGTGACCGTTCAACAGAAATCTCCAAAGAACAAAATTTAACCTCCAAAAAAATTTGCAAATCGATGTGTTTGATTAACGAAGCTATGGAGATTTTTTTGAATTTTAATGTTGTTTTCATAAATTAATTGAAAAGCTTTTTTTTTAATTGAACACGTTTTTTGTTTTTTTTTTCTTATGTATGTAATACAATTTTTTATTATTTTTGTTTCCTAAATTTTTACTGGTTCAATTTTCTTTTTAAAAATTAGTATTTTCGTAAGCCTGGAACCCATCTTCTATCTTTACATGGTTTGCTATATAAAGTCTTAATTTGCATGGTTTCAACTTGCGTCGTGTTTTTTTGGACTGTATCCACAACGCAAAGTGAGGTATTGGTGTATATAGAATTGCGATATCTGACACTAGAATTTGTTTGATAGTTTGTCATGCAAAAACACTCGCCATAATCAGCTGGCTTAGTGTGCCGAAAATGCTGTTCAAAAAACTGCTGGCTAGCAAGCAAGTAGAGTTTGTTCTAGTTGCAACTTTCGAGCGATCACTAGGATACTTCTGATCACAATCTTCTCTTTTATCTTCTCTTCTTTTTCTTTTCTTTCAATCAAATAACAGATGGAGTATAAAAATACTGAATTCGTAGTTGGAAGTGAATTTTGGTGGAGGAGTCTTTAATCAAGCCAAATAAAGACTTCCGGGTGAATGCAGTATAACCAAGTATGGGTAGCTATGCCCAAAGAAGCAGTTGATAGTTGCTATCACCCTAGGTGAGGCAAAATATTATTTTCAGCTTGGCATCTCTCAACCACTTTTGTAGTCTTGGAAAAATAGTACTTCCGGCTAAAAATTTTATATTTTAAATCAAGTTGTTCGAATGATATTTCAGGTTGATTCGGCTTTACCAAAATCTTGCCTTATTTATCTCACCTAATCGAATCGCGGATTGTAGGTGCAAAGACCAGACGAAATGCAAAATTAGCAGAACGTTATGGCCCACCTACAGCCTCAAGCAATCATCGACATTGATAAACATGAAACGACGGGACGCCTGTAGACTAACGGCAGTCATAACTGGCTTTTGGTCTGTGGGAGAACAAGCAGCCAAAATGGGTATCCCTCACAAAACATACTGTCACAGTTGTAAGCAACTGGAGAAAAAGAAAACAATCTCCCATTTCCTCTGTGAATGTCCTTCCCTATGGAATGACAGAATGTTAACCCTGGACCAACCGCTGTTCGAGAATCTCCAACAACTGTCTGGCTTAGACGTCAACAACCTAATAAGGTTCCTGAACCGCACAGAGTGGGTATAGTCTTACTGTAAATAACTGTTTAACGAGGTGGTAACGACGATGTGGCAACAAAATGGTGCGGAAGCGCTAGTTGGATTCTGGAAGAGTCACCACTTTCACCAACCAACCAACTTATCTCAGGCTTCTGAGCACTAGCAATCGCTGATCTAACAAATCGACCGATGTAAATTTCTTCCACAAATATTTCCAATTACTTATACATACTTTCCAAAGGACCCGCTTTCCTACTTGTCTCACGCAGTCACGTCGTTGTCAGCTAATCTACAAACTAACGTATTTAGCTTACAACAATTTGGTGCATGAACTTTTGTGTTGGAATTCCGTGACAACGAACAACTATAACTTTCCTTCCTCAGCACACTTTACTGCAAAGGCCCTGCAACCACCTGCCCTTCCACTCATACGTTGGTATATTTATTCGCACACACTTACACGCATACATGTGCACATTTACACACATATAGAAGTTCGGTTAAAATAAAAGCAGTATAACTAAGTTAAGCCAATAGAGAAAATTTTTTTTAAGCAGCAGAAAGCCCTGCATGTTTTTTTTCGTGTGTAAACATCTGTAATTCTTTTTACTTTTATTATTTAAGAATATTTTAATATTATATATATATTTTAATATTTAAAGAAATAAAGTTGCGTAAAAAATGTATACATCTACTGAGATAAGATTAGAAACCATTCTATGGTCTATATTCTATCGGTCGTAAACTACTCCAGCCTTGCTCTTGTATCATACTTTAGGTCATTCTACTTTAGTAGGGGCACATTTCTTCAACGGCATATTGGAGCATAATTTTCTGCATGATTTCTTTCCAGATGTGCAGGTATATACATATGTACAAAAAAGGTTTCAAATGTGCCTAAGCAGAAAACATTTGCAAATTTGCCATCGAATCTTTTGGCGTCTACAAGTCCGTCAGACCAGATGGCTTGTATCCCGCCATACTGAAGGAAGGCATAGAGTCAGTGACTGCAGCCTTGAAGAAAATGTTCACTGCATGCCTGGCACTGGCTTATATACCACGCTCGTGGAGGATGGTGAGGGTCGCTTTCATCCCTAAGGTTGGGAGAGATGACTACACCAGCCCCAAAAGCTTAAGACCTATCAGCATGACCTCTTTCATGCTGAACAGTCTCGAACGGCTAGTGGAGTTGCCTATGCGTTAGAGATCGCTGAAGGTTCACCCACTCCCTCCATTTCAGCAAGCCCATCAAAGCGGAAAATCCTGCAAGTCGGCACTGCAAAACCTTGTTGCTAGGATAGAGCTGGCCATCGACAGGAGGGACTATGCTATGGCCATCTTTTTGGATACAGAGGGGGCTTTTGATAATGCCACTTTCGACAGAGTGTACAGCTGTGTCAGTAGACATGGTGTAGGCCGCGTGCTGGTGAATTGGATTCGTTCAATGCTAGCCCAAAAAATCGTCACGGTGCGTGCAGAGGAGGATCTGCTGGTGTCGTCCGGGGTTAATAGAGGCTGCCCCAAAGGTGGCGTGCTGACTCCATTGCTCTAGTGCATGGTGATCACCACCCTAAACGACTCGGGAGTCTACGCACAAGCATATGCGGAGGACGTTGCCTGTTTGGTAACAGGTCCTGCGCTTATGAACATCTGTAGAAAAGTGCAGAAAACTCTGGATAAGATTGACACTTGGTGCTATGCTAATGGGCTATCGACAAACCCAAACTGGTAGTTTCCTCTGTACCAGAAGGAGGAAGCCTGATGGACTCGTTCTGCCTAATCTAAAGGAGTCACAATCCAGGTATCCAAAGAAATCAAATATCTTGGAGTAATTCTGGATAGTAAACTCCTCTGGAAATCACACATTAAGACAAAGACATCCAAAGCACTGACAGCTTTCGACAGCTAAGCTGCGCTCATGGCCTTAGACAGCCCCCCAACCACATGTGGAGTAGTCGAGTCCTGTAAATCCAGGCCGAACTATGTCGGTAGACATAATAGCCTGATGCTAACTTGGGTCCCGGGACACGTGGGTATCGTGGGTAACGAGACCTCTGGCTCCTTAGCTAAGAGGGGCTCTAAGGCCAACTTCTTTGGTCCAGAGCCCGTTTTGCCACTCCCTTCTGCAGCCATCAAAGCCACGATTACCAAATGGCAGGTTGTAAGAGGCTGCAGATGGACTGAACTGATGTTTCCTGTCATGTCCGATCGACTGTCTCAGTTCCTCCTGTCGCAAAGCAGGAGACTGTATGAGGCTGGTTGTACTGCTGACGGGCCACTTTCTGTGGGCGAAGCATATGGAAAAGGTAGGCATCTCAGACAGTGTACTCTACCCAGCTTGTGAAGAGAAGAATGAGACGACGGACCACTTTCTGCGCATCTGCTCGGCCTCCGCTCGAATCAGTCTTGAGGTCTTTGGCACTGATGTGTTAAGAGGCGACCACCTTAGCTCCTTAGCCTCACAAGATCTACTCAGATTTCTTCGGAGATCGGGTAGATTTGAGGAAAATTAAAAGGGAATCCAAGTGTAGTACAATGGACTTAATTAATGTCTAAGTGCTGCACTTGCTAGTTGTCCCGACGAAAAAAAAGAGAAAACATTAAATGAGGAAAAAATGATGTTTCATGCCGGAACTAGAGGTGTTGAGAAGATGCACGCCACTTGAGAAACAATTATTTTTCAAGCTGCATAGCGTGAACTGAATGAGTACAGGAATTGGATTGCTGAAGACAAGAAAATTGAGTTGACGAGGCTGCGTCTAACCTACGATCGTAAAAGACACGCGAGCTTCTTTGCTTCTGTGACATGAAGAGCTCATGAATCTGAAACCTCCGTATTAATAACTAACCCGTATGGAAGACTCTTTTCGTTGACTTCTTTAACGAGATATTGCAGGCCATTAATTTTGTCGGCGAATATTGTGGCGTCATCGGCAAATCGTATATTAGTTATTATTTCACCGTTGACCTTCATTTCTAAGTTGCCTGATGCCAAATCTTCTTCAGATATATATTCTGAGTGTAAATTGAAGAGCATTGATGATAAAACACATCCTTGGCGAACTCCGCTCTTGATTGCAATATCAAGCATCATATTATTTTGTAGTCTCACGTTCGCAGTTTGGTCCCAAAATAAGTTAAAAATGCAACTTATTTATTTTTCATCAACGTCCATTTGTCTTAAAATGTCAAAGTGCATAATATTTGAATGAAATTCACTCACTTTATTTGTAGTCTAGCACCAAAAGTCAGTAAAATTATAGGATAATGTTGCACTAGCTCATGCTTGGATGGACAATTGACCTATCGTAGGACTTCGTCAACGTAAAAATACCACCTGCTAACATGGAAAACAGGTAGAACGCGCACTGATTGAGCTGAAAAGTGAACTGTTGGTATTTCAGTGCACAATTAGTACATTTCCCTTCAGGGTAGCTGCCTCAAAACGTGGATTTAAGTTGGGCATATTTGCAGGTATACAGTATATAAAGGTATATATGTATGTATGTAAGCACGTATGAGTGTGGGTATATGGTCACACATGTGTATACAGCCAAGCATATTGACACACATTTTATGTATGCGCTTGTATGCGCTTGTGTGTGTGTGTGTGCCTCCGTTACTTTGATAAGCATTCGTCTGCTAACCAACAAAGCGGAAGCATTTCTGTGGCATACATTTAGGCATACACGCTCAGAAAGTTAGCTGGTGCGTGCGTGTCATATCTGCAGCGGTGCGAACGAAATCCTTCAACAGACGACAAACTACAGCTGTCTCTGCTATTACTGCAGCGACAAGCGACTCATCATCAAGCGTCATGCCGTTAAGCACAAACACAAATAGCAAAAAAAGAGCTGAACTCACATACGTACATACATGCACGGGATGTGTGTATGCAGTTCTCAGAGCTAACGAAGTTGACGAAAGTAAAACGAAAGTTATGCGAGCGCTCTGTTGAGGCGGCAACAGCGATCACTGGGCTGAAGCGAAAGATGTCGAAGCAGCTTAACCTAAGAAAGTTTTTGAAGTATGGAGACTTGATGGCAGAGCGGGTGGTGTGTCGGCCGGAAGGTTGGCGCGCTGCTTTTAGGAGCCTTACACACGCATGCCGAATACCAACGCAACAACAATTCACCTCAGCACATATTGACCGTTTTCGATTTTCTGTAGAGAAATTCAAGAAAAACTTATTTGTTTGCTTCTAATTCTTCTTAGAATTGTTGCTCTTCTTCTTCATTTTCTTCGCCTTTAATGCAATGACTAGTTGATGAGGGACATGCGCGTTCAGCAGAAAAACAAGCACAAATCTTAAAGAGAATTTGCTGGCATCGCCTACTTAAATTTGTTTAAAATTTCATGAAAATATGCTGTTAGTGACAAATGCGAGAGAACACAATTTTCGGGAGCATGAAACGGAAAAGCGGATTAAAAACAAATAAAATGGCAAAAATGCTGCAAGAGAGAGTGAGCGAGAAAATACGTGGCGGGTGGTGGCGTATCCTTAATAAATATTTGCTTTAAACAGCGCTTTGATTTTTGATTTCGAAGAAAATAGCAAGAAATGGCGAACGTGGACGGAAATGGAGTGGAATGAATATTTGCTTGCATATATGTAATTAAGTACACTTGTGCCCATGCAATTAAGTCACTTTCTATTTGTAAAGGATGGTTCAATTTCAAGGCCCGATGTTGAATGTAAACCACACCTAAACGTCAAGCTTCTTTCTGCATTTCATTTGACATTTCTCCATTTCAGACTAATTCAATTTGAACAATGGAAAGATATATAATCAAGCAACGCGTTAAAGTTATTCAGGCTTATTGTGAAAACGGGAGTTCAAATCAAAATGCATATCGCGCACTTAGTGATTTTTTCGGTCAACTTAATCGTCCAACTGTGCGTACAATCGGAAAAATTGTGCAAAAGTTTGAGCAAACCAGGTCTGTAGGAGATGTGAAAACACCAGTGCATCCTCGTACAGCTCTCACTGCAGAAAGTATTGCTGCTGTTCGCGATAGTGTGGTTGAAAAGCCGTCCACCTCAACTCGTCGTCGTGCCCAACAATTGCAGCTCTCACGCTTGCCGTTGATGAACATTTTGCATAAAGACTTGCATTTACACGCTTATAAGGTGCAATTGGATCAAGAACTAAAGCCTCTTGACCATTTCAAGCGTCGTCAATGGTCAGAATGACGGCAGGAAATGGCAACAGTGAATGACCAGTTTTCGAAGAAAATCATCTTCAGTGATGAGGCATATTTTCACCTCAGTGGATTCTTCAACAAGCCGAATTGCCGCATTTGGGCGAATGATAATCCAAGAGTGATTGCCAAAAATCCAATGCACCCACAAAGAGTGACTGTTTGGTGCGGTTTTTGGGCCGGCGGCGTCATTGGGCCGTATTTTTTTCAAAATGAGGCCGGTCAGGCAGTTACTGTGAATAGTGTTCGATATCGTGAGATGAAAACGAACTTTTTATGGTCCGAATCGGAAGATATGGATATGGGCAATATGTGGTTTCAAGAGGACGGTGCCACTTGTCACACAGCTAAAGAAACAAAGGCTCTTTTGTGCGAAAAATTTGATGGAGAAATAGTCTCCCGTCGCGGCGATGTTAATTGGTCGCCAAGATCATGTGATTTGACACCGTTGGACTTCTTTCTTTGGGGTTATTTGAAAGAAAAGGTGTACGTCGATAAGCCAGCAACAATTAAAGAGCTAAAGGATGATATAATTCGGCATATTAAAGGCATAGAAACTCAATTATGCCTCAGGGTCGTCGAAAATTTGGACCATCGGATGGAGGTGTGCCGGCGAGGTCACGGCGGCCATTTGGCCGATATTTTGTTTCATGCGTAATTGAATCGTACCAATATTATCAGAATAAAGAGAAATGACAATAGTTTCTTAAAACAATATATATTTGATTCAAAACCAACACCGGCCCTTGAAACTTAACCACCCTTTTTATGGTGAATAAACTGTATCTTCATAAATATTATTAAAAGTAAATAAGAAAGAAATAAAGTTTCAAAACTTGTCAGCCATCCAAAATATGAAAATATATTTAAGAAAAAATATTAGTCCTCCGAAGATTGGACAACTTTTTTATAGAAAATAGCAATATTCCAAAATTTTGGTAACTTCTCAATAGAAAAAAATGATTCTCTGAAGTTTTGGACATTTTAAAGTTGAAACCACTTAACAAACCACAAACGTTCTCACGCTTCTGTAAAACTGGCCTTCTGCGAATTACCAGACTCTCGACCGCCAAGGTGTTATACGACCGATTTGAGGCTACTGCTTAGTTCCCAAAAGCTTTAATGGATACATCTCTTAATGCATAAACTAATTTACCTACTTTCCCTGTTTAAAAAAGAAAAACAAAAAAAAAATTCCCCCAATTCCATTCTGCAACCCCAAAAAAACATATCCTTTCCATCCTTACTCCCGCACAAGAGTCAGCGCATTATTTGCATTGTAGCCGCTAAAACAAGCAAAAAACAAAGAAAAAGACAAAGTTACACATTGCATCAGTGGCGCCTGCAAGAGGAAGCGGGCGATCGCGATAATAGCGCAGACACACGAAATTTAGCGAAGTCCTCAACCATATGTGCGATCCTTCTGCCAAAAAAATGTGAGACACAGATGGCGCTCCAAGCAGTAAGAAGGCGTTGTGTCTTAGCAACGATAGGTGGGCATTTCTCCTACTTAGGACTGGCAGCGGCAGGCTAATCACCTACCGAACCTCCTAGAAATAAAATAATTGCAAAATAAAATCACTTTTATTTTGGCTTTCACGCCGTGAACAATTGCATATCAATTTTTATTTGTTCTTTTTTTTGCTATTCGATCGAGCGCGAAAATTCTTACGCGAGGACTACAAACATTTTGTGAAAAATTAAAGGAATTTTGAACGTCGTTTTTTCGCCTGTGAACAACTGCTCCAGCGGCAAAAAAGGAAGGGTTTTCTTCATCGCATCGCATGACGGGTGATGAAAAATGGATTCATTACAGCAATCAAAAGAAAAGAAAGTCATGGGGACTGCCCGGTCATGCTTTTACGTCGTCGCCTCGGCCGAATATTCACGCTGCAAAGGTTATGTTATGTATTTGGTGGGACCAAGTTGGTGTTATTTATTATGAACTGTTAAAACCAAGCGAAACCATCACTGGGGATCGGTATCGACTTCAATTGATGCGATTGAGCCGAGCACTGCGCGAGAAGCGGCCGCAATACGCGGAGAGGCATGAAAAAGTGATTCTACAGCATGACAACGCTCGGCCTCATGTTGCCAAACCCGCTAAAACGTACCTGGGAACACTGAAATGGGAAATCCTACCCCACCCGCCATATTCTCCTGATATTGCGCCCTCCGATTATCACTTGTTCCAATCGATGGCACATGTTCTAGCTGACCAGCAGTTCCATTCATATGAAGACATCAAAAAATGGCTTGATCCGTGGATAGCCTCAAAAGATGAACAGTTTTACCGCGACGGTAAACGAGAGCTACCAGAAAGATGGGAAAAAGTAGTAGCCAGCGATGGGAAATACGTTCAATGATCCACTTGTAGCCATTTTTTCAGAATAAAGTTGTATTTTCATCGAAAAAACAGTGAGAACTTAGTTACGCACCTAATATTTTTCATATGATTGAATTGATATTAGCTAAACTGCTAAAAATCAATTGTCAACATTCATAAATTAAGTCCTCTCAAAAGTTGCTTTCCCTACAAGTGGCGAATTCTTTGCGCAAATAAGTTTCCTAAATAAAGCCATTCTATTAACTAAGCAAATCTCTCTCTCAAAATCCATTGCCTTCCTCCTTTTCACTTTACATAAAACTTTACCTAATTTTTTAAATTAGCGCCATTATTTATGGTGTCATATTTTCACCGCCCATACATCCGGTAACGTATTTCCGCTTCAACTAAATAGCCGCGGCGCCAACAAATAGAACGTAAAAACTTGGGTGCAAGGCAAGCAAAAACAAATTTATTTGTTGGAATATTTTCAGAAACACAGAACGCAGTCTTGCGGATGTGCCTTTAAATTTTCATAATTCTTTTTTTTTGCTTTTCCTTATTCGACTAGTTTGAGCGGCGGCTTTTCTTTGCTGGCCGGTGACGCGTCACTCACAAATATTTATAAATTTAAGCACAGGATATTTATGCATATATTTGTAGCTACACAGCCTATAAAAGTCCAACACCCAATGTGGCATCTTGGCTTATTGCACCGCCAGCAAAAGGAAAAAAAGGGTGCATAAATTAAGGCGCCGAGGTATGGTGAAAGGGGAGAGTTAAGGCAATAGCAGCGATATACACATGTCGTTGATTGCTTACGATTTGCTGAGTGTGGACCGGCAAGTAGGCTTTAAAATGTAGAGAATTCTGTGCGTTAGAAATTGAAGCGACTTTAAGGCGCATCGAATTTATAAAAATTGGATTTTTTTTCTTTTCAAACATAAATTCTATATTACTTTTGCAACATATGCAGTTGATGGCAATATTAATACGAGTGGAACACTCACGCGTGCAGGTGGACGCTGAGTAAGAAATTTGAGATGTGCTACCCTTAATAAAAAATTTGTATCTAGATTATTTTCCTGTGCCTAAAATTATGGTTATCACAGAAAATCTGCACAAGGGAATTTCACATATTACAAGCTGTTGCATTATTAAGATTAAGTCTGATATTTTTCACGCTAACAAAACTGTGTGCGCTGCTTGAAGTAAGTCACTGTTATGCACCTGAAATTATGCTACAAAATTTTGCTTTGGCATTTGCAACTAAGTTGGCGGCAAGTACGCTTTTAATGCGTGCCAGTGGCTGCATCCCTTTGTAAGTCCGATTTTCCATTCATTTGCTGCGTTAGAGAAGCCCCAGAATATGATCAGCGCCTGCGGTATTAAGGCTCAATATGTCCGCAAGATGCCTTAGGTTGAATTTAGTGGCACATGCAACACTAAATTTATGCACCCATTGCCTATTTTAGCCGCATTATTTTTTTTTTTTTTCTTTTCTCCCTTCTCTCTCATCTTTCCGCCTTTTAGTTTCTTGCCGGAATTTTTCATTTTTAAATTAGCGGTTTTATGTGCAATTTCGCCTTAATGCAGTAGCAGCTCACTACCACCCCACTGCAGCGGCACACACACGCACACACAAGCACTTATGTATGTGAGTTGATTATTTTCGCCTCTTTCGAGTATTTGACTTTGGCAATTTCTTGCTACAAAGTTTGCAATATTCACTCTCGCCGCCACTGCCTCTCTCACACTCACACACACACACACGCCCTGACTAGCCAACTGTTTCACGCTTAAGCTGCTGCAACGAATTTTATTGCATAATTTTAGACGTTATTATAATTTAATGCGCACAAAAACATGTGGCTTTATGTGCAGTTTTATGAGTCGCTGTTGCTTTTGTATGAAAGTGCGCTCTACCCGGGAAGCGCCGTGCGCGATGTGACCTCTTCTGGTGGCACAAAAAGGATTTCGAATATCTGCAATTTAAAGAGAGTATCAAGTTTCGCTCATACGCGTGTGTGTGTAAGTATGCGTGGCAGTGAATGCATTTAATGTTGCTTTCGTTTGAAGTTATTTTTGTTATGTTGTCATGCCTACATTTAGGCGTTACAAATTGTATTGCAGTTATGCACATTTTTTTGGACATTTTTCTTTTTGTGGCCTTCGACAGTCGCACAGCAGTGCTCAACATTTTATTGCCTTTTCGTAAATAACTTCTTGCGCTGCAGAGTTTGTTGGGGCGGCGGTGAGTAGAAGTGAAGTTAATTTGATTCTGGCGTTGGTTGGTTGTGGTTTGTAAGAGTTTTTTTTTTGTTTTTTTTTTTTTTTTTTTTTGATAATATAATTCAGAATCTATGTACGAGTGTATTTACATATAAAACTATAGATTTTCAATTTAACGATAGCATCCTGCCTGTAAGTAGAATAAAAATTTTGGCATTCACGCTTTAATTTCTAAGGAGTTGAAGTTGAGGGCTACGGTATATACCTATGAAATGAGACTTTTTTCAATTTCAAACGTTTACTAACAAAAAATGGTTACAAATTTAATCTTCAAAATAATAGCCATAGCTAGCGACACATTTTTTCCATCTCTCAGGCAATTTGTGGATGCCGCGCCAAAACAATTGGCCGTCTTTGGCCGTAAACCAATCATTGAACCATTTTTTGGCTTCTTCGTGAGAATTACAGCGCTGCTCGGAAAGTGCGTGGCCCATCGATGCACACAAATGATAATCGGAAGGCGCCAAGTCTGGTGAGTAAGCCGCATGCACCAGCGGTTCCGAATTGTACGTCTCCACCAATTCCCGGGTCGCTCTTATTCCTTGTGGCGGTTCATGTGGCGATGCATTGTCATCAAGAAAAACTGCGCGTTTTTGGTGTTTAGCGCTGTTCAAATCGGCCAATTCTCGTTGGTAGCGTGCACCGTCAACTGTTTCACCTGGTTTTAATACCTCGCACCGAATCATACCACGCTGATCCCAGAAAACACACAGCATTGCCTTGCGGCCGATGCGATTTGGTTTGGCCGTTGTTTTTGGCTTGTGGCCGGGCGGACCATAGGATGGTGCATGCTTGGGATCGGAGAAATATACCAATTTTTCATCACCCGTAACGATTCGATGCAAAAAAGACTTCCTTTTGAACCGGGAGAGCAGCATTTCACAAGTGGTTTTTTGGTTCTCTTGCTGCCTTTGAGTCAGTTCATGTGGAACCCATCTTCCGACATTTAAAACCATGCCCGTGTCTTTCAAACGTTTGGAAATGGTTTTTTTGGTCACTCCCAACTGCTCTGCCATTTCTCGCGTTTGAGCATCATCTTCAACCAACAATCAACTGATAACAGAAAATCAACGATGTCCGCAAATCGTAGTTTGAAGGCACGAAATTCGACATTTTTAAGAGCCACAAAAATGCATTGTTGATTCAAACGTAACAAACAATGAACTGAATATTGAGGACAGATGACAGACGAAAAAGACAAGACATTTGGGAAGGTTTAAAAATACTCCTAGCGACATCTATGGACTAATAGCTGAAAGTCTCATTTCATAGGTATATATTTAATTTTAATAAATTTTTTTTTATGGGCTTATCACTCTAGAAATAAACGAGCCACCAACGTAAATAAATCGACTTCATGAGAAGCGATTCAAGTATTTCGAAGATTATTCTAAGTTTTTATGAAAATTGGCTTATTAGAAGGCTCGAGTGAAATAAGTAAGAAACTAAAAGATTTTCTTTAATTTAATAATTTTGAGATTTATTCAATGTTGAAGATTTTGGAGTAGAGGTTGTTTGCAAGTGAGACATTTTTAAATTTTTTTTTGTGTTCATAATTTTTTATTTTTTATTTTTTAGAATAACAAATACGAGTATATTTAAAAAAACATTTAGCGGGAAAAAATTAAATTTTTTGTTCGAAAAAAAAAAAAATAAATAAATAAAAAATTTTCGAAAAAAGTAAAAAAAATTAGCAAAAACCCTTTTATAAATTTTGAGTAACATTTTTCTGGCGGAAACACTTGCTCAAAGATTTCCATCACTCAACATAATTTTTTCTATTGAGTAAAAGAGTTATCAAAAAAAAAATCGGATGATTAATTTTGCGCCGCCTGTTACATACATAAAAGTACTTGCTTGTCCTTTACTCGTGTGTAAATACATGTTTTCCTGAAAATATTTCGCATAAAAATGTCCCATAGCTTTTCCCAAAAATACTTTTTCTTCTGCCAATTGCGCCACATAAAAAAATTAGGGAGGCCTGCACATCCACAATGGCTTTTATACTCACAATCATTTCTGCAATCCTTAACAAAGTCAATACTCGACAAAGTGACAAATCGCATGCTTACCTGTAAATAAATAAATAAATAAATATTTTATTAATCAATAATTCATTTTTGCTTCGGAGTTTTCACGAACACAAAATGCGTACTTCGCATTAGAAATGCACATAAATAAGCAATGAAATCTGTAATTCTCAATAACCAACTTCTTACCCCTTCCAGCGTCACTTGTGTTCTCAAACAAACAAAAAACAAACAACACCCATTCATATTCTAGCGACTTTCTTTGTGGCGTTTATAACTTCAAATGTCTGAAGTATCATACACAATTGGGCTCATAAAATTTTCATGTTAAACACATATGAGTCCTTGCGTGTATTTGCGTCGATAATTCTTCGAAAAATCTATATGTAGGTGTAGAAATATATTTACTTATCATAGCCCGTGTCACGGTATTTGCTTACTGAATAATGCATATCTGCTATATCCGAGCGATTGGCATGATTCATATTTTATTAGCGCATTACCCAAAGAAAGCAGCACACGAGCACACAAATTACACAGCCACTCGTAGTAAACAAATGCGCGAAACAGTGAAATGGAACCTTTACTTTCTCTGCGGCCATCGCATGAATCGCTTTCCAATTGTTTTGTGTGGAAGCGTTTTCACTTTTTTCTATTACAACAACTATGTGTTGCGTGTTTTATACTCCAAGTTTTGAAAACAAATATCAAGTAAAGGTAATCAACTATTACTCGCAGACCGAGCGGCTGTTCCTCTGGCATAGAAAATGAAGACTTTTATTAGAAAAGCGAAATAATCTCTTGGTATGAGCAGTCTAAATACCGATTCGGAAATGTAGGGCTTCAAAGCCGCTATTGAATAGTAACCCACACGCGCTTTTTTTACTTTTTGCGAGTATAAAAAACATGTTTAAAATTTTCACAGACCTTTTATTTAATACAGATAAAGGCTTACAAAGGCTTTTTTCTCGTTATTAAAAATAAAAGTGGCGCCACCGAAGACCGTGCTGGAAATTTCCTTGATTGAAAAGTCTTTAACGGATGTAACAATGAACAAAAATTGTGATGGGGTGATAAATTTTTGTCTTTTCTTCGAATCTATTTTATATTTTTATTGTTATTCTTAACTTTCCTTTTCTCTATTTTAATTGCACTTTTCGTTTTTTTCACCACGTTTTTTGTTTTTTAATAAATTTTGTTACTCATACTCCTCTTCTTCATCTTTTATTTCGGACTATACCCTGCTTAAAGCAACAATCAACAGTAAGCAATTGACTTAAATTAATCTAACAATAAATACAATTTACACACATAAATTCAAAACATATATCAGTTGTGTGAAGTACCCTCCCTAATTCGGATCTTGAGCTAGATGTCCAACATTCGTGTCATCTTCTAAGAGATCTTTCTGGCGATCTTGTTGTGGTGGGTCTTTCCAACATGACTGACTTCACGAGTCTTACTGTGGGCATCCTTTTAACGTGTTTGTTCCATTCTTGCCGGCATTTTCTACTAAAGTTACTTTCCCAATTTCACATATGCGTCTTATAATGTCGTTTCTCTGGTGATCAAATCTGTATAAGCTCGTTATAGGTACATCGTATAGTCTGCATTAATGTTGTGTCTATAGCAAGTTGTAAGCATAGCTGCTCGCGCCTCCACACCATGCGTTATAATAGGTCTGACTCATGATTTGTATTATACTTCTGGTACTCATACGGTAATTCTTCATCGCGTAAATAGTCCGATATACAGGATAGTTTTTTAGTTTGCATCCTAACTCCTTTTGTTATTTATCTGGAGATGTAATGTGAGGGCCAATGCACGTAAACTCCATGACCAGCTCCACACTTTTATCATTTGACCATAAACAGCAAGTTTACATCTGAGTGGACTTATCGAAATTGTCAAGAACTTAATCTTTGTTTCCAATATTTTATTTTAAACTGCATATTTCTCAAAGGTATCTTGATCTTCAACTAGGAACACAGCATGGTGTGCGTAAAAAATTATTTTAAATTCCGTGTTTGATAAGTTCTATGCGTGCGCTCTTATGTCGTCAATATCTCTTGTTATTTCCTCCGTGATTGGGTTGAAAAGTATCGGACTGAGAGTATCCCCTTGCCGTACAATTGATGCAACTTTTATTTTGGTTGACATGTTTTTGTTGCTCTAATAAAAGTTTCAGCGTCTGTGTTTATATCTTCAGCCACTGCTTTTGGATCCGTCGGTGTAGAAAGTGTGCGGATATCCCGTTAATAGGTTCTCTGGACTTAACCATTGATCTCTATCTGGGATCAAAACAACATACTTCCTACCGAAGCTAACGACTGGCACCCGATTGTCCACCGGCACCGAGAACAATATGCACCGCTCCGACAACTGGTGGTATATCTGACAGTGGTCAGCGCTTACTTCATTTCTCCGCTTAACACGAACCAGTACGCGACCTTCACCGCTTCCAATTTGAAGATCTAGAGGTTGCAAGTTCAGACTGCCATTAAGGGCATCACCAGATGTCGTACTCATGGCACCTGTGATACCCAAGCATACACTTCTCTGTAGTCTTATCAGGGTAGTGCACACCCAGTACACTATCACCGGTCTTATACCCCATGTCTTGCCAAAGGTTCTCTTATACTGCCAGAAGACTTTTAGTGTTCGAGAGACCTTCTGCTCGAAGTGCTTCTTCTAGGCAAGCTTACTATCCAGGATTACTCCTAAGTATTTAACCTCAGAAGACAGTTGCAGTGTTACCCCTTTCCATGTGGTTAGTAACAGGCCTTCCGTTTGCGTTTTGTAGTGAAAAGCATTAAGGTACTTTTTATAGGATTCACCGAAAGACCATGCAATTCGCACCAATACTCAATCTTATTCAGAGCTACCTGCATTTTATTGCATATAGCCTCAAGTAATCGTCCTGAGATTAATACGCACACATCCTCTGCGTTGGATGTGTCCAATTTCCTGCAGATAATTAAGAAGAGAGTACACCACGAATCATCTCAGTAGGGGAGAGAGTACACCGCCTTTTGGGCAGCCCTTCTTAACCTCAACCCTGAATCCTTCATCGCTTTATCTATCCATGGTAAGCAGTCTTCTTGATAGCATAGCAATTCGCCTCATAATAAAAGGTGCATATGTAGTCGATCTATTCTGTCCGAAACCTTGCTCTTCTACGCTTATTCTGGTGGCAGCAATCTCCAGGCAACCAGCAATCCAGCATGCAACTTCGTGAAGAGTTTTAAGACAGACCTTAATAGCATTATTCCCCTGTGGTTTTCCGTAATTTGTTTATCCCTTTTTTCTGAATACTGGAACGTTATGCGCTCTTTCGATAATGTGGGTAGTTCTTTTTTATTTATTGAAATTTTGTCAAATAAAAATATGAGCTCATTATTTAGTTTTGGTCCTCCGTACTCAATTATCTCATTGGTAATTTTATCTGGGCCGGGTGATTTTTGATTTTTCAACTAACAATAGCTCTTTCAACAACTTCTAAAGTTATGGTGAAACTTTATTGATTTCTGTCTGGGCTTGGCTTTCTTACAGTAAACCCATAGCCGCCGCTGTTTCGCTACCATAGAGGTTTTTAAAGTGCGCGCTACCATTTTGACGTGATAACGTCTTATAATTCGATATAGCTGGCTGCACGCACCAAAAAATGAGGCGTTATCTTGCTCATGCGGCGTTACCTTGCTTGAAATGCAAGCGAGAGCGCGGAACGAACGACAAAGAGGCACAATCGGCCCCCGCATTCGGCAACGTTCGACATCTGCAGGAAATTAAAGGAGGTGTTTCAAGTGTAATGTGTCTTGAAAAAGTCAAATCGACGATGTTGCCTCTTAGTGTTGTTGACTTATTAACGTCTGATGCAGAATCGAAATTGAACATATCTTTCATGATTTAATAAATGTTTCTTAATTTGCAATTCCATTTACCTCCTTCTCTATATCCATACAAAATATCTATCAAACAAATAAAATTAAAATTTTCTTTTGAAAAATGCTACCATTCCACTAGTATTTTCTTATTACGTTCTCACGTTAAACTGTCGTCAGTAAACCGACTTTACAGACAACCTCTTTTTTTTCGCACCAGCTTTGAGCTGTGGGCATTTCATTTTTAGAATTACTTGCCGAAAAAGCAACGCAGTTGAGGCATTTAATTATTTCTCAATAACTCAATTTGCGTCAAACGTCTTGAAGTCCTCTATATTGTGGACTTAATTTCACCGGAATGCCAGAGTCAACATTATTCTCTCTTCCATAATTTACCAAATTAGCTAGAAAATTAATTAGAAAAAAGCACAAAATTGGCAGTTAACTGATTTAATTGCATGTAAATGCCACACATGACTGGTAAAGGAGTGCCGGATTTTATTGATTATTTCACAGACAGAGGTGGTGAGATGGAAAAATTATTTATTTATGGTCAAAGGTATTTACATATGAACTTATGTTAAGGCAAGGCAAAAGGTTGAACACCAACCTTCTTTTGCATACACCGCTGAGTAAACATTTTGCAACTGGTACAGTTATGGTCGCTCTCGTACTAGTATTCTTCCCTCAAAACCAGTTCATGAACTTAAATGTTTGCTTGGTAGTTGTGAGTCTCAGTACAGTGTAATTATGTAAACATATGATTACAGCACTCCTCGGCCACGATTTTAAATAGAATTTATTGTCATATAAAAAAAACAAACATCATAATTAGTATGACTTCGACGAACTTAGCCATTTAGCTAGAAGAGTGACACACAAACAGCTACTCATGAAATAAATAAAATAAGTGAAAGTTTTCCAACATTAACACGTCATTTAACGCTCAGCCCCCAACAGGAAAATAAGTAAAAATAAAACTAAAGGAATAAAGCGAAAAAAAAATCGGTCGAAACTTTCATAATAATGAAAATCGTTTGTGGCCAAACAACGAGCGCACCTACAACAAAGCGCCAAATAAGTTCGGCTGAAGCAGCATAGCAGAGAAACTTGCATGTGTGATATGTGCTCTGATATTGACTGCCTGTACGTGTATGTGTGTATGCATGTGAACGAGCGGATGTGTGTGGAAGGAAGCATGTCCTTTTATTCACCTCATTCAGTGCCATTCATTCATTAAATTCCACACATTTGTGGCGCGTGGATATAAAATTATGCTACATACCTACGCAAATTCCCACACTCGCACTCATTTAAGCACACACTCACACTCCTCCTCCTCCTCCTCCTCACACATAGTTGGCATACACCGCAACGCCTTTGAATAGTCAAAATGACATGAAAAATCGATTGACCCAATTGCTATACATAAAAACATTCATTTCCTTTTTTCTTTTCTTTCTCTATGCGATTTCTTGCCTTCGCTTGGCTTAGTTGATTTACTCTTTTGCCCTTTTGGCTTACTGGGGCTGGGGCCGCAATGGTGTCTTTTTTGTTTTATGTTAGCTTTAGGCTCAGTCGGACTTAGAAAATGAAAAGCCAGCCTCTAGCATTAATTTTATTAAAAAGCAAAGCAAATGTGTGGGATGTGTGATAGGTACACCAGCCGGCAGAGGATGGTCCCTAAAGAGGAGACAAGTAAGTGTGTACGGATGTAGCTGGCAAAACATACAAAAGTCCGCTTGAGACTACAACTAAATAAATGAGATGTACAGCTGTTGCGAGTAGTGCCAAGCTAAACACTTCTCTCAGAGGCTGCTGAATATCTACAAGCAGCTGTGTGGCCCCACCGGTAGCTGCGCCATGTTGGAGCAGCCGAGCAGAAACATGCAAGCATAATGCGAGCTGCCATGTAAGTGTGTAGGTGAATAGGTTGATGTGTTTGTATGTTTACCCTGTGGAGCATAAATGGCTAAAGTAGAAATTCATTTATAATAAATAATAAACGGCAAAACAAAGGCCAAATGTGTAGTAAATAAGTGGAGAGAAGTGAGAGGAAAGCAGAACAAAAAAGTAATCCGACAGGCGCTGCAGAGAAAGCAAAACGGCAGCGGCAGGAACACTTAAATTAGTTTATTTATAGAAATTCAAGTGCTTGTATGTGTGCGAGTGAGTGCATGAGTGTGTGAGTGTGTATGTGCGTGTTAGTGTTGGTAACCGGGCAGCAAACAATTGCAATGAAGATATTGGCACTAATTTCTATATTTTTTGCAAACAAATTGTGGCAGCAACCCACACATAGCCACATACGGGCACATACAACAACAAACATGCACAGTTATTGCATATAAACGAAAAGTCAGTGAGTGTTTGCAAAACCAAACACACATACATACAAACGTACTTACTAGCCCACAAGCCGAGGGATTCTGGTTTGCGCTTTTGGCTGTGCTTGTGTGTGCGTGTGTGTGTGTGGCAGGGTGTATGAATATGTGGCTCTGCCACATGTACGTGTCCATAACACAAGCAGCTCTATTCGCCTCAATTCCTCTCTTTATCGCTTTGACGTTAACATCAGTTGAGGCGGTTGTTATTAGATTGCACGTTGTTGTTGTTGTTATTATTGTTGTTATTATTGGTATTGCCACTTAGAACAATGCTTATTGTTTCATCTTTTTCTACTGCTCCTCTTTGTTGTAATATAAAACAATAAAGCGGCAAAAATATTTGTAGCTCCACTCGCTACTAACTCATATCCTGGTCCTATGAGTGTGTGTGTGCGCGCGCGTTTGTCGGCTTTCTCGCCGCTGAGGGCTAGCTAGGGCACTGGTGTTATAAGCGGTCATTGGCTTTTGAATACACACACACACGCGCATATACCTACATCTAACTTTTGTTTAAAGCTACTGTAGTTCGTGTAAGAAAGCTGCGTTTTTTCTAAATGAATAGGATTTGAGGTTAAAACTTAAGCGCTATAGCAGTTATGCGGTTTTTTTTCTTGTGTGGAAGAAATTTTTACAAATTTTGTACACAGCTTAGAGTTTTAATTACGTGGTTTCCGGTGTAGAATGAACTATGCTGTTATAAACAAAAAGTAAAAATAATGACATATAAAAATATAGTTAAGACTTAAAAATTCGTCGCGTAGAATGCTCTACACTTTTATAGAAAAAAGCAAATGGAAAATATTTTTAAAACTTTGTAATTCTCCGCGTTCCTATTATTTTGAACGCAGGTGTATACCAGCAGAATTTACAGAAGCAACAAATATTTCTGTAATTTTCGATTTCTAGCTCCCCAAACACAATTCCAAAATATATATTTTTTTTTCAAATATTATATATTATTTCTTTAATTCTTTCTTTTTTCCTCCTGAAAAGTTGAAGCCTCCAGATACGTACTCTTTTCGGAATTGGAATTTATTCAATTGATGTGGTAAAACTTAGAATTACTTGAAGTTCCTTTTGAGGATGAGATAGAATCACTTACTCATCAGCTACCCTAATTTTGCGAGAGTAAAGTGTAGGAGTCTTGGTCTCAGTTTTTCGCTACTCCTACGGGAACAGCAGATTTGGATACTATTCGTCGGTTGAGTCGCGTTTTCAGCAAAAAGCGATTACCATGACCTGAAATAGTCATCGTTCGGTTTTTCACCGCCACCCATTAATCCTTCATTAATCTTTCTTGCTGCCTTCTTTCTATAGTCACACGATGTGAGATTTTTTTTAATTCTCGCCCTATTACCTTTGGCGTCAACTATACAACTTATCTAACCTAACTCATGGGCTTTCCATATACCAAATATGACAATTTAGCTTATTTTGAGTGCCGTCGAAATTAAAATGTGACTAATTAAGAAATTTGATATTTTGAACAAAATCGGCGTCGCTTTCCAACTACGCTAAAGTCAATGCAGAGAAGCGTTGTCTTAGTGGATGGTCTTTGGCCAGCATTTTTAGAGTTGATTTATGGTGGCAAGTCCTTCCTTTGAACAAATCTCTTAGCCTTACGACATTTATAAACTTCAGAACACGAATTCAAGATATGTTTAAAGCTAGAGACATATATCCCTGCCTCAGGCTGTTTTTTCAGGGCACTTCTTCATGGGGGGTGTAATAAATGAAGCTGCTGAGCTAAAAACCAGAGCTTTTTTCTCGAATTAATGGTTGTAAATAAGGTTTGTAGTTCGACATCATGACCTTTTGTGCGCTCTACCCATCACAGTACCTCAAACAAACCCAGTTCCCTTAATAAACCTAAGATAGATGTGGAATGAACAGAGCGTAATAGCATAGAGTCTTAGGGCCGGGATGTCACAACCTTCTTTGATCATATTAAAAAATTATGTATTCTATACACAAAACGGCGAAGGTCTTTTCCAATTGGTTATTTTATTATGATTTTATACATTTTTTAATTAACTTTATAAGCAAATAAATTAATTTGTAAGCTTTTTCTATATTTTTCCAAGCAGAATTGTTCCGGAAAAAGCTATCTCACATGAAGCTATGTGAACTTATTTTTATTAACGTCTATCGTTTCATGCCAAAAGGGTGAATTTTCTTAATTGTTTTTATATCCTTATTCATTCCGGTCCAGAGCATAGAGCCTCGTCAAGACGCTTTCATCGGATACACTTCTGGGTCGTTATTTTTTGTGCCGTCCCATGTGATGTCGGCATCTGCTAGCTCGTGCAACACCGAACCTCGCCAGGTAATCTTTTCCCGACCACGACCACTACTCCCTGGCGGGTTCCAGTCCAGTGCTATTCTCGTGATGCTATCTGGTGGTTTTCTAAGCGTCTGACCTATCCATCGCCACTTTCTTCATTTGATTTGCCATAGGATGGGTTCCCCATTTGTTGACCTCTACAGAGCATCACTGCTGAGTGTGTTTACCCAGAATATTCTGCAGATGATGTGGAGGCATTTGATGATGAAATATTGTAGCCTCTTTGGGATGATGTTGGAGACCAGCCCTGTTTCTCTTCCGTACAAAAATACTGAATTTACATATGAACTCAATATTCGCAGTTTACAACGTCCGGAGATTTGCCAACTCACCGATTCGAGCGAACGCCGCCATTGCTTTGTTTAGCCTGCAGTTGATTTCTTCTGCTCCACAGACTGCCGTGATAGTGCAGCCGAGGTAGCAGAAGCTTTCGACAAATTCCACCGGACACACGACAACCATTTAAGGTATTGCTTCTTATGTGGTAATTGACTCTTATAGCCTCTCATAACGGCTTAAGAAAATTAGTATGGGTTCCAATGCATTATTTCCCCAAGAGTGTTAGTACGATCAGCGCCGAGTGTTATTCTCTACGCATCCTACTCCGTTGAGCGGACCAAACAAACCCGAGGTTGGCTAATATTTTCATTGCTATTTAATACAACAATTTCTCGACTTCCTACCCAAATTTATATGCGAGTATACTATCCAAGCGGTCGCCGTAGCCATATGATTTACTTCGGTAGACTACCTTTAGGAAGTGCACAGGTTCCAAACTCCGGGTACGAACCACCAATTGATAGAAAGAGTTTTTTTAAATGGCGGTCGCTCCTAAGCAGACAATGGAAAACTTCCGAGAGAAGCTCTGCCATGAAGAAGCTCCTCATAAAAAAGTATCTGCCGTTCATAGTTGGCTTAAAACTTATGGTCTTCCATTTCCAAAATATATTAGTAAACAAAATTTTAATTTTCTACTAACTACATTTATCTCAACTCATTTCAAGTTAACTGAAATGAATAAAAAATTTGCGGCTTATAAAAAATGGAACAATTCCCTTTCAATAATTTATTGGACAGATATCAGGTATTTAACATAATTTATTGTGATACATTTTTATTTATAGCCTGCGCAAGTGAACAAATTAACAACGCCATTCTAGAGTACATATTTGCCTATGTGTGAATGTATGTGAACGAAAAGTGCAGTGGCCAACATTTTTATTAATTAAATAATAAAAATTTAAAAAACTTTCGTAGTCCCCGATTGATTTATTTGCATGCAGTACAAAAAGTTTAAAAAGAAATAAGAGACATTTGCATAGATATGTGTATGTAATACTATAATACATACGCACACACACATTAACACTGCACGAATAGCAAAAGCAAAAAATGTGCCCATTTTTTTTTATAACAATTGTAAATATATATTAATTTTTTTTTTTTTTTTTTTTTTCAATAACAAAATACTCCAAATCGAACGCAAGTTTTTAATGTTTATTTACAATAAATTCTTAAATTTATTATATGTATTTCTCTCTTAAAATGTTTTCGAAAAAAAAAATTCAATGAATTCTTGAATTTAAAAAAAAATGTTTCTTATCTCTTACAAGCTCACAAACTGACATGGGTGCATACAATTTTTTGATTGATTAAATTTGATTTGTTCTGTGTACTTGTGTTGCTAAGAAATGGAGCCGTTCAACACTCCACACACACACATACAACATAAATATGTATATATATATTTCCTTTTCTTTCTATAGTTTTTTACCATAATTTTTTGCTATTTTGCCGATTTAAATTTTTTTTTAGTTTTCCATTTCAATTAAATTGCGATATGTATACCTTGTCACTACTTTTTGTGGGCAGCCGTGCTCAGCTTCACTGTCAATGCAATTCTGATTACAACGATTGATTGTAGGTAAATATTTTGCACGAATTCATTTAATTAAATGCGAAATGACTTAATTTATTAAAAAAGTGTTGAGCGGAAAAAATTACTGAAACTAATATTTTACACATAAATAAATAGGCAATTCGCTCACTCAGGGAATACAAAAAAATTGTGCATTCTGTCAAACACTTGCCCACAGGTGGGATAAGGGCTTCAAGGAGGCAGAAGAAGGATCGTGAATCTAACTTGAATAGAAGCGAATGCGACAAAAAGACTTGGCTTTCGGAAAAAAACAGTAAAAAGCTTCTTGCTTAACGTAAAAGGCACCAGAAAGAAGCTACAGAAGAATTGTCATTTTTCCAATGAAATCTTGTACAATGAGTTCAGTAATTTACTTCGAGTTGTACTTGATATAGATTTTTAAGGAATATCTAAAATGGATTAATACATACATAAATATCTACTATGACGGCCGCCGTAGCCGAATGGGTTGGTGCGTGACTACCATTCGGAATTCACAGAGAGAACCTCGGTTCGAATCTCGGTGAAACACCAAAAAATTTTTCTAATAGCGGTCGCCCTTCGGCAGGCAATGGCAAACCTCCGAGTGTATTTCTGCCATGAAAAAGCTCCTCATAAAAATATCTGCCGTTCGGAGTCGGCTTGAAACTGTAGGTCCCTCCATTTGTGGAACAACATCAAGACGCACTCCACAAATAGGAGGAGGAGCTCGGTCGAACACTCAAAAAGGGTGTACGCGCCAATTATATATAGGGTTTTTCAATTGGCGCGGGTCGATTTTGGCGTCCTGTGGCAGCCATTTTGTTTTGGTGGCAAAATATTTACCTACTGTCAAATCTTTTGTTTATTATTCAGTTGTTTGTGCCAAATCATCATGGCAAGTTACACGATTGAACAGCACGTTCAAATGATAAAACTTTATTATCAAAATGAGTGTTCATTAACGCTTGGTGGCCCTTCCAATTTCTTATGGCCCATATTGAACCATATGGACCTAGACGACATGTGATTCCAGCAGGACGGCGGTACGTGCCACACAGCAAGCGCCATTTTATTCCATTTCAACATCTACCCGCCCTTATTGAAAAACCCATAAAATATATACTATTCTTAATTTACAAACCTTGTTGTTATCATTTCACTGTAGTGGCGAGGAAATAAGCATATTTTAGGAATTTCTATCATCAGAGCAATGAAATAAATAAAAAATCCGAAGAGTTACCTTTAATTCACGTGTCACAAACCGGATAAGTTACTATTATTATATATCGACATATTTATTTATTTACTAACGAAAACAGCGCTTTCAATAAAATTTTTAAAATTAATTAAAAATCGTTTAAAAAATCTACAAAATCTGTTTTTGTAAAAATGGCGCATTTAAAAATAAGGACAAACTATCTTTTTCTAAAAAAAAACTACGTTTAAAAGAATTCGTTTTTCAAAACTTTTCAGCTCAAAAAACAGTTAAAAATTGGAAAAAAATTCTGTGGGAATTTTTTATAGAAAAAAATGTTAGTTATCTCAAAATTTATAAAAAAACGTTCGTGTTTTTCAAATAAAAGTACATTAAACCTCCATCCAAAAAAGGATTCTTGAACAGGACAAGAAACGGATTTAAAAACATACACCTTCGGTTGGGCGCCTTGTGTCTGTCTGGACCCCTTTGTACTTACACGCATTGGTATGAGAATATTTGGCAATAATGCAATTTAAAGTAACGCTGGTTTATGTTTTTAATTTCTTGCCTTTTCCATTGGTTTTTGCAAACATTTTGGCACCTACAGAAGCAAAAATAATCGCTGAAAATATTTTGGTTTGTGAAAAAAGGGATTTTTTGTTTTCTTCTTTATGTTGACTCATTTCGAAGCAGATTGAAGAATAAAAAGCGGATTACAATGAAATTTATGGTGAAATATGAAATGATATTTTTTTATGGATTCGGTGGAAGGCAAGCAAACCATGTATACGATAATTTTGAGTGCTGTTGACACACTGGATTCTTGCGTGCAGAGGAAGCTTTTTGTTCCTTGTAGAGGAAGACGACAATCTAACTTCGCTGTGAGTGTTGGTTGACTACAAAATTCACAGGAATAGTAGTTGGTTTGCTCAAAAATGAGTCCATAGCCAAACGAGTGGTGAATTGAGAAATAACGGCTGGATTATTCGTACGATTTTCGATGTTTGGAAGGATCAAAGTGTTCGATAAAGTCGTCAAAAAATTTCGTCTCGCATTACTCTTCCGTGCAAGTGGAAAACGTTGCCAATGCCATGGCATCCAACGTGTTCCAAAATAAAGCAAACATCTATCGACTTGTTAGCCCTTTTGATGTGAAATGTGTGACCATTTGATCTGTGCAATCGACGCCAGCTTTGTGCGCAAATACAAAACCACCAGAAATTAAAAAGAACAATTCTCGCCCCGAGCGTTTTTGGTACGATTCTTTGGTTTTTATGAAAACCTTGTTAAAATCAGCAGCTATGTACCAAAAAAGAATATAGTGGCTAATTTACTTTTCATCGTTCATTATACCAAAGATTTTAGGGCGGAACAAAACAAACCATCTCCCAGACCCGTGTGTCCAACCGAAGGACCAACCCACGGAGGGTTAAAAAAGTCCCAAAAAAACAAAAAAAAAACCTTTTTGTCTATTCCAAAAGTGACGCATATAAAAACAATTAAAAGTAGGCAAAAAATATCTTTGGAAATTTTTTTATAAAAAAAATTAAGCAACATAATTATCCAAAAATTCAAAAAAAGTCTCAAATTCCAAAAAAATTTTGCTTGCCTTTTCCTAAAGTTACGCATATAAAAACAATTGCAAATTAGGGAAAAAAGATTTTTGGAATTTTTTTTATAAAAAAAAATTATGTAACATAAATATACAAAAATTCGGTTTCTGTAAAAATGGCTCATTTATAAGAAAAGAGAAAAGAAATGCAAAAATTTCGAAAATTTTTCATAAAAAATTTTGCTATGAACCGACCCATTCAAAAAAATTTTTTAAAATATTGTGCAGAAATTGTGTATCAAGGAAAAACTATGTAGAACTAATTGTTGAAAATACCTGTCCGTACACGCATGAAGAATATAGTTAAATTAATAAATTTGTAATTTCAAGTCAGTCAGTCAAAATTTATTCGAGTTTTGAGTCCGACCAACTTTAAAAATGTAGAATGCGATGGGTTGCGTCAAAAATTTAAATAGAAGTATTTTTTGACGTGATAACGTCTTTTAATTCGATTTAACAGGCTGCACGCACGAAAAAATGTGTCGTTACCTTGCTCATTTAGCGTTACCTTGCTCATATGTCGTTACCTTGCTCATTTGACGTTACCTTGCTCATTGCATTGCATGAACTGCAAGCGAAAGCGCGGAACGAACGACAAAGCAAACAAAGCAAACGAAAGGCAACGTTCGACATCTTGCTCTCTCCTACTTAAGTGAGCGTATATATGTATGTATATGCGCATATGTACATATATAAATTCACGTATTTGTATTTGCATATGCCTTCTTATTGATTATTATTAATTTGATTCACTTGAAGAATTTAAAATAAAACCAAGTTTGTTAATAATACCTGTTGTTTTAATGTTATAATTATTAATTTTTTTATTATATATGAAGGAAAAAATGTATTTTAATATTTACCATATACCTTATAAGACATGTTGTATACTAATATATGTATATAAACATGCATATACATATACAATTTCGCGCAATTTTCAAAAAGAACAAATCTATATGTAAAGATGCATACAAATCATATGGACATATCAAATATACGAATCCATTCCGTACGCAAGCAAATGTAAGCTAATGTGCTTGAACTGCAGGCGAGAGCGCGGAACGAACGACAAAGAGCACAATTGGCCCCCGCGTTCGGCAACGTTCGACATCTGGCTCTGTCCTACTTGAGTGAGCATATATGTATATGTATGTATATGTGTGTATATGCACATTTGTATATAAATTCACATACTTGTATTTGCATATGCCTTCTTCCTGTGTGCATGGTAATGAACCAATTCTCTGTTGAGAATAAACGATGATAGGAAAAATAGGAAATGAAAGGGAGTGTTTCAAGTGTAATGTGTCTTGAGAAAGTCAAATCGATGATGATGCCTCTAAGTGACTTACTAACGTCTGATGCACAATCGAAATTGAAGATATCTTTCATGAATTTGATAAATGTTTCGTCATTTTTCATGTTTGTGTAAATATAACTTGACCTATTCCATTCCAATTCCATTTACCTCCTCCTCTATATCCATACAAAATATCTATCAAACAAATAAAATTAAAATTTTGCTTTGAAAATTGCAAACATTCCATCAATATTTTCTTATGACGTTGTCACGCTAAACTATTGTCAGTAAACCGACTTTACAGACAACCTCTTTTTTTATTTATTAATTAATTTTAATGTTGACGAGCAATATGCGTTGGGTTTTGTCTAGCAAATAATTTTATGGGTGTTCTGTAGAATTGCAGAGATGTTGTTTCCCCCGGAGATTATGGAATTTTTTTCGAATAAACCTAGACTTCCAATTGCTTAGAAGTATTAGATACTTTTTCCACCTCAGTCCTTTGAGTATACCATTTCTTCAGTTCTAGTGGCTACTTTCAAGTAAAAAAAGAAAAAAAGGAAAAATATATATGTATACATTCCAGATAATTTTCAGTTTAAAAATCCTATCGAAAGTAGCACTGAATGTTTTACTGTATTAGCTGAGGGATTTTAAGGTATCGCCCTTAAACTCGATCAAATTCAATGCATTCCTATTCAACGAATAGTTTATTTCCCTCTCTCCATATGTGATTCCAAACTCATTTCTTACAAAAATTCCATTACTTCACACCTCTCCCTTTGCTTAGTGCGGCTGTTAATTTTATATTTATCAGGTAATTTCTATGCAACACCACAACTCAGGTACCGCACAAATGCCGCCCTCCTCACCAATCAATATACAAATATGCGTAAATAGCGAAACTACTCATTTCAGCCCACCGCACACAAATTGCATTTCTTGCAATACGTTTTGCAACACCCCTCAAAAGTAGCGGCGACCAAAGGGGAAACAGGCGAAAAAAACCAGAAAAATGCCAAGATTAGTTTATTTGTACACGATAATTTGGGAGGGCTGCCTGGATAAACACCTAGATTGAGGGGTTGCGAAAGCCGGTTGGTCTGCAGTGACGAAAAACGCATAAAATTCAACAAACCAATTTAACTTTTGCAATCTGCTACGAATTATTCAAACTCGGCACGTAAACAAAACAACAAAACCGAAATAAAATAGAAAAGCAGCCAAACTATGAAGAAAAAGAAGAGCTATGAACAAAATACTCATAATGCAGGACAGGATAGAGGACCACACGCCAGGATCACACAACAACCCTCAATCAAAGGCTATTCGCCACACTGCTGAGTGAGCCTTAGAAGCTAAAGCACAAGGCGTTGCATGCCACGCCGCGCACTTCGCATACCAGTCAAATATTTCACTGGTATATAAATATATTAGCGAATATACACCAACACATGCTTGCATATACACTCAAGTATTTATAAGTGGAATAGTCAGTGCGTCGTTGTCCAGCTGGCGGCGCTTAGCTAAAGTATTTGTAAAACAATTCGTAGAATGCGCAAACAAAAACGGAATAAGTGAATAAGCGACGGGCAAATATGCGGGAGAGGGTGTGTTGCATGCACATACACTCATACGCATATACTTATTTCTATATATGTGTGTATTTATACATTTGATTTCTTTAAATAAGGAAATAATGGAAATGGTCTATGGGCAGTTATCGAGAAAACCAATTTAGTTTGTGTGTGTGTGTGTAGGTGGATGTGCATGTGCAAGTGTGCGTGCGACTTATATGAAGTATCGATATTGGAAAACTTCATTTCGGTCACTTTCTTTTGTGGTCAAAGCTGTAGTCAGCTTGAAGAAAGCACGCAAGAAACTCGCTCGCCGGCCAACGTTTAACCCAGTGAGCCAAATGTGTGCGGAAAAGCAAGCAAATGATTGAATGAGAATACCTGACGGCGAGAGCTTTAAGCTCATTGCGACGAAACAGCACGAAGAGATCATAGTTTGGTTGATAATATCAATTTTTGCAAGTGATAGAAATGCGA
Source organism: Anastrepha ludens (assembly GCF_028408465.1). NCBI lineage: Eukaryota > Metazoa > Arthropoda > Insecta > Diptera > Tephritidae > Anastrepha > Anastrepha ludens. The sequence goes on from NC_071502.1 coordinate 6,494,174, forward strand.
GTTAAAAATTTTAAGGTTACAAAAGGTAAAAATTGGAAACTATCAAATATGTTCTTCTATTAATCAACTTCGTCAACTCGAAATAAGTGCAAGTACAGTCGGCCTTAAAATAAACAACACAGAAACCAAGCATATGGGAATACAAACAATAACAAAAACCCCTCTTGAATTTATTACAAGCGAAAATGCCTTCATTATTGAAAATGTGGATGAGTTCTGTTGCCTCGCTAGCCATATACCAAAAAATGATGGCACTGTGTCCGATGTGGCAGGACGTATTTAAAAAGCAGGTGCTACGTTCCATAAACTATATCGACTGTGGGCCCTCGCATTTTGTATCTAACAACCAAACTTAAAATTTTCAATACCAGCGTAAAATTGGACCTCCTATAGGGATCTGAGACTTGGCTCATCTCTGAGCACAAAAGCTGACGCCTTCAAACGTTTATCAATAGGATTATATGCCGAATTTTTCGCCCAAGAACAATATCCAATGCTGACCTTATTTCGCTCACAGATAGCTGTCCAATCAAGCTTGGAATTAAAAAAGGAAAAGGGAAATGAATTTGACAAGCCAAAATGGCTTTCCAAAGGAACACACAAGGAAGCCGGTGCAAACGACAAACTGGGATGTGCATAATTCTAAAACATGAGCTTTTCTACCGCCCCCTGGAACGAAACTAGACATATAGGGGCTGACAGAACTCATTGGAGAGCCTTTGTTCCCGCCCTATGCTCCGATTAAAAGCGATAAAGCGTATAGAGAGATGTTCTTCTTAGAAATGTGATCTAAAGGTATCTATTAATAAGGAATACAAAAAAATACAATACACAAAAAAGTGCGTGTAGCGTAGAACACATAACATAAGTGAAACTTTCAAGACAGACAAAGAAAGAGGGAGAGACCTGAGAGAGAATGAGAGAGAGAGAGAGAGAAAGAATATATATCTAAATAAATTCACAACATTTGCAGAGAACACAAATAGACAAAATTTACAAAAAACGGAGAAGGGTCGACCGGTGTAGGTAAACGCCGAACACAAACCGTGGCAACAACGCGCACTACCTCGAGCGTTTATCATCCGCACAAACGCAGCGATTCCGGGACCGCAGCAACCGCAGAAATTATCGCAAGGCAATACCAAAACAAAACACCAAAAATCTTGGGACCAAAAAACGCGCCAACAAACAAGCGCCAAAAAGTAGGCAGTGTTATTTATCACTAGAAATTAGCAACCACAAGGAAAAACTCAGGAAAAGTAGCTTAAAGTGTATCTAAGATATATACCTATAAGGTATAGCTCCCTCTCTCCTTTTTCTCTACCGCCTAAGAAGTTTCACTTAAAAAAAATTAAGCTCCGCTTTGTGAAAATACAAATTCAGCGCTGAAGAAAACCTCACTTCGCAGTAGAACTTTTTCCAGCACAAATTATATTAATTGAAGAAAAAAGTATTGTACAGAATTCGCCTGTAAGCAAGCAGCAAGTGGCAGTTAAGCTTTTTGCTTATCATTTCATATGCCGAACAGATTGCTGTGCCGCTCAAAGAGCTTATGAATTAGTAAGCGCATACCACGGCCTTGCATTGCATGCAGTTCTTCTAAGCACGAGCGACTCATTCTGTTCAATAACTTATCAGGAAGTGATTAATCGCGCCCAATTGGAGTTCGATAATAGAAGTGGCGAGCTATCAAGCACAAATTAGTAAAGTCGTGCTGAAATAAAAGAGCTCATCCAGAATTTCGGGTAACTCTCCCGCTATTCTCGATTCCCCCACACTCCCTAGGTTATTCGTTGAAGGCACCTTTCTTTAGTTCCAGCAGAATTTTGAAGTGGAAAACCCGTTTGGTTTATATGATGTGAGAGCAACTTTTTCGTAGGGTCATTAAAATGAACTCAAGTTGACCTACAAGGATTTGTTGTGCCGCATTTAGAGCAGTGGCAGAGATTGGATTAGTTGAGTGGTCATCAGGTCTTGAGCCCAATAAGCAAGTCAGTAGCTAGTAGAAAGGATGAGGCGTGGCCAACGAAGCATGTCCAAGACATGGCTGAAAGCAATGTTTACTTTTCTTTTTTTTTAATTAACCGCGGTATGTTTCATCAGGAATTGTTTCCTACTAGCCAAATAATGACAAGGCAGTTCTATTTTGGAGGTCTAGAACGAGTATACCCGCTAAGAACGGCCGAAACTTGCACCATGTAAACGCACCAGTGAAATTCTCGTTCTTTGTGCAAATGTTTTTGACTAAAAAGGTATTCCTATATTACCCCACCCGCACTGCAGCGTTGAAATTGTAAAGCGTTGCAACGTTAAATTACTACAGCATTCAGATTATTGAGAAATTTCGAAAGCTTATTAATGTAAAATTAATATAAATTTTTTTATGAAAATATTGTTCATTTTTCTACAAAAACCATATAAATTGAACTTTCAAACCTTGCGTCATTAAAAAAAAATCAATTAAATAAATTTAAATTTTTACACTTATTAATAAGAAGTTTTAGCAAAAAAAACAATTTGTTTATTTTGTTTATTTTTTTTTTTTATTTAAAAAAAAAATTTGTTTATTTTGTTTATTTTTTTTTTTTAATTATAATTATAATAAAAAAATTTTTCTTAATAATTCTGATTAATAAGTGATTTTACTTTTATTTTTTTTTTTTATTTAAATTTTATTTGTTTTTTTTAATTTTAGAAAAAAGTTTGGACTTGTGGAGCCTATTGACTTTCGTTACACTTATTAATAAGAATTTTTAGGAAAAAAAATTTTTTTTTATTTTTTTTTTAAATTATAATTATATTATAATAAAAAAATTTTTTTAATAATTCTGACTAATAAGTGATTTAACTTTTATTTTTTTTAATTTTAATTTTATTTTTTTTTTTTTAATTTTAGAAAAAAGTTTGGACTTGTAGAGCCTATTGACTTTCGTTACACTTATTAATAAGAATTTTTAGGAAAAAAAAAAATTTTTTTTATTTTTTTTTTAAATTATAATTATAATAAAAAAAATTTTTCTTAATAATTCTGATTAATAAGTGATTTTACTTTTATTTTTTTTATTTTTTTTTTATTTAAATTTTATTTTTTTTTTTTAATTTTAGAAAAAAGTTTGTACTTGTGGAGCCTATTGACTTTCGTTATAATAACGTAGAGGTTTCAAGCGACTCAAAATGCATTTAAATTTTTTTTTACTTTTTTTTCAGCAGTTTTGTGCGTTTTCTCCATATATCGAATGCTCGACATTTTTTTTAAATGGAAGAAAAAAATTGTCATAAATCGACACGATATTTAAAATACTTCAGACTGCACTTTGTTATAACAAAACTCAAATTTAAAGAATTATGTTTACTCCGAATTTTCCTAAAAATTCTGATTAAAAGTGTGAAAATTTGATGATTTTTGTGATTGTTAATTTTTTAAATTTTCGTAAAGTTTAATCTTGGATTTTATTTTTTGTAAAAAAAATTTATAAAATTAAATAAAAAACAAATAAATTCTGAAAAATTCTCATTAAATTTTATTGAGTTAAATAAGTTCTGAAAAATGTTCATTAAATCTTATTGATGTATTTATCATATTTAACACTGTGTAGACCCCCTCTGCGTTGGAAAGATGGTGCAGAATGACTTGGCTTCACTTGGGGTATCCAACTGGCGCCGGCTAGAAGGTGAAATAAACAACTGGCGCCCTTTGTTAAACTCGACGAAAGTCGCGTAAGCGGTTATCGCGCCAGTTAAGAAGAGGTCTTCCATAAACACCTGTAAACGCGTTTCTGAACGGGTTAATTTTGGAGCGTTACCAAGGTTGCTGTAATTAGAGAGTGTAGAAGTAGAGGGAGACTAATATGGAGGCTGATAATAAGAGTTGCGTTTTATTTGTGTTCCCACGGCATTCGGTTTTACGTTACCGGAACGAGCCGGATTTATATCCGTTCAAGAACTGTCACTCCTGCGCACCCCCATGCATCCCCGCACGCATTGGGAATGAATGTGCTGCTACAACAGCAAAAATAACTTGCGTTTTATTAACAAATTCCCGGTACCTAATCGCCACATCTCGTAGATCGTATCAGAAAGCATCTTACTTTATAGACGAGTTGACGGAACAGAACTTTTACTGCTTTCAGATCTTTCAACTTTAGGAGTAAGATAAAAGTTTTACGCTCGCTGGCTCCTCGAAGCATAGGCTGAGTCCACCAGAGCTTCTCGATGTACTGTGGTATCGACAGTTTTAATAAAAGTATCGAAATCCTAATATTTTCGCTCTAAAGTAAGATTTAAAAAAATGTACAAAATTTGTATCACTCAGTTCTCATAAAACAGCTGAAAGCTACTAATTAAGAAACACCTTTAATGACGACTCAAGACTCTTAATTGGTTAAATAAACTTATTTTAGATAGATTATCAGGTGCTACAACCTCTTTGTTTTGTCTGTAAGTGTTTTGTCTTTCCTTTAGCGAATTTTTGGTTGAGATGTGAAGAGAATGAGTAAATTGTGTTCTCTCAAACTGGAGGATATGTTCAGATTTGCTTAAAAATCGGAAAAATTCTCACAGTAGTAGCTATCTCTGTCTCTATTCCTTTCTATACTATCTATTTCTCTCTGTCACTTCTCTAATTTCCTCCTTGGCTCTCAACCCTCTTGCTTTCCAGAGCTTCGAATACAGTGGGCTTTTCAGACTGGGTATTTTAGTAGCTACCATTCTCTCGGTGCTTCTGGGCTCGCCTCTTTAATTTCTATCCCATTTTCATTGCTCACTGGGTGCTTGCCCCCAGTGCCAGCGCAGTGCCGCAAGTGTAAGGAAATATGTTCATTTCATTTTGGAAGCAACGCACCACAACCACACAATTGAATTAAGCTGAAAGTGGAAAATCGAACGAACATCGAACATATTTTCATGTTCGAGTGCCACCCTTTAACATAACAAAGACGGCGAGCACGCAAACACACATACATACATGTCTGGGCAGCTATTATGTGACTCCTTTGATCTGCACCAGCAACAATAACAACGGAACTCTATCAGCCCAAGCTATTTTTCTTTAATTTGCTCAAGTAGTTTTGTGAGCTAGTGCTCGCACTGCGCTATATTTTTTCCCTCGCACGACCTTTAGCCGCAAAAGGGGAGCGACGATGCCCCTCGCTTTTGATTTTCTAGCTGAACATTAGTGCAATGTCGGCTTATAGATGTAATACTGCGCTAGCATTTAAGCAGTGAGACTGTATGTGCATGTGTATGTGTGTGGGTGTTAGACGCAGTGCGATTTTCCGCTTGGGGTCGTTAATGTTTTGACTGCCATTGACTCGCCTTTTCGGTTTTGCGTTGCTGCCCAAAGTGAAAGTGCTCCCCCTCTGTTTGCTGTAACTTTTCTTAAATTTTTCCATTCTTCCTTTACTCTACTGCGAGTTTGTCACACTTTTGGGCGCTCGTTTTAATAGCTATTCAGCCATTTCCGCATACTCACTCACACACACACACACGCAATACGCACCCTTTGTGCTCCATATTTTTATCAAAATGCATTTATAATAAATTGGCATTCTTCTGTACGCTTGACGCTGGCATTCCCATTCATTTCCGCTCCGCCCACCGCTGATGTTGGCAGCTTAAATAGTTTCATTTAATATTAACCTGTTATTGTTAAAGCGCGTGCTGTTGTTCTTGTTATTGTGTACAGTTGTCGTGCGCTGTGTTTATTTGCAATGTTTGCGTAGCTTTCAGTTTGTTTGCTATCGTGTTTGGGTTGCTGTTTGTTGTATGTGTAAATGTAATCATGAAATATTAACTGATAATTGAATTAACTATGTACTGTAATATTGTGAAGCATGCTTACAGGCGTTTCTGTGCCCTCCGCCGCCGCCCGCACACTTTTCCCCACACACTCCCTCACTCGCCCAGGGATAGGTGCCCACATTAATGGGTTGTTTATTGCTGACCGCAGCACTTTAATGCGCAGATGTTAATGACACAGATAAGCGCCGCGGCCACCTCCAGCACAACTGCTGTTCACGCCGCTGCACAAATACATGCATGCGTGCATAAGTATGACTACAATAGCTATTACCCATTACGGCTTGCATTGTGTGCTCCTCTGCTGCTGCGCTTTCCATCATTTTTTATTAATTTTCCACGCTGCGCTTGGAAGTGATTTTAAATCCGCATCTCATTGCAGGTAAAGTATTTATGTGCACTTGTGTGCATGCGGATGTATGTGTGTGTGTAGTATAATCACGCGACCGCATGTCTTTTGTAATTTAATATTTGATAAATATTTATACATATATTATTGTTGAATGTTGCCATTTATATGTCTGTACAGCGCACACATTTTTCTCATATACGTAATTTCCCTTGCGATCTCTGATTGCACTTCTCCACCTCGATGAAGACATTATCCTTGTTGCTGCAGTCGCTGCGCGCAGTTAATAGCTATTGTGCGGTCAAAAGTTCCACGTGTAATCCCCATTGTGGCTACATGTGTATGCATGTACATGTAATTGTTGGTTGTTGGTTGTTGTTTGGTGCTGGTGCACGCAATACAGTTATTAATAATAAACTATTTGAAATTAACCTCAATTTGGTTGAAAAATGGTTATTTCTGCTTTTTGTATTTGAATGATAAGTGAGTAATAAGAATTAACCCCTCGATGGCACTGGCCCATTTAGCAACGCCAGTCTGGGACGCGTTTCACAATCTTCTCGCAGCCATGGCTGGTTATCGGATAAGCGCCGACTGACTTGGGCCATTGATACTTTCAAGACCTTCAAATCGCGTGGTTCCGATAGCATTATACCTGCCCAACTGCAGAAAGCTACTGAAATGTAACATCATCTGCTTCTTCTCCTTCTTTTTCTCCTTCTTCTTCTCCTTCTTCTTTTTCTCCTTCTTCTTTTCCTTCTTCTTCTCCTTCTTCTTCTTCTTCTCCTTCTTCTTCTTCTTCTTTTTCTTCTTCGTCTTCTTCTTCTCCTTCTACTTCTTCTCCGTCTTCTTTTTCTCCTTCTTCTTTTCCTTCTTCTTCTCCTTCTACTTCTACTTCTTCTCCTTCTTCTTTTTCTCCTTCTTCTTTTCCTTCTTCTTCTCCTTCTTCTTCTTCTTCTTCTCATTCTCCTTCTTCTTCTTCTTCTTCTTCTTCTACTTATTACATGGCATTACCACGCGGGATGCGTCACAGCTTCATCCACAAAGCTCCTTCAAACTGGTCGATCTTGACCATTTGCTTCGCAGGTACGTACTCCGAAGTCCTTGACATCATTTTCTACTACGTCTATCCATCGGTTCTTCTCTCTGCCTTTGGTCTTTACACCCATTAGCTTCCCTGTCATGGCTTTCTTCACTGCACACTCAGTAGGCATACGGGTAACATTATCTAGCCGTCTTATGCGCTGCGCTTTAGCAAATCGCACAGCTTTCTCGTTCTGAGTGAAATCGTTTAGTTCGCAGTTGTACCGGATTCTATAGGTATAGGTAAGAATGGATGATATTCTTATTGAGGCAAAAATGTGTCTTAACACTTTTTTCCGTGCTAGCAATCAGCGCGCAGTCAGCAACATTGAGAGTCCATTCTTCACATCCATACGTTAAGATTGGTCGGATAAGGGTCTTGTACACAGTTAGCTTCGTAGGTTTAGACAAGAGCCGAGACTTGAACAAGTTAAGGTGGGTATAATATGTTTGCTGGCGGCGTTGATACGATCCCTGACTGCAGAAGTTGAGTCACCGCTACATGTAAACATAATTCCCAAATACCGAAAATGCTGCACTGCTTCAAAAGTGTAAGCTCCCAAATGAGAACTTTACATCTGCGTAGGCCACCTCGACTTCAGCAAATATACGGTTTTGCTCTCCTTTGCGAACGGACCCGTACTGTTCGCTAATTTGTTAATTTTAAAAGAGGTTTCTTCTAAATAGTTCGTATTTTTCGAAAAAATAGCGGAGGTGCCATGCCGTTGGGGAGCCCCTATCTATGCGCGCTGTATAGCCAAGGACTCCCCTAAGCATTTCAAGCCAATCAGTTTTTCATCTTTCTTGCTAAGAACCCTTGAGAGATTGATTGATCTGCACATAAGAAGCGAAATTTCTCGTTTACTGTAAAAGTAGAATTTGCCGTGCACACAAATTTTCAGATTTTTTAAAATCACTCAATCTTTGAAAAACTGGGGGTCGGAACCGTCATCTACAAAAGACTTAGCGACATAACGGTCGTAGCAGAATGGAGTGGCGTCTCTCTCCGCCAGCAGGTGGGTAGGGGCACTCCACTTCTCACCACTTCTCTGGGTCGTCGTTGCCAGTGACTTGCTAAGGGAGCTGGTGAGAAGAGGTTGCAGAGAGATGGCTTACGCGAATGACGTGCATCAATAGTCAGAGTGAAGCTTCTGAGGACTCTGCACGATCTTATGCAGGCATCTTTTAACGCAGTTGTTAGTTTGGAGGGAGACAGATGTTTATCGGTAAATCCTCTCAAGACTGAACTCGTTTTATTTACGAGGAAATATGACATACCTAGAGCTCTTCTGTCATCAACAGGCGGTGCTTCATTGGTGCTTTATATTTAGGTATAATCCTTCGCAGCAAGCTAACGTGGGATTAGATTAGATTAGATTTGTGGGGGGTTGGACAAGTCCAAGAACTCAGTCAGTAGACCATTGTACTTCACCCGGATAGAAATCAGTAGAAAGAATAGAGATAGGAAAGATAAAAAGGGGGATGGTAAAAAAAAACGGATAAATTAGTTTTGGTCACTCTTCCACAAATCCTTGGAGTCATTAATGAATTTTAAGAGATCCAGAAGAGGAAGAGTATGGACAAAGTTCAGTGTATCGCAACCCAATATCCTAAGTCTGATTCTGGAAAATGTAGGATAGCTACAAAGAAAATACTCTACAGTGTCGTCATTCTCAAGAAAGGATCGGCATATCGGGCTGTCTACGACCTACGACCATATGCTGACCACAGACGTAGCGCCCTGTGATTACACCCACCAGTACTCTCAGGTCCTTTCTACTGAGTTTTAGGAGAAAGGTAGCTGTTTTACTGTTTGGTTCTTTCACAAAGCACCTGGCTACTCTGTACGAGTTCAACTCTGGCCAACCTATATGGTTAGACCTCATGAAGTTGTCAATCCATAGTTAAATCGATGCGGAATTCATAGCTAACGTGGGAGCTCAACATTGAAGAGTGACAACACTCGCCTTCTAGGGATGCAAGGGCCCCATTAGTAAAAGATGAGGCCTCTCGCCAAAAGTAGTATTTTGGGTTTATAATACTATTATAAAACCAATTCTGTTGTATGGAGGTGTTATCTGATGGAACTCACTGGGAAGGATGACATCAGTTAAAAAACTAGAGAGAGTTCAAAGGTCTCCACTTCGATCTACTCCCACTCTAGCGCTAAATGCAATGTTAAATATGGTGCCTGAAGACATAAAAATCTGATAAACTTCATCAGCAGTACGAAGCGGCTAACTCCACTGTAAATCAGTCCTTAAATATATCTATACCAAAATTAAGAAAAGTTTTTCTCATAGCGGTCGCCCCTCGGCAGGCAATAGCAAAAGTCCGAGGGTATTTCTGCCATGAAAAAGCTTCTCATAAAAATATCTGCCGTTCGGAGTCGGCTTGAAACTGTAGGTCCCTCCATTTGTGGAACAACATCAAGGCGCACACCGCAAATAGGATGAGGAGCTCGGCCAAATACCCAAAAAGGGTGTACGGGCCAATTATATATATATATTTATAAAAATATCTACACATCCCCCACTACCTTGGAAGTATTTATGTAAATGTTATGTTCTGTCAATTTAAGTCGGCATTTTGTCAATCAAATATATAATCAGAACGTATCAAAAATCAAGCTGTTACACTCACAGGCAGATTAAAAAGGAAAAGCCCACATGTACGTTCATGAACTAACGAACTGACATACAAAGATAAAATTACCCATGTGTGAACAATAAAAGAAGGCGAGACTAACTAACTAACCTACATACAATGACAATGGAAACCGAAAAAATCCCTTATTAAAGGTGTGGCCTGGTGGCTGTGAAGAGCAGTTGACTGAAAATTTGAAATGGTAAACGGTGTAAACTGGCATAAAGGACGAGCGTCGAGTAGCTGACAATGCGATGCGCTGATAAAAACTGTCGAGTCAGCGGCGTCAAGTTCAGCAACATTTTGTATACTTTGTTGGTGTGTTTTTGGTATTTGGGAAAGCTTGTGCGGGTGTATAAAAATATTTTTTTTTTTATTTTATAAGCACACATGACATTTTGTTGTATATTACGTATATGTACTTGTACTTGCTCAAAGCGTGTTTGTTTTAAAAATAAATAAATATGAAATTTATTTTTTTAGTAAACTTTCGTCTTGTGTTCGGAGGCAATGGCTTTGTCTCAATGGTGGAATATGAGACGACGATTTTAGTGAGTGAAAACAGTAAGGCAAAGTGAGTATATAAATACTTCATTAAAACATTCTCTGCGGAAGGATAAAAAGCACTGTAGTAAAAATTTGTGTGGTTCGTGAGATTTTTTTTTCTTATGACCTTCGAATGTGGAATTGAAAATTGCATTTTAAGTATAATCTAAGAAGTTAGTTTTCAAACCAAACCGGGACCTTTGAATCGTAACTTTCAGGAACTGACGGTAACTTCAAATTTCAAAGGGCTTTGACACTGTTTGTTGTACAACTACTTTTCCAGTAGTGATAGTCAGAGTTGCCATTAACAACTAAATGAGTTTTCCGCTGACACCCAAGCAGGAAAGCGCTTCTACGATTATGTCTCGGAGAGCACTGTCGAGAGCTTGCTTGGAGTCGATGAACAGGATGTGCATGGCTAAATTGCATTCGTAGCACTTTTCAATATCTTCATCATCATCATTCTTGGCTGGACAACCCCGGTCGGGTCTTTGCCTGCTGTAGCATATGCCGCCAATTGTCTCGGTTTCGTGCATGTGTCCTCTATGCCCGAAATCCCAATAAGCCTGCGTCTTCTTCTGCGCCGTCTATCCATCTAAGCGGCGGGCGGTCTCTTCTTCCCTGTCTGGGCATTTACCGAAGAGTATTTGTTGAGATGGGTAATCCGTGTTAGCCCGCAGTATGTGACCAGCCCATCTCAGTCTGTTGATCATGATTGTGGTTATCACAGATGGGTGCGCATATAGTTTTTCAAGTTCATTTTCAAGATCTTGCTTTAGCACAAAGATTTGGGATGCTGTTGATCGACCTGGACGAGAGCCGCTTTGGTATTCACCCAAGATTTTTACTGCTACCGCAGTTAGACGGGAAGCGAGGATTTGAGAGAACATTTTATATGTAGTGTTTAGGTGTGTGATTCTACGGTAGTTTTCTTAGTTTGTCTCCCTTTTTGTGAAGTTTGTGAGTTACCAACACTATAGCTTCCGGCCTGCCAACTTGGCGCCATATTCTTAGAAAGAAGTGTAGTAGAACTTACAGTCCTTTCTTAAAAGCCGGGGTTTCAACAGCTCTGTGGTTATACCATCTTCTCCAGGAGCCTAATAGCCCAGATACCAAAATATTGATAATTTATATATTTTATTCTAATAAAACGCGGAACCTGAAAACTTCTATGTTCAACATTTCATGCATTCAAAATGCAGTATCAGAAGAATCGCAAAAATTTGAGTCCCGAAAAATTAAATGTAACAATTTCGGGCAAATAAAAGACCACTAAGCTGTCTAGCGGCCTCGGTAGTCTAGTGTAAGTGCTCTTACCTGCCATCCCAGAGGTTGTGGGTTCGAATCCCACGTAAAGCACGGTCCTCGCACTTTTTCTAACTTATCTACTTTCCCAGTTTCTATAAAAAAAAAGTTAATTCCTTAACCCCAACAACCTTATCCAATCCTTACTCCCGCACAAAAAGTCAGCGCATTACTTGCATTCTGGCTGATAAAACAAGCAAAAAAATAAAGAAAAAGACACAGTTACACATTGCATCAGTGGCGTCAGAAGAGGAAGCGGGCAATCGCGGTTATAGCGCAGGCACACCAAATTTAGCGAAGTCCTCAACCATCTGTGCGATCCCTCTGCCAGAAAAATGTAACACACAGATGGCGCTTCAAGCAGTTAGAAGGCGTTGTTCCTACTTAGGCATTCCCACTACTTAGTACTGGTAGCGGCAGGCTAATCACCTACCCTGTCGGAAATCAAAAACAGATTAACGAAACCAACGCAAAACTGAGTCTTGTAGAGGCCCTATGCTCCCGAGTGGAGTGAACGAGGGCAAAAAAAAAAACAAAAAGCTGTAGGTAATTGTGTTATATTTCTGACAAAACTTTATTTCGAATTATCGGGATCCCGAATAAAATCGGGATTTCAATTCTTACTGCGCGAAAGTTGAAAACTTACTTTTTCAACATTGTATACATTAAAACTGTTTCTAAAAAGTAGGATCAAAAATCGGGATCCCGAAAATTAGATGCAGCAATGTCGGGAGTATCAAACAAAATACCACTAAGCTGTCGTTATTCGCATTTTTGACAAAAATTTATTTCGAATTAGCGGGATCCCGAAAATAATCGATATTTCACGCCAGCAATATAGACTTTTTATCTTAATCGTATACAAATGCACAATAGTTTTATTCGATCATTGTCCCTCTCAAATTAGAGATGTGTTATCTAAACTGTACACACATACATATATATGTACATACATATATACATACTCGTACACACGCATATTTCTTTTGTGCGAGTGTGCATTTTGTGAGCCTGTCTGGTCGTCTTTTTATCTCTGTTTATTTTGCTTCGACACGAATGACAATTTCTTTTTACCTGAGTGCACTGCTTTGTTAATTTTTTTTTGTGCTTTTGATTTCTCTTCTTCACTTCATTTTTTCTTCTCCCTAAACAAATAAAAACAAAAATTCCCCTATTTTATGTATTTTGTTATTTTTGTCACCTTTGTTGTTATTGTTTCTTTGTATTAGCTTACGCGTGTTGTACATATATTGTGATAAGCAAGCACGTGTATACACGAATATTTTTATAAGCAAACACGCGCGCATACATATGTGTGCGTGTGTGTGATGGTATGTGTGTTTGCCACTCCCTCGTCAAAATATTGTCTGTCAAATCTTATTTAAAGCTTTAGATGTCCTACGACAAAGGGCGCACGAATAACAGCCGCTTTGCTGGTTCACCTCAAGGTCTCGACGATAGCGAGCGCCTAAAAGATGGCAGCGGAGAGGTGCACCATATAGAATTGAGTGGCAGAAAAGAGGCCTAAAATATGCATAAATACATATATATGTATGTGCAGTACATAAAGAATACACTTATAAATACGCTGCTTCCCCATGTATTTGTCTGTTTATATGCCAATAAGCGCGCGTCGCTCGCAAATATGTTTCATGTGGAAAATTGACAATTTCTTTGTCATTTTATTTAGCTAACATTCACTTACTGGCGAATTAGTGGGTGATGCGATTGTAAGAGACATAAACTCGTAAAGTGACTACACAAATACATAAACATATTATGCATGTATATATATATATATTTAGAGCCCTTCAAGCAGCGAGTACAAATATGTATATGCACCCGTTTTGTGCCTCCGTTGGTTTGGTATTCGGAGTAGGTGCACAATTCTCAATACGCACAAGAGCCCACAAGCGGTTAATATGTGTGCGTGTTTTTGAGTAAATCTGCGTCACTTCTGTATACTTTCTATATATAGATAAATGTACGCTTATTTGCCTTCTATGCTACCTCAACTGGTAGGTGATTGTACGTCTAAGTGCCTCTTGGCTGAGTGTTCGCCCTGAGCTTAGACTTGTATCACCTCACCTCATTTACAATGTCATTGTTTCTGTTTTTGTTATTTTTTACGCTCATTCTTGTTTCTGTTATAGCTTTGCTTCTTAGGCGGCTTACTGAAAGTTTTACGCATTTTGATGAGGCTTCCAAGGGCATGTTTTCATTAACAAGTTAACGCAAGCAAAATGAGATTGCACAAAGTAAAGTAGGGGCACATTTAATTATAAAACAAGTACATCTTGCGTAGCAGTAGTATGAAATTACTTTTATTAGAGCAAATACAGGGTGGCTGATGAATTTTGCTACATTAAGAAACTCAAATAACTTTTTTTTTAGTGTATGGAATTCATTTATTTTTTTTTCAAGTTGAAGGTCATTAAATTTTATTAAATGTAGCTTAACTAGTTTTAAAAATATTGTAATTGAATTTAAATGCCCCCCATGCTCGTTGACACAAGTGCGGCATCTTAGTAAAAAGTTGTTCATTGCTGCTTTGAGAGTTGCGACAGGAATAGCCACAATTGTTGCCCGAATGGATTGTTTTAGTTCATCCAAATTTGTTGGCTTTGTTTTATAAACTTCTTGTTTACATAAACCCCACAAGAAAAAGTCAGGTGCAGTAAGGTCAGGCGACCTGGGGGGCCAACGAAATTCGGAGTTTCTTGAAATCAGTTTATTGGGAAATTTTCGTCGCAACTCTGTCATAACAGTCTGGGCTATGTGAGACGTTGCCCCATCTTGTTGAAACCACACAGAGTTGAAAGGAATTCTCTTTCGGCGTAGTTCTGGATAGAAAAATTCTTTCAGCATTTTCAAATAACGGTCTCCAGTAACCGTAACGGTGTGACCATTTTCTTCAAAAAAATAAGGCCCGACAATACAGCGTGAAGAAACCGCACACCACACTGTCACGCGAAGAGGATGCAATTCCGTCTCGTGGAGTATCTGTGGGTTAGAAGTACTCCATATTCGACAATTTTGTTTGTTCACATTGCCGTTTAAATCGAAATGGGCCTCATCAGACATGAAAAGGCAGTTTAACATGTTTTGGTCTTCTTCCACCATTTGCAGGATCTTCTGGCAAAATTCCAAGCGAATCGGCAAGTCTGCTGCATTCAGTTTGTTAACCATTTGAATTTTGTAGGGAAATAAGTCTAAATCTTTGTGCATTATTGTTTGCAAAGACTGTCGGCTGACACCAAGTTGAGCAGATAAGCTTCTTGTTGAAACCCTTGGATTGCTTTGTATAGCTGCAGCTACAGCAGCGATCGTTTCCTCCGTCCGAACTGGTGGGTTTCGATGATAAGGCCTTCTTGCGACTGTTCCATGCTCAGCAAAATTATTCACCAGTCTCATTATGGTCCATCTGCTTGGGGGATCGCCGCCAAACATCCGCCTGTACTCTCTCTGTACCAAAACTACGGACTCCAGTGCGTGATAGCGGCGGACTATCCAAATTCTTGTTTGCGTGTCCCAGTTATCCATTTTAATAAATTTTAAAGATCAATCTGCAAATTAAAACAAAAATGGAACAGATAACTTAAAAAGAAAAAAAGTTATTCAATTTTTTTTTGGTAGCGGCTTTCATCAGCCACCTTGTATAAGACATGAAGTTGTTGATTTCATTTCCGTCAGTTAAATTAGAAGATGGTGTATCAATTTTACTTGAAATTCGATAAGAAAAAGGACGCTGCGTGTAGTAATACTTGGTTATGCTTGGCATTTATAGTGCCGTCAATTATTATTATTATTACTAGTTAATATCGTATTGGATAAAGAATGAAAGGTAATGGGTCTAGTGGTAAACGAGGACAAAAAGAAATACCGCCTGTCAACAAACAAACAGTCGGCGCACCAGCGTATCGGCACCCAAGTCATTGACAGTTGTGATTTCGAGGTTGTACAAGACTTCATAATACATAACATAACATAACATAACATAACATAACATAACATAACATAACATAACATAACATAACATAACATAACATAACATAACATAACATAACATAACATAACATAACATAACATAACATAACATAACATAACATAACATAACATAACATAACATAACATAACATAACATAACATAACATAACATAACATAACATAACATAACATAACATAACATAACATAACATAACATAACATAACATAACATAACATAACATAACATAACATAACATAACATAACATAACATAACATAACATAACATAACATAACACACATTATTCACAAAAATTTATTATTTCCCACAAAGCTTAATGGTAGAAAAATTTTAAATTTTCATTATCGTTCCTGACCTAATTTCCACCCAGCAAACGCCTATTTGTATGTTAGGTTGTATTACCAAATGTTCAAATATGATTTCAATCCAACAGTAGGCATCGATTCGCATGCATATCCCCCTTTTCTCCACGCATAGGTATACTTTCACGCGGTCTAATGTTCTGTGCAAATCAACGTAATTCAGCCATTTGCAATACACAGCCGCACATAAGCACACACACACAATATTTGTGCTGCAAAACAACAGCGTGCAACAAAAGCCTTTCGCACACATTTACACATAAACAACGGTAAACATACACATACAAATAGTAGCACACCCACCTCTACGTATAATCAATGCCGACTGTTTGTCTATGCATTCCTGTTTGTATATTCATCAGTACACTTGCAAATTATGGCAATAATATTTCTTCATTATACACAGCAGCGCATGGCAAAACGTATACGATTCCGTATGTGTGCGAGTGTGATAATAATCAACATCTTACAGCTGTTGCTGCGCGCAATCGTGTGAGTAATAATTTGCCCATATGCCTAGAATTATTGAAAGATACACCAAATTCCACATGCAAACACACACATACATACACAAATACTAACACTTACACACACGTATATAAATTCTCGCATTTAGATTTGTGCCAAATATAATCAGTGCAAATAAATTGCGGTTAATGTCTCTACATTTACCACTATCAGCTGGACCGAGCGCCTGAATGTATGCAAACATATGGCGCGCTGAGCGTATATTGCTGCATGGCACTGCTGTGTTTATGAAAAAGTCGTTAAATCCTGAAAGCAGCTACAGCTAGTAAAGCAAGTGTGTTTTCTGATTATGGCTTTTGGACATTTCTGTTGCTTTTTCTGTTGCTATTCGCACCAGCACAAATGGCGTTTGCGATAAGCGGAAATAATCCACTAGCCACTCTCGCATTGTTGTGATAAAAGCTACTATTGCCTCAAGGCGTGTGTGGAATGATATAACAACTAGTGCACGTACATATTTACGTGTGATATGCATGCGCAGACTAGAAAGCAATACTTAATCATGGGCTTAAATGGGTCGCAGATATTTTAGTGGACTAATTCGAATGATTGAGAAGAACTTTCTGAAGAAAAAATTAATTTACATTGGGAAAGAAAGAACTCCTTGGCCGAGCGGCAATATTTGATTGGCCTTTCTAATGGAAGTTTGGATTCTGAGCATGTGCCATTTCAGCAGTGATGAGTCAAAACTCCCCGCCCACTTCAGAAATCATCTCAGAGCAATTCACGTATGTCTTTCGTCAAAAAGGAAAGTCCGAAAGAAAAAGTTGGAAAAAAGCAAAATTCAATTGTTTTTACTTCTTCTGCTCGGGGTTGCGCTAGCTATTCAGCCCTTATACGTACAGGTCCTACTGAACTTAAGCAACTTGAAGTCCTTACAGCCTACACATGGGTGTTGAATCAAATATTGATGTATACCATTCTAATGGCGAAGTACCGTATTCACCTGATATGGCCCCATGCGACTTCTTTTTGTTTCCCAAGATGAAGTTACCACTTCATTTATGTCGATAGAGGAGATCAAAGGCCCTTCGTCAGCCTACCAGGGGTGCATGGATGACTGGGTTAAACGTTGGCTCATGTGTGTTGCTTCAGACGGATCATATTTTGAAGGAGATAAAATAAATTTGCCTGAAATTTAACTCTGTTTTGTTTTATTTAAACATATCCGGTACTTTCTGACCATAGGGTATTTTGAAAGTTCAAGGTAAGTATGACTTGCACCAGATAAAACTACGAGCTGAACCACTCCTCGTTTTTTTGTAGTTCGAGTCTCACATCGTAAGGCGTTACTTTCAAAAAATCCGCATAAAATACGCACCAAACAATAACGGACACCGCAGTGTTGCCAGCACCAGAGTTTTCACTAAATTCCCGGAAAATATTCGCCACACCTCGTAAGTAATGTAGGCTGTCTTAAGAGTTTAATTTTGAGGGCTTTTTGAGGGCTTTTCAGCTTAATGGCTTAAGTAAGATTATTTAAGTCCTCATAAAAATATTAAAAGACCTAAATTTTCGCAAAAGAATTCAAAAATGTAAAAAAAGAATTCGAATAGTGCTTCTTCCGGTTCCAGTTAGTGAAGAGTCAACGAATCTAAGCAATTGCCTTGTCCTTATCCTGGAAAAATTCTGAACGCACGAGTTTCTTTACCCTCCACTAGAGTACAGGACATCGACAAAGCAAGTGATTTAAATGCTGTGCTAAGAGCATTTCCTATTAATTTTCTACTATAATTTGACCATCGAATTCCTTTATTGCCACCAAATCGGCTTGAAAGATGTTCGGCCCTATTCTTAGATGTTCTGCTATATTTTCCTTAGAAGTTCGCTTAAACGCAATTACGAAATCTGTTCCCCAGTCTTTAACCATCAGAGATCGAAGCGGATCAGTTGAGGCCAGCATTTTCGCAGCCTAAAGATGTAGTTCTCTATTCGATAAGTTATAATTGGCACACAGTAAACTTCTTCGCATATCGTCCAGCATTGAAGAAGAATTCCAACTTGTTCGAAAAGTACAACAGCCCTGAATTTCAGTCATTCTTAGTAGTTAAAAGCGTAAAAATGTAACTTTCTTTAAAAAATTTAAGGAATTAAGCCGACATTCGTTAGTTAAAACCTTAAATTAGCTGTTACGTGCGAACACAAAAACAACAAGAAAACAACTGCCAACAAAATCTTTTACTCAATATCCTTAACACTTAATTGCCTTGTCGGTATTTGTGTTAATTACACCCGCCCAATGTGGCCTCGGGCAGTAAATAAAGAAACCCGAAAATAAAGAAAGTTAACTATAAACAACAACTATAAAACCATATCAGATAGCCAAATACCGACAAGGTTGTAATGGAAAACCGGCGGTGGCTAATATTGGTTAAATAAAATGAAAAATGAAAAGAAAAACAACAAAAAAGGAGAAAAAAATGTTGCTAACGAAAAACGGAAATAGCTCCCAGTGCGCGGTTCAACCAACATTGGGGCGCCACAGCGGGTGAGAAAATACTAGAAAGTTTCGCATGTAACCCAGTGTTTTACAATATGTGTGTGTGTGTGCGCGTGTGTGTGCTGGCTAAGGGATATGGCGACCGCAAGTAGGAGCAACAGCACCAGTTGACCAATCTAAGAATGAGCGAACAAAATGAAAAAAATAAGCTTATTTAAAAGGAGGAAATCAACACAAAGGCGAAGAACGTCTGACAGTGAAGACATTTTTTATTTTAAGTTTACTTTTTTCCCAAAATCCAAGATGAAGCAATGCGCGCTGGAAGGCCTGCGCCACCGAAATTGAGAAATGTGCAGTGGTATGAGTTTATTTTGTATAAAATTACTATGAACAAAAATATCGCCAACAACAATATCGACAACAACAAAACCAACAAAGTAAGCATATTTCATTAAAAGCAACAACCAACAACAAATGCGTTACAAGCATCCCAATGCATTCCGTTAACGCCAAAGCTCCAAAGGGCATATCCGAAGGCGACGAGGAGGAAGGGCAGCGAAAAATACTTAAATGTTTACGCTGTTAATTAAAGAAAAACAAGCAAAAGTTTAATGGCCGATATTATGGCTGGGTCCGAAGGGTACCGACGCAACAACAAACAGCTGAAGAATACATAAAACTAACAAACAGCAATAAAAAAAGCAAAAATACCAGCAAAATCTGCCAAAAAAAGGGCGCGAAAAAGTATATGAAAACTTCAAAATCCAACCGACCGACCAACCAACCGAACCGAACAAACAACACAAAAAATCAAGAACAAGCATTTACTCGTACAAGTGGCAAGGAAGGTGGTAAACTGCTGCTGTATAGGGACATAAAACTAAGCGCTGCTGCTGCAAAGAAGGATAAAAAGTTTTCGAAAGTAGCAACAACCACATGCGCGCCGCTTTTGGTAGTGGCTGAGGCACGCACTTGGCATATAAACGCACACAATGTATACAAAATGTATTGCCGCCAACAACAATTGCAACAAAAAACAGCAAAATATACAAAACCAAAATAGCAACTGTAACAAGAAGCGAAAACAACAAGGTGATATCGTTATTTGAAATTGGTGTACAACGGGTGCGAGAACGATAAACTTAAGACAAATGTTTACCTTGCAACTTACGATTGGCAATGGTGAAGGCGAAGGCGAAGGCGAATGCGAAGGCGAGGGCGAGGGCAAAAACGAGGGCAAAGGTACTCAAATTGCAAGTAGAGACACGAATTTCTTCCTCCATTTTGCGCATGTAAATATGTATGTATCTGGTGGTGATAGCGGCAGTGGCGGAGTAATTTGACAGTGCAAGAATTCGAGAAAATAAGGGAAAAAATTCTATTGGAAAAAGGTATGAAAATTACAGGAATTTTGAATTAATTGAAAATTGCTTGGTCACCGGGCATTTGGCACTTGTCAGTGATTTGGGCAGATATTATTTTCTCAGTAGATAGCCGTAGTGCTGGATATCTCGAAAAGTAGCGGTAAAACAATTTAAAGTCTATGCTCGTTGTCAAGGTGGCACTCCACACTAAAAAAATTCGTTTGCTGTTTTTTGTTTGATCCATTCAGTTGTGAATTGTGAGTTAAAGGGTGTTCATAATGGAAGTCAGCAAAGAAAAATGCGGTAAATTTTACAGATTTTCTTTGATAAAGGTGAAAATGCAAGCCAGGACGCTAAAATTGTCAATGGTACTTACGGTGGCCAGAACGATTCTTCTGCATATGGTTCAAGCAGCTCACAACGTCCGGGATTAGCCCACGTATCCTCTGGGTAGCTTCCGAACACCCAGTCGCGAGTGAGCTAACGTGAGAAGGCGAAGCATTCCAGGATAGCTGCTTGTGCGCTCAGTTTGGGACCCGCCACTTAAGAATCCCCCCAATGAAAAGGTATGCAAAGCCTCGGATAAGACTTCCCTAACTGATGACGACCACTGCAAACGAAATAAGGATTACGATTTGACGGCATGCACCTGGAATGCCCGGTCCCTTAATGGGGAAGGTGCCTCTGCCCGGCTGGTTGATATCCTCGTGAGAGTAAAGGCTGACATCACTGCCATTCAAGAGATGCGATGGACGGGACAAGGTAAGAAAAGCGTAGGGCATTGTGACGTCTACTATAGCTGCCATGTGCAGGAGCGCAAATGCGGTGTTGGATTTGTTGTGGGAGAGAGACTTCGTCGCCAAGTACGAAGAAACGAGAGGTTGAAATACGTGAGTGCGAAGAGCTGGAGATGCTGGCCAACAGGAACAACGCCCGAAAATTCTACCTGAAAGATCGGCGGCTTACAGAAGGTTTTAAGACCGGGGCGTTTTCCTGTAAGAACAAAGACGGCGAACTGGTGACTGACGTACAGAGCAATCTTAAATTATGGAGGGAAACTCACGAAGACGCTCATTAGGAGTAAAATGATACCTTCGACTCCAAATACATAGCACTCGTAACACAATGGACCATAGAGGTCAATATGGGATCTTTTTACAGATTAGCCAGCACCACCTAAACTGACACTGCAATCCTTATATGGGCACTATTTATATAACTTTGGCCTACTGATAGAATGACTTAAATCGACTTGGCCGTTTTTTTCTATAAAGCACTAAACTGCTTGCTTTTCATGAAATATCTAAGCAACTCATCATTTATAGCCATAGCTTAAGTAGCTATCTTAATAAAATTTGAGAAAAAAAAACGAATTTTTTCGATGATAAATCAGAATTTGTTGCCCTCTAAGCAAAACCTCTTAAAGGCACGAACAGTTTTGTATCAAAATATAATAAACATTGCTTATATATTTGTTTCCAAGTTACGCCACAACACTCCACTGTGCCGCTATACGCGTATAAGAACACAGACGTTTTCACTCGCACCTTGGGCATTGCAATTTCATTACTAAATACCCCTGCACTTCTTCTTAGTAAGTCACATTGCCTGCTCTACAGCTCCTGCCACAGCTATTTTGTGAGTGGGTCCAAAAAATGCAGAAGTACGTAAAAAGAGTTAACTACCACGGCAGCACTGAGAAATGCATGAAAAAAAGTTTTCAATAAAAAACTTTTACCTGTCGCGGACAACGACCAGGTGCCGGCTGGCAGACTGACTGGCTTGCTGCGCGCTACGTGCATATATAAACGAACAACGCAACTCCCCACCTACTGCACCAAAAAAAAAAAAACAAAAACACAAAAGGAAGCAAACTTTGCTGGATGAAAAAGCTGCGTGCCCCACATGCGTATGTGTGAGTATTCACTGCAATGTAGCGTGTTTGCAGGCGCTGCGCGGCCACATCCTTCACCGCTGCCGGATCTGCGGGCTGTGCAAATACACACACGTGTATTTTTTGCATTGTTGTTTTCAGTACCGACAGCAATTAAAGCGCTAGCGAAACATGGCGATGGCAGTGGCAGCAGCAGCAGCAGTAAGTGAATGAAGCGACGACTAGTAGCTAACTTCGGCAACGAGCCGCAAATGCTTCCACAAAAACTTGCTCATACACACGCACACACGTACGTACAAATACAAGGTAGTTAAACGCTTGTGCATGCGTGCGCGTGTGTGTGCGTAGCGCTCGCAAGTGGAGCAAATTCGGAATGGAAAACGAGTTGAAAAGAAAATAAAACTACGCCAAACGCCAAAGAGCGACAGGCAAGCAAAAAAGTAAGCGCACACACACACGCAAAAAAGCACAAAAACCAAAAAAAAAAAAAAATTAAATAAACGTGAACGCGTAATTAACCAACAATTTAAGCTGTAATTGCACTGAATAGTCGCATAAAAACCCAAAGTTCGTCCAAGTTTGACGCGCCAGCCTGAGCATAGCGTGCTAGCTTGTACTCATTGCAGGTAGTTAGCGTAAGCGCTTATTACGCCAACAACCAACAGCCAACAGCCAAGCACCTGCCAATGGAGCCACAGAGCTCTGCATGTTTTTCTCGCTCCGATGTACGACACGATTTTTTTCTTCATTCAGGAATTTTAATTTACTGTTTTTAACATTTTTCGTTTTTTTTTTCAATTTATTTTATTTTATTTTTTTTATTTTAAGCTTCTTAGTTTTCCAATTCTCTGTAGCGTCTCTATATCGACATGCACTCATTAGTTGTGCGTTTGTGTGCATGTCGCTTGGTGCAGTCATTTGTTTTCTATCTGCAGTTTTTCATAGTACCGTTATGTTGTTCTTGCTGCACTACCACAGACCTCACCGTTAGTGTTCGCATTTACTCAGGTTATTAACATCTGCTGTGCGAAAGTTTCACAACACGCGTTGCCCCCGCTTCAGCCGCTCAGCTGCAATTTGTGGCGGCGCTAACAGAACTACTCCACTCACAAGTGCACACACACACATACAGGCAAGTGCTAAGTAGTAACTCGTTTTATTAGAACGATTCGGGCACTTGGCGATGTAGCGCAATTAATTATGCCGTTATTATTATTTGTAACTTTTTTTTTATGTGGTTGCCAACTATGCTTTTCAATTTACCTTTTTATTGCATACTTTACGGTGCACAGTAAGAAGAGTTTGCGTAAATACAAAGCGCCTTTTTCCTGTGCATATCGAGTGCAAATGCAGTTCGGCGTTGCTGTAAGTGGAAAATGTTCGTTTTCGTTTGTTCATAAATACGGATTTGATTTAAATAATTTTTTTACGAAAAACCAGACTTCCTATTTAAAAGTCATTTTAGCGTAGCAGCGTAAAGTAGGCTACGATAATACTAAAGTGCTTTTATAACGGTATTCGTAGTAAAGCAGCGCAATAATATTGGCCTACTTTTGGGGGTGCATTCTTTTAACAAATGCAAATACAGTCTGTTACATAAGAGCGTGGTCACTAGGGCGGGTCGATTTAAAAATCGTTCATTGCTCTGTGAAAATCGTATTCTAGGGATCAAAATAAGAAACTTTGCCGAAGGAACCATACCTCTAAGACGAATTCTGATGTCTCCCAATTTGGGTCGAACGAAAAATCCCGCTTTGACCCATTTAGAGTGCTCCAATCGAGTCCAAATGTATGACCGACCCCCACTAACTTTGGACGGCCGATCCACCCATGCCAGTGGCACACCCCCTGCGACTCCCCTGGGGGGTTCCCCATACAATCATTTCAAAATATCACCATTTTTGGCCTTTACATAAGAAAAGAAACTAAAAAGTTCGACCCAAATTGGTGGACATCAGAATTCGTTTTAGAGGTATGGTTCCTTCGGCAAAGTTTCTTATATTGATCCTTAGAATATAATTTTCATAGAGCAATGGGCGATTTTTTTGCTTCCCCACAAAAGACACTAAAAGTTCGACTCAAATCGGGGGACATCAGAATTCGTTTTAGAGGTATGGTTCCTTCGGCAAAGTTTCTTATTTTGATCCCTAGAATATGATTTTCACAGAGCAATGGGCGATTTTTTTGCCTCCCCACAAATCGACCCGGCCTAGTGGTCACTGTTAAATAATAGCAACAATTGATTTTTCGAAAATTCGCAAATTTATTGATAATTTGGTCGTCAATACTCAATGCAAATACCTCAGTAGCAAGTCCAATCTCCTGCATTATCAATTATGGCCTGGCACCGTCGGAGCATACTTTCCATTAGGTTTTCTGCATATTCTACCGGAAAAAAACCTCAAAATTTTCCGAATTTGTCGAGAAAGTAGATCTAAATTACATGGCTTGCGCCTGCGAAGCTGCATTTTCATCAGAGCCCACATCTTTTCTATGGGATTTGCATCCGGTGGCTGAGTGAAAGTGACAACTCCTTTTTGCGCCTTCCACTCGGTACATGCTCAACTCCGATATTTCGGATCGTTGTCCTCTTGAAGGATCCAGCTTTCATTTTGCTAGATATACCATTGCTTAGCGGATGGTAGCAAAGCCTTTTAATATATTTTATTAATTTTTTCGGCATTTAAATTCTCGGTAAATAAGAACGAAGTACCGAAACCTTTGCTTGAGAAGCACCCCCAAACATGGACCTTGACGGGGAGGTTAGCAGTCCGTTGCAGCATCCTACTGGTGGAGGTTGTCCAGACGTGTTTGATACTCAGAAATGCCCAGAAGGAGGAGGATTCATCAGAAAAAATTACATTGCTCCAATCGCAGTCCAAGTTTTCCTTCGCGCATTCCACTCGCTTTTCAACGTGTTTTACACTCAACATTGGTTTTTCCAAAGTACTGCGATATTTCACTTTATTGGCGGACAAGTGCCCACGAAACGTTCGGTAAGATATGTCAACACCTTGTGCTTTCAATTTCACAGCAGCTCCACGTAAAGTCAAAGTTGGATCTTTCGAGAACAATGCGAGCATCTTTTTTTCGTCTTTTTTTTTTAGGACTTTGCTTGCACTTCCGCGATCAGGAAAATTATCAACGTTAGTGACCTTTTTATAGCTATTTATCCACTTGGTAACGAACTGCTTCGACTTTCCCAAATATTTTGCAGCAGCAGTTTGCGTTAATTTGGGTCCTTTTTCTTGCAAACATAGAAAAATTGCCTCAAAGTGAGAGGCGTAAACAGCACTCATTTCGAAAAACCACTCAAGTGAAGACTAAATTTGACAAACAGCTGACTTTTTACAAAAAGCATGAAAGACTGAGGGCCATAGGACATAGAGGGCCATAGGGCATAGAGGGCCATAGGACATCCAGAACATGTCATAGAAAAAGAAACAGGACGCTCTGATTTTTTATCTACGTGTAACAGTGACCACGCTCTTATGTATCAGACTGTAAATTGGAATGCAGCAGCTGTAGAAATATTTTTTCTTTTTTTTTCTTTTTTATCATTTTAATTAGTTTAAGCAGTTTTTACACAGGTTCCGGCATAAACTGCATTTGCGTAAAATACGAAAATTTTTATTTAAAAATCAAGCAAAATATGAAACCACCGAAGGGTGACTTTTGCGCTCCGCTTTTCGTATTATGAGCTTCATTATCGAAGTGACTCAGCTGTACAAATGTTGATGCATGTAATTTAGTGATTTATTGCTCTTTATTATTTTTTAATGAGGTTTAGTCAGAACAAATGAATAGAATGAAATGAAAAACTAAATATAAAAAAAAAAATTAAAAAAAAACAATAACGAGTTTAAATCAACGGCATTCACTCTGTGATATTATAACTCAATGGGCTATAAAACTGCTTATGCAGAAAAATTTTAAAAATTCTGTTTAAAAAGCTAAAAGTTTTAATGGAATTTTAGATAATGTTGATACATTTTGTGCACAGTTTGGAACTTTGTGTTATATGCTTTTTGTTGTAATTTGAGCTATATGAATGCCTATGAGAAGAAATCGCAGAGGTGCGAATTATTAGTGGTTAAGGCAAGTATACTCATAGTAATTGTGCGAGTTTTTATTAGAACAACTTACTGAATATACACCCGCCTCTACCGATTAATAATACTGCCGGTGCTGTCGTCGGGCAATGTTGAAAAGTACCAAATACGCCTGAACTTATGCCAGGGTGAAGATGTCGTTAACCACATTACATCACACAGACTTCGTTGGTTAAGACACACTGTGCGTATGTAAGACAGCCGCCCTCAAAAATCCTTTTCAACAACAAAGTGCAACAACCTGGGCCTGAATATGTCCAAGGCTTAACCAAGTCATAGACGACTTGAAAAAGCTACAACTTAGGAGCTGGAAGTCTATTGCTATGAACTGTGCAGAATGGATGAGGAAACGTAAACTCAAGACGACCTGCAATCGCTGCTTCGTGATGATGCTGAGGAGTACAGCTTATTTTGTGCAGACAGGTGGAATTGTTAAAGCACCAGTCTGGCACTCCCAAATAGCACTAAAGCGCCATTTAGATACCATTACGGGCAGATATCTACAGCCAGCCAGAGCTGTTGATGTAATGGAGAAGGTTAATGGGATTTAGGTTGCAACAATGCCCCAGATGGTCGAAGAAAGAAGCACCTAGTGACCTTAGTCATCTACTTAAACCCAAACATTTACAGAAAAAGTGCTCAACAGTATCATTCTCTGAAATGTCCCCGCAGCTGCAATGGAACTTAAATAGTAAGCTTAGCTTTCTTGCGTGTGTCGACAATCCAATGACCAGTAAATAGCTTATGTGTTTGAGAATTGAATGGTGTGTAGTACTACATCTGGCGTCTATTGTACAGGAGCCAACAGGTTTTCGAAATAGCACACGAAGAAATGGAGCTCCATCTGTCCTGCTCTTTCTTTGCGAAATAAGTTTTGCAATTTCGATTTAACAAAAGTCAGGGGGATGCCGATGACAGGGTAGGTCTGTTATCAGGCAGATGCAGTACTAACATTTTGAGTACTCTAAAAAATATATTTATTTATTTACAGACGTGAAATAATAATACAATAATTCTTACACGTAAAAAAGGAACACTGGCTGCCAGGAGCTTCGGCTCGCTGATGTAAAAATAACAGATAGTTAGCTTAAAGCCTTTACATGTAAAAGTGAGACTATAAAACTTAATTAATTAAGACTATGGTAAAAATATATTAACTATTTTAGAGGAGCAAACATCAAATCAATTTTTTCAATCCTGATTTAACTAGAAATTCTGACATTTTTGATATATTTTCTGAGGACGTGGTTCTTAACAGTGTAGAAGGTCTTTGGTTTCGGAAGATACTTCTCCTGATTTTTTCAAAATGCCTACATTCCTCGAGTAGGTGGCAGACCATTAGAGATGATGAGTGACGATGGCGGCAGCATGGAAGGCTGGAACCATTGACAACGTATGTGGCGATTGGCACAGTCGTTTGAGTAGTCGCAGGCGGACAAATGATTTGATATCGTTGCAGCGGCAATTTAATGGGGAGTTTGGTTTTACCCTCCTTCTCACAACGAACCCATTTCGTGGTCTAGGTGGCATCGTTATGTCTATGTGCGATGCGGCTGCCAAACCTAACCTTGGTTTTATCCTGTTTGGATTACTTACGATATTAAGGTGGGAAGAGGATACCCAAGTGATCATTTGCGCATTATAGTGTCTGTGATATATAAATTTGCATACGTCTTTTTTCGAAACATAGTCGAAAGTTATTGTATAAGTGGTTCTTTCCCAGCGAGTTTAGCCCGTTCGTCCGCTGGATTGTTCCCTTTTATGCATAGCCTGCATGGCCTGGAACCCACATAACTTTTATGCGGTTGATATTTTTTAATAATTTGCTACAGGATAATTTGGATGCAGGAGATGATGGGCATTTTGTTCATTGCGTCCATTATCGAGTAAATGACTGATTTGCTCTCCGAGCAAGTTACTGCTTTCAGTAAAGAGTTTTCGGCGAAGGTAAAACCGTGCAATAATCAAAATGTACTTTAATAAAGCACAACTTAAGAAGTCAAAACAAAAAAACCTGCCCAAACTTAACTAAATTTCCAAAAATAAATCGGGTTAATTAAGTACAAAAACTTTATGTGAAATTGACAATAAAAAATACAATAATTTAAAAAAATTGTCCAATTGTATATGAAATTCAAAAGTACATAATTTGTAAATAGTCATTTCTTATTGAGACAACTAATGTCTCATTTTTTGCAATATCAAAAAACCAAAGAAAACTTACTTTTATACGAAATAAAAAAACCCGTTACAGTTTGAAAATAATTTTCAATTCATTCATAAAAACACGTTTTTTGAAGAGAAACTTCTTAGACGTCGATGAACGAACGAGAATGGTGAGTAAAATTTCCAAGCCATGCAACGTTTTAGGCATTTTCGTTCCGCGAGAGAGAAAAAAGATATAACGTAGAGGAAAAGGAGAGAGAGAGCTATACCCTATATATATCTTAGATCACTTTAGTTTCAAGTTTCAAAATTTTTTTCCAGCTTGTAGAATTCAGACAAAAATTAGAAAAATTGTTTTCAATATCGTGCAAAATTCAAAATAGCACAATTTTTTTTATTAATTTGAAATTCACGCGAATATAGTTTATTTATAATTTTACGCAAAATCCATTTTCGAAACATTACCTTGAAAAATTTCGAATTTTGTCCAAGATTCATCAAATCAATAATTTTTCGAAATATTATTTCCAATTCAAAGAAGGAAAAAAGGTGCGAACTCTCGCAATTTTCATCAAAGCAATAATTTTTCGAAAAATTATTTCCAATTTCATGTTTACCTCGGTAAATACCGTTAAGGAAGTAAATATTTACTCCGATAGCCAAGCGACAATTAGGGCTTTAGGATCGTTGTTTGTGCGTTCGAGATTGGTCGGGGAATGTCTGGCTTCTCTCTCGATTGCATCCGAATACTTCGACATCAGGCATCAGGGTTCCCGGTCACAGCGGCATAGAGGGAAACTGCTGGGCTGAAGAGCTGGCTAGACAGGAAACTGTGGTCTGCTCCTGGAAAGATATGCCTCGAGTCATCTCAGCGAGCGCTGGGCTAATGCGCAAACGTGCAAGGTAGCGAGATCCTTCTGGCCACGGGTAGATCGGGGACGCTCAAGGGAACTTCTAAGGCTAACAATGCCCCAGCTCTCGAATTTGGTGTGGGTATCCTTACCGGACATTGTCCGTTAGGTGCTCATGCCGTTAGACTTGGGATTGCCTCAAATACGTTCTGCAGGAGCTGTCTGGAGGGCGAGGTGGAATCATCTCAACACCTTCTTCTCAGCTGCCCTGCTCTCGTCTGGCAAAGACTTAGAAATTTAAGCTCTCATTTTTTCGCTACGCCTGCAGATATAGCGGGTCTAAATATCATAAATTTGGTGAATTTCATCAGTAGCTTTTTGCGGCTAACTACGAACGTAAATCAGCCACCGTCGGCGTCGTCGTAAAATTGCATGGTCATCATCCTCTCTAATCCCTCCTCCTCCTTCTTCCTTCCTTTCTCATTTCTCCTCTCCCATGTATGGCATCACAACGGACGGATTTTCAATATTTGTCCAAGTGTGCCCTAAGCTAGGGCAGCCATTTAACCTAACCAAACCTGTATCCAATTTTGCATCCAATTTTATACAAAATCAAAGAGTAAAATTTTTTTAATTATTTTTAATTTCTTTTGAAACAAAAAAAAATATAAATTTGTGCAAAATTCACAGAGCAAAGTGTTTTTATGATTTTCAAATTATCTTGAATCAAAAAGAGTTATAATTTTGTATAAATGGTTTAAAATTTCAAATTCAGTTTCGAATTCAATTACAAAAAATTATAATTTTATATAAATGGTTTAAAATGGCATGCAAAGCTCACCAATCGATAATTTTTTAAATCTGATTTCCAATATCATGAAAAATAAAAAGAGGCAAATTTTTTTCAAATTACTATTACTTTGCCCAAGTGACCTACCAATTTTGAAAAACATTCCTAGTTGAGTAATTTTACGTCTCTAATCAAAAGCATCATTTAACAAACCTCCTCGTTATTTTAAGCCTTCCGACACGGTGTACATAATTCTGGCCCTCCTCCCTTAATCCTTTCATTGTTCTAAGCTGAATCGATTAAAACAAATTTCTCGACAAATCTCCATTACAAATGTCATGGCAAAGTGTTGAGCCGTTGGAGTAACACCACTACGGCACAGATACACACACGCACACACACACTCTCACAATAAAAATTACTTTTGTACTAACTGCAGCATAATTAGAAGAGTTAATGATGACGGCCTGCCGACGGTCATAGCCTTCGCCCATTTGACTTGCCCGCTTCGAAGTGAAGCAAAGGCGAAAGTGCGAGTGAATAAATTTTAAAATTAACCCCAAAAATAAGATATTTTAACTTTCAACTTATCAACAGCACGAAATCTTAGCAAGTTTGTACACTTCCCGAAAAGAGGAAAATACGGAACGCATTCCCGCTTCTGCTGGCACGAAAAAACTTTAAGTCCATAAAAACAACACTTGAAAACTAATTAGACCCTAATAGCGAAAACTTCAAAGTCCAATTATGTAGAAAAAAACAAAAAAAAAAACGAAGGAGAAGAAACGTTGAAGCAAGAAAAATTCAAAAAATCAGAACAAACAAAAACTTTTTAATTTTGTAGCCAGTCAGCACTAACGAAGGCGCGCGCACGAGGTGCTCCTTTGCGGCGGCGAAATCGGCGAGATGCAAGAAAACTGGTCAAAAGTTGATAGCAAAACTGTGGAAGAAAACTCAATAAAGCTGCAAGTTATTGATGTTTTTGCTGTTGTTGCATAAGTGTATGAAGCGGCCGAAAACGGCCAAAATAATAGTTACTTGAAGAAAGTGAGCAAGGATATTTGTTTGCGCCGAAAGGATGCGAAAGCCTTCGCGTGGTGTAGAGCGAGAAGAAGCAGCAGTTGTAAAAGACGAATGAAAATCATTGCGGCTAAACAAAAGTAAAGTAGCAACAATGAAGTTGACAACAAACAATTTCGACAAACGCAGAAAAACTAAACACACAGCGAAAAGCGGAGTGGAGCCGAAGTGGAGTGAAGTTGTGGTTGCCATGGCTGCAGGATGTCAGGGCGCTGGCGAAAACAATACACGCCAGAGAATAGAATAGAAAAGCGGCTTAAAGCGAAATTATTTTGTTAAAAGATTTACACAGAGTTGTAGAAAGCCAGAAAAAGAGAGAATGCCAAGGACAAAGAAAAAATGTAAGGTTTCAAAAAAAAAAAAAAATTTTTAATAAAATCTTAGAAATTAAAAGAAATACGGTTGCAAAAGCATAAAACTAACAAAGTGCACAAATGCCACAGAAAAGCGCTTTACAAAGCTATAATAAAATTGGGCAGCGAAAGCAGTGGAAAAGTGCAAATTTAAGAAAACGCAGCAGGTGGAAGTTGCGCAAGCTGCGCGGAACGCAACGAAAATGAGCAAAGGCGGAAAATGGCATAGAAATGGGGCAAAGCAAATTGATAAGTGGCGTGTTGAGATCTTAATTTTATTTAATTTTTTTTTTTTTAAGTTTTCCTATTTATTAAATTTTATTTATTTATTTTATTTTATTTTATTTCCTTTTATTTTATTTTATTTTATTTTTTATTAATTGTTAATTAATTAGCATTTGCGTTGTCTCTTTGTTCGCTTTTATTCTTGTTTTTAAATTTACTATTTTGTTTTTAAGCTTCCATTGTGGCATTGTTGCGCTTTACACTGCAACTTCTTTGAGTTCGAAAGTACATGGAAAACGGCAACTTTATATTAAAAAAAAAAATGCAGCACTGATATTCCAAGGCAAAGACGCTTTGTTGTCTCTTTCGTGGGTTTGCTTTTTAGTAAAAAAATTGAGGATGGGAAGCTGAAAATAAAGTCAACTTCAACTCAAGATGCTCCTAATTAGCATTTTCTTCTTGAATTTTCGTATTTGTCGTATTCAAAAATCTGTCGGTAATTTTGTAAAACTGCAAGAGACACTTTTTTTGTGCAAGTGTTAAGTGTTAAGTAAAAACATCAAACTAACAGTTATTTCTAATAGCGGTCGTCCCTGGGCAGGCAATGGCAAATTTTTGAAAAACACTTCTCTGGAATAGTTACTATATTTTCTGGCTATTCTTCAGTTCATTGGTAATGTCAGTCACATAGTCGCATGGCATAGACAGTCACATCTCAGTCCGACTAGTTACTGTCCATGCCACACGGAATTACTCTTTGGAAAAGAAGGAAATAAAATTAGCTGAGAAAAGGAAAATCTTGAATTTAGTTTGTCGAGCTGTCCAAGTTATGTGGCGCAAGCATGGGGATACCGTATGTCCACTACAACTCATACAGAAAATTTTTAAGCTCCCAACCTGTTCGCCAGTTTGCGCTAATTATTTAGAAACAGGCACCGAGCGTGGTCACATTTAGACGCTTGCAATTAACTTCAATCAAATACAAAAAACAATACTTCTATGAAGCTTTGAGGCTCCCACACCTCTCGACGATACCAATCTCGGCACGTTGTTTCACCTAAAGCGAGATGCTGCTTTCACTTTTGTAGTTCTCGATGCGCTTCAGCCGCCCCTATTTTTCGAATGAAAGAGGAAAATCAATACTTCCCGCAAATGACAATAATTCGGCACAAAATCAGACATTTTCCCAAACCCAAAAGTATAGGATGCCAAAACAAAATCAATAATGTGTCGAAACAGTTTGTTTACCATATGTCTAAGCATGACTTATGACGCTTAGGTTATGTTAGAATCTACTAGCAAATACTGCTGGCGGCATCTATTGACAAACAGCCGGAACTTAGTTGCGCACTAATACAAAATACAAAAATTTCAACAATTATATGAGAAAACTGGCATTATTTAAATGCCCATCATGAGCACATCTACGGGTATAATCAGGCGATTTATGAATACCTAATTTCTGAGAACGTCGATATATCGATGTTGAAGGTTGTTCAGCAACACTCTGCGTTACAGCAGAAATATTCTCAACAGACTGTTTAGTTTTTGGTTTGCCTGTTATTTTGACGTGATAACGTCTTATAATTCGATTTAGCGGGCTGCACGCACGAAAAAATGTGTCGTTACCTTGCTCATTTGTCGTTACCTTGCTCATTAGTGTTACCTTGAATGAACTGCAAGCGAGAGCGCGGAACGAACGACAAAGAGCACAATCGGTCCCCGCGTTCGGCAACGTTCGACATCTGGCTCTGTCCTACTTGAGTGGGCATATATATGTATGTATATGTATGTATATGTGCATTTGTATATAAATTCACATACTTGTATTTGCAATGCCTTCTTCCTGTGTGCATGGTAATGAACCATTTCTCTGTTGAGAATAGGACGATGATAGAAAAAGTAGGAAATGAAAGGGAGTGTTTCGAGTGTAAAGTGTCTTGAAAAAGGCAAATCGATGATGGTGCCTCTTAGTGTTGTTGACTTATTAACGTCTGATGCACACTCGAAATTGAAGATATCTTTCATGAATTTGATACACGTTTGTGTAAATGTAACTTGACCTATTCCATTGCGATTCCATTTACCTCCTCCTCTATATCCATCCAAAATATCTATCAAACAAATAAAATTAAAATTTTGTTTTGAAAATTGCAACCATTCCATCAATATTTTCTTATGATGTTGTCACGTTAAACTATCGACAGAACCAGAACACATTTTCTGAAATTTTTTCACCAACCTTTGAGTTTTTGACTCATTCTGTCGACTATTTCCGCCAAAAAAATCACGAATTTTGCGATATGTTGTTCTGAAAGATCAACCATTTTCATAAAAAGTTTCAATAATTTTTACGCGTTAGGCGTTTAGCCGAGCTCCCACTGGTGGTGTATATAGTGAAGTTTTTTTCAAAAATGAAGTTACCTACAGTTTTAAGCCAACTCCTAACGGCAAATGGTTTTTATGAGAAGCTTTTTCATGGGAGTAATACACTCGCAGATTTGGCAGTGCTTGCCGAGGTGCGACTGCTAATAGAGAAAAAACCTAGGAATTATTTACTGTTGACATTTTGAAATACCTTTTATTACTTTGCATTGCCAACTTAGACTGCGCAAGAAAAGTCACTCAGATTTCGCAAAATAAGGTACTATATTTTCGAAATGTCTTTGCCTAAAGTTAGGCTTTTCTTCGTAATTTTCTTCCTATACCTAAAATTACATTTCACGTAAAATATTTTAAAAGAAAGTAAATCGGAATTTACCCAGAAAACTTCCATTTCGAATTTTGGCACAGGCTTCTAGACATATTTTATTGACAACAATGAAATATTCTTTTAATACTAACAGTCTATTTAATAGAAGCGTAACCGTAAGAACTTAGAAACTAATTGACCAATTCGATTCCAACAAACTGCATTGTATGGGCTTAAAATATTTCTTATACGCAAATATATTCAATGAAATGTTTAGTCACAATAGCCACTGACTTAATGGCTTCTCAGCTTCAAGTAATACTTTGTGTTAAATTCTGCGCAAGTTAAGGTAAAGGTTGCAAATCAGCCGAATTTGCCTTGATTAACATTGGAAAGGGTTGGGCATTTTGCTCCACTAAATTCGGCTATCACTAATTTTTTTGTGGCAGTTAAGAAAAAGGGGTTTCATTATCACTAAGCCTTCAGTTTCTCAGCACTTTAACTATCCGCTTATTGCATGCATAATTTAGTGCACTATGCCCAACCCTGCTATTTCAAAGTTCATGTTTGTTTTCCTTTGAGGTTTTGTTTAACTACTGCCCAAATATTTTAAATGGGATTGGCACCAGGTGACTGTGAAGGGCAATCCAACATTTCAAACCGATTTTATTAATTCCACTATATACACCCTCTCGATGCTTGAGATCGTTGTGCTCTTGTAAAGTCCAAGGTTGGCTCATTCTTCAAAACATCTTTGCAGCTGATGGCAATAATGCTTTATGGTAAATTTTATTCATTAAAACTGCATTCAAATTGTCGATAAACACAAATGAGTGGTCAATTAGTCTTTCGCAGAACTAGCCCCAACCATGAACTTCGACTGCATTCTTAAAAATTTCTTGAGGTTGTCGTTTATCAACAATACACTAGAACCGACGTATGCAACTATTCGCCTAGAAGAAAGATGCTCCCGTGAATGTTACATGTGCCCAATTCCATACGGAATTTTTCTTAGCCGATAGCCTATGCAAACCTTTTCCCAATATGTGATAAGGGGAGCAGCAGTTTTTTCAAAGTGCTCCAATAATTGAGGTCTTCTGCACGTGAACGACCTCGAATCGTATTTTTGGATACAGTAGCACCACTTTTCCTTAAGACTGCCTCACAGCCTCACACAACGACAAGTTCCGCATTGCCATAAACAAATCAATTCGTTCTTCTGCTCTTGATTTGGAAAGGTATTTTTTTGGGACCTCCTCAGGGATAGTCGTCAACATTTTTAACTTCAGTGTAGACTTGCAGCCATTTACTTATAAAAATCTTCGACATCTTTCATTATTTTGCTGCAGATGCGAGTGACATTTTGGGACTTATAGGATGTTAACATGACTGATGATGTCCTAGAGCTCACAAAATTAGCCAATGAGTTATGCTCTTAAATTTTGGTTTTTACACTAATTTTGCTTCTAGCATCCTTTAAAACTATAAGTAGCTTTACGTAGAATAAAATTTGCTTTGATCACTTTTTAATATCTAAAATTCATCAATCAGGGTTTTGTAGGGTTTGCAAAAATAAATTAAAATAAATTTAGGGAGTTTATTTCCTTTGTTTTTATATCTAGATGTACGACTTAAAAAAAATAACAAGGCTCTTACGAAATTCCTTAGTTATTGTTGCTGTTGTTTTAACAGTAGTAGACATTTCTTAGTTAACAGTCACGCTTTCCCACTTCAAAGTATAATTCATCAATTCAAACTTATTCGGCTGAAAGTATGCTTCGCAAGGTGATACCTATTAGATATCTACTCAGCTCATAGAACATTTCTTCGCCTTTAAAGTATACTATTTTATTAATTCAAACTTCTTCGCCTAAAAGTATACTTCTCTAATACAAGCATCTGCGCCCGCATGTATGCTTAACAAATTCAGACTTGTCGGAAATCTCGAATAATTCTAGTTGCTTGTGGTATTATTTATTACTTTACAAAACCACACTTGTTCGCCTAAAAGTATGCTTCATAAATTAAACTTATTCGCCTAAAATTAAGCTTTGGAAAATTACCTATCAGAAAACTTGGTTTACTTAGTAAGTTCCGGCATTAACTAATACAACTCTTCTTCGCCTTAAAGTATGTCTCATAAATTTACCGTTGTTCGCCTAAAGTGTATGTTTTACACATATAACAACTACCAGAAATCTGAAATATTTTTAGCTAATTATGACATTATATAATATCACACTTTTGCGCCTAAAACAATACTTCAAAAATTTTAATGCGCCAAAAATTATACTTCACAGATAGCACTTACCACTAATCTGAAATACTTGTAGTTAATTACGACATTATCTAATACCCCATTTTCTAGCCTTAAAGTATGCTTCAAAAAGACAAAATTAATCACCTAAAATCATGGTTTGAGTAAAACAACTACCCGAAAAATTGGTTTATCTGGTAAAATTTGGTATTATCTAATACAACTAGAATTCGCCTTAAATTATACTTCACAAAGACAAAATTCTTCACCTCAAATTATGCTTTGAAGAAACACGTACCACAAATCTTGGTTTAACTTAGTAAATTTCGGTATTATCTTATACGAGCTCGCCTAAGTGTACACTTCATAAATTTAAACTGGTTCACCTAAAATATATGTTTTTCACATATAGCACCTACCAGAAATTTGACATGATTTCAGCTAATTATGACATTATCTAATACCATAATTTTCGCCTAAGTGAATACTTCACAAATTCAAAAATGTTCACCTTAAATTAAAAAAAGACCCTACAAGGAAACTAGGCTTATCTTAGTAAATTTTAGCACTACCTAACACTAGATTTCTCCGCCTAAGTGTGTGTTTTATAAATTTGAACTGGTTCGCCTAAGTATATCGCACCCTAAATACAAAAGGGTCACAACTCAAAAATTTCCACACTCGAGCTTGACTTGTTTACAGTAGCACAGAAAACAAACTATGTGACATATCACGCTGAAATTTGCCATGTAAGCTTATAACAGTCCTACCAAAAAACTAACAATTTATTTTTGCCATATGTCATCCGCGGACCGTTTTATTGATAACGTCTCGTTCATATTTGAGCAGAAGGTACATTTTGAGTTGTGACCCTTTGTATTTAGGGTGCGATATGTTATTACACATAACATCTACCAGAAATCTGAAATATTTTTAGCTAATTACGACATCTTCTAGCCTTAAAGTATACTTCACAAACTCAAAATTGTTCACCAAAAATTATGCTTTGAAAAAAATAACTTCCAGATAAATTGGTGCATCTGATAAAAATTGGTATTATCTAATACAACTATTCTTCGCCTTAAAGTATACTCCACAAACTGAAAATTGTTCACCTAAAATTATGCTTTGAAAAACTACCTACCTGAAAACTCGTAGTATCTCAGTAAGTTCCGGCATTAACTAATACAACTTTTGTTCGCCTAAAAGTATGTCTCATAAATTTTCAATTGTTCGCCTAAAGTATATGTTTTTCTCTATAACACCTACCAGAAATCTGAACTAATTTCAGCTAATTATCTAATACCACACTTTTTCGCCTAAAAGTATACCTAAAAATTTTTAACCTGTGCGCCAAAAATTATTTTCATGGATAACATTCACCACAAATCTGAAGTAATTTTAGTTTTTTCCCGCTTTATCTATATTAATACAACTCTTCTTCGCCTTAGAATATACTTCAAAAATTCAAATTTTTTGATGTAATATTATATTTCGAAAAAAACACTTAGCGAAAATCCTGGTTTATCTTAGTAAACTTTGACATTATCTAACACCTCACTTGTTCGCCTAAAAATACTCTTCATACTGGCTCACATAAGCACACTTTCTTCACATATAACACCTGCCAGAAATCTGAAATAATTTCAGCTAATTATGAAATTATCTAATACCTCACTTTATCGCTCAAAAATGCACTTCAAAAATATCAGTTTTTACCAAACACAAAAGTTTCTTCAGCTACTTATCTACACAGCCACGCACTTCAATCTAATTTTCGCTAGTGTTTGCTAGCAGCCTACAGCAGAAAATTGTGCTAACCCTTCAATGAAAACCAAACCAGATCCGCTATTTGATTTTCTAAGCGCTTTTTTATGTCCATTTCTCTTTTAGATATTTATATTATTTTTTTAATCTTTATTTTTCTATAATTCTTTGAACTTCACTCACCTCTGTGATGTCGTATGTGATGCCCACTAGCTGAGCCTAAGCAGCACGGCTGTTCGTAGTACAAATTCCATGTGTTTTCATAATCCGAATAGGCGTAATCCACAAGCAGCAACAGCAGCACCGATGTAAGCAGCCGCGGCACAGTTGTCCACGCAGCACTCGAGTGCCAGCTGTGTTTTGAGCACATTTTTAAAGATTTTTATTTTAATTTTTTTTTGTTTTATTAAAATTTATATTTTCACAGACAATAAATAACTTTAGTTTTCCAATATTTTCAACAACTTAGGAATTTCAAAACACTAGCACACATTTGCCAAATTTGTATTTTCCGTGAAAATTAGGCGTAACTTATTTCTGTTACGTTAGAACTTTCAAACGCGCACTTCTTCTTGATTATTTGTAGGTTTTGAGCATTTCAAGGTTGATATTGAGCGTTTATTGTCACGCCGGTCTTCTTACATTTGTTTTTAGTTTAGTGTTTCAATGTAATTTTTTTTATTTTTTAAAAAACAATTTCGATTCACTTATTTGTCTGCTCTCAAGCAATTTATTTCTGTTACATTTATTTTTGGTGCTTCGAGCACGCAAATGACTTTTTTCAGAATAAATAAAAATTTTTTGATTCCTTGGTTTAAATGCAGTTTAGAGTGTTTATGCAAATATTGATATGCACGGGTTGGCGTTTCTGTGTTATTTGCATTTTTACTCAACTTCTGTTTGCAAAAATTCTCATTGATCCACACACATCAGTAATTTCCTCATCTTTCACTTCCAAAATCCGAAAAAATTTCGTTCAAACGCTTTGACGCTGCTGACGCATACCAGCCGCAATCTTTTAACCGCACATCACGAAATTCAAGCACGAACTGAGTTGTCTGAGCGACAGGATTTGTGTTAAATAAACACACAGGCGATACACCAACACCAACGCAACGTCAAAGCCAAACGCCTGAGTCGTGCTAACATAAAAAGGGCGAAATGCGAAACAAGCAACCGAGTGTCTCATTCGTAGCCATTCACCCACCGTTTAATGGAAAGTAAATGCGGCGAAAATTCTACAACTCAGCAACGAAGCGTTTCGAACGAAGCGTTTTTACTCACGAACACTTTAACACCGGCGACAAACTAAAGGCGAAGAAAATTTAGCGGAAGCAAGCAAACGAGCACATCTGACAATTTCAGCCTTCCGCTTGCCTAGCGGCGTTTGCTTGCACTTCGTTCCGGAGGCGAAAATCTCAAACCGCAGGAAATGCGGACGCCAACAGTCGCTCAAATAGTCAATCGGTCGTACGCACAGGTGTTCAGTACGCTGCTACGATGCTGTGTGACTGCACGAAAGTCCAAATGCGAGAGCGAAGAACTGTAAAGAGAGAGGAAGAGAGAGAGAGAGTGAGTGAGAGATGTTTAGTGAGTGATTTGAGAGCGTAAATTGATTAGACATAGCAAAAGAGGGCGAGCGTTAACGCTTGCGCTCTTGGATGGGAAATTTTTACACTTCGTGAGCATAGGAAAATTTCCCACGGCCATTCAGAAATTATTTTTCACGCAACTTTGATATGCAATTTTTTCGTTGTATATTTTGCAGAGCATTTTTACTTTGCTTTTTTCACTTTTCATTGGCAAAAAGCGTATACTGAACTTGTCGCTTTTTATTGCCGAGACAATTCATTGCTCAGCGCGCGGCAAAACTGCTCAGCAATATGATTTCCTTCAACAGCTACAATAGGGAGCGTAACAGTAAAAAAAAACAAACATCAGTTGTGCTAGTGTTGGTGCGAAATTTCAGTAGCAAAGGCAGGCAAAAATTTTCAAGGGTAAGCAACGCAGCAGCAGAATCAGCTACAGCAGCTGTGGCAGCGAAGTCAATGTCGACGCACTCAACGTTGCCGCACGAAGGGACAGTTGCAGCATGAGAGGGAGGACGGCTAGGCGCTTTTGTGCGAACGAGTATGTAAACATGCAAATGTGTGTGGCCGCCTAGCATCACATGCATACACATACACACACACACACACATTCGCAGACAAATAGGCATTTAAGTTGTTTTAATCCTGTCTGCTGAGCACGAAGCTTTAATAACCAGCCAACTAGCCAGTTTAACCCTTTAGTCGCTTTGCGCCATTTTCACAATGCATTTCACCTCGCACTTTGCACTGTCAAGCGCGCCAAGCGCCGATTGTAGCGTGCTTTCATTTTGCTATGGCAGTAATGTAGGTAGGTACGTTCTAGCATCGATGGCTTTTCAGCAACTTTTCTACTGCTGCTTCGGTACAATGTTGCAAATTTTGTACATCATTTTATTATTCGGTCTCCGCTGAATAGCGTTGCTATATTTTCACCAACATTTGCTGCAAGTTTTGGTAATATTTTTTCTTTGTTTTTCCTTTTTTTCCTTTCTCCCTCGTTTTTGGTCCATTCATTCACACATTGTAACGTAGAATGGCAAGTTTTCTATACGCCAGACATAAGTCACTCATCCGCCGCAATGCCGGTTGCCGAGTGCCAGAAACAATTCACTCACAGG
The DNA here is from genome assembly GCF_028408465.1 of Anastrepha ludens. Classification (NCBI taxonomy): domain Eukaryota; kingdom Metazoa; phylum Arthropoda; class Insecta; order Diptera; family Tephritidae; genus Anastrepha; species Anastrepha ludens. The sequence goes on from NC_071502.1 coordinate 6,535,494, forward strand.
ATATACTACTAGGAGGCAGCGCAAGGATCATAAGTACAGACGGACGTTGAAATTGGCAGACGTTTGGTCTTATGCGCAAGCAGACACAGAGGCAGACAGACGAATGCACAGGCAGCGCGTCTGGTAACAACAGCAGCTTTGTTGCGCGCGAAAGGTGGATGTCGGCGTCAAGGTGTTGCTAAGCAGTAAAGCAGCCCTACGTTTAGCACACTTTCAGGCGCAGACAAGCTAAATATGTATGTATATTTACATAGCGTATAGTAAGCATATGCAGCTGTGTGTTTTAGAAGCAAGGATGCAATCATCTGGTGTGTGTGTGTGTGACCGAAGCCGAGTCTGCACCAGATGTACTTTTTTCTTGTTCTTGTAATGGCATGCAATAGTGTGCGTTATTTTAACCCCAGAATTAATTTCAATTTATTGGCACAATGTCACGGATTCCAGGCACAGGTGAGGTGGATTAAAATGTTGCAAATTTAAACCGGTAATAACGATTTTTTGGGCGATTCTCGTACCTAAGGTATTAGAGAGCTGGATAGAAGAAATTTAAAAAATGATAATCACGCTGAGGTTTTCACGACAGTTTTGTGTGACATAGTAAATGTTGCAGGAATTTATGATTGACATTTGTCGGGTTCTTATAAATACAATTTTAAGTGGATTGAAATTTGAACGTTGCATATATTTTCTATATGCCTTATGAAAATTTTATAGGAAGAGTTGAAGAAAAGTCACGTGGAAACCTGAAATTCAAATTTGAAAAGGTCAAGCCAAGGAGCACCAGAAGATTTGGTGGCTCCTAAAACACTCAGGCTAAAAGCCCATTGTATTTAAAGTTCTGGAAAGGGGGTAGATAGTCAAGGAGGGAAGCAGAAAAGTATCAGAGAAAGAGATAGGAAAGAATAGAGACAGAGACAGAGACAGAGACAGAGATAGGAAAGAATAGAGACAGAGACAGAGACAGAGACAGAGACAGAGACAGAGACAGAGACAGAGACAGAGACAGAGACAGAGACAGAGACAGAGACAGAGACAGAGACAGACACAGAGACAGAGACAGACACAGACAGACAGAATCAGAGACAGAGACAGAGACAGAGACAGAGACAGAGACAGAGATAGAGATAGTTAATCCTGTGAGAATTTTCCAGATTCCTTGGCAAATCTGTAAATATCCTCCAGTTTTAGAGAACGAATATTACTCATTCTCACGACATCGAAACCCAAAATACGTAGCCTTGCTCTAGCAAAGGCAGGACACTCACAGATAAAGTTCACAGTGCAATCCGCCTCCTCCACGCACGACAGCCACACCGGATCCTCAATGATTCCAATGGTGGCCATATGCTGGGTTGTGTCCTGTAATGATAACGACCATCAACCGAACGCTCTTCCTTCTAAGTTTTAGTAGAAAGTTTGACAGTGGGAACCTAATATTGAGGAAAGAGTAAAAAAGGCAACGTTGCATTTTACACTTGCAAAAAAGCCGTCGGTATTAAATGGAGGTTAACACGCCGCGTTACGCATTGGCTCCATACGTCTACAGTTAGGCAAATCTTAATATGAGGAATGCTTGTATGTTAGCCAGCGACTCAAAGGACGAGTTACGCTAAAATCATGAGCAATGTATAAAGAAAAGCCCTTTCATGCATTTCACAGGCGACGAGATTTAGTGCAGGCAAGTTGATTATCACTTCCAGCGCTTTGTTTGAGGTAGTCCCTAAATCATCGGAGATGCATGAAAAGGCTGTTTGCAGAGATATTCAGAGAAATTGTAAAGCTGATGAGCTGGCCAGGAAAGGTACTATTCTTGAACTGATTGGCGATAGAAGTACCATTGGAATACCTTTGGACACGAGTAAACTAGTAATTAAAACCAACATTGTTCAGGAGACCAATCGTTTATAGGGAGATGAAATCTCATGCGTAACAGTATAGCTGTTAGGTTGCCAGAAATAAATAATAAAAAAGATAAAGGAACTGCTTAGCCTTTCAAGAGAGGTTATCTCGAAGGTTGTGTCTTGTATAACCGGCCATTGTCTATTTTGCAGGCATTAATTCAGACTAGAAGTTTTCCCGCATGAATATTGCATCAATTGTAGAGATGAGGAAGAAACAGTTGAGCACTTCCATTGCAATTGTCCAGCCTTAGCTAAAATCAGAGTAGGAAAATCAATTTTAATCAATCTGCTTCTAAAAAAAAGTGAGATCTACCGGAAAAATTGCGTTAGCTGTTGCGTCATTCGGCATTGCCGCTACGCTTTTGGAAGGAGGCCGAACCGCACACTCTACATTCAAGCTCGCGCTGAAAATCGCCAGCGATGATAATAACAGCGTCTGTAGTGTTTCTAAACAGAGCAATACAGGAAAATTGATGCGTTACTGCTCATTGATAGTCTGGGGCGAAGGTGCCATGTCTAACAAGGCGACTGTGAAAGCACTGGATAGGACAATGCGCGATTTGCGCAACAAAAATACACCTATGGGTGGATGAACAATTCTGTTCTCAGCAGATTTCCGTCAAATCCTACCAGTTGTGACGCGAGGAACACGTGCTGACGAAACAAATGCTTCCCTAAAAAGATCCAACCTTTGGCAACATGTCAATAAGTTAGAGCATAAAACTAATATGAGGCCTCGTCCACAAGGAGTTTGTACCTCCAGGAAGCACTGTAAACGTGGCATTTTACAAAGAAGTGCTCCATCGGCTGAAAAACCGCATCGTCCGAGTTCGGCCCGACCTCGTCAACAATTGGACCCTTCATCGCGACAATGCGCCGGCGCACACCAACTTCCTCTGCACCTCTGCATTGGCCAAGAAGGGGGTTCGGGTGCTTCCCCACCCTCCCTACAGCCCAGACCTGTCCCCTCCGGACTTGTTCTTGCTCCCGCGCCTGAAAATAAAGCTGAAGGGAAGGCGTTTCGACTCCATCGAGGCGATCCAAAAAACTGTGACAGCCGAATTGAAGCCTATTTTGAAGATCATTAGTTGTATAAGCCAAAAGGTTTAATAAAACTGCTTAAAAAAAAATAAGGCTCATTACTTTTCAATCAAACCCTGTAGAGTGCGCAACACTCACAAGATGTGGTACCGGAGAAGATTTATTGATTCCCCGAATCCCTCTGATACCATCGGATTTACCCTTCCAATTTAAACGTTTACAGTTTCCGGTAAAGATATCTTTTGCAATGACCATTAATAAATCTCAGGGTTAAACCTTCAACGTTGCAGGCTTAGATTTGAGCGTTGACTGTTTTTCACATGGCCAACTGTATGTCGCTCTTTCAAGAGTAGCCTCTAGAGAAAACATGCTTCTATTATCTAATGACAGGAAAGCTGTGAACGTTGTATATAAAAACATTCTGTAATAAATTAATTGTTGTAAAAATAGAAAAATAAAAATAGTAATAATTTAATCCAAATTTAACGCGTGCGGGCCACGGGCACTAATGAATAAATCAAAACTACTGGATCGATTTTAATAATTTTTTTAATGAGTGACATAGGTTATATATTTTATACCCGTCGAAGTCGGGGCGGGTCGCTAGTATTAAATGTTATGACATTACTGAACTAATAATAAAACACCCAATCAGCGCGGCTACATGGCATTACCCTACTCTAATAACTCCAGCTCTCATATGGCTGACTTGTCTACAATCCATACAGGTCTAAGCTCATTTCACACTCTCTCCGTACAAATTCTATGTGTATTATTTTGAAATTTTTTCCCCCTTCTTATAATAAAAGTGAATTATTTCAACCTTAAATCATTTCATTTAAGACCTATTTTATCGCCTCATAACCTTTGTTCATCATTTTAATAAGAATCAATCAATGCGGTCCCGCAGATTTCGGAGCCTGTGAGGTCCCACTTTAAGGTTTGTTTTATGAAAGAAAAGTGTTCTGGATTTTCGCAAAAAAAAAAAACTAAAAATATTAGTCTAACAAGGGATCCATGAAAATCAGGTAGATGGCCTTTTGAATACTGCATAACTGTGTACCTGTTTAGTTAATGTGAATTTGGAGGTTGCAATTGTTCTGAAATAACTTTTCAAATATTAGCGGAACGTTAATATCTCTAAACAAAATTAGGGCATCTATTTTTTGCTGCTGCCTTAATTTTTGTTTAAACATTTTTTACAAGATGTGAGCTTCAATAGTTGGGTGGGAAATTTCGGAAAAGTTCGCAGCATAGGGTGAAAAAAAAAATTTTCCCACTCTGTTCTATTCTCTGCTTTTTCTTTTACTTGCTGCCACGTCAGGTTTTGGTCGAAGCTTTTATTTCACTTTCGATGCAATGGCACCATGAGCCCCTAGGTCTGCCTCGGTTTCGCTAACCTTAGGAATTCCTGTCTAGTGCTTGCCTACTGATCTCCGTCCCTCCCTTGCGTAGCGTATGGCCTCGCCACCTCCACTTGCGCTCTCTAACTTCTTGCGCGACTGGTTTTTGTTGGCATTGTCGGTATAAGTCGGCGTTCGATACCCAATTGACTGGCCATCAAATGCGCAAGACAAACCTCAGGCTGCGGTTTCCAAAAACTTGCAGCTTCGAACGGTTTCTGCTCATAGAGACAATGTTTTGGAAGCACAGAGCAGAACAGGCTTAACATTTGAATTAAAGTTTCAAAGTTTGGTGTGCAGGCTGATTTGCTTGGTCAGCCACACTGATTGGACAATAGCAAATATGTTTCTTGGTTTCTGCAGCCTTGTGAAAACACCGCTTTTGCGTCCACGAATGGCTTCTGTTCTCTCCAATATATCATCTATTACCAAAAACTTTAGGTACTCCTGTGTGCAAGTTCTTTCCATTCGTCTAATTTCTGCTTTGCATGGAACTTTCACGTCAGAATGTGGTCAAAATACGCATAACCAATTGATATATTCGCAAATTATGCGCCTTTAGTTGTAACAACACATCGAAATCATATTTTTCAGCACCGATGTTAGGGTTTTGTCAAAGGTATTGGCATCGCAATTTCTTTTCAATACTCTCCACTAAGTACGAAAAACCATCATTTCGCCATTTATCACTGAATTGTGCACGCCGGGAAAGACTAAAAGAAGGTGCACTATCACATTTTTTTCGAGGATACTTCTATTCCAATTTTATGCGACCAAATGCTAAGCTGCTTTAATTTTTAGAACCCCTACTTTATTCCATTGTCAACTCACTACTGACAACTTTATTCAATACTTAAAAGAGAGTCCAACTCCCTGATGGGTGGTAAATAATGAAAAACAATCAGCGCTTCTTCCACCTCCCTTCTGCCTGCTCAAACCTTCTTCCGCTCATTTATTCCTCGACTCAACGCTGCTCTATTCCAAGAATTTACCTCTGCTTAGTTGTTTTTCCGTTTTCATTGGAACTTAACGTGCTTTGCTACCCAAAAACCTGCATGGTTAACTGCAAATATTGCAATGTGGAATTAGTCGATTGACTGCTGCAGTACGGATGGTAAATTCTAACAAAGTGCAACCAAAAGCAAACAAATAAATTTCAAACCCAAAGGGAATTTTCAAGTAACCTCATCACTTAATTGGCTAAAGAATTCATTTGACGTGGGAAAAAGTAAATGGAGTTAGTAGAAACAGACACAATGCCATTTCATGGTTCACTGCAGTTGCACCAATATTTGTATGTACACCTGTGGTGATAATAATAGCATCGCGACATATAGAGAAGTTTTAAATATTTATTAATTTATTTTTTAAATGATTATTTTTTTTTAATTTTAAATATTTTCATTTATATAAAAAAATATTTCATACTACAACAAAATTGGAACAAATTTTCACCAAAAATTCAAACTGTTTGCTCAGAATTTTTTGTGTGTAGTAAATGCGGGGTACGTAATTTAGTAGTCCATTCAGTTTTCATATTGCGCCAGTTTAAAGTAGTTGGAAATCTTCGTTGATTTTTGATATTTTTTTTCTTCTACGCGCTTTTTAAGCTCCTCCAAACTTATATTTTACTTACTTGCTTAGATGGCACTGCAACCGTATGTCAGTTTTGGCCGAATCTAAAACATTGCGCCATTTATCTCTGTTCGCTGCTTGCTGGCGCCAGTTGGGGACACCAAGCGCTGCCAAGTTATGCCTCTCTTGATCTCCCCAACGGAGATTGGGTTTTCATTTTCCTCGTCGTCCACCAGTGGGTTCCATCTCGAAGAAGTGCCGTGCTGGAGCACTTTCGTTCATCCTCGTGACACTGCCATGCCAGCGCAGCCGCTGTTTTTTAACACGCTTCACTATGTCCACATCTTGGTACAGCTCATACAGCTCACTGTTCCATATGGAAGTCATTCTCGCCTCCGCGAATAGGCCCAAAGATTTTTCGGAGAATCTTTCTCTCGAACGCACCCAGTGATCTCTCCTACCAGTTGTCATCATCGTCCAAGCTTCTGCGTCATATACAAGAACGAGGATGATAAGGCTTTTGTACAGCGTTTTTTCGTTTTACGAGAGAGGGCTTTAATTCTCAATTGCCTACTGAGTCCAAAGTATCACCTGATCGCAAGAGTAATCCTTCGTTCAATCTCTAGGCATGTCGTTTTGGCTGTTTACATTGGTTCTTCACCCCTTCCAATCGCGGTTGCCAACAGTGACGTCTTGTCCAAGACGCGAGGACTCTTTGTATGTTGACAGCAGGTACTTAGTGTTACTCTTTTACCGTAAGCTCCACTTTTTCTGCTTTCTTCTTCAGACTAGAGTATGTTGAAGAGTTAATATCGTCAGCATATGCCAATAGCATGACACTTTTGTAGTGAATAGTGCCAAAGCGGCTTAACTCAGCAACACGTATATTTTTTTCCAGTAGGAGCTTGAAGAAATCACATGAAAGGGAATCGCCTTGTCTGAAACCTCATTTGGTATCGAACGACTCGACACGGAGAGATCCTTTCCGATCCTGACGTAGCTTACCGCAGCTCTCAACGTCATTTTACACAGCCATATAAGTTTTGCGGAGATACCAAAGTCAGACAAAGCGGCAGCTTCTATCCCTGTTTGTGCTATCAAAAGCAGCTTTGAAATCGGCGAAGAGGTGGTGTGTGTCGATTTGTCGTTCGTGGGTTTTCTCCAGGAGTTGGCGTATCGTGAAGCTCTCATCAACAGTAGACTTACCAGTCCTGAAGCCGCACTGATCAGGTCCAATCAGTTCCTTGACGATGGGCTTTAGTCTCTCACATAATACGTTCGATAAGAGCTTGTAGGCGACGTTAATATGGCTAACCTCACGGTAATTTTGGCAATTTGTAGGATCACCCTTCTTGAGGATTGGACAGAGTACGCTTCAGCCCCAGTTGTTCGGCATGCATTAATCCGACCGTATTTTGCAGAGCAGCTGGTGCATGCGGTGTGCTAGCTCTTCACCTTCAGCCTTGAATAGCTCTGCCGGTATTCCGTCAGCTTCTGCGGATTTGTTGTTATTATTTTTTAAGAGCGATATCGCCATTCTAACCTCTTTAAAGGTGTTACGACTATTCCGTCGTCCACCACTGTGGTATCGGTCTCACCTTCGCCGTCCACACTGCTACTGCCACCGCGTTGCGCGCGATTCCTCCATAGCCCAACTATTCCCTGGGCATCTGTCAGTAGATTGCCGGTTTTGAAACTTTTAGTTTGGTGCTTAACTTTTTGGAAAAACTTCCGGGTCATGTTTCTGTCGCACAACATCTCTAGTACTTCGCCCTCACCTGAAAAGACGCCTCTCTTCCCTCCTGCATTGCAGCCGTTGGTTTTAACTCTTAAGGAACACAAGTCTCCTGTTTCTGAATCATTCCCAAAGCATGCAACCGCTTGGAAATGGATTGGCGGGTAACTCCTAATACTGAATCAAGCTCTTCTTTCGTTTGACACTGATCCTCATTGAGCAATACCTCCAACTCAGCGTCTTCGAAGGTTTTTGGCCTTCCCTCACGCGGACGGTCGTCAACATTAAAATCACTGTCTTTGAAGCAACGGAACCAATCTCGGCACGTTGTTTAACTTAAAGCAGCATCTCCATAAACTTTTTGTAGCTCTCGATGCGCTTCAGCCGACGTTTCTTTCGAATGAAAGAGGAAAATCAACACTTCCCGCAAATGACGATTATTCGGCACAAAATCAGACATTTTCACAAAACCAAAAGTAGATGATACCAAAACAAAACCAATAATGTGCCGAAGCAGTTTGTTTACCATATGTCTAGGCTTGGTTTATGAGACTGCTGGCGGCATCTATTAACAAACAGCGGGAACTTAGTTGCGCAAATCTACTTATAGTAAATATAATACTTTTTCCATTTTGTTTGTATTTCAAAGACATCTGCTGAAAACTTGCATTCGAATTTTCGAGACAAAAGTTGCTTGAAAATTTGAATTTTAAAAAATCATTGAGTGGGACTGAATGACAATGGTCACCGATTGCGAAAAAAATATTAGTTTCAAGAGGTATACAGTGAGATCTAGCACCACTTTCCGCAAGCTACTTCCGATTGAGGATATCAGAGCGACTCACTAACCGGTGGATATCTCAGAATTTTCAGAAAACATGTGAAAGGCAGTGTGCTATAAAACAGGGATTCATTTAAATTTTTTTATAAATTTTTTTTATAATTTTTTTTTATAAATTTTTTTTAATAAATGTTTTTTTTATAATTTTTTGTTTTTTTATAAATTGTTTTTTTATAATTTTTCTTTTATAAATTTTTTTTAATAATTTTTTTTGGAATAAATTTTTTTTATAAATTTTGTTTTTTATTTTTTTTTATAAATTCTTTTTCATAAATCTTTTATTTATAAATTTTTTTTTTATAAATGTTTTTTTTTATAATTTTTTATTTTTTTTTTTATTTTTTTTATCAAATGTTTTTTTTTATAATTTTTTTTTTATTAATTTTTTTTATAAATTTTTTTTTTTAATTTTTTTTTTATAAATTTTGTTTAATAAATGTTGTTTTTTATTATTTTTTTTTTTATAATTTCTTTATACATATATAGTTGTCCTCTCAAGTGCCTTCAATCAGACTAGAGCTCCTTAGATACTAATCGGTAGGAAGTTTGAAGCTACAGTCGCACTTAAAAGGGCATACAAAAATTACTTCTATGAATCATACAATTTTATAATTGCACAGGGGTTGTTCGCACTGCTCATTTGTGTTAGAATTAATGCTTTAATAAAGTGGTGAAATATGTTCAGTATGGCACAATTCTTAATGCTTTAACACTAAGTCAAAGAATTTTCACAGTCATAAAATCTTTTGTGTGGCATTTGCTCAGTTCCGCAATGGGAAAAAACGGAAAACGAAATATTTTGTTATACATTTTACTTTATCTCAATCTACCACCTGCAGCACATTTTATCCCCAACAACAATTCCATATGTTGCAAATATTTTTACGCCACCATTTGAGTGCTGCACGACATATTTCCTTGTTTTTTTTTCTTCCTTTTTTGTTTGCCGCTGCTGATTAGTTACGTGCAGGCTGCTTTGCTGTCGATTTGACTTTCCTGCTTTCTTTATTATGTGCATTTAATACGTTTCCCTGGATAATCCAGAAGCACCACCACCACCACCAGCAGCACCATCCCGCACTATCCTGCATGCAACAATAGCGAATTCGTCGACAAAAGTTGAGCGACGCACAGACAGACAGGCTGGCAGGCAGACAGGCAAGCAGTCGTCCGAAGCAACGGCACTCCATTGCACGATAACTCATTACTAATGTTTGTTGTTAAGTCCATCTTAGTGCCATTCGCGTAAATGTAAACGTTCAGCAATCAACTTCTCACCGCTCAAACCCAGCCACCACCCCGCCTCTTGGATATGAGCGCGCAGAGGTTTTGCGACGCGCCACTCAGCCAAGCGCACGAAAGTCGCGTGCTTACTTTCCTACCTCCCACCCCATTTCGGCCCTGCTCGCTGTTGTGCAGCGCTTTGTGCGGCTCGTGCTGCACATATTTTTCGTGTTTGCTTTACAACGCATTTACTTGTTTGCAAGGATTAACAATAAAAAACATGCACACCCATACAATTGCAGAAAACCGTACACACACACATATATATATACATATACAGTAAGTCAGTCAGCCGCTAGTTGATTGCCAGTCGTCTACTGGTACCAGCAGCTATCGCTACATTGGCAAGGCCGTCGATGGGCCAGTGATTGGACTGACTGTGTGGCAACAAGAGGCGTGTTGCATCAGTGCTCACAAAAAAAAGAGGACCTGTTATCGCAGCGTGCACACGTTTAACCACCGCCGCACTCACTTCAGGCGCACACAAATTTTGCCTTCCTTGTTGGCTTCTTCTCGGTCGGCTGTTTGTTTATTCGACTGGCTGCAGTTGCTGCTGTTGTTGGTCCTACGGCTGCTTGACTGCTATTTTTTATCCTGCAGCGCCAGTGGCTTAGCGCCTCGGTCGGTCTATTGTTTAGTCGACTTGTGTAGTGGCGAAATCTACTTGTGCTGTAGCCAACCCTGTTTTGGGTCTGCAGTTGATAGACCCGCCAGCATTACTGTAATTTTCGGCATCACTTTGCCATGGCTGGGCGACTGACTGACGTTCCTGCGCTCTGATTGCCAACATTAAATGAATGCATCGAATTACGTTTTCTAATAACCACAGCAGCTCGGCACGTCTCCTTTGCTGCCAGTGAGCGCACACAACTGGCGAAATACGTAGCATGCATTTAGGCTCAAAGCAGTGTGCTCTCACATACACTTATACATAAATAAATGTACCTACGTTGCTAAGTTAGCAATTGTCCGGTACAACAACTAGCCTCCGAAGCCACTTCTTTACCTGCTCTCGCCCCTCTCGCTCTCCGTTTATTTGATTGTTTCTTTGTGTCTGCTGATTGTTGCGCTGACCAAGACCTTGCAACAGCAGGCTGCTGTCTTCAGCGTAATCAGTACAGCAGCGAAGTGCAATTCCTAATGGCAGAATGGCTCACTTTCAGTTTGCTTGGCAATCTCATTTTCTTGCCCAGCTTCCCCGTTGCTTGATGCAGCGTACTTCGCAGCTCCGCAGTCGCACGTCTTTTTCACTGCCACTGCATCAACTATTAGCCTTCTTGTTGGCATTCGCTTCTCACACTTTTTCTTCTGCAGCTCCGGTGATTATTGTTTGTCTCACGTCCTACAACTTTTGTTTCTTGTTTCTTGTTTTTCTTTTTTTTTTGTCCTTTTCCTTTTGGCCCGCTGTGTACTTGTATTTTTTTCCAACAGCTGCGCACTTTCTTTGAGTCGCCTCATTCTCTTGGCCAATTCTCTTGATTTGTATGCAATTTTTATTGCTTTGTGGCAACTTTGTACGACTTGGCAGCGGCGGCAACTTATTTAAGAATTTTACAACAGCAATCTTTGTTCTGCCAATGTCCTTCGCACTGCCGCCACCTGCCGCTTACTTTTTCCGAAGCTTTTCGTTCTCTGCAGATCTGCCTCGCTTTCTTTCTTGCTCAAGGCTGACCTCCTCCAACTTGCACTTTTCTTCTCGCCTTGCACTTTTGTCTTAGTCTTATTATTCTACTTGCATTTTTGTTTCTATTTTACCTTACTTTTATTGTTTCTATTACTTCTTTTTTGCATTTGGTCGTGTACGCAGCCTTTTCGTTGGGCATAAACCTACAACATTTGATGCATAGCAACGTGCGACGGCACTAAAAAGTTTTTTGTAAGCCCATTAAAAGGCTATTCATCAAAAGTTTTGACATGGCGCGCTGCCTGCTTGCATTCCTCATGGGTTGTTGGCAGTTGGCTGTTGCTCAGGTCCAGTAGATCGTCTGGTCGGCTGTAATAGAGTAGAACCTACCACAGTCAGTGCTTCAACTCTGCGCCACTTCTTGGCTTGTTTTGGCTTCTTTTATTGCTTGTTTCTTTGGTTCTTCAGTTGGCGTTTGGTTTGTTTGGTAAATAAATTATTTTACTTTGCAAATAGTAATAATTTGATAAACATTCCACTTAGTAAGCGCAATAAAAGCATATAAATATGTTGGGGCTTTTGAGTGCAGAAAATATATTTTCATTTTAAAATGCTGCGAGAAAGAATTCATACATCTGTGATCAGAATAATAACAGCGGAACATATTAACTATTACTTATTTTTTTTACATATATTTTTTTTATAAAAATATAGTTTGTACTACAACCACACAGCTAAAGTCTCAAACTTTGTATAAATTTAAAAAAAATTCGAGAAATTTTCATCAAAACTTCAAATTTTCCATTCAAAATTTTTTGAAAATTTTAAAGTAACCAGTTATAGCTCATTGGAAATGTTTGAAGTTTCTCATGAACCGCGTGGATTTTCGAAGTTTTCGCTTTGCTGGCGGTCTCGTGCAAGTTCTTCTATTTTCGACAGATTTCTCATCGCAGTTTGGCCTTCAACCGAGCAAGAGCCCTTACCTTCTTATAGTGCATACTTTCGACTTCAAATAACTCCACAAATTAGACAAGGAATCAAATGATTTTGTTGAGCCATAAAAATCACTATCTCTCTTCCACTTTTCCATTTTTCTCGCGCCGGGAACAATGGCGCAATAAATTGATTGAGTGGCACTTTGCGCCGTCTTGTTCAAGCCAATTGTACCTCACACCATTTTATCGAATAATGGGTATCACAAAGTCACAGTATCATTGCCGGATAATGTTCACTACTGGCGCATACAAGGGTTAGGTTAGGTTATGATGGTAGTCGGTCTGCACGACCAACCCACTTAGATCTTACAGGTCCGTTGTGATACCACTGTGCTGCACGGGAACCCCATTACCTTCCTTCGTTGAACCATTTTGTGGCTCTTATGAAACGTAGTATTGATCCCAACCCCACGGCAGACAGCTCTGTAAGAGAACTGAAAAAGTGTTTACCTAGACAACCTGCTCTGATTTTAGCTAAGGCTGGCCAATTGCAAAGGAAGTGCTCAACTGTTTCCTCCTCTTCCTCATCTTTGCAACTTCTGCAATATTCATGGGAGAAAACTTCTAATCTCGAGGAATGCCTGCCAAATAGCCGTGATCGGTTAAACAAGCCACGATCCTCGAGATATTGTCTCTTGAGAGACTAAGCAGTTCCTTTGAATGTGAAATGGGAAAGACATAGTTAAAAAAAATTTAAAACCTCATCAGCCAGTCATCTTTAACTGCTGATGTTTTTTTTGACATTCCCGTAACTAGAAACAGAAAAAACATCCGGATCCTCGAACTAGCACATAAAAGTGAACGCTCAAGCGAAAACACTTTTTTTGTTTTAAAAATCTTTAAAATCGAATATCTCGAACACATAAACAAATTAATAAAAAAATACCTAAATAGTAACGACCTTAAATAGACTATATATAAGTTTATAGGACAGCTTTCCTGGCAACCCTGGATCATACCACGTTGATCAGAAAGCTCCCGAAACAACCGCCAAGAGACGCTTTAAGTGATTTAATCTGAATAGTTTTTTGTTTTGTATCTGCGATTAAAATCCTACCAAAATTTTATCGTCATTGTTTGACATTTGTAAAAGTTCCGCCGTATTGAGTAAATCTATTTCTGCAGGTGTTGTCGTTTTTTACATTTAAAAAAATGGATTTGAATTTACAACAACGAGTTGGTAAAAACTGGATTCAATGGTGCGCAACCCTTAGAACTGATGGGAAACTATTTCGGTAACGATACTCCAAAGAAAACAGCCGTTTACAAGTGGCAGAAGATATCGTGAGTCCACCGAGCTCCACCACGAACGGGCTGCGAAATGGTTGGCCGTCGATATGGAAAACTCATGAGAACATCAAGAAAGTGAAAGGGAATTGATCAATAACCGGAAATCAACCATCAAAAAGCAGGCAGAGAATTTGAACATTGTCTAAGGACACGTTCAAGATTTGAGTTAGCTTCGTATTGTTGCAAAGTTGGTTTCTATGGACCTGCATTCCACGCAAAAAAGGGACCGCGTTGATATCGCCAAAAATATGATTTCCAATGCTGAATCTAACCCAACATTACCCAAATGCGCCATTACTGGAAACGAGACGTTGTTTTATGACTACGACACGCAATCCAACTATCAGGCGAGTAACGGGAGAGCTTCGAATGAACAAATGAACTAAAACCAAAAAACTACGTCACTTTCTGTTAAAAAAGAAAGCGATGCTCACGGTTTTTATGGATTACAACGAATTTCTGCCAGAGGGTCAGACAGTTATTAAGGACTATGGTAGTATTTAGGCGTTACGAGATGTTTACGTGGAGCGATTCCAGAAAGGAAAGCATTTGTGGGAAAACAACACGTGGATTTAACATCATGATAACTCACCCTCGCACAGTGCCATCATCTTCCGTGAATTTTTGACCAAGAACGAAGCAAATATCATCCAAATAATGAAAAGCCATCGAGTTCTCTGTAATTTTTTCTGTTTGGTCGAATCCTCTACGGGGAACGCGTTTTAATAGCCAAAAGAAACTAGTAGAAAACTCCAAGAGCAATCTAATGGCTATAGCGAAAATAGACAGGATCAAACGCTGGCATAAGTGCGTTGTAGTTGAGGGAGGGGTACATTCAAGGTAATAATATCACTTTTGAGGAATAAATTTGGGTTGCGAATTATCTGAATACATTCCGGTACCTTTTTGAGCAAGTTGGTGTATTGCGCTGTCGTGTGATTTCTTTAACCTGATGCCTTCTCCAAACTGGATAAAGAGGCAAAACGAATGGGTCTGGTGGTGAACGAGGACAAAACGAAGTACCTCCTGTCTTCAAACAAACAGTCGGCGCACTCGCGTATCGGCACCCACGTCACTGTTGACAGTTATAATTTTGAGGTTGTAAAAGATTTCGTGTATTTAGGAACCAGCATTAACACCGATAACAATGTCAGCCTTGAAATCCAACGTAGAATCTCTCTTGCCAACAAGTGCTACTTTGGACTAAGTAGGCAACTGAGCAGTAAAGTCCTCTCTCGACGAACAAAACTAACACTCTACAAAGCTCTCATCATGCCCGTCCTAACGTATGGTGCAGGTGATGACAACATCCGATGAAGCGACGCTGGGACTGTTTGACAGAAAGATTCTGCGGTAGATTTTTGGGCTTTTGCTCGTTGGCAACGGCGAATATCGCCGGCGTTGGAACGATGAGCTGTATGAGCTCTACGACGACATAGACATAGCGCAGCGAATAAAAATCCAGCGGCTACGTTGGCTGGGTCATGTCGTCCGAATGAATACAAACGCTCCGGCTCCGGAAGTACTTGATGTGGTACTAGCAGTTGGTAGAAGAGGAAAGACTCCTGTTTGTTGGAAAGATCAGGTGGTGAAAAACTTGGCCTCACTTTGGCCACTAGCGCCGGTTAGCACAAGAAAAAAACGACTGGCGCGCTTTATTAAACTCGTAATTTCATAAGTTTTCAAAAAAAAAAAAACATGCGTGGATGCTCCTCTCGAACTCGAACTTTTGACTTATTTGCCATTTTTATTATGATCGACCACCTAGCGTGCAAATAGTCATCTTCTACAAAATAATGTCTATTCTATGAATTTGCTTCCAATTTTGTAGCACATAAAGTAAAATTAAGGGAGCCCTTGTTTAGTAGTACGAGTAGCGTTAATTGAAGAAACGAACACAACTGCAATTAGTTTTGTTGGTTTTATGGAGTAGAATAAATATGTTTAGAAATTTGATTTTGTATATTTTCTAGATACTTGTTTGATGATTTCTCTTATTTATTTATTTTACTTATTTGTTTACACACTTATTTTTACACAAATTAAAAACTTGATGACTTGCTTTGAAATTATCCCGAAATCGCGGGTTAAAATGTTTCTTTCAATATGGGCATCCCTAATTCAAGCGTATACATTTTCTTTGATATGTATGTATGCAAGTATGTGTGCACACTGCATTAATATTCGATTAATAAACAAGAGGCCTAATTCGATATAGGTTGACGCCAGCCAACTAAAAGAAAAATTGTGTACCAGACGCAAATGCCCTGTGACCGCACAGCAAAAGGAAAAATATATAAATAAATAAATAAATACTTTTGTACAAACTACAAACGCCCTTAGGCCATTAACCTGTACATTTAATTTTGGGTGAACCATTTTTCATGAGTGCCATGAGAAAAGTAAACAAACATTTGCCACCCTCAGCGTCATCAGTAGCAACAGAATCTTCGACAGCAGCTAGCACCCCTGACAAGCAAAACAACATCTCCCGCCATTCACCACCACCAGCAACTCCAACCCCACTACCCTAGCCAAAGTAACGTCGCGGCCGCCGCAATCATTGCCGGTGGTAACAGCAGGCAAACTAAATCAACAACAAAAGCAAAAAAAGAAACAACAAAAACATGCACCAAATGGAACAACAAGTAAAAAGATGCGCAACAAAAATGATAACAGAGCGGGTAATAGAAATTAAGCGAAAGTGGTCGCATTCCAGGCGCACGACCTCTAACAACACCGGCATATGCACACCCGAGCAAAGACATATGCACACAGTGCATCCCACCAAATGGTGTGGAAAGTGAAGCATGCAAGTGTGTGTGTTTATGTAGATGTGTATGTCCATTGCTGTTCATGATGCACGTTGCTGGCTGTGCGCACTTTTTGGCCCATCAAATAACAAGCAAAATATGCAGGAATAAAGGGAAAAAAAAGCAGAAAGAGGTTAAATGACAGAGTAAATAGGATTTTTTTGTACAATTTTCTTTTATTTGCTATTAAGTTTTGTTCTATTTTTCATAAACTCACCTAAATAACTTTTCAAGTCTCTTTTTACATTATCGCTATTTAGGAAAGCGCACTGACGCGGAGTTGCGATGTGCTGTTACAAAATATGACGCTGGCACGCTCTGGCTCTATTTCTGAAGGACTAATAATAAGAAAACAAAAAACCTAAAATAAATAAAAAACATATCTCAATTCAAATCGGCAACAACGCCGACCGAATGGTTGCTGACGCTGGCTGGAATGTAGGTTTGTAAATGTGTACAAAATTGCTCCTGTTACATGTAGAGTTTTGGAGCAGTCCGTGGCAATTTTTAATGATGATTTGTAAAGAATAAAGCACATAGAGAAAGCAGCAAGCTGAAGAGAAGGTATGGATATGCGTTGGGTGGTCCAAACACAAAATGAAGAAAGAAGGAAATTTTTGTTTTCGGTGGATTCTTACACATAAAGCGCAAGACTAGTCAAGTGTATTTCATTGCATAAGTTTTAACTAAATTTAGTGAGGAAATTTCAAAAAAAAATTAAATTAAATTAAAGAAAAAAAATTAAAAAAAGAATTAAAAAAATAATTTAAAAAAAATTAAAAAAAAAATCCAAAAAAAATTTTATATTTAAAAAATTTGCATTTGTGTTTTACACCAATCATTAAACCACAATTCAAGTTAACAAACTTCCGCAAAAAATAAAAATCTCGAGTTGTCCACTATGGGACACGGACAAGATTTTTAGAGGTATGCTCTTCGGCTGTTAGGGGTAGTCAGAATTTTCAAAAAATTTGATTATTCTTTGTTTACATTTTCATAAAGTAAAATATCTTAAAAATATTGTGTGAAAATTTGAAGTGAATCCGACAAATACTTTTCGAGTTATTCGAGAATTAACAAAGGGCGCTCGAGCGCTCCGGAGCAAAACTATAAATGCGTTTTTCTCCAAACTAAGTTTTTTGAACTGGTGATCACTGTAACTTACAAGCCGCTTGGTAGATTTCAATAAAATTTATACTGCTTTTAAAAAACATAAAAAACTCGGCCTGATCGAAGGACTTTTTTTTCAAAATCTCCATTTTTTTTAAAAATTAACTGTCGGTTTTTTCTCGAAAATCTGAAAAATATTTCCTGAGACCGCCATATTGTTCATTTTGAAAAAAAGCTTTGATCAGAGACTATCTATCCGCTTCGTTACTGTCTGAACAAGGACTGGTTGGATGAGTGAGTGAATATGTGCGAAATTATCGCGCATTCTCGGCTGCCGTGGCAGCTGAAGTTCGCCTCACAGGTTTCTGTTTTAGAAAAGTTATTTGGCTGGAAAATCACAACCAGCCATTGTTCGTGAGCTCAGTCATCTCAAAGTGAATAAAATGTTGTGTATCGCCCTATAAAACGTTACAATGATATTGGTAGCATTGCAAAACGCTATGGAGGTGGACAAAAAAACCGCAACAACGCCAGAAATGGTTCGAAAAGTGAAGGCTCGACTTGAACGAAATTCACGTCGAAGTGGAAGAAAAATGGCCAAAGAACTGAAAATATCGCTAGACAGCATTCGACGCATATTGAAAAATGAGCTCAAGGTCAAGGCTTACAAGTTCCAAAATGCACACGATCTTTCACCACAGCAAAAAAAGTTGGGTGCGAAAGAGCAAAGGAGTTGTTGTGCTTCCACGAACGTGGCGAATTTCCTAACATTGTGTTTTCTGATGAAAAAAATTTCCCAATTGAGCAGTTCATAAGCACTCAAAACGATCGTGTTTACTCGACTGAACGCTCATACGAGAATTTGAGCCTACGTATGGCCACTCGAAGCAATTTCCCATCGCAAGTAATGGTTGGCGCCGCAGTGACCGCTGATGGACGCTCTCCAATCGTTTTTATCGAGCCTGGTGTCAAAGTGAATGCGGCCTATTATCGGGAAAATATTTTAGAAGCTGCTTTCGAGCCGTGAACACGCAAACATTTCGGTCGTAGACCATGGACGTTCCAACAGGACTCGACACCGTCTCATAAAGCTCGTGTGAACCAAGAATGGTGAAAAAATCAAGTTCCATACTTCATTTCGTCCACACAATGGCTTACGAATTCACCAGACGCAAATCGGATGGACTATTCCATCTGGTCCATTTTGGAGAGCATGGTGAGGACTAAAAAATATGCCAGTATGGATGCGCTGAATAAAGCGATTATACGAGAATGGGCCAAAATACCTCAAAATCACATTCGTGCAGCATGCAACTCATTTTTTGACTGTTTGAAGCTATAGTCAAGGCAAAAGGTGGTCATATCGAGCTAAAGTGAATAAAAGTTAAATTTGTAATCATTTTTGAACAATTTTGTCTTTGAAATCAATTAAAACTAGTTTCACACAAAAAAGTTACGGGGTTTTGAATAGGTAACACGTCCACCCTGTACATGCATGTGTATATACATATGTACGGTATTATAGAAATGTATACTTAAGTAGGGGCATAAAAACCTAAAACCCTGACGTTTAACTTTTTTTGTTTTATAAAAATTGTGTCTTATTTTATATTCCCTCTTCGGGCTTGTCTTCTGCACTTTTGTCATTCCAATCAAATTTCTATTATTCCTGCTTGAAATGTCTCTGAATTTTTTGGACGTGGTTACTGTTGCTATTGTGATGGCTTATGTTGTTTTCTCCATCCAACTATGTACTATCGAAAGTATGCACCCATGTATGCATAAATGTAGTGTAAGTATGTATGTAATGGCAGTGGCGGTCTCTAATATGCAGTCATGCATGTCGCTGCAGCTGGATTGAATTGCAAATTTACATATCTACATTTGTTTATGCTTGTTACACCCCCATAAATGCATTGGCAAACAAACATACCGCTAAATACATACTAAAATAAACAAATGCAAATAAGCGAAAATACACAGCCACTGCCGCACTTGCACACCCACTCAAATTCATAACGCTGGACATGCCCTGTAGGGAAAACCTGAACTAGTGGCAGGAAATTCTAGTTCAATACTACTGCCAATTCGAGAATTAGCAAGCATCTCGACGCTAACAGCGACATCTGCCGTCAAAGTATCACAGTGAAAAAGACTAAAGGTAAAAGCAAACAGTCGTCCTTACGGAACATTGCGAACGCTGTGTTGTCTGAAGACTACGGCTCTTGGTCCGGCAGCTACTGCTTTGAATGGAGTTGGAAATTGTGTTTTTTTTTTCAAATTCTATAAATGTAATGCATTTGGATTTTATGTAATACTGTGCATACCCGAAGAGCATTGCTCCAATCAATTTTCTTGCTCTTTAATAGCTGAAAACCGCTTTTAGTTTGCCCGGCTATTGAGAGAATTCATCAAAAGAAAACCAAAGCTTGAAGTGCAGAATATTTCATTCGAATGGAAGATATCAGTCATAGGTTGAGGCTAAGTCAAAACTAAAAGGAATATAACTACATACCTATATTAGAATAGTCAGGCTGCTTTGAAATCGCCTCAATCATGGAAGCATTATTCGAAAATAATGGTAGAGTGTTTTGAACAATTAAGAATACTCGCACAGTTTTTCTCTATAACTCTACTCTGGGTGCCGGGCCACAGTAACATTGAAGGTAACTGTAAGGCGGATGAATTAGCTAGACTGGACACTACGCTCCAAATTGTTCAAGACAAAGTTGACGTAAAATACCTATGCCCTCGGCAACATGTAAGCTGCAAATACAGGGTCCGGCACTCGAAGTGTAACCATTTAAAAAGGCTATGAATTTAGTTTGGAAAATTACTTTCAATTCAAAGTAAAAAGGGTGTGAAAATAATACAAAATTCAGAATCAATTTACTTTTGCTCGATATAACCACCTTTTGCCTTGACTATGGCCTTGAAATGGTTAAGAAATGAATCACAAACTGCCCGAATGTGACCTGCAAGTATTTTGGCCCACAAGCGGACAATGGCTTTTTTCAGCGCCTCGAGACTGGTGAATCTTTTAGTTGAGACCTTAGATTAGATTAGATGAGATTTGTGGGGGGTTGGACAAGTCCAAGCACTCAGTCATTAGACCATTGTACTACACCTGGATAGATATCAGTAGAAAGAATAGAGATAGGAAAGATAAAAGGTGAATGGTAACCTTGGCCCGGACTTTGCTCTCCAAAATGGACCAAAGAGGATAATCCATCGGATGCCCGTCCGTGAATTTGAGAGCCATTGTGTGGACGTTATGAAGTTCGGAACGTTGTTTTTTAGCCATTCTTGGTTCATGCGAGCTTTGAGAGACGGTGCCGAGTCCTGTTGAAACGTCCATGGCCTGCCACCGAAATGTTTAAGTTGGTGGTGGTTAAGTTTAATAGGAGAGACTTAAGAATATTAGTAAGAAACCTATCTGGGCACTGTCTTATAAGAAGGTATGCCAGTAGAATGATGGCATCATATTTTGACTTTCGCAGAGGCTGTGGCACCTTCAAATGGGTGCATGACTTTGTGTGGAAGATGGTTAAGATTGCTCGGTCTCGCTTTTCTGGACATCATCGCGGATGTTGCATATATTAAATTAGCTGAGCTAACTAGATTTCCAGCACTACTTATAAATTTCCACAGTCCACAGGATGGTCTAAAGAGCGTCAAGTGGAATAAGGATGGGATAGTTCCGGTGATATCACAAGGGGCCTCTATTGGGCCTGGGTGCCCAACCTTACCTGAAAGCAAGATGTCTCTTTTCTCTGTGAACACGTGAAAATAAACTCTAAAACCCCAAACAAAATTCAGCTAAATGTTTCTGAAATTTTCGTGTTTAAGCAGCCTAAGCTCAGCATTTTGGAACAAAATTTAAAATAAATTTTAAAAAGTTATATTTTGGTATTCGTTCCGATCCAATTATTTTGAACACTGGAGTATATTTATATACGAATCAGATAACAAATAGCATTTTTAGAAAGATTTCAACACCAGCTCACCTGAATTACTAAATTTTCTGCAAAAACGTTAGACCCTATAACCATATAACCTTCTCAGAAAATTTGTTTTACTTTATACTATGTATATCCAGTATACATAGCAGACATACCAACTTCAAGGAGTAAACCTCTTTAAATATGCAAAAAGCACAAAAATCGGTTTAAAAAATCGGTATAATGAGCCCAAAGCCTCACTAGTATCAAATTGCCCTGGCTAAATTCCGTCTTCGAATAACAGCGAAAAACACTTTTCAGCATTTTGGTTTGAAAAATGGGGTATTGAGGTCAATAAAGACAAAACGAAACATGAAGAGAAAATCTGTAAGACATTCAATCCAAATTAATGGAGAGGACATAAAAATACACGCAAGTGGAAAGTATTTAGGGACCCAGGTAGGTACATATGTGAAATGGTTGAAGTGCCGGTCTGGCACTCCTCAGGTAGCACTAAAGCGCCGTTTTGATTGGAAATAAATATTTTGAAGAAGAGAAATGAGATGAAAAACAAATTCCTACAACTCTACTGGCTACTAAGAAAACAATCAAACCGTAGCTTATCTAATTAGCAAATCTTATATTTATATAAAAATGAATGTTTGTCTGTATGTCATCGATGAACTCAAAACCTACTGGACCGATTATTATAAAAATTGGTAATATATATGTATTTTTCCACGGAGAAGGTTTATAGGATATGCTCATTGATACCACTCGCCACCAGATGGCACTGCAGAGTAGGAAGTTGTCAACCAATTGTCATAAAAATTAGTATGGAAATCGGCGAATGAAAATTGATGAATTTACACAATGTATCAGCCTGCCAGCAAACTTCTGTAAGATCACAGAAAGCATCGACGAATTGGTGCAAAAAGTTTTCCCAAACATTGCACAAAACTACGAAAATCATCAGTGGCTCAGTACTCCTACTATATTAGCAGCCAATGTCAATACCATCAACTTCACCATTCAGCACGGAATACCCAGTGAAACAACATACGAGGTTGTCAACTATCCAACTGAATTCTTGAATTCGCTTGATTTGGCCGGCATGCCGCCGCACGTCCTTACATTGAAAATTGGCGTACCCATCATTCTTCTTCGAGACATAAATCCACCACGACTTTGCAACGGAACCAGATTCCTCTCAGTCAAGAAAATGATGAACAATGTCATCGAGGCACCAATTTTGACTGGAAAATTCAAAGGTGAAGACTTACTGTTGCCACGTATCCCAATGATCCCGACAGATATGCCATTCGAATTCAAACGTTGACAATTACCGGTGCGACTCGCTTTCGCAATGACTATTAACAAAGCACAAGAACAATCGTTACAAGTGTGTGCATTAAATTTCGAGAATCCATGCTTCTCACATGGACTGCTCTATGTGGCTTGCTCGCGTCGGAAAACCTTCTGATTTATTCGTCTACGCACCAGATGGAAAAACAAGAAATGTTGTGTATGCCACAGCACTTCAATAAACATCGAATTGAAACTAATTAAATTAAATGATGTGCCTGAATTAAAGTGCAATCCCTCATGAAAAAAAAGAAAATAAAATTAAAGTTTTTTAAGCCAAGAATAAAAAGTGTGCATCTCTTCAATGAAAAGCTAGTTCTCTAACCCATCGACTGCTTCTATCGATAGCAGTGGGCTGGTTATAATTTAATAAAATTCAACACTGACTTGGGTCTATCGAAATATGGTAAATATGCAGACCGTCCGGGAGCCAGGGGTCGATTTTGGACTGCGTTTTTATACCGTTAAATTCTTGACTATACTTGTGACTTAGCTTTCATGAATAACGAAAGTGAACGTCAGCTGGCGCACCCGCGGGGGGTGTGATTGTAGGAGGTTACGACACGTTTCGCAGCATCCCACTCACGTACCCACCGCTACTGGACCAGCTGACGGTTGGTTTCGGCATCCACTGAATGGCGTCTGCCTTCAGTATTAAAATCAATCGGCATGATTTGATGAGGTCAAAATGACCACTGGCTCCCGGACTAATATGCCGATTTCAATACTAGTAGAACTATCAAATAAGAAATCTAGCGCTGGACAATTAAGATTTCCTCGAATAGCGTCTTGTAAAATCCAACAGAAGTTTATATGGAAGGCAGAAGAAAAGCACACTAGTCACACTTCCAAATTAATTCGATTTTAGCGGGATTTAGCCGTTTTTCCTACAGGGTCACTATTTTTATGATTGCTGTTTGCTTTGCATTTGTATTATATTTTTTCGAACTGCAAAGCCGCCTCCTTAGACATGCATGCTACATATTTATGTTCATACACTCGCACACACACATACATATTAAAATAGAACTTATGCAAATTTGCATAAAAAACCTCTGACATTCGACATTTGTTCGCTTGTTTTACTTGCATGTAGCAGATACTTTTTTTCTATTTATCGTTTCACTTTATTCTAATTCTAATTTCTCGTTTTTGCCCTTTTCCTCTGCATTTGCACGTTTTGTGTTTGCCTTTACTATTATTGTTATTATCGTCATCAAGTTGATGATTGTTGTTGAGCTTAGTACAAAGCGGAAGCGAAATGTCAGTGTCAGTGTCAAGCTACGCCCACTGCCTCCCGCTTGGACGCTTTGTCATTTAATGCGAGGAAAATGCATAAATTTCAAGGATTCTTGCAGGAGGTGAGTGATTTTTTTTTCTCTTCGCCTTTTCTGTATTTAGAGTTTTTGTTTAGTGTTCGGGGAAAGCATTTGAAATTAAATATCAATAGATCATAGTTTTACCTGAGCGTTTTGTGTATTATAAGTATGAAGGTATGTGTGTATGTATATAAGTATGCACTTGTAAGTAAGTATGTATGCGCAGGGACATATTTCAACTGGCATTGGCGTGATTTATAAGTGAACATTAAGAACCACTTTTTTAAGAATTCTTGTAAATTTCCTTTAAGTAAAATTTTACCGATTTATTATTTGACAGGATTCAAGGCGTCAATCTTTGGCGTTTAACTCTTTTATGACCTTAACTATTCTTTCTTTGTGGTAAGAAGAAAAATGAGTCTCAGTTATTGGTGTCCAGAGCATCTCTAAACCATAGAGCCGACATCTTTTCCAACCTTCTGAATGAAGATATCAGAGCATATCCCCAGGTAGGTGAAGATTTCCATGCTGCAAACATTGACGACGCGTTTGCCATATTATTACCCACTATCAGTAGCTCGACTAAAGAATACAAAATGTGGGGGAACCGATGAATGACGGCTCATCTGCATCAATAAATGAGAGCATTTGAGTTGTCAGTATAAGTTTTTGAAGTGAAACTTCTTACGCGTCGATGGACGTGCGAGAATGGAGAGTAAAATTTCAAGGCCACTCAACGTTTTGGGCATTTTCGTTCCGCGAGGGAGAAAAAAGATATAACGTAGAGGAAAAGGAGAGAGAGAGCTATACCTTATATATATCTTAGACACACTTCAGGGTATTTTTTCTGAGTTTTTCCTTGTGGTTGCTAATTTCTAGTGAGAAATCACACTGCCTACTTTTTGGCGCTTATTTGTTGGTGCAAACTTGTAGGAAATATATTTTTGGTGCCTATTTTTTGGCGTTATATTTCCTTGGTGCCTACTGTTTGAGGCGTTTTTTGGTCCCAATTTTTTGGCTTTTTTTTGTGCCTACTTTTTGGCGCTTATTTCCGTTTCCTGGCTAGTGCTTGTACGTACTATAATTCGGCCTCGGAATTATTGGTATTGCCTTGTGGTAATTTGCGCCGTTGCTGCGGTCCTGCAATCGCTGCGTCTGTGCGGGTGATAAACACTCGGAGTGGTGCGCGTAGTTGCCACGGTTTGTGTCCGGCGTTTACCTACACCGGTCGACCATTCTCCGTTTTTTGTAAATTTTGTCTATTTGTATTCTCTGCAAATGCTGAGAATTTATTTAGATACATATTCTTTCTCTCTCTCTCTCTCATTCTCTCTCGGATTCGAATCCACGTCCCCCAAATGGTAGTCAAGCGCGAATCCATTCGGGTACGACGGCCACCTTGAAAAAATAATATAATATTATATATAAACTAAAATATTGGTAATCTGCATTACGCGGGTTGCATTTCATATTTTGCACCAAATAATCGAGACGCAGTATAAAAAAGAGAATATTAATTTTTTTGTTGCAAAATATTCTCTTTGAAAGTGTATACTCGTACACTTCTGATTCGCCTGCACCAGAAGAAAGAGGAAGAGTTTCTTTGTCTGACTTGAAAGTTTCATATCTAAATTTATTTTATCTTTTTGATAAGATAATTTAATTTAAATGAAAAAAATAGTTTAATAAGAGGGCTGCCTTTTATATTTTGCGCCTTTGCAACACTGCGTGTGATGAGCGAACATTGGATGAATTTCGTGAAGGCTATCCAAAAATTATTGTTGTGCCGGGAACAATCCAAGATGTACGTCAACTGACAAAGAAATATCGTCATATGACATATCCCAACATAGAGATATCCTTGGACATTAGTGAGACCAGCATGAAAATTTGGTCCTCAAGATGATTTGTTAGCATTGGATATCCCATACTTTGACAATTGCTCACACAAAAGGGCTCGAGTCGATAGGTGTAAAGAAATGTTGAAGAAACTCAGCTGCGGTAGTTCAAAGCACGTCTATTGGCTGTTTTTCTCGGAAAATCTTTTCATGTTGCAACTGCGCTACTAGAGAAACTTATAGCAGTCGATTTTGAGTGGTAGACAACCATTTTTTGGCCTGAAGCTTACGGAGAATTCAGGAAAACCAACCGCCGAAGACGAATCATCCTTCGGCAGGATAATGCGAGCTGTCATGTAGCGGCTGAGACAAGAGAGTTTTTGCGCACTCAGAAGATCGTATAAATGGCACATCCGCCTGACAACCCTGATTTGGCAACTACCATAAGTATGCAGGCGAATGCAAAAGTGTATAGATTGTCAAAGAGAATATTTTGAAAAAAGGCCATATTCATTATGCATATATTGCTTTTCGATTATTTGGCGCAAAATATGAAATGCAACCCTCGTAATAGAGATTACCAATATTTTATTGAATTATACTTTTTTTCAAGATGACCGGAAATACCCGAATGGGTTGGTGATTAACTACCATTTAGAGTACGTGGGTTTGAATCTCTGTGAAACCCCAAAATAAATAAAAAATCATGTGCAGCATCGTACACGTGGTAGAAGTGAAACTTCTGTGTGTGAATGAGTGTGAATAAGAGAGAGAGAGAGAGAGAGAGAGAAAGAGCGAGAGAGAAAGAGAAGGAGACAGGGATAATTTCAAAAGAAATACAACAGTATAAAATTTGTGTAACCAAAATACAACCAAGTTTCGGACAAAAGTACTATACTCGATTTGCGGATGACAGAGTCTGTTAAATCTGCGGAATGTGCTCGTAGGCTCTGACAATTGAGAGTATATACAGATAGCCCTCTTCTCTGAGTCATGAAATCGATTATTTATTTATCCACAGTTGTCAGTCTATTTAACGATAGTCTCCGGAATTCATCTTGTAAATGAGACATACTGACTGATGCTCGTCGACCATGGTAGAATCTAAAATCATTTCCGTTCGTTATAATCCACAAGCCTTCAATACAAGTGACTCGTGATAAAGCAACGTAAACTAATGATTGCGAATGTTTTTTATCATATTCGTAAACAACTTCAGAATACGTGCTTCCCTGAGACTTGTGAATGGTCGTCGCACAAGCACAAACTAATGGTAATGTAATGTGATCGTTTAGCGTTAATCGTTTTGTTGTTGTTAAGCGGGATTGTTAATGTGCGTCGTCCGATTGGCCAGCAACTTTTTTTTCTGATTTTTTCTCTGTCGCGTAACATTATGATGTATAGCTCTCCTTCTCTTTCTCTCTATGTTATATATCTGTATACTCTGTCTTACAACGAAGCCTATGTCTTAGGTATAGAAAATGTATAGCTCTCTTTCTCCTTCTCTCTACGTTGTATCTTTTTTTCTCTCTCGCGTAACGAAATCTCTAAACGTTACATTTTTTCCAATTCACTCTCCATTATCGCTCAAATATCTGACCGCCGCTAAAGAAGTTTCACTTCAAAAAGTGTTTTCTAATAGCCGTCGCCCCTCGACAGTGTATGGTAAACCTCCGATTATATCTTTGCTATGAAAAAGCTGCTCATAAAAAATATCTGCCGTTCCGAGATGGTTTCAAACTGTAGGTTCCTTCCTTGTGGAACAACATGAAGAAGCAAAACTATGAAAACTAAAAATAAGAACTAACTGGAAACAAAACTATCAACAAACTAAAAAACAAGCAGTTGAAACAAGCATCTGCCGTTTTTGCGAAGTGAATGATTTAACTCTAGAACACAATCTTTCAGAGTATGCAGTTCTCGGAAGGCGAAGACTCATACACTTAAACGGGGCGACTGTAAGCCATTAGTCACACAAGAACAAAGAGGCTGAGGAAGTGACCAGAATCATAAGACCCCCTTAATTATAAGCTCGTGGTCAGGCACGATAAACCGCATCAGAGGTCGCAGTGAATTATGGTCCACTAATAATAAAACTTTTAAATCCTTAAAAGCACAACATTAGAAGTAATTCATTTTTTCTTACATAGTAACATAACATTTTTGGCACACGCCCTTGATTTCGAAACTCATCAATATCAGTGAAATGTCATCAAAGTGGGCGTAATTCGACGTGTATATCTACGTATGCGGTGTGACTTGCATAATTTCTATTCAACCGTAGATTCAGAGATAGACATTTGCGCATTAAAACTAATTTGACGCAATTAAATGGATGTGTCTGCCGACACCGATAACATTCAGAGGATTTCACGCGCAGCTACGTTGACATACGCTTACAGTTACACCCATTTAAAGCTTATATGTATGTATGCGTGTATGCATACGCGTTCGGTCGCTAAAGTGACGTGTGGGCGCGACAAACGAAATATTGGTGTGATATGTCCCGTGCAAACATGTTTAGATATATTTTTAAATGAATTCCAAAGGGCTGCGACCCTTCCACACAAAGAACACGCACAAAGGCACACATACATACATACATGCATATGTAAGTACGAGCATCGACTGCATCAAATGAAAATCAAATAATTTTAATACAATTCGAAAGTACAATATCTGATGGACAAAATACGGCATACAATAAAAGCAATAACAACATTGAGGATTGCAATCACACCAATCACTTTGTTAATAATATATGAGTTTTGCATTTCCGTCTCTACCATCGACCTTTGACCGCCAAGCGCCGGCCACCGACCGCCAGTTCATTTGTCGTTAAGGGTCGTCGCCAGTCGTGGTGGCTACGCGGTGATTTGGCGATATGGCGATGGTGGTGGTGTCAAATTGTTGGTTGCTTCAGAGCCAATCCAGCGCTGTAGCTCACAGTACCTTCATATTAACACACACTCCCACACATACATCTGCACATGCATGAATACATACATACACATGTATTTGCCTAGCGCCTTTGGTCGGCCGTTGATTGCGCGTGTACGCATCCGCTTCCGAGAACGAAACGGAATGCTCAGGCGGCAACGCTGCTGATAATGAAATCCTTCGCTCTTCCGGCTTTTCGTATTCGTGCTCGTCAAGTATTTCCTTTACTTGCTTATGTATGTGTGTGTGTGTGTTGTGCATGTGTCAGCGCTAGCTTTATCGCTGGCAATATGATCATCATCTCGGTTGATGTGTTGTTGATGTGTCTGATGTGATAATCCGCAGGAATTAATAAATAAACCATTAACAAATAAACTAGAAATAATCCCGAATGCCAGCGCAGTGACAGCAGCAACAATACTCTCAGCAGCAGCTACAACAACAATAACAACAGCATTGGCTAGAATGATGCGTGCATTCGACCAACCTTATCGCAAAGGCAACCAAGTAAAACGCACACATACCCGTATTTGTGTATAATTGTGGCAGCTGCAACAACAACAATGAATTTCAACTGAAAACTGACATTTCGAATGAAAGCCACAATGTCGCAGTCACTTCATTTGGATACAACAGACAGATAGGTACACGAGAACAGAGAGTACAGTGATGCTCAAGAGTTATGCAGTTTTTGATTTTAATGCTTGGCAGCCTACAATAAACACTGCGTTAACCTTTATTGCATGAATTAATAAAGTTTTGGAAAACAAATTGTTTAAGGCGTGAATTCATTTCATTATCATTAAGACAAATTAAAATAAAAATAATGAAAAATATTTGTGTTTTGGTTTATTTTTACGGAACCATATACAAAAACTAGTTGCAAACTATAGACAACAGTGGAAAAGCGGAAAAATTATCCGTCGAGAAGGATGAGTATATCGACTCCATGAAAATATTATTTATTAATTTTTTGTCAAAAGGTATTGTAATCAAAACGAATCCACTCTCACTACAATTCTGCTTTTTCACCCACTAGCACAAAAGTGAGGTTATTTTAAAATTTCACAAAATCGTGGACAATTTCTTTGCGTTTTATTATTGCCGAATATATATTTTTTTTATTTTATTTTATTTTATTTTATTTTATTTTTTTTTTGTTTTATTTTATTTTATTTTATTTTATTTTATTTTTTTTTATTTTATTTTATTTTATTTTTTTTTTGTTTTATTTTATTTTATTTTATTTTATTTTATTTTTTTTTTTTTTGTTTTATTTTATTTTATTTTATTTTATTTTATTTTATTTTATTTTATTTTATTTTATTTTATTTTATTTTATTTTATTTTATTTCGAAATTTCGACTCCATGAAAATATTATTTATTAATTTTTTGTCAAAAGGTATTGTAATCAAAACGAATCCACTCTCACTACAATTCTGCTTTTTCACCCACTAGCACAAAAGTGAGGTTATTTTAAAATTTCACAAAATCGTGGACAATTTCTTTGCGTTTTATTATTGCCGAATATATATTTTTTTTATTTTATTTTATTTTATTTTTTTAAATTTTTTTTTATTTTATTTTATTTTTTTTTGTTTTATTTGGTTGGTTGGTTTAAGGGTGACCCCGCATCGGAGTACCACATAGACCGCAAGTTGGGTCCGTTGTGTTGCCCTAGAGCTCATTATTTTGAATGATTTCCCCACCTAACCGAGATTTTTATTGTAGATTTTGATCAAAGATATTAATTCGTTTCGAAAATTTGATGAGAGATTCGATTTTCAGGTCCGAGAGTACTGAAAGATTGTCAATTGTTGGAGAGCCTAGAAGAGCGAGTCGACTTCTGGCTAGACCCGGACAACTGCACAGCAAATGTCTGCTCGATACTTCCTCATCTTCGTCCTCGCAGTATCTGCACAGGTCGTTCTGAAGAACCCCGAGCCGACGTGCGTGAGTGCCCAAAAGGCAGTGGCCGGTGATAAGAGATGTTATATGCCTTAGTTCGTGTTTCGAAAGACTTATAAGGGTTTTTGTCTGTTTCAGATTGTAGGATGGCCAGATTTGTCTGGTCGTAACGCAAGTAGTTTCCACTCGCCACCTCCGATCAGCAATGCTGTGAAATTCTCGATCGATGAGCATTTTACATGTTGAGAGCGGAATGTGGATTGTGGGTAAGTCACTAACATTTGATTGCGCAGCTCCAGCTCTTGCGAGCTCATCAGCTTTGCAGTTACCTTCGAATCCACTGTGACCCGGTATCCAGATAACTTGGACAGAATTCTGAACACTTATCTCGTTAAGAGATAAGAGACAGGATCGAACCACATCTGAGTGGGTATAAGAGGAGCTGAGTGCTCGAACGGCCGCTTGACTGTCGGTGAAAAAGCGGATATCCTCTAGTGATATTCTATTTTCTAAGAGAGTTTTCGCAGCATACCAGATAGCGCATACTTCCGCTTGGAATACGCTACAGTAGTCGGGTAATCTAAATGATAGATTGATGTGAGGGGATTTGGAAAAGATTCCAAATCCCACTTTGCCGTCTTGTTTTGAACCATCTGTATATATAATCAGCGGGCCATCGATTTCGGTTAGATTTGTCTTCCATTCTTCCCTAGTTGGGAGTGAACAGGAGAATAGCAAGGGTGTTTTATTTTATTTTATTTTATTTTATTTTATTTTATTTTATTTTATTTTATTTTATTTTATTTTATTTTACTTTATTTTAATATATTTTATTTTATTTTATTTTATTTTATTTTATTTTATTTTATTTTATTTTATTTTATTTTATTTTATTTTATTTTATTTTATTTTATTTTACTTTACTTTATTTTATTTTATTTTATTTTATTTTATTTTATTTTACTTTATTTTATTTTATTTTATTTTATTTTATTTTATTTTATTTTATTTTATTTTATTTTATTTTATTTTATTTTATTTTATTTTATTTTATTTTATTTTATTTTATTTTATTTTATTTTATTTTATTTTATTTTATTTTATTTTATTTTATTTTATTTTATTTTATTTTATTTTATTTTATTTTATTTTATTTTATTTTATTTTATTTTATTTTATTTTATTTTATTTTATTTTATTTTATTTTATTTTATTTTATTTTATTTTATTTTATTTCACTTTCACACCCTTTTTGTGTATGCTCGATACTGTTGGGAAGATATTCGATATTAAACGAAAGATTACAGGCTAGGTTAGGTTGGTATGGTTGCCCAAGGAATGAGCACACTTGGACGAAGATAAACTGATTCGTCCTTTCTGATACCATTATGAAGAAGATGAGGTGGAAGAGAAAAAAAACCGATGGGATGCAGGGAGAGGGCGGGGAGAGGTGGTGGTGGGATGGTTAGGAGGATGGCTTTCGAGTGTGTAGATTACGAACGTCGACTGTGCTGCGTTAGTGTCAACCGCTTTGTGCTGCTGATGAAATTAATGAGATTTTTAATGTCAACGCCAGCTATATCAGCAGGCGCAGCAAAGAAGTAAGAGCCAAGATGTCTGGATCTTAGTCCCGTCAGAGCAGAGCCGCTAAGGAGAAGGTGCTGAGATGATTCCACCTCATCCTCTATACATTCAGCGCAAAAAGGATTCGAGGTAATTTCAAGTCTCCCAGCAGGCATTCCTCGCGCTGATATTTTGTCAACCTCAGAAGCTCGCCCGAGCGCCCCCTGTCCACACGTGGCAAGAAGGATTTCGTGACCTTACAAGTTTGAGTACTTGCCCAATGCTCGGTGAGTTGGCGCGAAGCCCATCTTTCCAGGAGCAGAACGTAGATAGTCAGGGGGATAGCAATTCTCTTCCTTCACCTCACATGTCCCTTGTCTGGTCAGCTCATTCGCCTCACAGTTTCCCGCAATGTCGCTGTGAGCAGGAACCCAAATGAGGGTTATGTCAAAGAATTCGGACGCAGTCGAAAGTGAGGTCAGGCATTCCTTGATCAGTTTCGAATGCACCGTCACTAACCCGAGGTCCCTCATTGCCGCTTGGCTGTCGGAGTAAATATTTACTTTCTTGACTGTTAGTACGCATGTGAACAGCCAATCAGCTGCCTCCTTGATTGCGGCTACCTCTGCTTGAAACACACTGCAGTGGTCCGGTAACCAGAATTTGAGTTTAGTGAGGAGCTCCTCGCAAAAAACTCCTCCGCCAAACTTTCCTTCGAACTTTGATCCATCCGTGAACAAGCTCACCAGGCCCTGTCTCCAAGAGTAGTCCCCCCGTCCACTCTTCCCTTGATGGAATGTGAGTGGGGAAAGTTCCATTGAAAGATTACAGGAGTATCTGGAGGGATCAGAAGGAGGATGATCACCGCAAGGCACTTCTGAAGAAACGGGTTCCACACAAACAGCGATAACGTTTACAATTAGAACTACTGCGTGTCAGGTGATGTACCGCAAGGATCTATTCTTGGACCAACCCTATGGAACGCTTTGTATGATGGCATTCTTAAAATCGAAATGCCCCATAATACAACCATAGTGGGATACGCCGACGATTTCACACTCGTAGTGACTGTTAATGCCATAATAACAATACAAAAGTGGTTTTGAATAACGCCAATCTGGAACAAGCTGCCCAAAAAACAGAACTGGTGCTAATCAGCAGGAGCAAGCAGAAAGGATCACTGTCACTATCAGTTGGTGGCCGCGATATAGAATCCCAGAAGTCTATAAAATATCTTGGCCTGTACACTGATTCCACACTAACATTCAGGGAACATCTTACAGCTGTTAGTGTGAAGGCGACAAAGGTTAACAACGCGCTTATGGGCATGCTACAGAACATAGGAGGACCGCAGCGTGTCAAGAGAAAAATTCTTTCCACTCTGACGGACTCATAATGCTGTACACCTCTTCAATCTGGTGTGTAGTAAAAAAGTGTAATTTAAAGAAGTACTGCAGGTCAGTAGAACAAGTGCGTTGAGGACCGCATGCACCTATAGAACGGTGTCGGGCGATGCAATCTACGTCATAGCTAGCAAAATGCCTATAAGTAACTGAGCAAATTTACAGAAGAGGTTGTACTGCGCGCAAAGTACCTAGCCAACAGACGAACTCAAACAAGCAGAGTGTTCTGCCTCGATAGCTAAATGGTAATCATCAATCAAATCAAAATGGGGCCAGTCATCAATAGGCTGGTGGACGGATTAACGACTTGATCTGTCGAAAACACTGAGAAGTTGATTTCTTCCTAAAGCAGCAATTAATCGGGCACGGATGGTACTAAAAATATCAGCATCGCCTAGACTTGGCTGGTAGTCCTTATTGTCCAAAATGCTTGGAGGAAGAGGAGACAGTCGAACATGTGGCCAAGGTGGTTTTCTGACGCCCAATAACCTAGTTCCACAAATGCTTGTGTTCGATGTAAAGTGAAGGGCGGTACAAGCTTTTGCAACACGAATTATCGGGGAACTTCGCAACATTGATTGGAGCTGAAGGAGGGACGCGAGACGAATACGCTACCAACAACAACTGTCATATTGATGAATGCAGCAAGACGAGCGGCAGACGAATGTAACTGACATTTGAGCTTATTGCTCACGACGGCCTCCAGACGTAATTACCAAAACGGTATCCTTGTAAGATGAAGCGTTGGACTTGAGGTGCTTTCAGTGGCGTAAAAGTTCCACACTGACTAAGGCTTTTGATTGCTTTTACAACTCGTTAAAAAAAAGAAAAAAACGGGGCTCTTACAAACCTCGACCTGAGGTTTGGTAAGCTATGGGTAAAGCCCGAAAATGCGTATATTGGCAAAATAAAGCGAACTGAAATATTGAGGTTAAGTGTACTTTGTTGAGAAAACGGCATTAAGTGCGACGAATTTTTACAACTTACACGAGGCTTGATATTATATAGCAGACTTTTTCCTGGGCTTGACTCAAAGCATACCCATTTTCCTATATATCATATCTGCTTATATAGATATGTATATATATATCTGCATATGTTTTTCTGTTTTTGGAATTACATTTTCAAACTCCTTTCTTTTCAGCTACTTTGTGAATATATTAGCAGGCACAGTAAGATATCAAAAAACAAAAAAAAAAATCGCCTGGTGGGCGTCAACAGCAGTGCATAGCATTTACCAACTAGCCTGCTCGGACTACAGCATCAGCAAGGAACATCGACGACTGACCAGTGTAGCAATCAAATAAATGAGAATTCACATAAACGCACGCAACAATCACGCTTCCCACACTCCCCGAGCTCCGAGTTCGAGCGCTTCCTGCACGCCAACGACCACAGCCCCGCTCACTCGGTTAACTTTATCCCGAGTATCCCCCAGCCGCATTGCGTGCTAAATATTTTTGTTGTTGTGTATTTGCGCTGCTGATGTTTGTTTGTTTGTTTGTTTGCTTGCTTGTTCGTTCCTTGTTGACTCTGGGTCTATGCGTTTTTGGTTTCAATGTTATTTAGTTGGTTGTTGTTTGCTTTAGTTCGATTTGTTCTGCGTTGCTTTACTTTGGTTCGGTGCGGTTCGGTTTGGTTTGGTTTTTTGACTTCTGTCGCTTATCAATCGCTCGACATCAGCAATAAATTTTAACATTCATTATCAAATCCATTTGCTGGCATTAAGCAAAAGTACGTAAACTCACGCACCCGCAAATATGTGTGTGTGTGTGTGTGAATGCTACAAAAACAAATTGCGCCTCCAACTCACACACACACACCCACTCGCAATGCAGATGATTTGCGTTGTTCGAAACGGCCTTTCCCTGCTTTTACATGTAAATGCTCGCCTTATCAACTTTGGCTCTGTCGTCTATTGAATTAATGATATGCCATGTTGGCTGTATGACTGTATGACTGTATTGAATTAAGCATATTCGTATCCTATCATACATTCGTTTTCAATATACAGTACACGCACACATACACATACACATATACTTGTAGATCGCTTGAGCTGGTACATATGGAAACTTGTTCGATGCGATATCGATTTGTTGTGTATTTATTGTAGCAGTTGTTGTTGAGTTATGTCCTACCATTGTTGTTGTTGGTGTTGTTGTTGCAATAGTACGTCTCTGGATTTCTGTCATTGCAATGTTTGCAGTAAATGTGATAAGAAAATGTTTTGCCTTTGAAGAATACTTGTGAAATATTTGAAATCGTTATTTATTTGACGATTAGGTACCTGAGTATGAATTCTCTTTGAAGTTATTAGCCCATTGGGAGCTGCTGTCGCTGTACAGAAACATGTCGCTGTAGATTCGCCCTTAATTTGTTTACCTAATTAGAATTTATGTGATAGGGGCGTATGTGCATTTCACGTTAGGGAGCAAACAGGGTAACCGGGAAAGCGTCCTACGTTCTTAAGGACATTACTATTCAACGAATTTCTGATTTATTTGATTCCATGACACGATTTTCAAAGCTCTACCGTGTTCGAGATATTCAATTTAGAGATTATTTAAAAAAAAAATTTTGATGTTTTGCTTGTACGCTCATTTTTTTTTTTTAATTTTAGTTCAAAAAATGCCTGCTTGATAAAGTTTTGAATCAAGATTTTTCACTTAATTCACATTACTAAGAAAAACAAATTTTGTAAGGAATTATTTGAATTTAAATTATTTTAGAAACTCGTTTGTGCTTTTAGTATAATAGTGAAATTAAGGAAGTAATCCCGAGCTGGATTGCGGGTAATAACTGGAGGGTAAAATTTCATAAGAACGCGAAAACTGTAAAAATATTAGGTGCGCAACTAAGTTCTCGCTGTTTTTGATGAAAATACAACTTTTTTCTGAAAAATGATTACAAGTGAATCATTGAACGTATTTCTTCTACTTTTTTGCATCTTTCTGGTAGATCTCGGTCACGGTAAAACTGTTCATCTTTTGAGGCTATCTTCAGATCAAGCCATTTCGACATTCAACATCCCTTGGTTTTAACTCATAAGGAACCCAAGTTCCCTGTTTCTGAATCATTCCCAAGGCATGCAATCGTTTGGAAATGGATTGACGGGTAACTCCTCATACTGAAGCAAGCTCTTCTTGAACAATGGCTCCTATTCAGCGTCTTCGAAGGTTTTTGGCCTTCCTTCATGCGGTGCATGGACGGTCGTCAACATTAAAATCACCGTCTTTGAAGCGACGGAACCAATCTCGGCACGTTGTTTCACTTAAAGCAGCATCTCCATAAACTTTTTGTAGCTCTCGATGTGCTTCAGCCGACATTTTTTTCGAATGAAAGCGGAAAATCAACACTTCCCGCAAATTACGATTATTCGTCACAAAATCAAACATTTTCACAAAACCAAAAGTGGATGATACCAAAAGAAAATCACTAATGTGTCGAAGCAGTTTGTTTACCATATGTCTAAGCTTGGTTTATGACGTTTAGGTTTTGTTAGAATCGACTAGCACACACTGCTGACGGCATGTATTGACAAACAGCGAGAACTTAGTTGCGCAGCTAATACATTACTAAACTAAAGAACTAGGTTAGGGTAGGATAACTGGCTGCCCTGGCGCGAGGCTAACTGGAATAAATATTTAAACATTTGTCTTTTGTGATCCCATACAAGAGCAGGGGGAAAGGTAAAGGAAAGGAACCAAACAGCTGGAAAAAATGGAAAAAAGGACTTTGGATTAGAGGATGACTACCATCAGTGGCAATTTACGTTCGTAATTTCACCAGACGTGTGATATTTAAACCCGCAATATCCGCAGGTCTAACGAAAAAGTGAGAAGCCACCTTTGCCCGACTAGAGCAATGCTGCTGAGAAGAAGATGCAGAGATGATTCCACCTCGTCCTTCAGACAACTTTTGCAGAAAGGACTTGAAGCAATCCCAAGTCTCACCTCATGGAGAACTAACGGTCCGGTAAGGATACCTACCAAATTCGAGAGTTGCGGCTTTGTTAGCCTTTGAAATTTCCTCGGGCACCCCCGATCCACACATGATCAGAAGGATCTCTGGGCACTAGCCCAGCGCTCGCTAAGTGGACCCGAGGTGTATCTTTTCAGGAGTCGACCACAGATTTTCACGGGAAGCCCAGTCCTCTCACTATCCGATGAAACGGTCTCCAGATTCCCCTATCTAGGCAGCTCATCAGCCCAGCAGCTTACCTTTATGTCGCTGTGACCGGAAACCCAAATGAACCTGATATCGAA
The DNA here is from genome assembly GCF_028408465.1 of Anastrepha ludens. Lineage (NCBI taxonomy): Eukaryota > Metazoa > Arthropoda > Insecta > Diptera > Tephritidae > Anastrepha > Anastrepha ludens. The sequence continues at coordinate 6,573,652 of NC_071502.1, forward strand.
GTATTCGAATGGAATTCAGAGAGAGAAGCTATTCCCCGGATAATTTCGAACGCACAAACAACGAGCCCAAATTTCCAACATTGAATAAATCTCAAAATGATAAAATTGAGTAGTAAAATCCTCTCTCGGCGAACAAAACTAACCCTTCACAAGGCTCTCATCATGCCCGTTCTAACGTATGGCGCGGAAGCGTGGACGATGACAACATCCGATGAGGGCTCCCTTGGAGCGTTTGAGAAAAAGATTCTTTGGAAGACTTTTGGATCTTTCCCCATTGGTGACGGCAAGTATCATAGGCGGGGAACAATGATGGGAAATGGTGATAGTAGAGGAAAAGGAAGGCCTCCTTTGCGTTGCTAAGATCAGGAGGAGAAGGACTTGGTTTCACTTGGTGTTTCCAACTGACGCGGGTTAGCACGAGAATGAAACGACTGGCGCGCTTTGTTAAACTCAGCCAAAATCGCTTAAATTAAGCGTTTATCGCGCCAATCCAGAAGAAGAAGAAGAAGAAGCTTGCTTTTAGATAACTTTTTTTAAAGCGATCGGCTTCAATGAACCCTTGATAATAGTATAAAGTAGTTATCGACATACTAACTTCTAATGGAACTTCTCTGTCATCTTGATGATAATTCCAAATCTTCAACTCTAGCGTTACAGAAAGCCAACTTCTAGTTGATTAACAAAATCAGTAGCGAATCTTAGACCTTAAACACCCATTTTAATATTTTCGGTTTTAGTTCTAATTATGTTTGAAGAATTTATTATTCCATATAAGGCAGAAATATGTTATATATCTGCGGCCCTTAACTCAATGCATGTAGAAACTTTCCAAGAGATGACATAATTTCTTTGCTCACTATTATTCACTTGTAATTCCCAACTGGCTTATGGCCTTGATTACTCACATCGTGGCAGCTAGCAAAATAAACTTAAACTCCATTATATTAATGACTGCTTGAATACTCATAGTGCTTCGTCTACGTTGGTACCCTCAAACAGTATATCATAACTTTTTTCAACTCTCAAAAAACTAGCAACTTGAAGTTCTATTTATGTACTTCCAGGTCCTGTGTTTGCGTTAATTCCTATTTCCCAACATTCATGTCTTTTCAAGCATTAGTTTCGTCAATTAATTTATCCACTCTTGCTTTGGTTTGAGCCTCATTTCAGCTTCCTAAATTGTTACAAAATATGGAAAGGAAGGGACCGCAACATGAATCAAATGAACTTTCCATTTCCAGTACAATGAACTTGAGTTTGAATCAGAACTTCTCACTAAATTGATTTTTGCTGTACCTGAACCTTTCAATCATGAATTAGTAATGATAAACTACTAAATAAATTTGTAACTACACACACACAAACCCATATGCGACATATTCAACCCTGAAAATACTAAGGAAACACCGCACACATTTATGGAAAGCGGAAAACCAACGAAGCGTCAAAATGCACGACATAGTAAATGGAATGACAGGAAATTGCAGTCAGTCAGAGAAGGCTTAAGCAATGAGGACCACAAAGCAATACATGAAAATGTATACAAAATCTGAGTTTTAAAGCGTTTGACGAAAGTAAGTGCCAAAGGTGTCAGTGAGCGAAGGAATACCCAGCAGTAAAAGGAATTTGTTAAGAAACGTTGAACAGAATTCAGTCTTTGGTTTTCGCTGTAGTAGAGCGAAATACTTTCGAATTTCTACTTTTACACGGATCTTAGAAAAGCATGCCTGGTTCCCTTTCAGACAGTTCACTGTACTAAGTTCTGTACAGTGTACAGTAAAAAATAGGTACTGAAATTGGAACTAAGCTCGAAATGTGCCGCTAGCAGCTATAGCTGATATGGCAGAATATAAGCAAAAGCTTCAGAAGTGTGAGTTTGAGTCTTCGTGCATATATATTTTCTTCACCTCTCTCTCCTACTCACTACTCCTCATCGCCAACGGACACGGGTTTCCACTATACATTCCTGTTCATTCCACGTAAGACCAAGAGAGTTCATTTCAGCTTATGTTCAGCATTGCCAAGTATTCCGTAGCCTACCCACTCTTCGGCCAACTTGTTGAAAGGGGTTCCAACGAAAAGCCTGCCTAGCGACACTATCATCACTTTTTCTAAGCGTACTGCGACTCCCTTTTTCGAATTTCGATCGCTACGTCAAGCTCACTAGCTGTTTTTGGCAGACCCGAGTTGAATATTGTACGAGACCAAAAAATTCGCAAAATACGACGCGGGCAATGGATGACAAACTTTTACAGCAGTCTCGTGATCTCGGCGATTACTTTCTATGTAGTGCAACCATACAGGGGGACGGATTAGACATTTGTGCTAAATATTCCTTATTTAGTATGAAGGCTCATATTGTTCTTTTGTCACAAAGGCGCGGGGATGTCAAATGGTGAAATGGCTTTGGTAATCCTGCGTTCGACATCAACCTCACAGCTGTCTTCAGAGATGACCATGCAGCCAAGATAGCAAAATTAATCTTCGCTTTCATACCTTTGTGCACCCACTACAACGGGCTCAGATATAACATCATTAAGATCCAGCGCTTCCATTTTTACGACACTGATCTTGAGGATGGTACCTTGAAACTTTTCCTGCATGGCTTGAGCAAGCAGTTTCAGGCCGCAAAGTTTATAAGCCAGTAAGCAAATATCAACTGCGTATGCCAGGTACCTGAGAAATTGGTTCTTTATCTATCACTGAATGCACATAAGTTGTTATTCATTCCTGAAAGCAGCGCACCTGACGTCCACGAGGCAAAAGAAACAACATTAGAGACAATATGCATCCTTGACGTACACCGCTAAGCACCTGGAAAGGCTCACAAAGCAATTCTTTCTGCAGGACGTAGCAGCTCGCATCTCTGTCAGCTTACTTGAGATACCTATTGTTCGTAAAGCAGACCAGATGGCTTCTCGATTGGTGCTGTCGTAGGCTTTTTTAAAGTCCAGAAAAAGCAAATGCAGCTTAGACTTATAATCATCACATTATTCTTCTTCTTAGTTGGCGCGATATTTTGATATTCCAGATGGATATTCAGCCGGTTGAGAATTATGCGAGCTATTACTTTAGCACTCACAGATGTTCCTACAGTTGTTTGAGTCCCTGAGTTCTCTTTTTTTTTTTGCGAACTTTATTATAATTCCCTCTTCCCACTCTTGCTTGAAGAATTCTTACTCTCATAAAAATGTTATTAGAAGAGGTAATGCTCCGCAAAAAAAGTGTCATCGCTTATCATTTATACAGCTAAGCAGATACACCATCTATTCCGGCAGCTTTGCCTTTGGAATCTGTTTTATTGCGGATTAGATTTCTACAAGCCAATGCGGAGATGTTTTTATTTAAACTATTACAAAGTGTGGGCAGCCGTAGCAAAATTGTGAGAGTAACTTTGACTACTATGTCATGTGGGACTTGACAGCAGAAATCTTCCAATCATACGTTGTTCAGATGGCAACGAAGTAGTATTAAAGGTGGATTCGTTAATTTCTTCTTACTTCAACAACACAATATCCGTTTTGTCGATATCTGTTGTGAATAAACCGCTGTCACATCTCCTGCTACGTCAGCAAATCAGCCAATTGTTTCAAGACTATGAGGCGAGATATGAGCTTGGAAGAGATTGGTCAACTCATTGCAGTTAATGTTGCCTTGAGAACAATATAAACACAAACTGAGAAGTAGATTTTTCTATCAGACAATGACTGTAGGCCTTACAATTTCTGTCTCCAGATATTATGAGGAGAACCATTTGGGCAATAAATTTAATTCAAGGCGAGTTTGGTAATCATTTTTGTGCTTTTTCGATTTCCTTTAAATAGATTTCGTAGTATGGATTCCAATGAACGAGCAATATTCGAGGCGGCTTTTCATTCTCATTGTCAAACTAACAACTCTATTGAGCTTTTGAGTATTTCATTGAATTCCAAGGTATAGCAGCTTCGATGAAAATCTCAATTGTAGCTGTGTTGTAAGAATATAGCTGTTAATTTGAGAATACTGAAAACGGCTCCTTCGTTTCTTTACGATTTGCTCTTTTTAATCATCTATTTTTACCTTTTACATCCTGATATTGAGCGTACAGTTTTTCTCTAAGATGACTCGAATCTCAGAACTTCAGAGCCTTTCAGAAAATTATATCAGCTCGGTTGCTCGAAAGACCAGTTAGCGCATATATGTAAATGTGATGTGGCTAACTACTTGATTTCAAGTTTATTGAGCCATGTGGCTCTGGGGAGTCTTATAAGAGTCTTGCTCATATGGGTGCGTAGAAAAATTATGGCTGTGGTGAATTTTGCGAAATCATAGGAATACTCGTAGTGCTAAAAGTGCCTCTCTTGGACTTTCACATGCCCAACTTAGTAAAGGGTGTTCAGACTGAAGGCGCTTCTTCCAAAATGATTTTTTGACAGATCCCCCGTGACTACTGTCAAACTAAAGAAACAATTATATCAGTATTCATTGACATTTCTCTATGGAAAGACTTGCGCCTTAAGAACGTTTACAAATCGGATACTAGTGTTATGGAAATCGACGCTCTGCGAAAAGTGTTCATGCGCGCTCAGGCCAACTTATGGTTGGCTACGTTAATAAGCAAAATTGTCGTATTTGGGTTGAAGAGCAACCCGAAGCCATTCAAGAAGAGCCATTATATCCATTGAAAACAACAGTTTGGTGTGGAGGAATAATCAGCAATCGGCCCATATTTCTTCAAAGACGAGGCTGACGTCAATGTAAAGGTGAATGGCGAATGCTTCTGCGTCACTATTAACGACTTTTTGATGCGGGAAATTGAAGCCCGTGCTCTCCACAACGCTTGGTTCCAATAAAACGGTGGACTTCTTGCCACACAGCGCTTGAAATAATGGATTTACTGCGTCACCATTGGGTGAGCTTTTTATGTCTCGTCTCGGAGCAGTGGATTGGACACCAAAATCGTGTGATATCCCACCTTTAGACTTCTATTTGTGGGGGTAGGTAAAGTCTAAATGCTTTGTGGATTCTGGATAAACCAGCTGCGATTGAGACACTGAAAGAACATTACTGAAGCTATTCACAAGACACCGGCCGAAGTTCTTCAGCGAGTCATTCAATGTTGGTATTTACGGATGGCCAACATTTAAAAGGGAATATATATATATAATTGACGCATACACCCCTTATGGGTGTTTGGCCGAGCTCTTCCTCGTATTTGTGGTGTGCGCCTTTATAGTGTTCCACAAATGCAGGGTCCTACAGTTTCAAGCCACTCCGAACGGCAGCTATTTTTTATGAGGAGCTTTTTCTTTGCAGAAATACACTTGGAGGTTTGCCATTGCCTGCCGAGGGGCGAGCGCTATTAGAAAAAACTTTCTCTTCATTTTGGTCTTTCACCGAGATTTCAATGTACGGTCTCTCTGAGTTCCGAACGGTAGTCACGCACCAACCCATTGGGCTACGGTGGCCGCCAAAAGGGATTATCATTCAAAAATAAATGTCATGAGTGGTTTTACACGAAAATAATAAATATTGCCCAATCAATTTGAGTATTCATTGTTTTATTTCAATTTAAAATCTGATAACGCTAAATTGCTCACCCTTTACTATAGATTGTAGCACTGCTAGCATGAAATTGCACACCAACTAGTCCGCTATGCATTGATTGTGAACTAGTTTGCTGGTAGTCATAGAAATTATAGTGCCGCACTCGCTTCTTAGAAAACTGTTTCCCTTTTTTACTGCGAGGTACGTAGAGGCAGGGAAGTTACTGTTATTTACATACACATACATATATGCATGCATTAGTGCTCGTATGTGTGACATACAAGGCAATTTTTGAAACACATTTATTCATATAACTCATAAGAATGTATGCACGTACGTGTAAGCTTCCTTGCTTTTATGTTTCGAAAGCACAAATTGTGAAATTTTGTAAATTTTTGTAAATTGCTGTGTGAATACGAACAAATGTTTGAAATAACAAAGGATGTGAATGAGTGGTGGCAGGCTGAGAGCCAAGTGCTGAGCATCCATCTGCATAGCCTGCATGAAGTAAGTGGTTGTATCCAACCATCATTTTCATTATTTCCTCGGTGCAAAACAAGAGTGGAAGTGAAAAAATTTAACATCAAAATAAATAACAATGACATGTGAAAGCAATTAAAATTTATATAGCATTCATGTCAACCCTAATAAAGGCGTAATTACATACTTGAGCACAGCACAACTGAGGAAGGGTACAAAATGAAAGTGTCAAGACACCGAACATTTTAAAGTAGAGAATTCTGCATTAATTGCATATGACATTAAAGCGCTGAGTAATGCATTTTGCTTAAATTTCTCAATAGGATTTTATTAAAATTTCTATTACTGTTAAGCCACTAATAGGATTTGTGTAACCTTTCACTCAAGCAAAACATCAAAAATGTGCACTAATCGGCAGCACCCACTTTGCTTTTACGAGTATTTGCTTAGATCTTAAACTGTCATTAGGAATTATCCAAAATACTGCTCGGTGTCTGCAACAATTGTTATTTATATTACTAAAAAAAAATCTTACAAAAACTTAAAGTGGAGCAAAAAATGATGGACGTCAAAATAAATTGAATTTCTCACGCTTTCTGATTTCGTTGCACGAGCAGTTGAGTGTAGGTACTTAAATGTGTGGCTGCGTATGTAAGCAAGCAAGCAAGTGAAAGGTACCTAAGCAGCGGAGTAGAAGAAATAAAACACGAGTGAGTTTTGACAATTTCATTAAATGTCATTGGCATGACGACGGCTTCCACACGCACACATTCAACCACTCACATCCGATAGAGACATTCGAAGCTGGTGCTGATCAAAGGGTCCTTGCTCGTTGTCATGAACAAATACCGCACATCTATGAAAATATACATATAGGTATATCTGTAGCAGCGTTATTTCGACATTGTTGTATATATATATGTGTACATTTACTAGCTCTAGGGCTCAGTACAAAGTGTGTGCAAGTGTTGAATTTGCCATTCGCTTCCATGCATTTGAACATGGCGCTTAGCTACAGCTAATCCTTTTTAAATAAATTTGTTGGCAAAACTGCTTACATTGATAAACATACAAATACATACCTCAGATGCGTGTGTGTGTGTATGTCAGTGCGCATGCTGCTCATACTTGGTCGGGGTTGCTCTTTCTTCACCTACTCGTAAACATCTCTTCGCACGTCGTCTGGGCCCGGCACTACTTTGTTAGAGATTAATACAGAGCAGCCTTTTTTGGCAGCGCAAATTTAGAAATCAATAGAGCTTATCGATTTTCTGTCGCACGCACACTACAAATGAGGAATATTGGAAACGTATGTTTTTCTCTTGTTGCAGCTTAAATTAAGCTGGGAGGAGCTGTGAAAGGATAATAAGTTCTAAGCGTTTTGGTGTACTTAGAATTATATTTTTTGAGAAAAATAAGCTGAGCTGTTAATCAGTGAAGCAAATTTCAAAAGCAAACTTATAAAAAATAAAAACAAAAAAATGAAAAAAAAATAAAATAGCAAACAAATATTGAGATCAATGTTCTTTGGAACCGTTCTCTTAACTCGTACCCCTACGATTTCTTCTTGGAGTGTATAATTTTAAAACTATAAATACACCACTGTTTTTCATAAAAACTAAAGTTCATACTACAACAAAACCACATAACGTAAAGTTTCAAATTTTCAAAATGTTTCCAAATTAGGCGAGTTTCAGGCGCCGTGTTTCAGGCGGAAGTGTATGCTGCTCAGGACTTTGTTGTGGAAAACAGATGGAGCGGCAGATCTGTATGCGTCTGTAGCGACAACAAAGTTGCGCTCATGGCCTTAGACAACTCTTCAACCACTCCAAAGGTAGTCAAGTCCTGTAAATCCAGGCTGAACCATGTCGGTAGATAAAATAGCCTGATGCTAACGTGGGTTCCCGGACACGTGGGTATCACGGGTAAGGACATCTCTAACTCTTTAGCCAGGCTGGGCTCTGAAACCAACTTCCTAGGCCAACCATCAAAGCCACGGTTAACAAATGGGTTACTCTAACCCACAAGCGAGCTTGGTACACTAAGAGAGCCTGCAGATGGACAAACCTGATGTTACCTGCCATGTCCGTCCGACTGTCTGTATGAGCTTTACGACGCCATAGAAATAACGCAAGAAATAAGGATCCAACGGCTCCGTCTCTAAAAGTATTCGATGGGGTGCCAGCTGGTGGTAGCAGAGAAAGAGCAAGGCCTCCTCTGCGTTGGGAAGATCAAGTAGAGAAGGACTTGGTTTCACTTGGTGTATTCAACTGGCGCCCGCTTAAGCGGTTATCGCGGCAAGGCAGAAGAAGAAGTATTTTTTCCACCTTCACTTTTTCAAAAAGCGCTCATGTACATGAAAAATTTAAATAGAATTTTGAAAAGGTCGAGCCTAGGAGCACCAGGAGATTTGGTGGCTCCTAAAACACTCAGGCTAAAAAGCCCATTGTATTTAAAACTCTGGAAAGGGAGTAGATAATCAAAGAAGGAAGGAGAAAGGTATCAAAAAAAGATGGGAAAGAATAGAGACAGAGATAGAGATAGTTAGTCCTGTGGGAATTTTTCAGATTCTTTGGCAAATCTGTAAATATTCTCCAGTTTTAGAGAACGAATATTACTCATTTTCACGACATCAGAACCCAAAACTCGTAGCCGTGCTCTAGTAAAGGCAGGACACTCACAGAGAAAGTGCTCAGTGCCATCCGCCTCCTCCAAGCATGACAGGCACATTGGGTCCTCCATGGTTCCAATGGTGGTCATATGCTGACCCCATGGGTTGTGTCCTGTAATAATACTGACCATCAACCGAAAGTCTTTCCTTCCAAGTTTTAGTAGATAGTTTGATTGTTTTCTGTTCGAACTTGTCACAAAACACTTTGCAGTGCTGCAGCATTCTAGACCTGATCATCGCTCTTTATGTAGATTGCCTACATAATCGCTGATCCAATTCATGATTCCTGCGTAACTGATTCCGATTATTGGATCTGGCCCCTATGGGGGCACCGCTGATCCACGGTTGCCCAATTCATCGGCAATTTCGTTTCCTTGAACACTGGAGTGTCCTTGAACTCATATATGTACAAGCCTGTTTTGTCTTGCGACAGGATTAAACTTTTTCTCACATTCTTGAACAAACTTTGCAGCCTGACTGTCACTGAAAACTCCAATCTGTTTCTAGCTCCATCTCCTCTCGATTATCCATTTGGCTCCTTTCAGGTGGGCAAAAACTTGCGTTTGGAAAACAGTGAACATTTCCCCCATAGCATAGAGATACTTATTGCTATCATTTAAGCACCATCCGGCTCCAGATCCTATTTCATTCTTGGACCCATCGGTAAAGAGAATATCCGTCAAACCCCAGTGCATGCATTCTGGATTGCTCCATTGCTCACGCACAAATCTGACATCAAATTCCCTTCCAAATGAAACTGTGGGTATCAGATCGTCTTTAAGTGCCAAAAACAGTGGATACTGCTCTGACAGCAACTTAAAGGTTTCTCTGTGTCCCGAAGTTCCGTCTTCGTACCAGAAACCATATTTATGGAGTCTAAACATTGCTTTTATTGCTTCCTGTCGTATCTTAAGATCCAGGGGGAGCACATCAAGCATAGCATTTAGGGCATCACCAGAGGTTGTGCTCATGGCACCCGTGATGCATAGACACACACTTCTTTGCAGCCGGTTTAGTTCACATTGTGGACTTAACCATGCTCCGTCGCCACCAGTAGCACAGAGGCGTAAGTGATGATTGGTCTGTTAAGTGCTGTGTATATCCACAAAACCACAGCAGGTTTCAGACCCCAGGTTTTATCACAGGCTCTGCGCCATTGCTGAAAAATCCCCAAAGCGCGATTCACCTTCAGTGAAACGTGTGTTTCCCAAGTCAGCTTCTTATCCAAGATTACTCCTGGATATTTAACTTCATCGGAAAGACCAAGTGTCACACCTTCCAGTGTTGGAAGACTGAGTCCATCCAATTTCCGTTTTCTCGTGAAAAAGACTATAAAAAGCGTAATTCACCTAAACAATTTTCGGTCTTCTTTACTACATTTGCAGAAAGAATTCCGAGTCATACTTCACAAATTGGCGGAGCAGTGCAATTTAAACTGAGTAATTAATTATTTTTAAGTTGATAAAAAACGGCGTGAGCTTTATTACACACCTCCGATACACCTAAGAAGTGCTCGCCAGACTAATGAGTGGTTGGGAAAGAAATTTATTTTCCACCAACTTAAAAAAAATTGTTTTGTTTCGCCGATTGTCAGAACTCCTTTTGAGCTCAACTATAATTTATTTAAATCGAATCAACTGTAAATTAAATCAAACCGCCACAATTAAGTATCTGCAACAGGCAACATCTCATTACCAACGTAAACCCATTTGGAAACCAGCTTATTTCCAACTATTCTGCGTCTCATTTTTTGCGCTTGCTGAAGCTACAGGAAATACACAGAAAAAGCGATTATTGAGATGATCGCTGACGAGCACCACAAATGCCAACGCAAGCCGATACACACACACGCATACTCTTAAATAGGTACTCACATAAACAAAAACAAAAATGACAATGAGCATAAAAGCAGACAAGTGAAGAATACTCACAAACATAACCAACATACAGCACTGCCTAAGCAAATGGCATTGGTGCGTACGTGTGATGAGTTGGGTGAGTTGGGTGGAAGGGCACGGCACACTTCAGGCTAAATAAACAGAAAAGACTTATAAATAGGTGGGTGTAGGGTTGGTTGGTTGGCTGTAATGTTAAGCTGCTGACGAGTGTTTTGCGGTATGGAAAAATCTGCATACACCCAAACAATAACAACAACTTCGATGCCAACATATGCGCATTACACAGGCAAATGAATACGAACAAAAAGGTGCATATAGTTATAATGCATGTGTGTGTGTGTGTGTGTATGTATTTGTTGGCAGGACACGAAAGCGAGGTGGTGGCAAACGCTATTGGACGTCAAAGTGTTAAAGGGGTGCTTACGCCCGCTGTTGCTGCGTGAGCGCGTTGGTGATTAAACATAAAGGATAGAAATCCATTTATTTCGGACCAACACGCCAGCAGCTTAACAACCACAAAAATAACAACAACAGGCAAGTAAGAATAACCTCACATTGCGATGTGTGGAAAAATAATGCAGCAAATATTTTTTTAATGCTTTTTTGCCTTTCATTTCATTACGAATCATCACACATCCATTTCAATTCACCGCCGCTCCACTCTACTCCTTTTCACTTCATTTCGCTGCATATTATTTTAAATTTGTATTAGTGAATGAATGAAAAAATTCACTTTCATTTACATAGTTGAGTGAAACGTATGCGCTCATATGAGTGTGAAAGTGAGTGTTTTCCGTGTATATGTGTGTGTGTATGTGTCTCGAATTAGGTGGCAGCAGCGCGTATTTGCTACTGAAAGCCAAAGTGGCATGAGTTGAGGTGGGAGTCCTGCGGCGAGAAAGCGCGCGCGCGCCATGACAAACAAACCGCACGCAGACCCAGGCTTTGGCTTGGCAGTGGAAGGATAAGTAGAGGTGTGCACGTCTGAATGGCTGCCTGACTGACTGCCAGCTTGTCTGTCTACGCTGCGCATCACTCGCGTCGAGTACTGCTCGTCGAAACACAAAAGTTTGTATAGCCGTTTCAGCATTTTTCCGCATTCAAACAAAAGGCTGTCGAAGCTATGCAAAAACCACAATATGAAGAATGACAATAAGCAGCCGCCAGCAGACAAAATGGCTATAAACCATGCATGCACACATACATACATACGTACACACACACACATATGCGCGCATATATGTAAGTATACTCGTAAGCAATTTGCGTATTCGCATACGTATTAGGTATTTATGTGGCATATTAGCAACGCTTCAGTGAGTGGGTTAAGCAGGCATCGGCAAGGAGAAAGTCCTCAGCAAACGATGATGACAGGAGCTTTGTAACAGGAATGCACGCACACAGCCAAAACTGCGTCTGTATTTATTTTATGTGTGTCTGTAAAACTGTAGCCTTGTAATACTTGCATTCTTTTATTGGTGGCTTTTGCTTTTTCAAAAAGGCGTCCGGTTGAAATTTTCTACAAATGCTGCATAATTGCTGGAAAATGTAGGCATTTTTTCTTCATCTATCGTACCTCTTTTTGCCTCTGCTCTGCCTAGAAGCCGTTTTCAACTTCCCATGACCCTGAATTTGTTGAACTACTCTCGTTCGTACATAACCACGCATCCGCTAGCGAAAATATTTTCAATGCCAGTGTCATGCAGTCAACCATCAGCAATCTGCCGCCAGCGCTGATCTGTCAGTAACAGCAATAATATCTCACGGCAAGCTGCAGCTGCGAGTAGACTCGTGGATGTTGTGTTTGTGTTTGTTATGATTTCACTTTAATTATCCCATTTTTCCCCTTATTGGTTGCTTAGTGCATTTCACTGGCATTCTCAAGCTGTTGTATTTGTATTGGATTGTAATTGAAACTCACTTTTAATTAATAATTTGCTTATGGAGATTAGTAGTGCTTTGGAGGGAACGGCGTTGCGCGATTGTTATGGAAATCTGCAGGAAAAAAAAAATTCCCGCTGTTCGTAGTCTTTAAGAAGGCGTTCAACACTATCAAAAGACACGCAATATGAGACAGACACTGAGTAGAAAGGTACTTCCCGCCAAGATAATCCCCCTCATCAAATCCCTCTGCGAGAACTCTGAATTGGCAGTGCTTCACAAAGGCGATATCAGCGATCCATTCACTACCAACGCAGGCGTAAGACAAGGTGACAACCTGTCTGTCGCCCCTTCTCCTTGATGCGGTCATGCGCCAACTGACCATGCACAAAAAAGGCATCGTGTGGAGTTTCACCAGACATCTTGAGGACCTGGACTACGCCGATGACATCTACCTACTCACTCACAAACTTTCTGACATGCAAGCGAAGGCGGACAAACTAGTCGCGCTGGCACGCACTGTCGAACTGGAGGTCAACATCGCAAATACCAAAGCTATAAGAGTTAACCACAATAAAGCAGGACCTATAATGGTTGACAGGTGTGCTGTGGAATTTGAAGAAAGCTGCTGCTACCTAAAGATGTTAACTGCAGGCTAAATAAAGGAAGAGCGACGGTCGGGCGAATGTATACGGTATGGGGGAGTTCGCAAATCTCCAGGCGCACTAAACTATGAATATTCGGTTCATGCGTTAAGGCAGTATTGTTGTACGGAAGCGAAACAGTTGCTATTCAACATCATCCCACAGAGGCTACAATCCGTCATCAACAAATGCCTCCGCATCATCTGCAGAATATTCTGGCCAAACACCATCAGTAACGACGCACTGTGGAGTTTAACGAACGAGGAACCCATCCTTAGGCAAGTCAAACGAAGAAAGTGGTGATGGGTAGGTGACACATCGAGAAAACCACCAGATAGAATCACGCGAATGGCACTGGACTGAAATCCCCCAAGGGAGTAGAGGTCGCGGTCGACCAAAACACACTTGGAGCAAGTCTATGCTGCGCGAACTAGCAGATGCCGACATCTCATGGGACAATGCAAAAACAACAGCACAGAACCGTGTACGATGGAAGAGTCTTGTCGAGGTCCTATGCTCCCTATGAGGAGTGAACAAGGAACAACAAAAATGTAAGTTACCGTACAGTTTTCGATTTTGACCTTTTCTGATGTCTAATTAAATTTTCAGATTTTTGTTTTATCTTCTTCTTTACTTGCAATTTGTAACTGAATGCAAGTGATGGTGTATAAAATAAGATATATCAAATCTATTGCATAAAAATAAAATGGTTAAAAAAGAATGTTTGACAATAAAACGTACAAATGCCAATCTCTAAATTTTTTGCAATATTTCTAGCTAACTGCAAAATATGATCAAACTTTTGAACTCCAATCCAATGATGTGTGTTCCGCAGCCATGATAACTTCTTTCTTTCGATGCCCCGTCTTCTTTCAATCTTTCTTTGTAGAATAGTTTAAAATAGATTATACTATTGTTTCGGCATATATGGGCTAAGTAAACTGTTCTTATACGTTTAATTCATCTTCGAAGCTCTCTTTCGCTATTTACTCTTCGAACTACTTCAGAGTTGGAAACACCGTCGGTCCACCGAATTATCAGTAGTCTTCTTAGTATCCACATTTCGAGTGTTCCTATGCGATTCTTATCAGAAGTTTTCATCGTCCAAATCCCCATGCCATATAAAAACATTGGCCAAACCCAACATCTCACAAAGCGTATTTCTAGATTTAAATTAAAGTCATGGTTTCATAGAATACTGTTGTATATAAAAAGCAGCTCTAGCCATTTCTAAGCGGCATTTCATTTCAACAGAATCATCGCATTTATCATTAATAAAAAGGCCAAAGTATTTAAATTTATTCAATCGGCATGTTATTACTCGTAAGTGTGAGAATATTGTAGTCATTCCTACGATCGATCGACATGAATTATGTCTTGCCGACATTGATTTTGAAATCATATATTTGACTTTAGGTTGTCACACTACCGTCCAATCTTTGAAGTCCATCCATGCTATTATACTGAATCCACGCTATCATATTACAGTTCTGTCATCGGCGTCTGTTTATAAATACGCCATTAAGGCCTCTTGGAATATTGCTTCTGAATAGATATAATATTAAATAGAAGTGGCGGAAGAATATGTTTTTTCACCGTCAATGTGCGGTTTGATTCCAATACAAGTTTTGTATCACTTGTATATCTGTTTCTCCAAGATTTAATGACCTCAGAAGGTTGAAGAGCTTTTCTGGCTGGACATTATCAAATGCCTTCTCGTAATCAATGAAGCATAGAAAAGCATATTTTTGCAGGTCAATGCAATGCGCAGGAACACAAAATTCTGCCTCCCTTGTACACATACCATTTCTGAAGCCAAGTTGTGCTTGTCCCATTACTTCCTCACGGCCGCCACTTTTACGTGTAAATATTTTTTAACTTTCAATCGAAGTAGCTTTTACTGTAAAGTACAGTTGCCTAACGCGGCATATCTTGACAAATCGCTTCCATTGACTATTCACCTTCTCAGTGTTTTTGAACGTAGAACTATGATATGCGCTTATTTTTGTGGAAAAATAGAAAAAAATCAAATTAACTTTGCAATTCAGACGCAAATGTTCTTGCTATTTAAGCAAAACTTTATACAAACAGTACCGAAACTTATCAAAATAGGCCGAGTAATAATAAAGTGAATCGGAGCAGAAACTGATCAAATAATTATGCAATGACGGGAAAACCATGAACCAAATTGCCGGAATCATAAAATTCTCCAAGAAAAAGGTGTTCCCAGCTATCCACGCACATGTAAAACAAGAAATGAGAGACAGAACGTGGAAAACCACAGCTAATCAGGACGAACTGATCTTACATCAATGTGACATTGTGAGCATTGGAACAAAGGCTGAGCCTGGGGGTCTTAATCCTTGCCCTTTTTACCTTTACTTGGAATTTTTAATTTTTAGTTCCACATTTCATGAGAAAAAAAAAGCTAACATTACCAATGACAAACAGAGACCGACAGTATCAGTACTAAGTTAAATATTTTAACCTGGGAAATATTTTCACTGGGGTATGAAGATTCTGATCTACACTATACACGGGCTCAGGTTACTAAATATATATATAGAGCGTATAAAGTATAATGTCATACATCGGGCTAAAATTGAAGGTAGACTCGAACCAAATTGCGGAGG
Source organism: Anastrepha ludens (assembly GCF_028408465.1). NCBI lineage: Eukaryota > Metazoa > Arthropoda > Insecta > Diptera > Tephritidae > Anastrepha > Anastrepha ludens. The sequence goes on from NC_071502.1 coordinate 6,589,385, forward strand.
GAGCCATAAACCAAAGATAACTGAACGAGCAAAGCGCTTATTTCCACGGAAACTGGGTCAAAATGCTCAGATTTCGAACAAAACTATTGCGAGAGAACACAAAAACGAGTGTGGTGTGTGTACAATGAGGGGCCGACAAGAGTGTGGCGCAAAAGATTAACAGCATTAGAAAGTCGCAACATCATACCGACTGTCGAATTTTTTTGATAATATAGGGTTGCATCTCTAGCAGAGGAGTAGTAGACTTGGCATTTATAAAAAAACAATAATAAAAAGCAATATTTCAGATTTTTAAGAGGCATTTGACGAGCAGTGCGATAAAATTTGGGCTTATTACACGGAAAAGCAAACCGTATTTCAAGTTTTATGAATACAACAATTCGAAGTATAAGGAGTATAGGGTCTGGTTGTGACTTCTATCTAACTGCGACAAGGTCATGGATACACCTGCCTAGAGTCGTGATTAAAGCCGCAACGAAAGTCTGTGGATCTATTTAAAGAAAAAGGTTGCTAAAAGGTAAACAAAAAACCTAACAGCGCTTAAAACTGCACTGAAACTGAAAGAATGGCAAAGGATACCGAGCAATTATGACCTGGCAAAGTTGGTTCATTTTGTGAAAACAAATGCCTACAATGTGTGATGGAGGCTAAGGGTCACCATACTAAGTTTTAATTATCTCATACAGTTGAAGTCGTTATTTAAAAGCTTGGACATAACATCACTCGTCGTTATTTGTGAAAATAGTTGTTTGACACCTAGAAAATGCAGGGCAGTGTTGGAAGACAGTGGAGAGAGCAAGATTCTTCCGAAGATTTTTGGAGCTTTGCATGTTAGCGACGGCGGATATCGTAGGCGATGGAACAATGGGCTTTACGCCGACATAGGCAGAGCGCAGCGAATGAAGATCCAGCGGCTACGTTGGCTGAGTCTTGTCGTCCGAATGGATACTATCAACACGCCGGCTCTGACATTATTCGATGCGGTACGATTTAATGGTAGCAGAAGAAGAGGAAGACCTCGTTTGTGTTGGAAAAATCAAGTAGAGAAGGACTTGGCTTCAGATGGTGTGTCCAACTGGCCCCCGAAAAAAACTTCCTTAACGAAGTCTTAAGTCTAAAGGAATATCAACTTAAATATTTATTAAGTTTCAACCCAAAGTATCTAAAATTTTAATACTCTCACTACATCTATGTATCTTTCTTAAAAATGTATTAGTTTCAAAAACCAGCTTTTCTCTTTAATTCGTATATCGATTTTTATTCTTTTTTCTGCCTGGCGCATTTTTCCAATAAAGAATTTTACAATAAAGCGATTAAGTGTCAGAGCCACATAAGACAATTTAATTTATATTAGAGTTGTGCTATCCTTGAGCAACGCACATCCGCACACACACACACACGCACACGTGCCACGACAACGAGTGGGCGAAAGAGTGATTGACAAGGGCACACGAGCAAATCCACATGTACGTAGGTATGTATGCGTAAGTAATTACAAAATGACATATGTGAGTATGCTTTTAACAGCGCTTTAGTGCATACAAACATACAAACACACACACACGCACTTACTCAGTAAATGAAATCCCAATCACAACGAGTGAAGCGATTGTAAGGACGTGTCGCTGTCAGATATTCGTATCGATGCCGATGTTGGCGCCATTAACGCTATGTACCAACGATGCTGCTGCAATGAGCCACTAAGCTACTAATGCGAATTTTTAAAATGAAATAAAGCCAAATAAAGAAAACACATTGCTTGCGGAACTAAGGAAGTAAGAGCTTAGAAATAAAAGTGCAAATGGAAATAAAAATAAAAATGTAAATAAATATAAACTCCAAGAAACTTTGAGAGAAAGTCTGCTAAGAGGAGCAGTTGAGCCGGTTTGAATTGCTGCGCAACTGACAAATCCATACTTGTGATCGCGAGGTATCTGCTTTGCACACACACCAGCAAATTGGCACATATATGGATATGTAAACGGTGTAACGGTAGTGATTGTCTTTTCGTAAACAGAATTCAGCGTGTGCTAAGGTCAATCGCCACCGCAGCATTACACTGTGGATAGCAAAATATTTGCTAAGGGGTCTATCGCTTTTCTGTGTTATATTTCATCTCCGCTGTGACAATCAATTTTTATTTATTTCTGTACGAAAGAAAGGAGGAGAATTGAAGGTTATGGGCATCTCGGTGTGACCACATTTTGTGACATATAAAATATTAAAATAAAATTAAATTTCTTATAAAAGTAAAAAATAGAAATTACAATAATAAGCTGCAACTAATTCAAGTTACATTGATACGCTGCAAAGTAATTCGCTTTTACTCTAGATAGCACCTACGGTGGCATTCAAGCCATGCAGAGTTGCCCACAGCGTGTATATCCTGTCTTGTTCTCTTCCTTAATTGCCGCGATAACCGCTTAAGCGAATTTGACCGGGTTTAACAAAGCGAGTCAAGTGATATCAAGTCCTTCTCCACCTGATCTTTCTAACGCAGAGGAGACCTTCTTCTTTCTCTTCTACCACCAGCTGGCACCGCATCGAATACTTTCAAAGCCGGAGCGTTTGCTCCATTCGGATGACATGACCCAGCCAGCGTAGCCACTGGATCTTTATTCGCGGCGCTACGACTATGTCGTCGTAAGGCTCATACAGCTCATCGTTCCAGCTCTTGCGATATTTGACGTAGCCAACGTGCAAAGGTCAAAAAATCTTCCGCAGGATGTTTCACTCAAACACTCGATTCGTCTGTAAATCCTATCAGATTTGTAGTAATCTCTCATAGTGAAGAAACTCTAATAAAGTGATTTCCATTACACAACGCTAAGAACGTCACAATTGTTGCCACGAAGAACTTAACCAACGCTCTCTATGAAATGGTGCGCTCAGCTCTTCGCGCAAAAGGCAGTTCTCGTTCCTTTTACAAAAAGCAAAAACTGAACCTTGTTCTTACTACCCTCAAGCCTTCAGTCAATTATCTGAAGATTACGCTCGAAAAAAAATTCACTTATACTCACCATCACCATGAACAAAACTGTAAGTAAAGGGCATTCAACTTAAACTCAATATGTATTTTTCCGTAGGTCGTACCTATCTGAATGCGGAGTAGGGCTATTCCAAGGCGAGAAAAGTAGGCGAGCTTCCCGTTCAAATAATAAAGAAAAGCGCTTCTACAAGAAAGTCCTCGCAAGATTTTGTCATGATCAATAAAGCTGGCGAACTCAAGTTACAAATCATGATTCAAATATGTGCAAGGTGAAGTTCAAAATAAACAAGACTGAGTTTAAATAGAAGGGACAGGAGCTTTGTTCTGTTAATTTCGAGTTTATTTATTCAAAATAGTCCCCTCTGGCCTCGATATACTCGTTTGCACGATCTAAAAGCTTTTCGAAAGAGTGTTTCAGGTCATTGACCGGAGTGTCCTTCAGGATGTCGCTACCTTTCGCTTTCCTTTCATGGCCAAATGCAATTTTTCGAATAAGTAGAAGTCACAGGGAGCCATATGAGGCGAATACGGTGAGTGATTGATGGTTAAAATGCGATTTCTAGTCAAAACATCAGTCACAAGGTTGGATCGATGAAAAGGTGCATTATCATGCAATAACCGCCAGCTTCCTCCTTCGTGGTAGGGCGAATTTGCTTCAAATGCCAAGACACTTCAAATTGCATTGACGGTTTGGCACGTTGGCATGAACTCCTTGCGAACAATTCCCTTGGAATCGTAAAAACAAATGAGCATCGACTTATTTGACTTCTACAAACGCGATTTTTTGTGTGCTGGCTAGTCTGGGGCCTTCAATTCGATGTTTTGAAGATATTCAACTCCGAGTCCATGAATTTCAGCGATGGTTTCGGTTCATTTTTGATAAATTTTGAACAATTTCGATGGATTTTTCGGTGTTAACTGATTTTATCATTGCCATTTATGTCCTCACAACCATCTCTGAAACGTGTAAACCACTATCAAACTCGAGATAGACAATCATCGCCATAAACTTTTTTCATTAATTCAAAGGTTTCAATTGAAAAACACAATTTGATATTAGCTCTTTGTTCTAAACTCGTTTTTCTACCGATGACACAAACATACTGACATTTTAGACGCAATGACTTCGCTTCCACTGAACCGAATGTCACCTAGATTTCACTGGTGACACTTACAAAGTCTTTGTGAGTTCGTGGATCATTCTAAGTGTATACAAAACTTCTTTGGTTACATCAAAACCACTTTGGTCAAGGAAGATAAATTACCAGGTTTGTCCTTTAGTTATGGTGGAAAACGAATTTGAGTGAGTAAATTCCGGATGCCACGTCATCGAGTACTCGGCAACAGAGTTCTCCCCACTCGTTTCACACGTATTCACCCACTCGTGCAATCAATCGTTGTTCGGACGATTACGAAGTAACTTAAACGTAGGCTGTTTTGATATTTTTCGTATATCATCAACACAAGCCCAGTTTTTTCGTAACAAATCACTGTCATGACCCCAGTTACGTCAGTCGATCAGCTGATCTTTTAGAATTCGCTGAGAGCCGTGTAACACCTTCTGAATTGTTTTTTTTTCACCATAACTTACAGATCTATCATTGGCTGATAACTGACTAAGTGGTATTACTTTTGAATCAGAACTTGGTTCCACTACTTTGAGTTTTCTCTGCAGGGCAGGGCCATTAGTCTCTCAGTAAGCGCATATAATCTTACATATATAGACACATATGTGTCTACAAAAACAAATACATTCATCCTCAATTGCACCACACGACACCATATCGTCGTCAACGCTGCTCTTGCCATTGCCTTTTATGATTTTTATTAAGTCATTGATTATAGTATTTAAGCTGGCAGCAGCGCTACACTTCGTACGTCGACTTGCATACTTGTAAATTAGGGCGGGTCAGTTTGTGTGGACTGATGAACGACAACGTACCCAGCAGTTTCGGATTCTATATAAAATTTTTAGAAAAAAACTACATTTCAGCGAAGTTCCATTTCGAAATCGCAAATTTTGTAATAGGCTAACTTTAATTAACCTCAAAAAAGAGTGGTAATGGCTTTGACAATATAAAGTCGACAAAATATATATGAGATTGAAAGCAAAAAGGAGCTAAAGCTAAAATAATTACTAATACATTGTTAGTTGAAAAAATATTAAAAAAAAAAACTTAAAATGTGTAAAATTCAATAGTTTTTGGTCTTTCTGCTCTTTAAATAAAAAGTAGATATCACTTTGACACTACCACCATTTTTTTGTGGTAGTTAAAACAAGGGACCCCCGCGCAGGTAGGCACCTTGCCGTGGCGCGGGAGCTTAGTCGAATCATTAATCAGACCTTATCAAGATTTTTCTCTAAGCCCACCTTCCACTGGTTTTTAAGACTAACATCGGGTCAAGAAGCGAGTGGCAAACTCAGAGACTATGGAGGAGAGAGGAAATCTATTTTTACACGGACAGATCGAAGCTAAAAAGTAAAGTAGGTTATAGAGTTTTTCGAAAGAACTAAGATTACAATTATCTATCTGACTTCGGGACTACTGTAGCATCTAACAGACAGAAGGAGGTTACTGTGTACCTTAACACACACACCGTAAGAAAACTACGGTAAATATCTTCTCGGACAGCCATCTATTAAATGGAGGCGGTTATACTAAAATCAAAGGTTGCTGAGGAATGACTGGCAGCTCTTAATGATATTAGCACCATCTTCAAGGTTAACCTTATATGGGTTCCGGGACATAGAGATATTGAAGGGAATTAAACGTCAGGTAAGCTAGCCAGAAAGCGTACTAATCTTCCATTGCTTGGAAACAGAGGAAATATGCAAATTAAGGATAAAAAATGATATAATCCAGGAGAACAATAGATCATAGAGCGAAGAAAATAGTTGTGTTACAATCCGGCTAGATAGGTAAGTAGGTGAAATGGTTTAAATACGACTCTGGCACTCCTCAAGTAGCACCAAAGCGCTGTTTTGATACCATTATGAGATCTCCAACAGGCAGTTTTCTACGGCCAGCCAGAGCTGTTGATATAATGGAGAAGATTGATGGAATTTAGGTTGACGCACTTCCCCACGCTGTCGAAGAAAGGAGCACCCAGTGATCTTAGTTGTCTAGCTGCCAATCCCGGACATTTACCAAGGAAGTGCTCAACAGTCTCCTACTCCCCCACAGCTTCTTCAATGGGTGTTATATGGTAACCCTAGCTTTTCCGCGTGTGTGCCGATCATCCAGTGACCAGTAAACACAGCTACGAGTTTGGAAATTTAATTGAATTGAAAGGAGTTTCTGAGTCCTTCGTATATCGTATTTTGACCAAAGGGTTTTTGAAATAGCACATGAAGAAATGGAGCTCCATAGTTTCAGCGCTTTCCTGAGAAATAATTCGTGCAGTTCCCCATTAACAATTGTCAGAGGGATGTCGATGACCGGGTAGGAGATCTCTCTCTCAAAGAAAAAAAAAATTCAACAAATCTGAGACGCAAATGCTTTTGATGGCTTGTAAACAATATATTGAACTGTCATTAGAACAATTTTGACGTTGATGTCATGAGCTGTTTTACAGATACAAGCAGTGCGAAGTTGGTAACCGGTATATAGCATCCGAAGCGATGCCGAAAAAAGATTTACCCTCTCTAATGTACTCACATATACATGTATGTAAGTATGCGTTCTTGTCACTATATACACGTGAACTCACACATGTATTCGTGCGCATTTTTATTCCGACCGAACAGCTGCTGCTCAGGGCGGACACATTTGACGCCCCATAAGGATATGACAGGATTGTTTGTAAGTCATTGAAAATTTCTCCTACTGCTTCACAGCGATTAATTCCGTAAACGCTTTGGTCATTCAATATTTTTGCGGTGGGTCAGTAATTCAAAAGCGAGCATACAAACTTACGCGCAAATGCACATACATACAGACATATCAATTATATCTACTTACTTATTTAGGTAGTAAGGCGGCAGTACAGCAAATTTCACAGTCAGCAGAAATGCACTTTGCGCACTGGTTGCATTCATGCGGAGATATCGATTTAAAAGCATTGCATCAGTCATCGTATGCCACTATATTTGAGTACATCAGCAAGCGCACATACACTAGGATATGTACATACATATGTGGGCATGTATACGCGTATGTGGAAATATAGAATACATTGGATATGGCATAATAATATCCACTCATTACTTCATCTACTCAGAGTGTCTGTATTTTAGTTAAAATGAGCAGAGAAAGCTTTCTATGCATACAAGTCCACATCAAACGTTGCATGGCATGCATCTGCCGATGAATGTAAATCTGTATGTGTGTGCGGCTGTGTAGCTGGTTTCTGGTGCTAAGCAGTCACTGCCGTTCCTTTGCTCTGTGGTCCAGCCGTTAGTGTTTTTGTAGCTTTAGAAGTTGAGCAAACAGTGAAATGCTTGCCAAGCAAAATTCCCATGTTGCACATACATATACACACACGTTTTTATATACGTAGATACATATATACATATGTAAATATATAAGCGCATGTATGTAACAAAATAAGTATATTCGTGTATGTGTATGGCAGCTCTATCATTTCGCTTTGCTTCTTCGTTTTTCCAACCATGCCTTAATTCCGCAACTGTGCTTTAAGTTTATTGAAAATCCAAAACAAAAAAAAACAACACCAATCCCAACCACAACTGATTGATTTTCGCGCTTACCCTTGCCACAATCATCGCCTGGTAGCGGGGGTCGTGTTAAGCTTGAGTGTCAGATGATCGCTTAATGGTATTTCTATATACATACACGCATACACACACACATAAATACACGCGCATGCACACATGCGAAAGTATTTTCAGCAGATTTGTTTTTTTCTGTGCTGCTGCTCAAAATAAGTGCATCGCTTGAAGTTCTCGAACTGTTCATTTAATTGAAAATGTTCGTGGTTTCCATTTATCTGCCATCGAGTAATTGAATCATACGCAGAACTGCACTAAAGAGATTGAAGTTAAGTACAGCAAGTAGTTTTACATTTGTTAACTCTATTTCGTTAATGTTATTTAGCGCATTGTTTTTGTTAAGCGCACACAAATCCTCACATACACTTTTAATAGCTGTAATGATTTAGACTTTTATTCAAACAAGTAAATGCGATGAAAGCGTGCACTTTGCTCTATGACGACCATCACAAATATTCAATGGATATGATTGGGAGGCATCTCGTTTCACCGGAATCAGGTGCATATTCTGGGACGAGGCAAGGTGCTTCGACACCATGCTTGATACGATGCTCTAATGGAACAGCAAAGCGGTCATATCAAGATACTAAATGTGAAACCGCGTGGGACAGATTATAACTTCTTCTCAGATGGCGAAATCGATGTGCGTGCGATATTATAACTTAACGGTAGTAAATCTGTCAAAAGTCAGGATTTTTTCGGAGGTACTCAAAATTTCAGTTAGGACCCAGCATTGAAACAAATATTGGGTTGGGAAAAAAGTAATGTCGTATTTTTTCAATTCAGCGCGACATTTAAACATATCTTGCGTTGCACTTATTGCATCGGGTCACACTAAACGGCGATTTGAAGACGACAATCTGTGATACAAGTGCCTCTTTGACAGTATTGTGATGGTACGTTTCAGTGTGAAGTTATAGCGCGTCAAAGATGGAGTCCACCAAGCAAGAAATTCGTCATATTTTACGTTTTTACTACCTTAGAGGTAAAAATGCAACGAAGGCGACGGCAAAAATGAGTGAAGTTTATGGGCGTGACACTGTAACGATTCGCACAGCACAGCGTTGGTTCGACCGATTTCGTTCTGGTGTAGTAGATGTCGAAGATGCACCCCGTACTGGTAGGCCAATCGTCGTAGAGACTGATAAAATCATTGAAATTATCCAAAGAGACCGGGATGTGAGCATTCGCTCGATTAGTCAGGAACTAGATGTAGACCACAAAACCATTTGCAGAAGATTGGATTCCAAAAAAAGCTGGATGTTTGGGTGCCACACGTGTTGACGTAAAAAAATCTCTTGGACCGAATCAACGCTTGCGATTCACTGCTAAAACGGAACGAACTTGACCCATTTTGGAAGCGGATGGTGACTGGCGATTAGAAGTGGATCACGTACGACAACGCCAAGCGAAAAAGATCGTGGTCGAGAAGCAGCGAGCCGGCCCAAACCATCGCCAAGCCCGGATTGACCGCCAGGAAGGTTTTGCTATGTGTTTGGTGGGATTGGATGGGAATTATCCACTATGAGCTGCTCAACTGTGGCTGCTCAAATAAAGCGTCAAATTTCGGTCACAAATATGACATTTCTTTTTCCCCTACCCAATATCTTAGTTCCATGACATGTAGGCGTATGGGTATCCAATATAAGAAGAACATCAAGAGAATTCAAATATATATATTTTCATAACAATCCTTGCCAATCAATGAGCAAATGTTGTTTTTCTTTTTTTTGCAAAGCATGCACCGAGCAGCATTGCCGTCTACCCTACAAAGTCTATAAGGTATGTTTTAAATATTCGTCTTCTAGTGAAGCTGCGACCCAATCCCATTGATACAGATCTTATCTTATGTTGCCAAATGCCATTTGTTAGTTTGGGAAATAACTTCATAGCGGTTTTATATTTTATTTTATTTTACAACGATTTGTTTGCTTTTTGGCAAAGGATAAGCATTAATTCAAAAGAGCTCTTTTTGCTCTACAAAACTATATTAATTGTATTTTTGAGTTATTTATTTTTTAGTTTTTGAAAACAACCTGCGCTGTAAGCTCGGCATACTCCAGTTTAAAGAGAGAGGCGAGGAATGTGGATCTTGCGGTGAATGAGGGTAAGACAAAGTACCTGCTGTGAACACACAGGGAGCCTTCGCATCTTGGACAATATGCCTGTGTTGACAACCAGCAGTTCGAAGTTGTGAAGGACTTTGTCTACCTTAAGGTCAGTATTAATAACTGCAATAAAGTCAGCCTGGAGATCAAACTGAGAAAAACTCTTGCCAACAGGTGTTACTTTGGGCTCAGTAAGCAACTGAGAAGTAGAGTTCCCTCTTGAAACGCCCATCATTCCCGTCCTAATAAATGGCGCACAACCATGGACGATGTCAACAGCGGTTGAAAAATTTTGGGAGCCTTCGATAGAAAAATTCCTCGTAAGACCGACACACGGACGTAGCGCCACATAAGTAAGTAAGCTATTATTTGTATTCATCGAAATCAAAAAGCTGCCGAAACAGCCCGGGGCATTTGCGACTTGTATGGAGAAAATGCCATAGGCGAGTTTACAGCACGGAAATGGTTTGCAAAGTTCAAAAATGGCGACTTTGATGTCGATGACACGTCGCGCAGCGGGAGGTCTTTTGAATTCCATGAACAACGTCTCAAATCACTTTTGAAGGAAGGGAGGAATGGTTGCCAAACCAGTCATGAATTGGCGGAAAAAATGGGCTACAATCATAAAACGATTCTCAAACATCTTCATTCAATGGGATTTACCGAAAAAATGGGAGCCTGGGTGACTCTCGAGCTCAACAAAAAAAGCACGTCGCCTTCAAATTGCTTCTCAGCAATTCGCCCACTATAGAGCAACACGCGTTTATAAATAGCGCTTTTTGGACCGAATCGTCACGGTGCCTATACATCAATATGAAGCAAAGAAAGGAGTGGGTGGCTCAAGGAGATACGCCAAAGCCGAGAATCAAGCCGGATCTTCATCCAAAGAAGATCTTGATATGTGTTTGGTGGAACTGGAAGGGCATGGTGCGTTGAGAAATGCTCGAAAAGAATGCCACAGTCAACAAGAAGCTCTCCATTGCCCCGCTACAACGCGAGAATGAGGCTATTCGACTGAAAAGACCTGATCGACATGATCAAACCATACGCCTTCACTACAATGCCAGACCATATGTTTCACAAGTCGTCAAAGCCTCACTCCAAGAGCTCGAATGGGAGATACTTCAGCATCCGCCGTATTCTTCGGACCTTTCACCGAACTATTACCATCTTTTTCGCTCACTGTCAAGCCATATGAAGGGCGCTACCTTCAATAACAAAGAGATCCTTAAAAACTGGCCCAACAACTTCTCTGGCACCAGACCAGGCGATTTTTAGCGGAACAATATCAACAAATCGGTCGAGAGGTGAGAAGAAGTTGTATACAACAACAGCGAATATAGAATTGATTAGCTTTTTGATATAATTATTAGTTTTTGTTTGAATAAAAGTCTTCTCCAAACACACTACGAACTTATTCCGCAACCTGATATATATGGATGTGCATAAAAGGTTTTTCAAAAGTGCCGCCCTAATGCCAGTAGTGAATAATTCCTAAGCGGTGCCGCTTTTTATGTCATTTTTGATATGTATCAAGTGGACAGATATACAATTTTACACAATAATGCCACTCGCCGTAGCCGAATGGGTGCGTGACTACCATTCGGATTTCAGAGAGAGAACGTTGGTTCGAATTTCGGTGAAAGACCAAAATGCAGGAACATTTTTTTTCTAATAGCGGTCTCCCCTCGACAGGCAATGGCAAATCTCCGAGTGTATTTCTGCCATGAAAAAGCTCCTCATAAAAATATCTGCCGTTCGGAGTCGGTTTGGAACTGTAGGTCCCTGCATTTGTGGAGCAACATCAAGACGCACACCACAAATAGGAGGAGGAGCTTCGGCCAAACACACAAAAAGGGTGCCACTCGTTACTGAAACTGCTGATCTGGTCGATCTTTATGAACAACATATCAAAAAATTTACAATTTTTTTGGTGGAAAAAGTCGTCCGAAGGAATCGGCAATTCGACGGTTAGTGAAAAAGTTTCAAAAAACTTGTTCTGTCGAGAATAGAAAAAAACTGGCAGAAACCTGAAAGAGTCTTTTATTTTATTTATTTCGTGCGTGTCTTTTGAAAGACCCTTTAAATGTACAGATGCAAAAATACATAACTAAACTAAATGAAAAGCGAGATACGAGAAATTCCTATATTTCGCTCCAGGTTTTTGCTTTTGAAACTATTTTATGAAGTTAGGAAATTTTTGATCTACATTTTTTTAAATTTATTGGTTTTTTTATATTTTCCATATAAAGAGTTTTCCAATAACAGGTGTTATTGGTGAATGGATTGCGCTACCTACAGATGGTTAACGGTTTTTTATGGCCGGAATTAGATGGTATTGATCTGGACAACGTTTATTTTCAACAAGGCGGCGCTACGTGCCATACAAGCAAGGAAACCATTGATCTTTTACGGGAAAAGTTTCCGCACCGTGTTATCTCTCGAAGAGGTGATCACAATTGGCCACCGAGACCTTGTGATTTAACACCTTGTGACTTTTTTCTTTGGGGCCACGTGAAAGAGAAGGTCTACGCCAACAACCCAGGGTCGATTCAAGACCTCAAAGATGGAATTCGTGAGGCTATCGAGGACATAGGTCAGCCACTTTGCAATTCGGTTATGGAAAGTTTCATGAAAAGGAATATTGTCCTGTAAGCGTGGTCGTTATATCATTTGCCTGATGTTATTTTCCATTATTAAAGGCATACCTTTCTCTTTATAATGAAATAAACATCCGTTCATTAATATTAAAAAATAGCATTTTTCTTTGAATATCAAAATAACACCTCTGTTTGGTAAACCCTATTTTTGTTCATATTGCTTCAAATTAGACTCGTTCGTAGTTTACGTTTTAGTCACCAATTTCAATTACGTTACATTTGCAAGATTTCATCATTCAAAGGATACCAGTACAACTTCCGTGGGCAGAAAATTTCTTTAATATTAAAATCAATATAAATAATGAAGTTTAGAGGCCCTTACATTTGCTAAAACGTAAAAAAAATAGTAGCAATATCTAACTCCATTGGACACCAAAATTTGCCGCACTTACACCACCATAATTAATGTATGTGGCTATGTGGTTTAGCTGCTATAAAAGCGAATTATGAGCGGTTAACCACAAAACAGAGCTATAATTATGTAACGCATAGACTTCGTTTGGTTATTCTCTTTTATTTCACTTGGTGCAAACAGAGTACTTCCTTTGGTTCGACCCAAAACGCGCAAGGTCCCTAAAAACATTATCTGCAACAAAAGCAAATGTAGATATAAGTATTGCCGAGTTTGTTGCCTACTTTGAGGCGTGTACATTGACTGCCGCAGTGACAGCAGCGCCGACGTCATTTAATGCCAGCTTGCCGCAGCGCTTAATTGTTGTTAATGCCTTTTTAATTGTGCCATTAATTGCTGTCGCCATTGCACCTAAGCACATCATAGCCAACATAGCAAAGGACGAACACAAGAATTAAACAATAGCAATAACAGCAACAAGGTCTAATACCAGCCATACTAAACAACTCGAAAAACACAGCTCCTTACTTAAGCGAAAGCTTAACGCTTTTCATTTTTTTCTTTCACTTTTTTCGCTTCGCTTTTAAGCCGTTACGCATTCTAAAGCCCTTAATTCATCTACTATCTACTACAATCTTACTAGAGAAAATAAGGGGAAATAACAAAAATACTAAAACCAAAAAGCAAAACAGAAAAACAGAAAAACAGAAAAAGCACAAAATGGTTTAAATAAATTTGTGCTTGCGACTTGGGAAGTCGTTTGGCGTGCAACAGCTGCTCGCAACGTCATATTAGGAGTAGCACTGAAGTCCTTAATTGCTTTTCCGACTCGCTTAGACAATCACAAATTAACAATATTTGCCTTTCGATGGCTGCCCGATTATGCCTTGGTAAGCGTAATTCCGCTTCATAGCACTACTGCAGTGGCCAGTTTGTGCGACGTGCACCCGGTTTTAATGACTCAATGCACACCGGCAAACTACTTAATATTTGAAGAAAAATTTTAGAATTTTATGGCAGGGCTACCAACATGAGTTGTGTACCTCTGTGCAAAATGGTTGTGTTTGCCTATAAGTAGGCACAAAATTGCTTGTATTTTGAAGATAAGTTTTTCTGGAAAGTCCTTTTTTTACTTAAATTGAATAAACTCTCTATAAGCCAAAAAAAGTTAGAAAATCATGCGTTTAATTTTCAAACTGCAAAAAGCCAAAAATGACTAAACCGAACTGTACTTCGGAACCCCTACTTTATCACTGCCCTGCTCTTTGTCGGACTCGACAAATGTGCCAAGGATTAACATATTTTTGATCCTTGCCGGACATTTCTGCCAAAAGGCTGGCGGGTTGTTAAAACTCGCGAAGATATGCGTGAAGAATTACATATAATAATAAATCGGCTCCAAGTACATAGCACTGGTAACACAATGGACCCTAGAGGGCTAAATGAGATATTTTTACAGATCAGCCAGCACTACCTAACCTACCCGAGAACTTTAATTCATAAAAGGTGTCTTGTTCAAATAAAGAAAAAATTGGTTTATTTTTAGCACTGAGTAAGGAGTAAACAAAAAAATACAAAAAACAAAAATTAAATTGTTAGACTTACTTAATGTCGAAATAGCTATTTGTACAATGCAATAACTGTGGTTCTTTGTAACGCCTTTATAAAAGAATATATAACATTTTTTTTATCAAACTACATTTTATTAAAAAAACTATCTGATTAAATATAAACTAAAATATTAAATATAAAACTACATGTTAAAAAAATATAAAAAAAATTCTTTAGTTTTTTTAAATACTTTTATAATATTTTTTTATAATATAGACTTTTTTTAACAAAGACAACTATTTTATAAAAATTAAAAAAAATATTTATTTTTCTGCTAAAAATTATAATGCGTTAAATTCATTTCATTTTTCAATTTCAGACTAACTCCGTTTGAACCATGGAAAGATACACAATCGAGCAACGCGTTAAAGTTATTCAGACTTATTATGAAAACGGGCGTTCACAATCAAAATGCATATCGCGCACTTCGTGATTTTTTCGGTCAATTTAGTCGTCCAAATTTGCGAACAATCGGAAAAATTTTGCAAAAGTTTGAGCAAACCTGGTCTGCAGGTGACGTGAAAACACCAGTGCTTGCTCATACAGCTCGTACTGCAGAAAATATTCCTGTTGTTCGCGATAGTGTGGTTGAAGAGCCGTCCACCTCAACTCGTCGTCGTGCCCAACAATTGCACCTCTCACACTCGTCGTTGATGAGCATTATGCATAAAGACTAAATGCAAGGTGCAACTGACTCAAGAACTAAAGCCTCTTGACCATTTCAAGCGTCGTCAATGGTCAGAATAGGGGCAGGAAATGACAACAGTGAATGACCAATTTTCGAAGGAGATCATCTTCAGTGATGAGGCACATTTTCACCTCAATGGATTCGTCAATAACCAGAACTGCCGCACTTGGGCGAATGATAATCCAAGAGTGATTGCTGAAAAACCAATGCACCCACAAAGACAAAGAGTGACTGCTTGGTGCGGCTTATGGGCCGGCGGCATCATTGGGCCGTATTTTTTCCAAAATGAGGCCGGTCAGGCAGTTACGGTGAACAGTGTTCGCTATCGTGAGATGATAACGAACTTTTTATGGCCCGAATTGGAAGATATGGATGTGGACGATATGTGGGTTCAACAGGATGGCGCCACTTGTCACACAGCTAACGAAACAATGGCTCTTTTACGCGAAAAATTTGATGGCCGAATAATATCACGTCGCGGCGATATTAATTGGCCGCCAAGATCATGTGATTTGACTCCGTTGGACTTCTTTCTTTGGGGTTATTTGAAAGAAAAGGTGTACGTCGATAAGCCAGCAACAATTCAAGAGCTAAAGGATGAGATAATTCGGCACATTAACGGCATTGAACCTCAATTATGCCTCAGCGTCATCGAAAATTTGAACCATCGGATGGAGGTGTGCCGCCGAGGCCGCGGTGGCCATTTGGCCAATATTTTGTTTTATGCATAATTGAACTGTACCAGTATTATCACAGTAAGGAGAAATGACTATAATTTCTTTAAAAAATTGTATTTTATTCAAAATCAACACCGGCCCTTGAAACTTAACCACGATTTAATTGTTTATTAAACGTATTTCTTTTATTAAAAATACCGTTTAATAAAAAATTGTATTTCTTTTCTAAAAAAAAATATTTGATAAAAATACAAGTATAATAGGTTTCTCTCTTAAACTTCTTTTATTGAATAAGCTATTGAAAAAAATTTATTTCATGTTAAAAAAAATGATTTGATAAAAAAATAATATATTCTTCTCTCAAAAATTTTATTTTTTTATTGAAAAAGCTATTTTATAAAAATTATATTTCTGTAAAAATAAAAATTATTTGATAAAAAAGGAATACATTTTCGTGTTAAAAAATATATTTTTTTTTTGAAAAACGCAATTTTTTAAAAATTACATTTCTGTGCTAAAAAATTATTTGATAAAAAAATAATAAATTTTTTTCTTCAAAATTTATTTTAATTTTATTTTAATTATATAAAATTAATATATTTTATTGTTAAAAATTATTATAATATATATTATTGGAAACGCTTTTTTATAAAAATTAATAGGTCTATTTATAAGTTCGTGCGGTTTTACAACAGATGGCGTAACTTGATTATTATTCCATCGATCCACATTTCCAAACATTCATTGGAGAGCTACTGTCGTAAGGCACAAACGTCAGTATAAGTTTTTTATTTGAAGCGTAAACAACAATATTTTTACCACACTTGAAAATGTCGAATTTCGTGCCAAATAATGTGTTTTTGCGGGGAATTCTTCTTCATTATTTTAATATGAAGAAAAAAGCAGCCGAAAGTCATCGTATCTTGGTGGAAGTTTATGGTGAGCATGCTCTATCTGAGCGAACGTGCCAGAAGTGGTTTGCACGCTTTAAAAGTGGTGATTTTGGCTTGGAAGACGAAGAACGCGAGGGTGCGCCGCCAAAGTTCATGGATACCGAATTGGAGGAATTGCTCGATCAAGATCCGGCTCAAACGCAAGAAGAGGTTGCAAAAACTTTGGGAGTTGATCAATCAACCATTTCCAAACGTTTAAAAGCCATGGGAATGATCCGAAAGGTAGGCCATTGGGTGCCGTATGAATTGAAGCCAAGAGACGTTGAACGCCGTTTTATGGCATGCGAACAACTGCTTCAACGGCACAAAAGAAAGGGTTTTTTGCATCGAATTGTGACTGGCGATGAAAAGTGGGTCCATTACGACAATCCAAAACGTCGGGCAACGTATGGATACCCTGGCCATGCTTCAACATCGACGTCGGCGCAGAATATTCATGGCCTGAAGGTTATGCTGTGTATCTGGTGGGACCAGCTGGGTGTTGTGTATTATGAGCTACTGAAACCGAATGAAACGATTACGGGGGATGTCTACCGACGACAATTGATGCGTTTGAGCCGAGCACTGCGAGAAAAACGGCCGCAATACGCCGATAGACACGACAAAGTTATTTTGCAACATGACAATGCTCGGCCACATGTTGCACAAGTGGTCAAAACATACTTAGAAACGCTCAAATGGGATGTCCTACCCCACCCGCCGTATAGTCCAGACCTTGCGCCATCCGATTACTATCTCTTCCGATCGATGCAACATGGCCTGGCTGACCAGCACTTCCGTAATTACGATGAAGTCAAAAAATGGATCGATTCGTGGATTGCGGCAAAACCGACCGAATTTTTCACAAAGGGAATCCGTGAATTGCCAGAAAGATGGGAAAAAGTAGTAGTAAGCGATGGACAATATTTTGAATATTAAATTTGTAACCATTTTACGTCAATAAAGTTTCAAATTTCGAAAAAAAACCGCACGAACTTATTCATAGTCCTATATATTTCTTTGTTGAAAAAATTGTTTGATAAAAACATAATACATGTTTTCTATTTCAATAAAAAATTATGTTTCTCTTATAAAAAAAAAATATTTAATAAAAAATTATAATTCTTTTATTAATATAAAAAAAATATTTCATGAAGAATATAATATATTTTTTCTGTTTTAATAAAAAATTATATTTCATTGTTAAAAAATTTTATATTCTTTTGTTAAAAAAATTTTGAAACATTTTATATTTCTATAAAAGCAAATAATATATTTTTCTGTTAAAAATTATATTTCTTTTATTAAAAAACTATTCGGTAAAAAACAATATTTCTTTGTTAAAAAGAATATATGATGAAAAAAGTATATATTTTTATATAAAATAATTTACTTTTTTCTGTTTTCTATTTTCTGATAAAAATTATATGTTTTTTATTAAAGGACCTGCTTTATGAAAACTGTATTTCTTTGTAAAACAAAACATTATTATATAAAAAACAATATTTTGCCTGTTCAGAATTGTATATCTTTTATTACAAAAAATTACAATATATGATAACAAGTTTTATTTCTTTGTTAAAAAAATTTATTTTTGTGGTATATTTTTGTATATAAAAGAATTTAAAAAAACTATATATTTTTTAAATAAAAGAGTGAAAAAACTATTTGATAAATTTTTTCATTGTTAAAAAATAATTATTTGATAAAAAATTATATTTTATGTTAAACATTTTTTCAAACAACTGGTTTGCTAATTTTTCAAAAAAACACCTCAATATGTTTTTTTTTGTTATGATAGCAGCTGAAACCATGCTTCATATTCACTGTTTAAATTTCTTAATGGAATTCTTGTAACTTTTTGATTCGAATACGTACGGTGAGCCAGTGAAATACATCGTACTAGTGCAGTGCCGCTGATGAGCTGTAGGAAATCATAAATGAATCTGAACCGTTTGCCAAGAGGGAGGCATATTACCGAAGCATAATGAGTTGAAAAAGCAGACTTCTCTTTATTAATTCCATTTTTCTTTCTTCCAGCTGTTTTTTATTGTTATTTTAATCATTGCAGAATTTCTAAATCTCCTTTAAGTTTTCTAAACTGATTTGAGTGCTGGCAACTCTAGCTTGACTACATAATTTCGAAAGCTACTTTTTATCTACTCAACAACTGTTTCGGCTTTGTCCTTGCCTTACTTTCCAGCAAATTTAATTTTTTATATATTTTTTTGGTTATTTTTTTATTGCTTTTAATCTTTTTTTTGTCTTTTTCATCTCCCAGTTCAACTCGTTTGCGGCATTCTCTCATTATCTTTATTTGCATAAATTGTACGTAGTCGTTTGCAATTATTCCAGCATTCAACGTCGAGTCGGTATTTAGTTTTTGGAATGCTTTGTTTTCTTTCGCAACGAAACCTTGAACTTTTGTTCACATTTTATTGTGTGTTCTTTTTTACGCAAACTTTTGTGTGTGCATGTATATGTGCGCGTGTGTGTGTGTGTTTTGCTGAGTGTGCATGTTGACCGCTATTATTACGATTATTGCTGTATATTTACCCACATAATGGCCAGTTGCTGGCAAGAGTCAGAAGCTCGGCGGCAGCAGCAGCAGCAGCACAACACAGCAATTGGTAGCAACTCCTGCTGTACATAACGGTCACACTGCTACTACTACTTCATACTAGCCACCCATTAAGCGCCTTATTCGCGGTTTGTTCTGTTTGATTTTCTACTCCTTCTAACCTTTGTTGCTTTCTTTTTCTGTTCTGACTGCCTAATCATCAACAACAGCTTTCACCATCATAATGAACTTCCTCAGCACGTCTCTAACCTCAGACGCCGGAAGTTTCTGGACCGTGCTTATTGTACGTGTTGCATTAGTATGTATGTGTGTGTGTGTGTGTGCGCAAGTGTGTTTGCTTGGACCAGCATTTCGTTCGGCGTTGTCTTTTTGGCTTGTTGCTTCCTATTCGCATTTTTCACAGCAGCTTTGTGGATATACGTGAATGCATAGGTATGTGTGTATGTAGGTCTGCACATTGCAATCAAACCTACTAGTTTTTAACCTTCCTATACCCGCGTTAATTTTTGTAACACATATACCCGCGCACGGTCTCACAGACCGAAAGTTCAAACTACATAAAATATTAGTTTTTTCAAACAAAACTAAAAACAAATTATTATTTTTCAATCCCGTAGATGTAATAAAAAAATAAAACTACGCATTAAATTTGTATTCACTTATTTTATTGATTTTAAGTGATTAACAAAAAAGCCATCAAAATCGATCATTTTTTCTTAAGTACTACAAAAACAAAACAATAACATTTTTTTTTATTCACATAAATAAAAATAAGTTATAATAACTTAAAAACACTTCTTGGACAATACATAAATTATAAATTATATTAGTTTTTAGTCTTGAAATAAAAAATCATGGCATATCGCAATTCATGTAAAAATCTGCCTTAAAAAGAAAACTTACGCTTTTACCTCTTCAAAAAAAAAAACAAAAAATGCCTTTTCTAGCTTAAAAAATATTTATTTGCAATAAAAACGTCAAACTAAAGTTGGACACTCTGTAGTATTTTTGAAACGCGGCTACAACTTCTTCAAATAATTCCCTTATTGGAGCTAGTTTATCTACGGCAGTCCTTTCAGCTCACGTGAATTTATTGTCAAATCTTAGACAACGCATTAATAAATAAAATCTTTTCCAGCTCATAGTTAATAGAAATATCTCCGGAAAGGAACCATCTGTTTTGAATAAATCTTTAGCATTCAAGCGACTATTTCTCCTAACTCCAGCAAAGATTAAAAGGCCTAAAAGGGCTTCGATTTCTATGTTGTCTGTATAGGTACAGTCGCTTTCTCTTGAAAAATTAGGTTTTATGAGATCAATATGTTCATTAGTATACTTTACAATACGATTTATAACAACTTCAGTAAAAAATAATCTCCAAACCTCGCCTATTTCCTTCAAGTTTTTTTCTTCTTTTCTAAGCCCTGGCAGTTGAGTGAATATATTCCTAGCGAGACGTCTTACACGATTTGACGGAGCATCATTATTTCACCTAGTATGTCCATCTTTACCAAGATAAAATTCTCTATCATCTATCCCATTTAACTCCTCGTCGATTTCTTCATCATCTGCTTGCTCGCTATCATAACTTTCTACATCTCCTGCAACAAAGTCTTCTACGTCGCTGTCATTTTCATCCTCATAATCAGAAGTCGAATTTGTTTCCTCCAAAAGTAGTCTGATTTGCTCTTCATTCATTATAATATTAAAAAATACCTGCAAAATAGTAAAACGTAAAAAATAAGAAAGAAACAAAAAACAAAATAACTGATTTAACTTCACAAAAAATTACACATATACCCGCGTCGGTTTCACAGACCAATTTTTATAAAATTCACCAACACGCCTGTCTAGTGCAAACGCCAAATCAACACTAATATAGAGCTTGCAAGAAAACCGGAAGCTAGCAGTAAATTCAACTTTGTAGAGTTTCTGGAAAAACAAAAATTTACGTAAAATCATTTTCTCGGTCTCACAGACCAACGCGCGGGTATAGGAAGGTTAATTAACTTACTACCAGTTTGCTTTGCCGCTGAAGTAGTTAGTCTCGCATCTGTCAAGTGGTATTTTGAAAAGTGGTCATAACCTATGAAATGCCAATTATATTAATTAATTCTATTAACATGAAAGATTTAATTGCAGAATTATTTTTTGCATATACTGGTAATTTTGCAACTGGTCCACGTCTAGTCACTTTCGGACTAGTGCGACTTATGCCATCAAATAGTAGTTCGTGTACTACAATGTTTACTGTGCAGTTTAGCTTTTCACTGCAGGGTCCTATACATCTGTTTATCTTAGCTTCTGTGTGTGCTGTGATTAGTTGATAAATTCTATTAACATGAAACACTTAATTGCAGAATTCTTTTTTTGCATATACCTTCAACTGGTAATTTTGCAACTGGTCCATGTCTAGTCACTTTCGGACTAGTGCAACTTATACTAGTTCGTGTACTAAAATGTTTGCTGTGCAGTTTAGCTTTTCACTGCAGGGTCCTGTATATCTGTTTATCTTAGCTTCTGTGTGTGCTTCTGTTCTCGCTATGTTTACTCATTTCCCTCTGACCTCTCCAGCCACCTTTATACCAAAAACATTTTGCAGAGCTTTCTATTATTGCCACCCACGCCCAATTCCCGTTTGCCGCAACGTACAAGCACCGCAATTCGTTTTACCCCCTTCATTTACCGCTTTGCGTTTACTTGATTTTTTACTTCGTCCTCATTTTTTCTCTGCATCTCTTTTATGTTGCATACTTTTCGGAATTTTTGTGGATACTAATATTCACAAAACATTTTCCATCATCTCCAGCATACTACACTAACCTCTTTTTTTTTTGTCGGTTATTCTACTACTACACTGACTCTTAAGTTCCTCTGTTGGCCAATTGTCCTCTGAAGCAGCTATTGCGCTTCCAACTGCTCCTACGCCATTTTCACTGCCGCACTTGACTTTTGCTCATTTTTACTCTATGTATGCGCCACAAATGTATTCCAACACATTCGTCTATGTGTATGTGCGGTTTCGTGACTATTTTCCCACTGGTATTATGCGCTTTCAACACTCGCTGGCCATAACTACTTGTAACAGTACCAGCGGCCAGCCACTTTGGACTGGGATAGTAGTTGCAATTTGTCCCTAAACTGCGCGTCGGCAATGTGTTTGGCATTTGTGCTGCTGTTGTTTTTCTTTGCTGCCGTTGCTGCTTCCGCCGGTCCTATCATTATAACCTGCTTGTTGTTGTTTTTGTTACGATTGCCTTTGCTATTATGACTGGTATTGCAGTCGTTGCCGCCCAGTGCCCTCAGTTGGTCTCAGTTGGTCGCCGGCGTTAGCTCTCTAAAGTGGCAATTTGTCTAGTTTTGCAAGCGCCTCTTTTAACGATAATGATGATTGCTCTTTGTTGCGTTTTTCTCCACACGCACACACATACACACAACTCGAGCGAAGCGAACCTAGCAATACGTACGTACGCTTTCGCCTACAATCAAGTATGCGTACACTTAGCTTCCGCTGAATAACACACACGTATTCGTACACGTGAACAGCTGAAACGTGTTCCGTTTGTTGCCGTTTGCTTTTCCTATTCCTCATTTTCGTCACATTCAATCCACGATCCACACCAGCATTCTAAGCGGTATTTTTATGATGGGTTGCCGTTCCAGTTTCGGTATTTTTTTTTCTTTTCCTATTTTCATGATTTTTGTACTTCCCACCTGCTTTCTCACGTCCGCACATCACTTTTGTTTTACTCAGAATATTCTCGTATTGTGCAACATGAACGTCCCTACATTTAAGGTTGGCAATTTTCAGCAGAATTTTCATAGTTTGCCCTCCAAAATTCTCATTCCCTTTATAATTTTATGTTTTATTTTTGTGTCTCATTGCTAAATAATTTCCCCCTTCTACTTTACTGAAGCAAGTGCGGTGTGTGGTGTAGAATGGCTGCGTTTTTAATTTCTATTTGCCCTTGTACTTTGCCTACATTGAATGTCTAGACAATTTTCAAGTTAATAATAGATTTATTAACTGCTTTTCATTGTTTCGCAGTCCACAGTTCGTGTGCATCTTTTATTAACGAACTAATTGTGATTGAGTAAGTTGCCGGAGTAGCAACTGATGTAGTAAAATTCATAGCACTATTGCGGGAAGATTTTTGCATGACAGTAGGACCTCAGCTGGATGTACTCTGAGGACATAAAAATTAAAAAAAAAAAAAATGTTTAACAGCGCTTATCCATAAGCCAGCAAGAGCAAATCGAAGTGTGTATTTCTCTCATGAAAAAACTTTCTCGGTTCTGCAATTTTTCGGTCTAACGCTTAGAATTAACGATCGTCCATAAAGTTTGTATAGCAAAGAAACCGGGGAAATGGGGAGGTCATACCAGAACTACTATTCCCATAAGATAAAATCTACTCACTCGAAAGGTATTTGTTTCATCATTATCTTGTTAGAGTCTTCATTTATATTAAGTGGAATTTTTTTTTTTTTGGTCAGCGTATGCCAAAGTCAAGATAACACCAAACGCGAAACGAGACTCAAATTTTATCAGTAGAGTAGAATGGGGTAAGATAGGTATGGGGGCACAATAGGTAAGTGGGGTTTTCGTCGCACTGTTTTTGCAGAGGTCACTCGTCTTATGTGAATTGAATACGTGGTGGGGAACAACGTTTGCGACTGTCATTTCGGCCGTCACCATTCATTAGTTATCCTAGTTCTGGCGTCGTTTAGTTTTTTGTGAGCTTTTCTCCGACATAGCATTTTTTTTATTCTACGGTGCAGTGCATTTAATGTATGTAAATATTTGTCAGGTGAGTTTTATTTTACGTAGAAAATAATGCTGAACACGAATAATGTGTTAGTTTTTTGATATTATTGTTTAAAAAAAAAATATCGACACTAACATAAAACATGTGCTTGGGGGCACTATAGGTCAGCCGTCTGGGGGCATTATAGGTCACTACTTTTAATTGAATAAAATAAATTTTAATTGTTTTTGCAGCAAAATGGTGCGTAATTATGTGCGAAAAACGCCGAAACGAAATGAAGAGGATGTAAAAAACGCAATCGCGGCAGTCCGAGATGGCGCTAGTGTTCGATCAGCCTCTAAACAATTTAAAATTCCGTTCGAAACATTACGTGCTTGCGTGATGAATTAAAGAAAAATTCCTAACTTTTATAACATGTGCAGTGTTCATACTCTATAAATAAAGGTTAAAACGTTAATTTCCAAGCCATGTACATTGTTCTTTTCCTCAGTGACCTATCGTGCCCCCCGATTTTGAAAATATCGAAAAAAAGTACCTTTGTCTTATTGAATGCAGCTTCCAAAAAATATTTAGCCAAACATAAGTCAGTATAACCAAAATGTTAGCAGATAAATAACCTTTCAAAATCTTGCTTATTTTTCAAAATCAATGCAAAAACACCGTAGCAAGAGTTCTCCAAAAAAAAATGACCTATCTTACCCCATTCTACTCTACTTAATTTTTCTTTTTTTTCTTTTCGTTTGATCAAGAAAATTTGCTAAGCTGTGAGATATCAAGTACTGGGTTACACAAAAAAAAGTATCTATCGGAAAAATTGTCTCATATAAATTATTAAATCAACCATATTTATACTGACGGCTCAAAGTTGGACAATGGCTCTGGCAAACCTTACTATTTCTGTTGATAGTCAAGCAGCCATAAAGCCACTGGCCTCAACGCGCATCAATTCAAGATGTGTTAAAGAATGTGGCAGGTCGCTCTCGCTTAACCAACAACACCACACTTTGTTGGATCTTCGGCCACTCTCGAGTGGAGGAAAATGAAAGAGCTGATGAGTGTGCAAGGAAACGCTCTGAGCTTGACTTTCAACGAGTGGTAGAGGAACTGCCGTTGACTTGAGCGTAATTGCGGAAACCAATAGAAGAGATGGTCTCTGACTACAAACTGCAGCGGCTTCAAAGCGCTCTAGCCAAAACTGATTTCTGAAAAAGACAAAATGTCTGCTTGGATACAACGGATAAACTACCAGCGTACTCACTGGTGTTACAACGAGTCACTGCTTTATTGGCAGTGAATGGGTGTAGCTCACGATGACTTTTGCAGAAGTTGTGGAGATAAAGAAGAAATGAAGTCGGCACAACAGCTTCTCGGTAAATGTCCTGCACTGCAAAGAAGCCGCCCTAAATATCTTGGCGATTATTTTTGTGAAAACCTGGAAAATTAGCAAAAGGCCTCACTGGAGGGACATCTTAAAAAGATCTAAGTGGTTTAAGCAACTTGGTTAGGAGATAGAAATCAAGTGCAGGAAACTTATTTTCATACCCAAAAGAGAAGTGAAAATTGTTTCCTTGTTGGAAAAATATAAAAAATTTAGATAAATATTGAGAGAGAAATATATGGGTATAAGAAAACGATTTACAATTTTTTTTTTTTTTACTCATTTCTTAAAACCAGCATATCTAGCAAATGTTAAGGTCTGAACGATCAAGCAAGAAAAAAAAGAACTAATTTTTTCATTAACGGCACTTACAGAGTCCGGCACCCGAAGTGAAATCAAATTCAGACCGCTCGGACAATTCATACGCTGTCCTCAGCTGTCTGTTAGTTGGCTAAATGACAATCCTGAGTATTGTTTACAAGAGAGTGGAAGCATTTTGACGAGAGTAAACGTGAAAGAAGGAAATCAGTAATGGATTTCAAACGTAATAGTGGTTGGAAAATCACAACCACCGATTTTTCAAGAGCTCGAGCACCTTAAAGTAAATAAAATTTTGGTTTATCGCACCATTACTCGTTACAATGACACAGCATCGCGAAACGTCATGGAGGTGGTCATCAAAAGACTGCAACGTCATTGAAATTATTCAAAAAGTGAAGAAGCGACGTGAGCGAAATCCCCGACGAAGGGCCAATCAAATGGCGAAAGAACTGAAAATATCTGACCGTAACATTCGCCGCATACTGAAAATTGATCTCAAAGTCAAGCCTTACAAGATCCAAAAGGCGCATGATCTCACACCAAAGCAGCAACAAGTCAGACTTGAGACAGCGCAGGAGTTGCTTCGCTTGGACGAAAGCGGTCAATTTCCGAACGTTGTGTTTTCTGACGAAAAAGTTTTTCAAATTGTGCAATTCGTAAACTCCCAAAACGATAAGGTTTATTTGACCGACCGTTCATACGAGAATTTGAGTCATCGATTGGCCTCCGGACCCCGCAGATGGATGATCTCCAATCGTTTTCATCGAGCCTGGGTCAAGGTAAATGGTAAATATTATCCGGAACGTATTCTGGAGGTTGCTTTGAAGCTGTGGGCAGACAACCATTTTGGTGACAGACCATAGATGTATCAACAGGACACACCACCGTCTCACCAAGCTCGAGTGAATCAAGAATGGCTAAAAACCAAAGTTCAGAACTTCATAACGTCCACACAATAGCTCTCAAATCCACCAGATGCGAATCCGATGAATTATTCTCTTTGGGCCATTTTGGAGAGTAAGTTCCGAACTAAGAGATTCACCAATTTCGAGGCGCTGAAAAAAGCCATTGTCCGCGAGTGGGTCAATATACCTGCAGGTAACATTCGGGCAGCTTGCGATTCATTTTTGGACCGTCTCAACGCCATAGTCAAGGCAAAAGGTGGTCATATCGAGCAGGGGTTAGTTGATTCTTAATTTTGTATTATTTTCGCACATTTTTTACTTTGAATTGAATAAAAGTAATTAAATTTATAGCCTTTTAAATTAATTACACTTCGAGTGCCGGACCCTGTAAATAAACATAATCCATTTTTCCATAGCATTATTTGGTTTTCCTGGTAACAAATTTTTTAGGGTAAAAAAATTGAATTATAAATTTACACTAGCAACATTTTTATACAATATTTCTCTAAGACGGCAAGAATGCAAGTATCAAAATTGACAGTCGAACGCACAAAATTCCTTGAAAATTCGAATAAGAACAATATAAATTTATTTGAAATTTTCTGCTTCCTTATTCACAAAATCGAATGCATTTTCAAAAGATATAAGGCTTTCACCAAAAAATTCACGAATACATGCATACATAAATGCAATACTAAGGCGTTTATGTGTTTAGATCACAAACGTTTCAATAAAAAACACATTAGTGTAATGGGGAAGTATAGAGGTGGGGAAAAGTAGTAATAAATAATAATAGGTGAATGTTATAACCCAGATGTACACCGTTATAGTATCAACAAAATACAATGCAATAAGACTAATCAACAGTGAAAAATGAAATGAGAGAATAAATACTACCACAGAAAAATTGAGGACTGCTCAACCATTTCATCAACTCGAGCTATTCGATGTCCGAATACGGACCACGAAGTTATTATGGAGAATTAAGTAATTTCAGTCATTATTTTGAAATTAGTAGCTTCTCACGCTATAGCCTCTTATTTCATGTATAAATGTACGAGAATATATTTCACATATACATAAGTAGAAAGTACATATACATATATCAAAAATAAAAGTAGGTGAAGAATATTTACGGGTGTATGATTGTTGGCAAGCAGCTATTCATAGTCCGCGAAGAAAATATAGCACTTCAGCATTTTGACAAGTGTTGACTATTCGCTTATTTGTTTTTTAATTTAAATTATTTTTTCATTAAAATATATTTAATTCTATAACAGAGATCATATTAATCCGATGTCAAACGTTGCACAGGAATTAGAAGAATTCAACAAAATTTGATAAAAATTTCGAAATGCGTAGGCGGTTTTATAGTACATTAAATTTTAGTTAAAATAAATAAGAGCAAGTTTGCTAAACATGTTATGTTAAATTCACGTCCAAATTCGAAAAAGGTCTGACCAGACCTGGATGCCCAACGGAAGGTTAAAGCAAATTATTGAAAAATATTACCTCTTTCCTACCATCTGATTTTTCTAAGTACCCAAAATGTTTCTTAATTTATAGGCTTTCAGCATTCCGAAGCGCATTTTGAGACAGCAAGGCGTTTAACGGCTAATTTCTTCAAAGTGCGCCTTCTAAGAACACCATTAAACGTTTGTACGAAAGGTTTTCGACTGGTGATGCTCTTTCTAATCAAAAGAGGTCAAATCAAAACCGACCAAGGTGATGGGATGAGAATATTGCTCTTGAACGGGCCAGTGTTGAGACGTTGCCAAGGACATCCCAAAATCGCCGTTCTCAGCAGTTGGGCATTGCTCGGACCACTTTACAACGAATTATCCGCATTGATCTGCATTTATTCCCGTATAAGATTTAATTGACGCAAAGATTTTTGCCTGCGGACAAGCTTCGCCGATTGGAATGGGCCCAAAGAGTCATCGAAAAACACATGGGTCCGCCGAATATGGGCAACCCTGTATATATCAGCAACAGAAAATCAAGCAAGTAAGAGGACTACGGCTCTGGTAATTATTGCGTAACTCAGGCACACCCACAGCACTTTTCGAAAACTTCTTTGAAATCTCTTTAAACATCTGAAATAATAATTTTCATGATATGAACTTTACAAAAATTATGCGCGCTACTTTTTTATAGAAATAAAAAAAAAACCCAACCACCAGTTAAGCCTAAAGTAACCACAAGGCATGGAAGTCGCCAAAGTGCAGCCGCAGGCTAATAGTTGTTTTAGGCGATCTCTCACAATTTTGATTAACTATGTTGTCAACTACGCTTTCTTAATGATTTTTTTTGTTTCTGCCTCGCATTCGCAACGCTTAATATCGTCGAAAATTTGTTACTTTTTCCCAGCACAACTCGCAAAGGCAAAGTGTCTCAGAGTCAAGCAAGAACAAAACACCATGCAAAATAACATTCGACAAAGCAGCTACAAATGCGAAACCAGCAACAACCACAGCAGCACTAGCAAATGCCGTCGTGTACAACAGTTGCCAGCCAACAGCCGAAAAAGCGATGAAATGTGGCTGAAAACATGGACGGCAATGGACTGCACAACAAAGCGAAAAAAAGATTCAAATGAAGTAAGTGCCGTCTAAAGAACAAGCAGTGGAGATGGCGGCACCCAACCATATCCACACACACACACACACACATATTATTACAAGTTCAGCAGTCTTTTATGCACATTTACTTGTATGTATGCGCATAAGTAAGTATGTGGAAAGTTCTTTGGCGACTTATATGGTTGTTTACAGTTGCTGACAAACAGCAGCTTTCTCTTCTGCTTTTGCCATCAAGCATTCACAAAATGGTCCCACTTCTCGGCGCAAACATTTTTCAGCTATGCATGCATGTATGTATGAATGTATGTATGTATGTGTGTATGTATGTATGTATGTATATATGCATGTATGTATGTACTGATACGCGCCAACCACTGCTCTTCGCGCCACGCTCCTGTCTCGATCGCTGTTACAGCTGCTTTTTAAACTGTCGCTGTTGTTGTTACACCGAATTTGGAGCTGCAGGCGGCGGACCTGTTCTTTGCTTGTCTCCCCTCCTTCACAAAAGCACACAAAAAATTTGTATACACTTTGCGCAGCACCTCATAATGCAGCCCTTCTCTCTGCCTGCTTGTTTGTACTCATTTACCTCAGTTCAAAATCTAAAACTCGTCCTTCGTCACAACCAGCTTTCGGCTCATTTCAGAATTCGGCGAGCGGGCAACATGCCGCATAACAAGCATCAGCCAGCACTTGGGTTTTTGTTTATTCTTTGCTTGAGCTGCCTGCCTTCTTTTGTGGCTGGGCAGCACGGCTTCTTGTTGGCTGTTCTTGGTCAGTTGAGGCAGCGAGAAATATGCAAAATGTTGATGACAACCAACTTAACAAAAAAAAAGAAAAAAAGTTAAAAAAATTGCGGCACAAAACTGTCGGTGAATCGTTATTTTTTTTTGCTGGTCGCCGCCGCCGACTTGGAACTTTAGTTTTGTGGCGTTTTTTGTTTGTTTTTTGAATATTTTGTGAAAGGATTATGGCAAGTAAGTGTACCAGCAGAATTTGGGAAAAAATCTGAAAATATGCGGCAGCTGCAGCTGCTTTCGGCGGGGACAAAAATAATTATCGTGCAGAGACAAAGATGAGAGAATAATAATGTTATTCAATGCAGAGGAACGTCAATCAATTTTTAGTATGCAAGTAGAATACATTTCGGAGAGACAAGACCTTCAGGCATATAGTTTCTAGTTAGGAGAAGTTTAAAAATAAAATATAATTTTAGTAGTTTGGCTACTCCATAAGAAATATCGATTTACAACTTTTTTGCTAAAAGAAGCCCTAATATCAGAGAACTTTTTCTTTGGAAAATATTGAATTGTTACGGGTATTTTTACAAGAAACTAAAAAACTTTACAAAAATGTCAAACTTTTGTTTTTAATTTTTTTCAATTAAATTTTAGTTCTATAAGTATATTCACAACTATATTTTGTACAGAAATATATATGCATTTTTTTAGCACACAGTGAACTGAGAAAACGTGATCAAAATTTGTTTACCTTGACTACCAAAAAAGATGAACGAAGTCAGAAAACTATGCAACGTGAACATCACATAATTCAAAGTTTATTTTTCTTATTAAATTTTAAGTTTATAACCATAACTATATTCTGTGAGGAAGTACAAATAGTTTTTTATATTACTTGTTATAAAAAAAACTTTAAATTACTTTTTTAAAAAATTTTAATTTAAATTTTAACTGTATATTCACAATTATATTCTGTACGGATATACATCTGGATGTTTTTGATATACTGCTTTTTTATAAAAGTTATTGTTTAAAAAACAAAAAAATGTTTCAATTAAAAAAAAAAATAAAAAAATGAAGTTATTTTTGTAATTTATTTTCTGTTTTAATTAAAAAAATATAAATAATTATATAAAATATTAATTTTATTCTTAAGAAAAAAAAACTGTTTCAATTAAAAAAAAGAAAGTAATTTTTCTAATTTATTTTCTTTTTTAATTAAAAAAAAAATAAAAAAACATTTTGTTCAGAAGTAATTTTTGTAATATATTTTTTTTAGTTTAAAATTACATTTAAAATAAAAAAAAAACATATAAAAAAAAATTTTATTTTATTATTTTTAAGAAGAAAAGGTTTAAATTAAAAAAAAATGAAGTAGTTTTTGTAATTTATTTTCTTTTTAAAATAAAAACAAAATTTTGTAAGTAAGAAGTAATTTCTGTAATTTATTTTTTTTTAGTTTAAAATTAAAGTTAAAATTAAAACAAAAAAATAAAAATTTTTTTTATTTATTATTTTTAAGAAAAAAATGTTTGAATCAAAAAGTAACTAAAAAAAAATTAATAATTTTTGTAATTTATTTAAACATTTTTTTTAAAAGCTACTTCATTTTTTTATTTTTTTTTTTGAATTGAAACATTTTTTTTATTAAAAACAATAATTTTTATAAAAAACCTGTACACAAAAAACATCCAGATTTTTTTAAATTAAAAAAAGAAAATAAGTTACAAAAATTACTTCATTTTTCTAGCTTAGCACGCAAAATTGAAACAACTTTTTTGCTCGTCGCAAATTAAAAATTGTAGGTACAAATGTTCCGGCCCAGTGACTTTCAAGAAAACACACTTCATCGCGTAAATGTGCGCCGTAATTATATGTAACGAACAGAAAAATAATTTTCAATTTATAACTCGCAAAATTCAGTAATTGTGTAGTTTTTTTTCTGAACAATTTTAGCTAAGAATTTTTCCAAAACCGCCCTCTTTCATTTGATCGCACCAATATTCTATGCTTAATTAAAATATTTTAATAATTTTCTAATCGCTTCAACATTAGTGAGACTACAAGAGCTTGCCCAAAAACTCCATTTTGCTGGAGAAAAGCGATAAATGAGCTATAATTTAGTTTAATGGGCTCTCCGACCTCTGATGTGGTCTATTGTGCGTGATCGCAAACCTCTAATTGAACGTCTTTATTAGATCCTCAAGCACTTCCTCAAGCTTTTTGTGCCACATCTCTAATGGATATAGAGTCGCACCATCTAGCTAAGTGGGCCATCGCTTTGAAGCTCGCAAAAAACGGGAGACGCTTGTTTGGGTTGATTCTAATTCCCTAAGTTGATAACGAAGATTACAATATTCCGTTTAGTATCCAGTGAGAGTTCGTTTGGCACCCCTATTCAGACCTAAGAGCCTACTTGATGAGCCTCTAGAAGGAAGGCTAACTTGTTTTCACCGCCTCAGCCCTAGACTTCGTATTCATTATGCAGTTGTCGTGTTCTCGCAGCCGTTGACAATTTCCTTTAAGTGGGGTTTGGTGATCATGCGGAATGTGATTGGTCTATGGCATTTTATGTATAGCCTAATTTCGTTAAGTAGTTCGTCAGTTCGTTGAGTCATAAACTCCATGTACCCAGTCCAGCATATTTGAGGTAGGGTACCATAAATAAAGGGTTTTCCATTAACAGGTGAATGGATTGCGCTATCGAGAGATGATTAACGACTTTTTACGGCCGAACCGTTTATTTTCAACAAGACGGCGCTTCGTGCCATACAAGCAAGGAAACCATTGATCTTTTACGGGAAAAGTTTCCGCACAGTGTTATCTCTCGAAGAGGTGATCACAATTGGCCACCGAGATCTTGTGATTTAACACCTTGTGACTCTTTTCTTTGGGGCAACGTGAAAGGGAAGGTCTACGCCAGCTGCCCAGGATTCAACTGCTCAAAGATGGAATTCGTGAGGCTATCGAGGACGTAGGGCAGCCACTTTGCAATTCGGTTATGAAAAATGTCATGAAAAGAGTAATGTCCTGTAAGGGTGGTCGTGGTGGTCATTTGCCTGATGTTATTTTCCACTATTAACTATTATAATGAAATAAACATCCGATCATTTATAATAAAAAATACAATAGCATTTTTCTTTGAATATCAAAATAACACCTCTTATTGGAAAACCCTTTTAGTGAGTTTTTCAATGAATTTATCAAAAACTTATTATATTTATCACACTGATGTGTGTGAATAAACCTTTTTGAGCTATCAGGTGAGATGCCCGCTAGCCTCCATATCCCTACTCTACTGAAGCCAATCAATATTATTTTCATATTTTTTATTTTATTTTTTAAGCATAATAATTTTCCCGTATAGTATGAGCTTTTACTCCAAACGGCATTTGGAAAGTCATTTTATACAGTTAAAGAAAATATGTCTACAAAATTAATTACTTAAATTTTTTTTAATAAACCTGTAAGGCCAAAAGTGCCCAAAATCTTAATTTTATATTTTATTTTTCAATACGAAATTTTAAAGAAAATGCCAGAAAAGGAATTTGAAAAATATTTAAGACATTATTTTCTACCGCGCAGTATTATTCGAAGCCATACTTGTTATGAAATCACACACGTGAATGTAGATATCGTTCGAAACTTGAACAGTTTTCCCACAATGATTTTGTAACCCTTTTAACACCACACTTTTAACCATATGTCATCCCCTTGTCATGCATTACTTAAGTTTTTGTCATACTCTTTTGACCACAACGACATTCAGAAATTCATCTTTGTTACCAGGAAACGCATCATCAATCAAACTTGCAATTGGTTCAGGTAATGATTTGTAATCGCCTATGCGCAAGGCTGACCTCAATGGCTATTAAACTGTAGCTAAAAAATGCGACTTTCTCAAATTCTGACAAACCCCTCTTGTCAGTGTGCCATTAGTTTTGTAACTAACAAATGTATTCGCACTGATAAAAAAATGTACGTTTGCGCTAGAATGGCCTCATGAAGATATTCGCATATGTTGCTAAGATTATTAAAAAAAATTTTTTTTTTTTATTTTATCTAAAACTGCCACTAACTGATTTAAGGGCTGTTTGCGACTGTAGATGAGCAATGCGTACTTTTTAATATATATAAATGTAAGGGGTGCGTATGTACATATATTGTATCAAAAAATTGCAAATACGGTACCTGCTTCAGAATAGAAAGTATGATGGCAATAAAGAATACAAACGAAAATACTTTTTTCACAATTAATAGTCATCCTTTAAGAATGTCATGGCAATAAAAAATCGTTGACGTATTCTAAAAGTTTTCCCTTTCATTTTAGTAAACCTTGTCTTATGGCCTCTGGTGACGGTCAAGCATTGTTTGACAAGAACTTTATATGTGTGCGTGTCGGGTGCTTGACGCTAATATCTAAAATTTTTGATTTTTACCGACAACAAGTATGTGTGACACGACGCCACCCGACTGCACTAACACATACAAAGCTCAGTCAAGCATGCTGTATCGTCACCAGAGGCCATTACATTCAAAAAAGGTGAAATATATAATTGTACACACAGCAAATATATTCCGCAGAAATCAGTCAATGCTTGTTTCGGTGAATAACGGTACACAATATTGCGACACCGGTACACTTCTTAGAAGTTTCTATCGTTTTTAATCAGCGGATTTTTTATTTTTAAAGAATAAACACCTCGACATTAGGAGTCAAATGACTAAAAAGCTCTTCGGAGTGCTGGTTGATATAAAAAAATTAATGTAAAGTTAAAAATCGAAGGAAAATATCTGAAATTGTTGGCAAACCATTTACTACCATCCTATTGGTCGAGAAAACATATGAAAAGAATGGAGCATTTAAAATGGCAAAAGCTAAAGGACCAAATAAAAAGTCTTATGAGGAGGACGTGCGAGTAATTGAACGAATGCTTTACGCTAACCCAACAAACGGAGCAGCCAAGAATGCAGAAAGCGTTGAGGAAACTGGAGGAACAATTGTTAGTCCACAAACCAGAAATTACCTAAAATCAAACGGGTCGAACGGATGTGTTTCACGAAAGAAATCATTTATGTCAGCGAAGAATGCAGTAAGGCGATTGGAGTACGCGAAAATCTACGTTGACAAGCCGGATGATTAGATTAGATTTGTGGGGGGTTGGACAAGTCCAAGCACTCAGTCAGTAGACCATTGTACTACACCGGATAGATTTCAGTTGAAAGAATAGAGAGATAGGAAAGACAAAAAGTGGATGGTAAGGCGAATAAATTAGTTTGAGGTCACTCTTCCACAAATCTCTTTTATTCATTGGTGAATTTTAAGAGATCCGAAAGAGGATGAGTATGAACTTTATCCATACTCAGCGTATCGCAACCCAATATCCTAAGTCTGATTCTGGAAAATGCAGGACAGCGACGACTCCCATGGTAGCCAAATGCTGACCACAGACGTTGTGCCTTGTGATTACACCCACCAGTACTTTCAGGTCCTTTCTGCTGAGTTTTAGCAGTTTCAGGTCGCTATTTTCCTGTTTGGGTCTTTGGCTACTCTGCACGAGCCAACGTCCTCTGGTCTAAGCCAACGTCCTCTGTGAGTAGACCTCATGAAGTCGTCGAACCATAGTTGAATCGATGCGGAATTGACAACTAGAAAGGGTTCAGGTCCTAGTGGCATACTTGTAGAGCTTTCATTTGCCAATTTATCAGCTAACTCATTCCCTGTGATACCACAATGTCCAGGCACCCAAATAAGTCTAACTTTGTTGTGTTTTGCAACACTGTTCAGTTTTGTCTTACATTCACCGACTAACTTCGAAGAGCAGCGTGGGTTAGCAAGGGCTTTCAGTGCAGCTTGACTGTTCTACAAATTCCAATACTGTTGCCCCGCCACTTTTTCTCAATTAGCAAGTACGCCACATTCAAGATTGCATAGATTTCCGTAAGGAATACCGTGGCCATCTGTCCTGTGGCATAGGAGTATTTAGTGTCTTCGTCTAAGTACCATCCAGATCCGCTTCTATCACTGGTTTTGGATCCGTCGGTGTAGAAAGTGTGCTGATATGCCGTTAATAGGTTCTCTGGACTTAACCATTGATCTCTATCTGGGATCAAAACCTCATACTTTCTACCGAAGCTAACGCCAGGCACCCGATTGTCCACTGGCATCGAGTATAGTGTGCACCGGATGGCTTTTGGAAAGATGTTATATTTATGTATACGAGTAAATTTTATTTGGGTCAGACGGGGAAAACATTTGTATGAATAAAAGCGAATTCTGTGCTGAGGAAGGAAAACTTCACTCCTACGATCAAAAACGGTACCGGAAGTGTAATCGTTTGGGGCACAATGGCAGCCAACGGAGTAGGAAATCTTGCATGCGTACAAACTACTAAGGATTGATTGCAACATTTATCCATTATTAAAGCTAATTTACAGCCAAGTCCTTGAAAGTTGGATCTCGGTTCGGATTTTGTAGTGGTGCAAGACTGTGACCCCAAACATAATTCTCGGATTATCCGAACCTATTTGCTTTACATTTGTAAATCTGTGCTCCTACATTGCCTCCAGTTTCCAGATCTTAGTCCTATCGAGCATTTGTGCGTTATGTTGTAAAATAAAATATGAAAATACTCTATTACAAATAGGGCGCCATTGAAGTGATTTGTTAAAGAAGAATCGCAAAATATTTCTACTGACGAAGCAAACTAAGTTGGTGCTTTCTATGAAAGGTCGATTCACACATCCTATTAATAACTTTGTGATAAGTCTATTGAAATTTTTCCTACTGTATTTACATTTTTTTGATGTAAGATATTGAAGATAATTAATTAGGTATTATTTTCGAAATCCTTCGTCCAAGCACGAGTAAATTGTATCTCGAACACCTGTGTAAAATCTCATCAAGATCGGTTGAGTAGTTTTCGAGAACATTTGACAACCGACTTTACAAAACCCGGTTCCGAGAAAAACGCGTCAAAAGTTTTGAGTAACAATAAAAGTGGCTTGGAGCGCACACGTTCCAAAGGCTGCATCTCCGAAACTATTATTCGGATCGACTTGAAAATCTAGAATAATATACCTGAGATGTTGTAGAAATTAATAAGCCAAAAAAAGATATCGATTTTTTGAACCCACGAAACCCATGTAACCACTTAAGAGACCGACAAATTTTTTTTTTTCACTTTAATCGAATATTTAAGGATATACGCGAACACACGCACAAAGTTACTGCATTAAATTTTCAGTGTTTCCGTAGATGCAAAATAAAAAGTAGACGTTCATCAGTTAGCGATCAGGGAGGTGATCGAATGGTTAGGTTTCAGCTTGAAGGACGTTTTCTTAATTTTTCATTTTTATATGGTAAATTCTTTGAATTGGTGGGCGCAATAAAAAAAGAACTAATGAACAAATTACAAGGAATCGTAGCCTATACTCTTCGGTACTAAATTGCTTCTATTTGAGCTAAAAAAGTTTGGTGAAAGGTTTTGAAAAAAAAAAAAATTGGTTTTAGATTTCACCAAAAATTAGGTCAAATGACCGTTTTTGCTGTGCAAAAGTGATAAAATCAAAGAGCCGTTTTAGTTTTGTTGTTGTTGTTTTGCAATGAGAAATACTTTAGAACAAAGGTGCGTAGATTTTATTTTCACGTAATGAAAAACACCGTTACACAGGCACGCGTCAAAGTCAATCGACGTAATTTTTCGTATAAATTTGTTTGCGAGTTCAGGTGAGCTTGGTGAACTTTGAGTCCGCGTTTCTCGTATTGTGTTGAAAATAATTCATTAGTGTAAAATGGAAAATAAAGACACATGTAAGTGTATATATTTATTTAATTAAAACCCTTTATATATATGTTGCTATATTTGTTAATAATTTATTAGCCTACACAACCTTTAAGTGGTACAAGTTATCTTCCACATTGATTTTCTGGAAGCTCTATAAAATGTTGACCCCATTTGACCTCTTCAAATGAGAAAAAATAGATGGAATGTTATTTAATGAGTTATTGACAATTTATTTCAAATTGCGATTTTTTGCGTTTCAAGAGTAATTCCGTTTTTCTTTAGGCATCCTTGGTATAAAAAAAAGTTGTGTTTGAAATATCGTGAAAAGAATGTTCAAAAAAAAAGAAACAATTAATGCCGCATGTTCTTAAAAAAATTAGGGGCATTAATATTTCTGATGAAATGAAGAAGGATTTAATGCACAAAATTTTTTACTATAAAATTAATGCAAAAGTGGAAAAAATGCCACAGAAAGATAAACGCCTTTAAGGATTAAAATCATGTGTGATAAATTCGGAGTTAAAGTTGGTGGTAAATAGCATTCCCAAAAAAGCAACTAGTACCATTGTTGGTCGTTCGCGTATGCCATTCAGCGAAAATTCAGAATTTTCTTGTACGTGCAGCAGCATCATCGGCTCGTGAGCAAGGAGATATCGATTTGGCTGCAATCCTGAAAGAAAGTATGGAAAGCCCAATAAGCTCCCCAAGATGTGTATTCAAGCTACCAAATCGCCAATTCAACTTTCTGCAGATAAGGCTTTGGCTTTCCTTCTTGAAAATAATTTTTCAAAAGAGTAGTACAACGCAATAATTTTTCGAAAATAAGTTAAGAAACTGCAACATTTATACAGACTATTCTAAAATGACGGCCACTAAATTCAAATGTCGACCTCACGGTTTAGAAGCAAAAAATACCCTTGTAAAAGTTTCGTTGCAATCTATTTTAGAGCATACGGCTGAAAGAATTGTTGTTTTTCAAGCAGTAATGGAAGAAGAGAGAACGGAGTCTGTTAGACGTATTTAATAGGGTTGTCGATACTTCAAATCCATTAGTTTCCACACGCTTACAAAAGCGCAAACCTTCCACTTTTCCTCCAGAAGTAATTGAACTATTATGTTGCTAAGAATTTAATCTTAACAACCAAGACGATGAAATTTTTTTTTTTATTTTTTATTTTGAATCCTCTGCAAATTTTAAATTCTTGGATTTATTCAACAGTTCTTCAAGGAAAAATTAGAAAAGGAATCACTATAACTAAACCTAAACTAATCTTTTGCGAACGCCTAATTTCTCTGATGGGAGTACCAGCTAGTCGTAGTAAGACGGAACTGATACCCTAAGTTGTATTGAATAAATGAAAGTGAATGAAGAGTAGACGACAGCTTTGTGAAAATATTCTAATGTAATTGCCGTATTTTAATCAGTTCCTATAAAAAGTAAGAGCAAAGGGGCTTAACCCATTCGTACACCGAATTTTTTATGTTCTTAGAGCAGGTTGACGTATGCGAAATTTGTTTTTTATAAACTTGCATTATTATTATTAATATTTATGGCAACAACTGCATCATATTATTTTTATGATATGTCTATTTAGCTGCTGGCCTTCGTTGCTAGTGCTGCAATTTTATAAATAACTTGTTATTATATAAGTTAAGCAAAAAAAAAAAAATATTTACAAAATTCTTAATAGGCAACAAAACTGTTTGTAAACATTAATAGACGCTGCTTTCCAATGAATTCCTAAAAACACAAAACACTTGGCAGCCGTGGACGATTTTCACCAAAAACCGCTTGGCACTCAAAATGTGAAGACTGCGATGCTCGATAAAACAAAAGCTACGTACGACGCTCGTACGAATTGTCAACGCTTCCACTTTTCATCCATATTTCCTCGAATCCTCCTGAATCACTTTAGTTGCACGCGCTGCGAAACCTCATCCTCCCATTCGAATTTTCATGCACCAGAACTCTTTGAAAATTTCGCAACCACTGCGTAGCCAAGGGTTAACAACATTTATTAAATCGTTTCAACGTACCAGTAACCACGGTAACAACATTCAGCTGGTCAACCAGCTTGTAACCAACCGACCAAAAAGACCGGCAGACAGCCGACCAACCAATAACTAAGTTTGTATGTATGCAAGCTGGCAGAAAGTTCACAACGAGTTTGAGTTTGCATTTGAGTGGGCAGGCAGGCAGCTTACTGGTATGGAAAATATCTACACAGCTGAAGTAAACCCAAGGTTTGTGGCACGAACACGCCGGTATATGAGCAATCAAGGCCTGGCCTGTAAACTACAACGATTCAACAGACAGGCAGTAACTGCGAGCACTGCGAAATGCAAGCAGCAAAGGTAAGGCAGCGTTAATAGAAGCAATCATTGAATTTGCCGGAAAACGTTAAGTAAACTTAACAAAAAAAGTGCTGACAAATCAGGAGCAGTATTTGAATGATGCAGAAAAAAGGCAAAAACAGAAGGGAAGGGGATGATGAATTACGCAAAGGAGTTAACGTATATGTATATGTGTATTTGTGTGCACACACACACATAAAGAAGGTAGCAAGTAGTTGATTGAGTTGACCAGAAGAAAATTGTATGCATTAAATTCTCAGAATCTCGCTTCTTAAATTTAAGTGAGAGCGTTTTTATGTAAAGGTTTGAACTGCTTATTGGCACCAAAAACATGTTTCGTATGAGTTAGAATATTTTAAAATTAACCTTTTCAATGTAGCAGCTGTTCGGTTGGTTGATGCTGAACGCCTGTTTTGAGCTGCTGACTTTTGTTGCGGAGTTTTCAGTTTTTTTCTGGTTTTTCCCTATGAAGATTCCGCTTTTGAAAATTTTGTTTATTTTTTAATTTTAATAATTTCACAAAATTTTTTTTTTTTTAATTTTTCTAAGTTGAGTTTAATCCTTCACTTGCCATGTTCGGTAACTGTATTTTATGTAACGTATTCTATGTTTTTTGCTTTTTGCCTTTACAGCATTAAACTTGTCACACTACTTTAAATCGCTGCTGTTAGCCAGTTTTTCTGCCTCTTACTTGCATAAATGTGGCTTAGCAGTTAGTTATTGCTCTTGAATGCATTTATGTGTGTATGTATGCAAGTCTGGCTAGACACCACAATCATTAAAACTAAATTTCATACACCTTTCTGCTGCTTCTTGCTTTATAATTTCCTAAAGTTATTTTATTTAAGCAGAAATTTTCAATATTTTCCATCAAAATATTTCTTCACACAACTAACAAATAAATTCGCCAACGCAATGCAATACAATCGCGCCATTACACGTTTATCCGCAATAA
The DNA here is from genome assembly GCF_028408465.1 of Anastrepha ludens. Lineage (NCBI taxonomy): Eukaryota > Metazoa > Arthropoda > Insecta > Diptera > Tephritidae > Anastrepha > Anastrepha ludens. Next base: position 6,630,506 of record NC_071502.1, read on the forward strand.
CGAACCGTCCATTTCGCAATTGCCGCACAAACTGTTTGTGTTCTGGCAGCAGGCAAACGCACGAACGTGGCCAACCAACCGACCAAGCAACCAATGAGCCAACCACTCCGCCAAGCCAAACCAAGCCAAGCCAACCCAAGTCGACGCTAGCTAGGCTACCAAGCGCAGGCGGCGGCAGCCTGTTTAGCAAGTTTACAGCAGCCGTTGCTGCAGCAGCAACGTCGCAACGTCGCAACGTCACCGGCATCCCTACACTGCATCCGTCCAGCCACCTACCATAAGCGACCTCATCTCACCTTGCCTCGTTTTGCGGTGCCATTCGTTCCATCAGGAAATCAACGGCATGCGAGTGGTTTTTCTGGTTTTCCCTCCCAAAAGTGCAACGAAATTCGCTCAATGTGGCGCGGTCACACTTGCGCTCGCCACCATCGCTACATCTGCATGCATACATACATATAAGAGTAGCTTTGTTTGTAGTTAATGTCGCCGTCGTTTTGCCGCTCACTCGTTGGCGCTCGCTCGTGTGTACACCTTAGTTGCCTTCGTTGGCATTCGCCGAATTTGGCCACCTACCCACCGCTATGCACCTCAGCTGTCGTCCATCTAATGCACAAACGCTCGCCTCTTTGAGGCGCAAACAAGCGTGGATTTTCTAGTTACAGCGCCTTGAAAGCAGCCATTACTTAGTTAGCAGTTTCGTGCATAGAACTACTTACTTTCTCATGCATTCCCACTTGGAGTTTGCCTATTCGATCTTTTTGCAAAAACGAACTTCTTACCTGCCTCGCACCTGCTGGCGGTAATGTTTGAGGGGGAGATGGGTCTGTGGCGGCAACATTTAACTTCAACAGCGCTTTTAATAGTGCGCTTGTGTTGGTATGTAAATACTGGGAATAGTTGTGTTCAAACCGGCTTTTTGTGCTTGCGTTTCGTGTCACTTCGTTGTGTTTACACTTTTGCTTTGGCTCTGTTTTGATTGCATTGCGCTTGCGCGAGATTTTGCATTCGGTATATTTCTCTTATTTTCCACTCTCTTAGCGGATTGCAAAAATGTTAAGTAAACAGTGCTGTTAAAGCGCTGGCAGCTAGAAGAGAATTATTTCTGTTTCCTTGAACTAACAGGAAATCTTAACAAATATTCGTCTCTGTTGATCATTGCGAACTGAACATTGAACGAATATGAGTCTCTTCATTAGCCGCCTCTAAGAATAGGGAATTGAGCAGATTTGCCGTACAAAGCCTACTGAAATCGAAGAAAAGTAAAAAGATATACAAGATTTCTCCTAGATGAAAGACAGCCTTTTTTGTTAAAGCTTAATTGCCGTCTACACTTCTGTTAGGTATTTGGCCGCGCTCCTCCTTCTATTTGTGGCGTGCGTCTTGATGTTGTTCTACAAATGTAGAGAACTACAGTTTTAAGCTGGCTCCGAATTCACTAAACAACACCATATAATTTAGGGATCTTACCTGGAATTTCTTTTGAAGAATTCCTTTTTCCATCGGTGTTCACTGTGCTTCACCCACGCTGAACCAACAAGTGCGCTGTATTCTTCTTCTTCTTAATGGGCGCGATAACCGCTTACGCGATTTTGGCCGAGTTCAACAACGCGCCAGTCGTTTCTTTCTCGTCCTAACCGGCGCCAATTGGACACACCAAGTGAAGCCAAGTCCTTCTCCACCTGATCTTTCCAACGCAGAGAAGGCCTTCCTCTTCCTCTACTACCACCAGCGGGTACCGCATCGAATACTTTCAGAGCCGGAGCGTTTGTATGCATTCGGACGATATGACTCAGCCAACGTAGTCGCTGGATCTTTATTCGCTGGACTATGCCTATGTCGTCATAAAGCCGATATAGCTTATCGTTTCATCGCCTGCGATATTCGCCGTTGCCAACGTGCAAAGGTTCAAACATCTTACTCAGAATCTTTCTCTCAAAAACTCCAAGCGTCGCTTCATCGGATGTTGTCATCGTCCACGCTTCTGCGCCATACGTTAGGACGGGCATGATGAGTGCGCTGTGTTAGCCTAAGTAAATGCGCTACCATCTCCTGTTTGCCCATCAGATAATAAATGTCTTGCAGTCCTCGTACTCACCAAAGTTGTATATAAAGCGAAGATTGTTTTCCTTTGAGTGAGTTGCGGAATTCAGAGCTTCAATCTGGAATCTTAAAACGAAGTTAGAGACTTCTGCGCTGTAGAAATTATAAGCACCTTTTCTCTGACAACAGTTATGCTAAAAGTCTTTTAACAGTCTTGACTTAAAAATGGTAGAACGCTACAGATGCACGAACTTACCTTCCTGATCTACCCAGTCCTCTGACTTTACCTCAGGTATACCAAGATTTATATATTAGGCCGATGACGAAACTCAAATCGCTATCTGACATGCAAATTTTAGTCCATACCCTTTGGTGTGATATAGATATGCCTTTAGATATACCCTAATTTAAAGCGACCAGTAAACGAGACCCACCCTCTTGTCGCACTGGAACCCTTTGGCAACCTCTGGCACCCTCTAGCACCTCTGCATAATATAATATATGACAAATATTGGCTGGACCAGAGTCCTGTAATCACTTGCCCATCCACCAACAGGAACAAACAAACAACAGGGTGGATACTACATACAGGTTTCTCAGTGTGGATTTGGATTTTAACTAATTTTCCCCCTAGCCTGTAACGTATCGTGTCGGAGTTCAGCAAGCTACAAGACTAGGAAACTGTAGCCATTTGATTGCACTTGGACCCAGAGCTCCTTCAGAGTTATTAGTAGACAGAGTCGATGGATGTCGTGCACGATGACATCGACTATTACCTAGCTCAGACACTCATCGGATACGGCTGCTTCTTGGATTACCTACACCCTTGCCAACTGACTGAGAGCAATATTTGCCCCAGTTGCTCGAATACAGTTGAGAGCGCAGTTGCCTTTCACTGCAAATGTTTTAGTGAAGAACGATCTCCAGCACAGCTGATACATCCGCCGTATCACGTAAGATTTGCCATGAATATGTGTTCGCCCATTGCTAAATGGAGCGCCGTCACCTGCAGTCGTGATGAGGCTCAACCACGTTGACTGGGAGAGAAACGATAGCAGCAGTTGCAACTTCGGCAGCAGTACAAGCTGCTTGGCGGTGGAGATTAACTGTTTTAGACAGACCAACGACAGACGCGGATGGTTGAGCCAATCACCCACTACAGTATAACCCAAAAGACAAGAAGATAGTATCGCTTAAATATCGGACTATTGCACAATTTCCGCTGTTTACTTTCTGATAATGAACAAAGTGGGAGTAGTGGATACTATCGATGACGTGAAGTACCCACAAATCCCCAAGAGTGAGAGCTGGATGTAGAGGCCTGTTGTGCCAATAGAATTAAACGCGACTCCACCTTGAAGAAATGCTAACGCGGTTGCAGGGTGGAAATTAGCCAAGGAGGAGGAATGAGGAGTGTTAGCGGGAACCTGCCCCACATACCACTAATATGACGGTACTTTGGCAATATTTCTGACATTTTGATTTCAATATTCTTACCAAACAAACAAACGGAAAAGTAGACAGCCCATTGCCTGCAGAGACTGCCGGATAGAACTCGGCTGTGCAGACTCGCTGCATAAGCAATGATCTATGAGTACCATCTGAATCCTGCGGGATATTTACAGAGTTCTGCACTTGGTAGGGTAGTATGTTCCGTATTTTATGTGGAGCCAATAGTGGTTGTCTATGGTATATCAGTCTCTGGCAGAAAATCACGTCCCAGGAGGCGCCTCCAGCTCAGCCAACTCACATAACCTGCATCTTCTTTCTTCAGCAAGTTCCAGCTCACTCACATGGTAATTTAAGTTGTAGTGCCTTGAGTGATAATCACTAAGAATTTTAAAAAACTCCCAGTTAGGTTTCGAAAGCCACTCAGAAACCCTACGAGCGATGCCGAGCTCTTTGCCTGCGCCTTTCCCTGTGGCTTGCATCAGTGGCTGGCAAAGTTTAACCTGTCTCAACTTCTTAAGGACACTGCAATTAAATAATTGCATGCTTCGTCCCATTTAAGTTGCTGAGTTTTATATTTCGATAGACCACCAGCCCTTGTTCAAACAAACTAGCAGTTTAATTATACATCGATTTACTTTTATTGCCTATGAAAGCCCGCAACTATTCCACTGTATGCCGATGGAAAAAGAAAAATCACGTATTTAAAATAACGCATTTCAAGATTAGCCTTGTTCTACACCTAACCACATTGACTGGAAGTAAAGGACAACCCCCCTTTGTCTCAGACAGAAAAACATATTTGTTTTTATTTCATTGCTATGGCTCAACAGCGACAACTCAATGTCAATGCCTGCAATGCAATTTTCTTTTGCCAACTTTTTCTCATTTCTCAACTATTTATTCGTGCGGCTTTTAAGCCCACTCACACTGCCTACGCGCAAACACACACACACACAAGCACATGGCCGTATTTGATGGTATCAACATAAATTTTGTTTACAAATGAAAATGAGAAATAAAAAGGAAAGAGATACGTTTACAAAGTCGCACATTTACCAAAAAAAAAACAACAACACCCATCAAGACAGACAGACAGCCAGCCAAGTCAGCCAAGTGAGGCGAACAAGAGTACAAGTTGTATACTTTAAAAGGCAAGAAAAATAAAATTAGACCGACAAACACACAACCAAACAGCGGCGCGGCCGCCTTGGCACTCGTATAAAATAAATGCTGCAACAGATATCTTTTGCTCATAGAAAAGTGCTAGACATGTCTCACTCACTGCATTGCCAAAGACGGTGGTTGCTATTGTTGTTGCACGTTCATGCCTGCAACTTGAATGAATTGTTGCAGACACATTTTGAAGTTTGGCAATGCCGTGCCGCCACCGTCGGTTGCAACGTCTTCGCCCCATAGCCACTTGTGTGTGTGTAGTGAAGCAGCGCGCCAACGTTTCTTCAAAAGCCTTTGGGGCACATTTCCACTGTCTTCTGACTGAGACGGTGGCATGCAGTTGCTCGCACACACCTCAACAAACAAATACGGCCAGAGAGGCCGCGGACTGGCGCATGAACGAATGAAATGTATGACAGACATTTTTATTTGCACAAAAGTGCACACGCGCGAGCATTTCATACAAAATGCGACGCTTCAATGAGAATTACTGTGGGAACTTTCTCGTGCCACGATATTGCGATTTTCTGTTGCGATTTTCCGTTTGATGTTGATGGATTTTGGTAGCAAGCTGAGTAGTCGATGCCCGATAAATGATGCAATTTACTTAGATGATAAATCTGAGATGGTTAAATCGATTGATGGAGGAGTAGAGTTGGGGTGCCAGCCATTTGGGATAGCTTTTTTTTATTTTTGCTATGAGATATGGACGAAAATGTTGTCGAGACTACAAACGAAAATAAAAACGCAAAGCTTTTGGATATAAAAATATCTAAATGCTTCGAGTTTTTAATGCCGTCTTTGTATAGCAAGTGGCTTTTATTGACCAAAATTTAGTCGGAGGGTGTATGCTAAAAGAACCGAATATTTAGATTCGATGTCAAGTGACCGAAGTATTTTTGACATTCGAGTGAGTTCTTCTGAAAATTGGTTCACTTCTATGGCTGAGTATAGTAAGAAGTAAGCTGAAGAAGTTTGAAAAAAAATTATAACTTTAATATTTATTTTATGTGAAAAATTTTGGAACTGGTTTTTTAAAGTGAAATAGAATTGAATTGAATTTGAAAAGGTCGAGCCAAGGAGCACCAGGAGATTTGGTGGCTCCTAAAATACTCAGGCTAAAAAGCCCATTGTATTTAAAGCTCTGCAAAGGGGGTAGATAGTCAAGGAGGGAGGGAGAAAAGTATCATGGAAAGAGATAGGAAAGAATAGAGACAGAGATAGAGATAGTTAGTCCTGTGAGAATTTTCCAGATTCTTTGGCAAATCTGTAAATATCCTCCAGTTTTAGAGAACGAATATTACTCATTCTCATGACATCGGAACCCAATACTCGTAGTCGCGCTCTAGCAAAGGCAGGACACTCACAGAGAAAGTGCTCAGTGCTATCCGCCTCCTCCAAGCATGACAGGCATACCGGGTCCTCGATGATTCCAATGGTGGTCATATGCTGACCTTCATGATGCCGACCTTCAACCGAATGTCTTTCCTTCTAAGTTTTAGTAGAAAGTTTGACAGTTTTCTGTTCGGACTTGTCACAAAACACTTTGCAGTTCTGCAGCGCTCTAGACCGGACCATCGCTCTTTGTGTAGATTGCCTACATAATCGTTGATCCAGTTCTTGATTCCTGCGGGACTGATTCCGATTACTGACTCTGGCCCTTGTGGGGGCACCGCTGATCCACGGTTGGCCAATTCGTCGGCAATTTCGTTTCCTTGAACACCGGAGTGTCCCGGAACCCATATAAGTACAAGCCTGTTTTGTCTTGCGACAGAATTAAGCTTCTTCTTACATTCTTGAACAATCTTTGAGGTTTGCTTCGCGTTCTCCAGGGCCTTCAATGCAGCCTGACTGTCACTGAAGACTCCAATCTGTTTCCCGCTCCATCTCCTCTCGATTAAAGTGAAATACTTTTGATTCTTTTTAACTTTTTAATATATTTTTCTTTTTTAATTTTTAGGATAAAATATATGTAAAACAAATATATATCTTTTGTTGAAATTTTTTTTTTTTTTTTGCAGATGTGAAAATATACATTTAAAAAAAATTTTTTTTTGTTCAAAAATTTTTGGGATTTTACTTTTTTTAACTTTTTAGGATAAAATATCCATTTGAAAAAAAAAACATTTTTTCGTTCAAAATTTTTGGGAATTGTATTTTTCAACTGTTTTAGGATAAAATATACAATGCAATAACAAAAAAAAATTTGTTTGTTCAACATTTTTTTGGAAAAATAATTTTTGTTAGACAGCTGTGTAAAAAAATTTGGTTAGTTCGAATTTTTTAGAAATTATGTTTTTGTTTTTTGTCAGCTTTTTGTAACTTTTTACGATAAAATATACATTTAAAAAAATATTTTGTTTGTACACATTTTTTTGATTTTTTGGAATTGTACGTTTTTGTCACCGTTTTTTTAACTTTTTAGGACAAGGCACCCATTTAAAAAAATATTTTTTTTATTGAAACAAACAAGAATTTAAAAAAAAATATTGTTTTTCCAAACATTTTTGGAACTATTTTTTTTTTTTGAACTTTTTAGGATAAAATATCCATTTGAGAAATAAATAATTCGTTTGTTCAAAATTTTTTGGAATTTATATTAATTTCGTTTTACTTTTTTAGGCTAAAATATAAAATGCGTTAAAAAAAAGCATTTTGTTTGTTCAAAATTTTTTTGGAAAAATAATTTTTGTTTGTCAGCTGTGTACATATACATTTAAAAAAACTTGGTTTGCTCAACATTTTTTCGAGTTGTATTTGTTTTCTTTGTCAGCTTTTTTAACTTTTTTTTGGAATTATACTTTTTTGTCACCATTTTCTAACCTTGTAGCATAAAATATCTATTTAAAAAAAAAGTATTTTGCATGTTCAACCTTTTTTGGAAAACATTTTTTTTGTTTGTTAGCTGTATAAATATGCATTTAAAAACACATTTAAAACTTCTCAACCAAGCTCCTGGAGTTTTTGGCGAGACACTACAGTCGTATGTAGTCTTGCCTTCTCTTGAAGGAACACAACACCTCTTCTGTTGGTCAATTCTTAACATTTCTGGCCAATCGCTAGCATCGAACGGTCCAGTTGTTGACATTACAGATCTGAATTTTGTGCTTTGCCATACGAAAGCAATTCATAACAAATGATTCCTTTCAAATCTCACCAAATACATAGTAGAACTTTCCTAGCCGTTAGTCTGGGTTTGGCCACCGTTTGAGTGGGTTCCTCTCGCTTTGACTGCGATCCATTTCTCCTCCCCAGTCACCACCATCCGTTTAAGAAATGGGTGATTTTATTGGCTAAGTCTTCGCAGATGGAAATTCGAGCCATCATATTTTTTTTTGTCTTTAATTGGTGTGGCCCCCAAACATCGAGCTCCTATTTAAATCCAGCTTTGCGCAAATGGTTCAAAACTGTTTTATGATCGACTTTTCACCTCTTGAGCGATGCTACGACTACTAACATGCCAGTCAACTTCGATTATTTCGGTGATTTTATCGAAATTTTCAACGACGGCCTGACAATGCGAGATGCATCTTTAACATCAAAAATACCTGAACAGAATCGACGAATCCAACACAATCAGCGGCCTGGCTTGCACTTTCGTCTTTACCAAAGAAAAACTGTAATATGTACGGAATTTTCTGGATCAATCAGGAACACTATGCCAACGGAAAACTTCAAATTTATGCAATTTAGATCATCCGGATGTGACTGAATTTCTACACTCAGAAAAATGTTTAGAGAAACGCTACCGATTCTTGAAAATTATATAAGTATTTCTTAGTGAAAAGTACATCTTGGCGTAAGCCCACCAATGATCAAAAAAATGAGCTTGGCTATCTCAAGTTTTCCAGTGACATTTGTGGCTAAAGAAAATTACGAATAATATCGGGAAATGGGTTCTGAGCGATCAAAGAGTTAAATTGTGTCAACCGGCAGAAGAGCTGCAGATTAAAAAATAATGATTTTAAATCCAACGGAGAATCTCTCTTACTAACAAGTGCTACTTTGGACTAAGTAAGCAACTCAGTAGTAAAGTCATCTCTCGACGTCCCATCATATGACGCAGAAGCTTGTACGATGACAATATCTGATGATTCGTCCCTTGGAGTGTTTGAGAAAATGATTCTGCGGAAAATTGTTGTACCTTTGCTCGCTGGTGACGGCGAGTATAGTAGGCTAGGCAATGCAACAATGAACTGTCAGAGCTTTACGACGACATAGACATATCGCAGCAAATAAAGATCCAGCGGCTTCGTTGGATGGGTCCATGTCGTCCGAATGGATACAAACGGTCCGACTATGAAAGTATTCGATGCGGTACCAGCTGGTGGTAGCAGAGAAAGAGGAAGGCTTCCTCTCCGTTAGAATGATCAGGGAGAGACGGACTTGGCTTCACTTGGTTAACACGAGAAAGAAACGACTGGCGTGGTTTGTTGAAATCGGTCAAAATCGCGTAGGCGGTTATCGCAAGAAGAAAATCGAAGAAGAAACGATTTTACAATACATAAAAATTTACACATGAAAATATTATTGGTGATTAAGTGCCGAGAATGCTAACATCCCACCATTAGCTGCGCCAATTGGAGAGCTGTGGGGATCTTTTGGAATTGTATCAAAGTTATACCGGCCGCCGTAGCGTGAAACACCAAAATGTAAAAAATGCCAAAAACAAAGCCAAAATGCCATAAGAAAAGCTCTTCATAAGAAAAAGGGAGACGTGAATAGTCTAAAGTGTATCTAAGATATATAAAAGTTATAGCCCTCTCTCTCTCCTTTTCCTCTACGTTATATCTTTTTTCTCCCTCGCGGAACGAAAATGTCAGAAACGTTGCATGGCCTTGAAATTTTACTCTCCATTCTCGCTCGTCCCTCGACGCCTAAGAAGTTTCACTTCAAAAATACCTACCATTCGGAGACGGCTTAAAACTGTAGATCCCTCCGTTTGTGGAGCAACATCAAAACGCACGCCATAAATAGGAGGTGGAAGTAGAAAAATCCGATGCAATGTGCATAGTGAGATATGGCTCGCTAAAGTTATCTAGCAGAAAACGCTCAGAAAATACTACAATAGTTTGTTTTCAGGGCCACAGAAATATGAAATTTGAAGTTTCCAGAAAGAGCTGTTACAGTGTTCATTTCCTATAATGTATGAGCTTCCGATAACTTCCGAATGCTCGCACTTGAAATCATTAAGTATGAAAGTTTTAATGGGACTCTCAACTGAAAAAACGGAAATTCCGAATTAGCAAGACATTACAAGGTCACTGTACTTTCATATTTATTTATATACACAAATATTATTTTTAATCAATTTTTCTTTTTCTTAATTGAATGACGTCTAAATCTATTTTGTGGTTTTCTATAATTACCAATAAAGAGGTAGTGGGTCTTCCCTTTTCAATTCCTTACACTGCTGAAGCTACTTGTCCAAACTACTCTTATAAAATAATAAAATATGCATTACATGGAACTTAATGAATGTTCTGGCATAATTTAACTTCCCATTAATCATTTAAGCTCAAATACCTGTACACTTGGAATTACATATTTTATCATTACCATTAGCTAAGCCACGAAACTAAATCTATGACCATATTTCACTTATACGAGTATGAATAGGTACATCACTCCATCTACTACATTTACAACAATTTACTTAACTATTCGACTCGACTTAAGCGACGTGACGGAAATCGCTCACCCGCCAACCGTCCTGACTGTGGCGCGCACAGACAACAGAACGCCAAGGAGCAGGGCCAATCACTGGCATTCGAACCATCTACATTAATTATTGATTAACTTGAGCTTGGAATATGACGCGCCACTGTAACTTTATGACAGACATGGAATTATTTGTCTCACCAATTACGAAATCCCTGAAATAAAATGTTGAATACTTTTACGCGTAGTTCATAGCGAGGCGGCGCAATGCGAATACCTACGTTTGCTGGAATTTGTAGGGATGCAATGGAAATAGTGGCACGTCGCGTAGATTACATTTAATTAGCTTTCGATTTGACTGCTTGTAATACCAATCCCTTATGCCCAACTTCTTCTAACTGGCACAAGCTGTGGCGACGTGTCCGCCTTACTGGTGGCTAAACTGCCACCCGCTGTGAAAATTTACAACCTCTTCGAGTAGTTTGCAAGGCTTAGAGCGTTTGCGGATTTGACTGCAGGTGTCAAGTGAAAACAAGGCGGAAATAAAGCAGTGAAAACTAGTGGTATTTTGGAAGTCAATGTAGGGTATTAGGCTCAGTCTGCGAAAGGACTGAGCTCCCTCTTGGTTTGAATAAATAATTCATAATTTCATAAATTTAGATTTTTTGTTTGAAATAATCAGGAAAGTAAATAATTTAACAGAGCGAAGTTATTGTCCAATTGTCGAACGAAGGAGCGAAGTAATTGTTCTCCTATTTGCAGTGGGCATCTTGCAAGTTTAAGCCAACTCCAAATAGCAAATGGTTGTTTATGGAGATCTTTTTCAGAGCAGAAATACGCTCGGAGGTTTGCCATTGCCTTTTCCTATCATTAAGTGTTTCATGCAAAAAGTCTCGAACCTATACTCTGCCGAAAGGTAGTCACGCACCAACTCATTCGGCTACGGCGGCCACTACTCGGACTCATGGCCTATTGTGATATCACATGGAGAACTTGTCCTTATCTCTCTTAAATCAAATGTGAACCTTTTAAAAACTGTGGAAAATCCCTGAGATCGTCCAAGTCAATAAGGAATTATCCAACTAAAGTGTTGAATCTACGTCGGAATAGAGCAGGAAAGCGGCACTGCAGATGAAAAATCGTCCCTTTCGCTTTCTCATCTAAACAGTTTCTACATAAATCATATGTCTGCACGCCTAGCTTCTGGACGTCAATATATATTAGGGACTGCCCAATTAGGATACTAAGACTATGCTTCTCTTGGCTTAGCAGAGGTTAAGAAAGTTTCGCATTGAGGATCGGCCGCACTTGTCGAGCGTACAAATCCTGCAGGGGTGACTCCCTTTCGAAAAGATTTCAACATCGGGTGGTAACAACTAGCCGGCAGAGCCGAGTAAAATTTAAGAGATTTTCAAATCCTGCAATAGAGACCTGCCAACCCACAACTGGATGATAGGAAGAATAGAAATCCGCAATGGAGAATTGCTCGCCTCACTGGCGCAGAAAAACAACGTTGTGAGGTTCGGGTTTGTTGAATCAGCCATTCGAATCTATCACAGTGACGAGCCAGCTTTGTACTCAGGTGAGGAGAGTGACAAAGCCGGCTTGCGCAGCGATACTGAAGAAGGGTTAGCCAGCAGCCAGTGCTTAACCGACTCGGAGAGGCCGACCGGTATGGGGCCGCTTTTCAACGAAGAGAACCTCCTCGCTCACACTGAGGGTGGGGAGATCTCGGAGGAAAACATCGATGTCACGATGGTGGAGATGAAATGGTCAGATTCACAAGAAGCTGATCCAAATTAATCTCCACCACTCTAAACTTGCATCCGCTCACCTTTCCGTCCGCTTGACTGCCGGTGGACTTAACTTAGCCCTCATCCAAGAGTCGTGAATACGCGGCAATAAAATCTGCGGTCTCGAAGTGAATCGTTTCAAAATGATTGCCATACAACACACTGTTTACTAGCGGCGACACGGTGGCGGCAAGCATCGAGCTTGGGGAAACCGGCATTTGGCTAGCCTCCGCCTATATGGCCTACGATAGGCACGCCCCGCCGGATGAGGTTAGTGCGATTGTGCAAGAGGCTGCTCGGAAAAACAAAGATCAGGTTGCCTCCTGCGACGCAAATGCTCAAAACATCCTGTAGGGGAGCAGCCCCACTAACCCTACAAAGTTGACTGGCGTGGAGATGGGACCAATCCTGCGTTCATAAGAGCCCCAAAATGGTTCTACGAAGGAAAGTAAATGAGGTTCCCGTGCAGCACAGTGGTATCACAACGGACCTGTAAGGTCTTAGTGAGTTGATCGTATAGATTGACTACTACCATAACCTAACCTAACCTAAACTAAGTAGTCGCTACTTTTGAAGTATTGCATCAGGTCAGTAACGGATGTTGTGCCTAGTGTTCAAACTGTTTCCTGACGAAATACTCGACTGTAGTACGGATAACAATGCCATCCTTGAAATCCAACGGATAATCTCTCTTGTTTACTTTGGACTAAGTAGGCAGTTGAGTAGTAAAGTGCTCTCTCAACTAACAAAACTGACACAGAAAATATCTCTCATCATGCCTGTCCTATTACATGTCGGAGAAGAGAAAAAGATTCTTAGGTTCAGAAGAAGCAACGGAGGAGAGAGTACTGTGACGGTAGGAGATTTAGTTCGGGTTAAAGTCTCACACTGACGGCGTTAGGCTTTCGATGATTCCTCTTCTTTAAAAAAAATTAAAAAAATACTGATCAGGCGATTCTTCGCATGGCTTCGTCACGACTCTTTCGTTCTCTATGCTTACAAATTTCTGAAAAATAAATAGACGCTCGGGCTTTAATTTACAAATATTTACGGGTAGGTGTACGAGATGTGTTCAAAAAGTATCGCGGATTTTGTGTTTTTTGAAAAATTATTTATTGGTTCATTAATATCTATTTTGTCCCCAGCAAAGTAGTCCCCATAAGATATTATGCACTTGTGCCAACTTTTTTTCCAATCTTCGAAGCACTTCAAAAAATCATTTATTTTTTTTTTGTTCTGCTCCTCCTTCGATGCCGTCTTCATCTCGTCAATCGTAGTGTAACGTCGTCCTTTCATGGGCCTCTTCAGTTTCGGGAACAAGAAAAAGTCACAAGGGGCCAGATCTGGGGAATACGGTGGCTGTGGCATCATTAGTGTGTTGTTTTTGACCAAAAAAGGCGCGCACAAGCAACGATGGTTGAGCAGGGGCAGGGGCGTTGTCGTAATGCAGGAGCCAATTTTTGTTCTTCCACAAATCCGAGCGTTTCTGGTAGATTGCTTCGCGCAAATTGCGCATAACTTGCAGGTAATATTCCTTATAGACCTTCTTACCCTTAGCAAGAACTCATGATGCACAACACCTATGCAATCGAAGAAAACGGTAAGCAAAACTTTTACATTCGAGCGAACATGGCGCGCTTTTTTCAGTCTTGGTTCGTGCGGCAGCTTCCATTGAGATGATTGAGCTTTGGTGTCCAAGTCATAACCATAAACACACGATTCGTCACCAGTTATGACCCTCTGGAGCAAATTTGGGTCGTCGCGGGCAGAGTCCAACATCTTATTAGCAATGTTCATGCGATGCTGCTTTTGCTCGAAATTGAACAGTTTTGGTACGAATTTTGCGGCGAACCGTCTCATGTCCAAATCATTGAAAAAAATTGAATGTCACGAGCCAATCGATATGTCTCAGCAACTTCCCTAACGGTGATTCGACGATTGGCCAATGCCATTTTCTTCACTTCATCAATTTGTTCGCCTGTTGTTGAAGTGCTCGGACGTCCGACACGCTTTTCGTCGTTCACATTTTCTCGGCCTTCTGAAAACATTTTGTTCCACCGATAAACGTTGCTTTGGTCCAAAGTAGCTTCTCCGTATGACACAGTCAACATTCGGAATGCATCCGCGCACTCAATTTCGTTTTTCACACAAAATTTGATACAGGTTCTTTGATCCATCTTTTTGAATAGGTAAAAATCGAAGACGAGCCGAGCCACGTGCAAGCAAAGCAGCTGTCAACAATTAACTGAACATTCAAAATGGCCGAACTCGTCGTGAGGGAGAGACATGAGTACCAACATATCACCACAAAAAAAATCGAAGTTCGAATATACGTAACCTGCGAAAATTCAAAATTCGCGATACTTTTTGAACAGACCTTGTATGACTTATTTATTTATTTGGTATGATTTATTTTCAGACCCGAATTGGCGTAAAAATCTTTCTTCTGATGGGTCCACTTGATACAACTGACAAGAAATCTTTGGTAGCAGTCGAACATCTTTTTTTTTCTGTGCAAAACAGTTTAAAAATCCATTACTCGTATTTTTACTACAGTCGCTTATCATTCAATCCCTCTTCGGGAGCAATGCGAAGTAAGCATCCGATATCGATGCTAAAAATAAAGCTGCACGTATCCTGCATAACGGAGCAGACGTATAATGATGAAATGGAATAAAATTTCATGTAGTCTATGTTTGTTGTAATTTGAAGCGAGTGGAATTTGTTGCACAATAAAACAACTGAAAATGCGATTGGCTGGAATACAAACGAATAGTCAGAGGAAGAAAATAATATAATTCATACACACACACACTTGCATGAGCCTTTGCTCTACTATGCACTTTTGCCAAGTCCAAAAAGGAAAAAGGTACCTCCACCAACATATCGCCTAAAGTCAATCGTTGCAACAACAATGACGAGTGCTAAACAACAATAGAGCTGAGCGATAAAGTATTGGCTAAGAGGCGTTCCTACCCAGCACACGTGAGACGTGAGACTACACACGGCCAGTAACAACAAAAATCATGTGAACTATAACGACGAGTACTATTCAGTAACAATAATAAAAACAAGAAACTTAACAATTTTGGCAAGCGACAAGCAACAACTTGACTAGCAAATCGAAGCAAATAAATATTACAGCCGAAATAAATACAGCTGTTGGCTGTCGACCACTTCAAACGAACGCTCGTTGTCGTCGTACTCGTAGTCATAGTCGTAGTTGTAGTCATGGTTGTACTCGCCGCCTGTCGCTTGGACTCCTACAGATGGTCGGTGTTTCACATTTTCTGTTTGTTTAGCGACACAAACGCCCAGCCCGTTTATCTTTTCTGACTTTCCTCACTTCCAATTCAACTCTTCACAGCCGCTGCCTGTAAACTGTATGTGAATGGATGAATTATTGAAGCGTTGGCTCGAAGTCAGTTGGCCTGACTGACTGTCTGTCTGCCTGGCTGGCGAGTAAAATGGTAAAATGAGCCATTACAGCTACAACGCAGCGCGCAAATAAATTTCCAATGATGCGGCATTTATCTGACCATCACGCACACTCTCGCACGCACACACACACTCACTTGCCACACACACACTTGCCACACAGCCACCTGGCACAACTATCCCGCCCACTTAGTTGCTGCTCAACTCAACGCTTCGAAACAATAGCCTGCCCCTCTGCATCATCAGTTATTTTATTGTTGCTCTTGTAGCTTTACTTCGACTTACGTCACTGCCTTCCGAGTGCCCGAGTGCTTTGTTCTTGCTGTTGTCCAATACATCCTATTGCCAAAGGATAAACATTTAAGGAATCGTTTATAATTCGTTTGGCGACTATGGGCTGGAGGCCAGAGCTACTCCTTCGCCTCGCCTACAACATCCATTGCTCTGTGTTGCTGTGGTTCTTGCTTGTTTGCGTTACTCTACCTTCGTCTTATTCTTCTTCTGTTTTAATGTTGTTATTTTTGTTTTTGTTTTTACTCTTTTGTTGCTTTGGCTTATTGTCTTTGCTGCCCCCTTGTCTTTGTGTGCATTTGTAGTTGTAGTTGTATATCGCCTTTGCTCGGTGTGTTAGGTTTTGTTTCGAGTCATTTGTTTTGATCCCTGCAGTAATTTGAGGGATGGTCCATCTTGTATTACACATCCTTAGGCAGCAGCGTTGCCCATATCGTTGCTCATGCAAGGCCATGGCCGGTATGGATGGCGTGAATGCTTGCTTGGCTGTTGCATATTGCTGCTGTGTAGGAGGCGGTGATGCGTTGCTGGTATAACTGACAACAATTCTTTTTCATTTCGTTTTTTTTTTTTTTTCTTATTTGTTTTGTCTCCTTTGTGGCGGTTTGAGATGGATATTCGAAACCGAAGTCATTTAGTTGCTATCGTTTATTCATTTCGACCGTTGTGAATGGCTCCAAATGAAATACTCATAGGTATTTGATTGCGTTACAATGCAGGCTTTGGCACAGTGGGTTGCGGGGAAGTATTGAGATAATATAATTTTTAGTCTTGGCAAAAATGGGCTTTGCAAATTCTACTGAACCTGCAGAGGTTACGGCTGATATTTTAACTAATAGCGACGCCGATTGTCTACCCTAGGCCCAAGGAGCGTGAGTTAATGTCCATTCCATACTAAAAACTGGCTCACACTAAGCTCATAAGGCTAATATCACGCAAGATATTCGTGAGATAGATCTTGTCACCAAAGTCTTGGAAAATTGGGTTAGCAGGATGCGCTACTGCGAGACCAGCCGATGCAGCCACATGAATTAAATATTTTTTCGTCAATAATGGGATTATTGGAGGATGGTTCCATATGTAGAAGTCCTCGCTAGTAGAGAAAGTTACTGATCGCCATTCACTTGGGAGTGGCCCGGACGATTCTTCTGCATATGTTTGAAGCAGCTCACAACGTCCGGGATTAGCCCACGTATCCTCTGGGTAGCTTCCGAACACCCGGTCGGGAGTGAGCTAACGTGAGAAGGCGAAGCATTCCAGGATAGCTGGTTGTGCGCTGGGTTTGGGACCCGCCACTTAAAAAGATAAAGAAGACACGCTTCTAGTGTATTAGATGTACGTACGATCCGAGGACCCAACATCGACTTGGATCATTACCGTATTGCAGCCAAACTGCGCACACGCCTCTGAACAGCAAAAAATGTACATCTACCAACGCAAAAAATGTTCAACATCGAAAAGCTGCAATCACACAGACAGCCAGAAGATTCGCCACTCGACTCTCACTCCTGCTCTCAGAGATCACTGCCCAACAAACCAGCATGCACGAGCAATGGCGCAACATTTCTGGTTCCCCACGTACCGCCGCCGAAGAAAAAATCGGATTCCGGCGAGCCCGAAAAAACAATTGGTACGACGAGGAATGTCATGCTGCCGCAGAAAGAAAGGATGCCGCCTATAGAGCCACGCTGCGATCGGGCGCAACGCGAGCCATGTGGGATCGCTACAGAGAGCTGAAAAAGGAAGAGAGACGTATTATCCGAAAGAAGAAACGAGGGGCCGAAATACGTGAGTGCGAAGAGCTGGAGATGCTGGCCAACAGGAGCAACGCCCGAAAATTCTATGAGAAAGTTCGGCAGCTTACAGAAGGTTTTAAGACCGGGGCGTTTCCCTGTAAGAAGAAAAACGGCGAACTGGTGACAGACATCCAAGCTTACTTAAATTATGGAAGGAACACTTCTCGGACCTGTTAAACAGTGATAGCTGCGCATGTCACCGAGAATGTGAATATCCCGATACCCCAATCGACGACGACGGAATTGACGTTCCGCTACCCGACCATGACGAGGTGAGAATAGCGCTGGTAAGGTGCATGCATCAGCTCCTATGCAAAATATGGTCGGATGAAAGCATGCCTGCCGATTGGAATTTAAGTGTGCTCTGCCCAATCCATAAGAAGGGGGATCCTGCAATCTGTGCCAATTACAGTGGGATAAGTCTTCTAAATATCGCCTATAAGGTTCTAGCGAGCGTATTGTGTGAAAGGCTGAAGCCCACCGTCAACCAACTGATTGGACCTTATCAGTGTGGCTTTAGACCTGGAAAGTCTACCATCGACCAAATATTTACAATAAGTCAAATCTTGGAAAAGATCCATGAAAGGAGAATCGACACACACCATCTTTTCGTCGATTTCAAAGCTGCATTCAACAGTACGAAGAGGATACGGCTTTGCAAGATGACGTTGCTCAACACCAGCAGGGCCTTCAGAATTGGGAAGGACCTCTCCGAGCCGTTTGCTACCAAACGAGGTTTCAGAGAGGGTGACTCGCTGCAGTGTGACTTCTTTAACCTGATGTTGGAAAGGATCGTACGAGCCGCAGAACTTAATCGCTCAGGCACAATATTTTATAAGTGCGTACAATTGCTGGCGTGTGCCGGTGATATTGACATCATCGGCCTTAACAACCGCGCTGTTAGTTATGCCTTCTCCACACTAGATTAAGAGGCAAAGCGAATGGGTCTGGTGGTGAACGAGGACAAAACGAAGTACCTCCTGTCTTCAAACAAACACTCGGCGCACTCGCGTATTGGCACCCACAGTTATAATTTCGAGGTTGTAAAAGACTTCTTATACTTGGCAACCAGCATTAACACAGAAAACAATGTCAGCCTTGAGATCCAACGCAGAATCTCTCTTGCCAACAAGTGCTACTTTGGACTAAGTAGGCAACTGAGCAGTAAAGTCCTCTCTCGACGAACAAAACTAACACCCTACAAGACTCTTATCATGCCCGTCCTAACGTATGGCGCAAAATGGTTCTACAAAGACTGTCCAATCAATTAGAATTTTCGTTGTTTTATTTCAATTTAAAATCTGATATCTTTATATCTTTAACAATCCTAACTTTTTCCCGAAGCTTGACTCCCAGCCTAAGCAGTTGAGCCCACAACAATCGCCTTTGTCGCATTCAACATATGTATTCCTTTCGATTCTCGAGTTGTTCCTCGAAAAGTCGACGAATTTTATAGGAGACTTATCGTAAAAAAAGGCTCGTACGTTTAAAAGTTCATCTAAAGTCGAAAGAGACGGTTTCGCGCTAACCGTATTGGCTGGCGGTCACTCACTCTTAGCGCATCCTTCGACCGTATCCGTCTTCTAAAGTAATGCCAATTTTATTATTTAATTGCCACTTTTCGATTGGGCGAATTATTGGTTTCATTGTTTACCCACTGTGCAGTTGTGAGAACGACTTTTCCTCCAGCCAACACTGACTATTCGTCATTCTGCAGTTGAAATTCGGATAATTTCTTAAGTCATCACAACAAGCAACAACAGCAACAAACTAAAAAGCGAGATATCAATAAGCAATAACGACGGCAGCACAACAACAACACCAAACAACAACAATTGAACAGTAATGAAAACAGCAATAACGGTAGACATCGCGTACAATAGAATGAAAGGCAACACCTGTTCTGGACACGAGCTGTTTGTGCAATATCATTGCCGTGGAAAACGTTATAGCTTAAAATTCGAAATGTAAGCAAGTGAAATTCGCAATGCGTGAAGGGCTGTGCAAACGTGCGCTTTTACACACATACATGCATACACATACACGTACATGGGTGTGAGTCAGCGAAAAAATACTGATGATGCAGCCGGTTTCGTATGGCAACTGGTCGTTCGGCTCATCTCGCCCAGTTGGGCTGGTTGGCAGCCATTCTGGTTACGCTTCAATGCATCACGACGCTGCCAATATTTCTCAATTTTCATTTCTCATAACAATGCGAAGTTAGATGTTGGTATCCAATTTCATCACACTGGCTTTTGTCGTTGCGAGACGGGTCTCAGTATGCGTGGCGAGAGCTGAAAGGAAGGTACTGTATTTCTGTATGTGTATATGTGTGTATGCACGAACGTAGTTCGGTACGAGTGCGTGCCTCGAGCAGTGCATGCGTTTGCTGGCAGGTGAGTCGTGCAATTAACAAGCAGTGGCAGTAATAGTAATCGCTTAGCGATTGGGCAGCAAAAGCTAGCCACTAACGAACTTAGCGACGTATAAACGGAAGACGAAAAAAATCACATTTTCACAATACGAATATTTTTTTCTTATATTTTGGGTTTTTGCAGAAGCACACTTCTGAGTGGCGAAGCGTTTGAAATTGAAAAGTCGTACACAGCACAATTTTGCGATGGCAGCAATAGACAAAACATGAAGCGCACGACTGACGCTTGGCGATTTGAGTGAGTGAGTGTATATGTGTGTGAGCAAATGTGCAAATTTTGTGCGCCGTGGTGTAGCTGTGTTAAGTTGAAGTTGCGTAGTAATTTCATGGTAATTGCTGTTGTTGGATTGATGTTACTTTCAAGGCACAAACGTAACACTGTTCGCATTCGGTTTCACGGTTTTTTTGCTCAAACAAATTGTTATGAAAATCCTTAGGCTACTTTTTGGCATTGCAGTCGCACTGTGTTTTTCGAAGGTTATTTGTTTAAGGCCGATAAAATGTTGTTTGAATTACACTATTTTGCAGCTCTAAAAACTCTCAGACCGCACAATTTACTTTTTAATATCTGTCTCTGGTACTGAAAATCCACACAATGCTTCTTCTTCTGCCATGTAGTTTTCGAAATATTGCCAAGTTCAAAAAAAAAATTTGTTTTTCAAAAACTTTTAAATTTTTCATTATATATACATATATGTGTATATACATGTGAAGTATGAAGGAAATCGATTTTTGGATATTTTCGACATATTTCCAGATTACAAAAAAATTTTTTTTTGTGTAGAAATTTGAAAATTATTGAACTTATATTGCAATAAATAAATAAGAAACTAATTTTCGAATATTTTTGAGATATTTTCGAACTATAAAAATTGCTTTTTAGACATATACAAGACAACGATTTTCGAATATTTTCAAGATATTTCTAAAACTAAAAAAATTGTTTTTGCACAAATATTAAACTTTTCAATTTAAATTGTAAAATTTATTTAAGGAAACGATTTTCGAATGTGTTTGAGATATCTTGAAACATAAAAAAAAGGTTGTTTTTGAAAAAATGTGAAAATTTTTCATCTAATTTATATTGCAAGAAATATATGAGAAAACGAGTTCCGAATACTTTCAAGAGATCTCCAAAATAAACATTTTTTTTTGCAAAACTATGAAAATTTTCAAAAAATTTGTAAAATTATATAAGAAAAATAACGCGCTTTTAAAAAAATTTCGAGTATTCAGTTTTATAGCCTACAGAATTTTGGTACAATGAAGTACAACTATATATACATATAGGGTGGGCCATCTAAAATTTGCTTTTTGAATCAGCTATACAAAAAAATTAATTAATATTTTTTCAAACTTTTTATTTTATTTTGAAGATTGATCATTGTCATTTATGAATGACAAATAATATCGTTCGAATGACTGCCACGACTGGCTTTACAGTAGGCCATTCGATCAACCCAATTTTTAAGCACATTTTCGATTGTTTGGGCTCCAATTTCATGAATGGCAACTTCGATTTCGTGTTTTAAAACATCAATCGGCTCTGGATGGTTCGCATAGCATTTGTCCTTAACGGCTCCCTACAAAAAATAGTCCAACGGGCTTAAATCACAGCTCCGAGGCGGCCAATTGATATCGGAATTTCGGCTGATTATCCGGTTTTCAAAACCGGTAGGCAAAAGATCGAGTGTAACTTTGGCAGTGTGACAAGTCGCACCGTTCTGTTGAAGCCATGTCACCCTCTTCAATTTTTGGAAAGAAAAACTCGCTGACCATGTCACGGCAACGCTCGCCATTTACTGTAACCGCGGAAGAAGAAGAAGACTCACCACTTTGGAAATATTTTTCAATATTTCCCAATTTTGTTCAAGCGTATAGCGTCCCATTTCGTAAATGTCAAACCTTTAAGTAAATTATGAACACATTTGACATGTCATTTGTGTTGCCATTCTCAAAAAAATAGGTGGTTCAAAAAGCAAACGCTATATGGCCCACCCTGTATATGTACAGACACATGTACATTCTGTCAAAAAAGTTCTGGGAATTGTTCGATAAAACGCAAAATAATTATATAATCATCCAAATTTATTTTGTCGCCTTCAAAATAGGCTCCATTCGAAGCAATGCACGCATGCCAACGATTAATCCAATCATTAAAGCACCTTTTGAATGCGTTTGAAGAGATCTTCTTCAGCTCCTTCAGCGAATTCTCCTTAATGGCCTCTATGGACCCAAAGCGGCGTCCGCGGAGAGGTAATTTAAGTTTTCGGGAAAGGAAAAAGTCACGGGGGGGCTAAATCCGGTTATTGTTCGATGACATTTGTCGAGTTTTTGGTGAAAAAAATGCTCCCAATATGAGCCTTGTGAGAGGATGCGTTATCATGGTGCAAGATCCATGAGTGATAATCCGTGTCTATTCCAAAAAATATTCTTTATTTACCCTAGAACCATTTGGAATGAATTTCGAGTGCACAACACCATGACAATCAAAGAAAACGACTTTTACTTTGACCGACTTTGACGTGGTTTTTTGGGTTTTGGCTTATGTCACGAGCTACCTCCCTCAAACTTAAATGATGGTTTTCCAGCAGCATTTCCTTGACTTTGTCGACGTTTTCATTCGTTAAAGACGTTAATAGGCGACCAGATTGAGTGAAATCTTCTACGACTTCCCGGCCCTCTGCAAAAAGCCTTGTACTACTCGTAGACACGTGTTTTTATATCCCTGATAAAGCACACTCGCCGTGCACTTTCTGCAACATTTTCAACGATTCGGGACACGAAATCCCAAAACACAAAACTTAAAACAAATTCTTTCTTCGATATTTTTATCCATAGTGAAAATCGCAGAGCACACCTGCGGTTAACTAATATAATTAAGTGCCAAAAACAAGCTAATTCACAGATCACGCTCAAGCTCTGCGATACTATAGAGGACAGTCGTATCAATATTCCAGCAAAAAAAAGTTAGACATATGCGTAACGCGCTCTTTTTAAATGAACAATTCTTGATAAAGGATTTCCAGTAAGAGGTGTTATTTTGATAAAAGATCAGTGGTTTCGTTCCTTGTGTGGCACGTAGCGACGTCTTGTTGAAAATAAACGGTGTCCAGATCAGTACTATCCAATTCCGGCCATAAAAAATCGTTAATCATCTGCCAATAGTGCAATCCATTCTCCGTAACTGTTGCTCCAGCTTCATTTTCGAAAAAGTAAGGTCCAATGACTCCGCCGGATCATAAACCGCACCAAACAGTCACACGTTAAGGATAGAGCCTCTCTCTTTCAACAATAACTCTGGGATTTTCTGAGTCCCACCTCCAATAATTTTGCTTGTTGACGAAACCATCGAGGTGGAAATGAGCCTCATCACTCAAGATGATTTTTCGATGGAATTCAGGATCATTTTCAGGCATTTCAACGATCCAATCAGCAAAGACACTACGTTGCTGATGACCGACCGGCTTGAGTTCTTACGTAAACTGGACTTTGAAAGCCTTAAGCCCCAAATCTCTATGCAAAATACGGTGTAATGACGTTTGTGGAATGCTTAATTCCAAAGAACGACGAGGAATGGACAAACCTGGCGTTTCTTCAACACTTTCGGCTACAACAACAATATTTTCGGCTTTTCTTGAGCGACGTACACGGGTTTTATTCTTCACATCACTAACTTGTCCCAACAGCTCGAATTTCTTAACCAATTTCTGTATTGCGATCCTACAAGGTGCTTCACGATAACCCAAAAATGTTCGAGTTTTACGAACCGTTTCCCACTCACAATTTGTGTGCATAATTTACTCAATTCATTACATATATTCTATGAGCCGCTTGGGTATAGGATTACTGTTGCTACCCTTGCATTACACTGCAAGTACTGCCGCCGTGCGATCGCTCAAATGGCGGTATTCGCGGAAGTATCCACAGGAGCGACTACACTTTAGAACCTTCTCGGCAATTGCGTTGGCGAAATTTTATCAAGGGATATGCTGGTGACCTTTGCGGGGCCGTTAATAAGAGTAATCTGCAAGTACTCTGCTAAAATATCAAAGAATTTATCTGAACTCAAAACCTAAATCCGCTGATAAGTGTGGATGGTGTGGATGCCTCCGAAAAGGAAACGCAAGCTGAAGTACGTTACTAGAATTTGTCGAAACGACATTCTGTATCCAAACGACCAACGCGAACTTCAAAAGTTGCAAGTCTACTATTGGGCGCTTTCAAAACCTTGTTTTATTCTCGCCAGCGTCACGGCTACTGCTCGCCTAGGAAATAAAAAGTGATATACGCGCGACACTGAATGAATATTAATCGTTTGGCGTTATTTGGTTTTGCGTTTCCCATTGCCGAGCCATTCCAGTTCCATTAATATTCCGTTTGTGTTTTGTTCTCCACCCAGCTTTCATTTGTTGCTCCTGAGTATTTTTGCTGTTTTTTTTTTGTTTGTGGTTTACTCGCGAATTTGGAGACTTTTGCACGATGCTGCGTGCAGCTTGCCTTAAACGCTTGACTGCCTAGCGGATACATTTTACGACATTGTCGACATTCCTGTCGATAACCGTTATTTCTGCCGTGCAATATTTTCTTAGCTTTTTTTTTGTCTATTTTTTGCTCTGCATTTGGCATCTTAAATGATTTTCTAGCGAGTTGTTGAAATCGGTGAAATTTATTATTTTAAGACTGCGCGCACGATTTGTACGCAATGGAGCGTAATTTGTAGGCTAAGCCGAATGTATGTGCATGTGTGTGTGTGTGTAGGTGTGTATTTGTTTTTTTTTGGGCTTTTCAACCTCATTGTTATGCGTATTGTTGTCAGCTTTGCGGATCCACGTGTGACTGTGGATTATCGTTTTTCTATTGTAATACTGGCCAGGAAATTGTGGGGAAGGTGAAAAAAAATGTGTAAGCGCAAAATTATTACTTCAGTGGCGAGCATAGTAAACACATTGGCTTTTGGCTAATTGGTGTAATTGAAAAATACTAATAAGATACGTGCTGGTAAAGAATGGATTGGATAGGCATGCGGGTCATGAATACCGATGACCTGGTGAAATGCTTTAAACCGTAAAAAGCTTCGGCATGCTAAACTACTGAATTTACTAAAGGTAACCCTATACATTTACTACAGATAGATAGATAGACAGATACTTTATGAGGTTTGCACTTTGACCTCATGACCTTCTAAGCCCACTACTCATCACAGAACCTCATCCAGACTTAATTCCCTTATTAAACTCAGAGCAGAGCTGGGTTAGATTGAGCGTATGTGCCTTCCTTCTGTCTGCAGTTGGCCGAGTTGTCTCAACCTTCTCCGAGCTATAGTTCTGCATTCCAAGAGAGCACGCATTGAAATCTCCTGGGATTGCAGTGGCCGGTTTATTCTTGGTGTGAATTATGAGCTTTTTAAACCTCTTTTGGCTGTAACCTCCCAGTTAGGATATCGCTTGGCTTAGCCTCATAGTTTGGCTTTTCTTAGCTCTAACTCTTCCATCCTAAGCCTATCCTTTATGGTATGTTGTCCCATGGCAAGGAAGGTATTGGGTCTTATTAAAGGCAAAGCTGCAGCCTCTCTCGCTTAATGTGTTCGCTTTTTCGTTCCCAGCTATACCCCTGTGTCCTGGCACCAAATTTAGTGGAATGCGATAAATTCAAGGACCAGTGAGGACTCTCATTCCGGAAATTTCAGTCTAAGTTCATATAGGGCTTTGAGTGTCACCTGACGGTACGTCAGAGTGGCAGTTCGCTCATTCCGGAAATTTCAGTCTAAGTTTATCTTTGCTCATAGACAGATGGCCTACATTTCCACAAGGTGCTTGGAAAACTACCCAGCGGCAGAGAACGTTTGCTTCTGGAGCTAAAAATTCCAGCGTCTATGTCTCCCAGGGTCTTGGAGCCATCTGTGTACCAGTGCAGGGTACTCTCCTGGAGCTTCCTTTCAAATGTAGATCTACTCCAGTTTAACTTATCGCTCAGTTCAATTCTGAACTTTTTTTCGAATTTGATGATATTAGTAATATCATCTCTGTGTAGCTTGGTAATTGTGAGGCGCAGCCTCAGCACTTCCATGCTTTTAGATGACAGAACTTTTGCTCTCCCGAAGCATTCCCTGGCAATATTCAGCAGGATACGCTAGACTGTTTGATAAATAACTCTATGAAGCTTTGTCAGCTCAAGCATCACCTCCATCTCAGTTGTAGAGTAGGCCCGCATAGCCCCCTCTTGGTTCATCAGAGTTACTTTAAAATTATAGCCTGGGGTACGCTCTAAGAAGCGCAATGTGAAGTGAGAGCTTTTTCAATCCGATTTTTGTCCATTAGTTAAGCACGGCAGGCTCACATAATAAAGATCCTAACGCATTGAGGAATTTTCAACACCGCAGGAGCAGAGCACATCATTTCATTAGGCTGAGTTTTTTTTTTTTTTTTTGTCGGGACAACTAGCACGTGCAGCACTCAGACATTAATTAAGTCCATTGTACTACACTTGGATTCCCTTTTAATTTTCTTTAAATCTACCCGATCTCCGAAGAAATCTGAGTAGATTTTGTGGTGCTAGGGAGCAAAGATGGTCGCTTCTTAACACATCAGAGCCAAAGACCTCAAACCTGTTGCGAGCGAAGGCGGGCAGACGCACAGAAAGTGGTCCGCCGTCTCATCCTCCTCTTCACAAGCTGGGCAGAGTACACTGTCTGAGATGCGCAGCCTTTCCTTGTGCTTCGCCCACAGAAAATGGCCTGTCATTTGTCCAATCAGCTGTTTACAGTCCCCTCAGCTTAGTAACAGGAGGAACTGCGACAGTCGATCGAGCATTACAGGTAACATCAGTTTTGTCCTTCTTCAGCCTCTCTCAGCCTGCCAAGCTCGCTCGTGGGTTGTCGTAACCCATTTGCTAACCGTGGCTTTGATGGCCGCAGAAGGGAGTGGAAAAACGGGCTCTGGGCCAAAGAAGTAGGCCTCAGAGCCCATCATAGCTAAGGAGTCCGAAGTCTCGTTTCCCATATTAGCATCAGGCTGTTATGTCTATCGATATAGTTCAGCCTAGACTTACAGAACTCGACTGCTCCTGATGTGGTTGGGGGGCTGTCTAAGGCCAGGAGCGCAGCTTGGCTGCCGCTGCAGACACATATAGACCTGCCTCTCCATCGGTTTTCCACAACAAAGTTTATCGCTTGTTAAACTGCATACACCTCCGCTTGAAACACAGAAGAGCCTGCATTCCAAGAGCAAAGTCCAGTTTTGTCCTGCTGGATTCCACGTAAACCCCAAAGCCGGAGCCAGAAAGCTGTCAGTGCTTTGGATGCCTTTGTTTCAACGTGTGATTTCCATAGGAGCTTACTATCGAGGATTACTCCAAGATATTTAATATCCTTGGATAACTGGATTGTGACTCCTTTTAGCTTAGGAAGAACGAGACCAACAAGCTTCCTCCTTCTGGTGAAGAGGACAATACCAGCACCAAGTGTCAAACATATCCAGAGTTTTCTGCATTTTCCTGCAGATGTTTATAAACGAAGGACCTGTTACCAAACAGGCAACGCATATGCTTGTGCGTAGGCTCCCGAATCGTTTAAGGCGGTGAGTAGAGGATCGATTACCATGCACCAGAGCAATGGAGACAGCACACCGCCTTGGGGGCATCCTCTATTTACCCCGGGTGACACCAGCAGATCTTCCTCTGCTCTCACCGAGACGATTCTTTGGGCCAGCATCGAACGAATCCAATTCACTGGCACCCGGTCTACGCCGTGCCTACTAGGAGAGCTACACATACTGTCAAAAGTGGCATTATCAAAAGCCCCCTCTGTATCCAAAAAGATGCCCATAGCGTAGTCCCTCCTGTCGATGGCCTGCTCTATCCTAGCAACAAGGTTTTGCAGTGCCGACTCGCAGGATTTTCCACTTTGATGGGCATGCTGAAATGGAGGGAGTGGGTGAACCTTCAGCGACTTTTGACGTATGCACAATTCCACCAGTCTCCAGTATTATTTGGTATTTTTTTTAATATTTTTTTTACTATAAATACATCTTTATGGCCTTAATTCATATTTTCGTTCTTGGCAGAGTTAAATCTCATTGATTTCGTTCTAATAAAGTGTAAGTTTGAAAGAGCTCAAAACTCACTTTGATTTTTGAAAAAAAATTTTTTTTGTTTGTGGTCTCCTGCATTTTCGCCACATTGAGAATGTTTTTGTACATAGTATAAAATACCCAACACGAGCAACTTCTACAGTTACCCTCATTCTCCTCTGCTTTTCCCGGCAAAACTCTTTCACGTCGACATAATTTTTTACTGTTTAATGGCTTTTAAGAAATGTAAATGTCCGTCCACTCCCCGCGGTAGAAAAGTTTTAATTTTGTTGGAAATTTGTAACAAAAGTACAGGCGGAACAACATAAAAATTACAATACATTTCCGTTTATGAGCAAAAAGAATTTTTATGAAGTACCAGGAATAACTCCACGCCGCCACATTTGCTGGCACCGAACATAATTACAGGAGTACGCATATATATAAACAAATATCGCTGTCACAAATCAAGCAAAGAAATAAATTTCAACGTGGAAAAAGTACAAAATCTGAGTTTCGCTTTTCTATATGACAAATTTCTGCATAATGTCATTGTAACACTGATGTCTGTATGTATGTAATTTCATGTGAGCGGCAAAGTAGAACATTTGCAGAGGTGGCAAGGCGACAAAGTGCCAGAGAGGTGAAGGTAAATTTTACCAATTTAGGTGTACATGAAGAAATATGGCGCTCATTGCAAAAGTGGCACGGCAGCAAATGGAACACGAAGCGCTTAATAAGCAGGGGCACTGCTACCTCCCTTGCCGGCGCATAATGAGTAAGAAGAAAGAAGTGAATAAAATTGTTTTGGATGAAACGAAAAACGGGCAGACATTAACTTCCGTTGGTCTCGGAAAAGTGACGAATGTTGGCGAAAAGAAGAAGGGTAGCGTGGCAACAAAAATGATTGCTGCAGGTAAAACTCGCACATTTTTATATGCGAATTTATTTTCACGAAAAAAAATTTATGTGCATTCCTTTGTCAACTTGATAGCTTGAAATCAGACGAAGCCTTAAAGAGGGAGGAGGTGAAAATAATTGAACTTCGCGTTGGGATATGTAAAGCGCAGCGTTGGCAGGCGGAAAAGAGTGAGGAGCGCGCGTTAGTGGTCGACACATAACAAATTTGGCTAAATTGTGCGCGTAATAAAACATAATGTGCGGCAAAAATTGCGATTCCGCGCACATTAAAATTTTATTAATCTTATGCGCCTAATGGTATGCCATAAATTCTACTTAATCAAAATTATAATTGTGTAGGTGGCACTGCAGGTAAAAGCATAAGAGCGATGGAGGTAAAATTAAAAAAAATAAATGGAATGAAGTGAATTGAAATGAGTTAATGTGGAATAAAATAAGATGAAATGAAATAAATGGAATTAATTTCTATGAAATTGAACAAAATGAAATGAGTGAACTGAATCTATATACAATGAAATCTAGGGGAAAAATTAAAATCAAAAGACAAACCTAAAACGATAAGAGCAGCAACGCCCTATCTATATATATAAATCGATTTTTATGTGCGCCATCTTCTTGGAACCAAATGACGTCGAGGTTTAGCTGATTTCTTTTTTTGAAAAAGAAAAAAAAAATTGTGTCAGTGTGGCTCGTTCTCACACGCCATTCAGCGTAAAGGCACCTCTTTCCTCGTTTCGAAATAAGAAATAGGGAACGATGATGCCACTAGCGCTCTATGAGCTTTATTTTTATAAACAGCGTGAACGATATGAAGCGCTACCTATTCAAAACACCTTAATTTTTTTGTGTGAAATTAGTTTTTATTGATTTTAAGGACAAAATTGTTCAAAAATGATTACAATTTTATGATATATTCACTTTAGCTCGATATGAGCACCTTTTATATTACCTTGACTATAGACTTCAAACAGTCAAAAATGAGTTGCATGCTGCACGAATGTGATCTTGAGATATTTTGGCCCATTCTCGTATAATCACTTTTTTCAGTGCATCCATACTGGCATATTTTTTAGTCCTCACCTTGCTCTCCAAAATGGACCAGATGGAATAGTCCATCGGATTTGCGTCTGGCGAATTCGAAAGCCATTCTGTGGACGAAATGAAGTGTGGAACAATATTTTTTAACCATTCCTGGTTCACACGAGCTTTATGAGACGGTGCCGAGTCCTGTTGGAACGTCCATGGTCTACGACAGAAATGTTTGCGTGTCTATGGCTCTAAAGCAGCTTCTAAAACATTTTCCCGATAATAAGTCGCATTCACTTTGACACCAGGCTCGATAAAAACGATTGGAGAGCGTTCATCAGGGGTCCTACCATCTGCGGCCCAACCCATTACTTGCGATGGGAAATTGCTTCGAGTGGCCATACGTAGGCTCAAATTCTCGTATGAGCGTTCGGTCAAGTAAACACGATCGTTTTGAGTGTTTATGAACTGCTCAATTGGGAATTTTTTTCATCAGAAAACACAATGTTAAGAAATTCGCCACGTTCGTGCAAGCGCAACAACTCCTTTGCTCTTTCGCACCGAACCTTTTTTTGCTGGGGTGAAAGATCGTGTGCTTTTTGGAACTTCTAAGCCTTGACCTTGAGCTCATTTTTCAATATGCGTCGAATGCTGTCTAGCGATATTTTCAGTTCTTTGACCATTTTTCTTCCACTTCGACGTGGATTTCGTTCAAGTCGAGCCTTCACATTCCGAACCATTTCTGGCGTTGTTGCGGTTTTTTTTGGTCCACCTCCATAGCGTTTTGCAATGCTACCAGTATCATTGTAACGTTTTATAGTGCGATACCCAAACATTTTATTCACTTTGAGGTGACTGAGCCTATGGACAATGGCTGGTTGTGATTTTCCAGCCAAATATAACGCAATCACACTATTACGTTTGAATTCCATCACAGAAAAAAAAAATTCAACTAAACTGAGACGCAAATGCTTTTGATGGCTTATAAACAATATATTGAACTGTCATTAGCACAATTTTGACGTTTATGTCATGAGCTGTTTTACAGATACAAGCAGTGTGAAGTTGGTAACACTTCATATCGTTCACCCTGCACTACAAAAATAAAAACCAATTCACTAACCAATTTTTACGAATTTGCTATTTTCTCCTAGTCTTACTACTTCATTTTTAGTTTATATAGTTTTCGCAAGTCCAATATAGTTTTTCTTTAAAACGCATTTCTGATAAAAATTGTCTTTATGTGAATAAAATTTAAGCAATTTATTATATTATCAAATTAAAAAATTCATTTTAAATTTATTTTATCTAAATACTTAAAAAAGAGTGTATATGGAACGGATTGGTGTGAAATTTACCCGAGTGTGTCGTTTACGTCAAAAACCAGCTGTGTCTACCGAAGGTTAAGAGTTGTGCACTACGCAGACTACTTGTATATTTTTAGTTAGGTGAGGTAATGCTGGCTGATCTGTAAAAAGATGTAACTCAAGAATGATTGTCCTTTCCATCATGGATGTAACTTAGACTCAGAATAGAGTTACTTAACCGTTACTAACCGTTTTATATGAAAAACCTCAGCACGAATTATGCAAGGAATTCCGTACGTAAAAGAATTTGTTTTGTAAATTGCTAAACGTAATCTTATTTTCGTATTTACTTCGAAATGTCTTAATATCCTGAGAATTTACTTCGTCTTTACTTGTCTTTTATATGGAAGAAAATGATCAACGGCCACGTAAAAAAATTGTCAAAAATCAACAAGGGGTTTTAGAAACTTGGAACTTTCACTTTATTGGACAAATATTGAATTCCCTCTAAGACTGCATACTCAGAATTTAACAACAAATTTTGAAGAAAGTTGGAGACTTTCATATAATTTTTCAAATTTGTTAAATTTTTGTGAAGTATATTTAAAAACCAAATTTTAAAAATTAAATTAATCAATTAAAAATTTTGGGGGTTTGATTTGTGTGGTTTTTCGTGTAGAATGCTCTATACTTTTATAAGGTTAGGTTAGACTTGGTTGGTGCTACAGATCGCACATAGACCAGAAATGGTTCCATAGTTATACCAAGTGTTGGTATGGAGGGTTTAAGAATTTGTATTTTGTCTTTAATACAAAGTTTAGCCAATTTAAGTAGGCTGCTAATTTTTTGATCTGCCGCACTTTCTAGGGTTGAGAATGGTGCAAAACTCAAGCAGTTTATTTGTGTTTTGCTAAGTGCAGGCCAGTGGCAGAGTAGATGTTCCAGAGTTCCTCTCGCGTTGACTTCATTACACATTTTGCACTGGCTTCAGTTCGGGCGCGCGCGATGGAGTGAGACAATGCCCCGACAGTATTCCCACTACAACTTTAGATTATTTCTTAGGAAGAGATAAAATATAGTTTGTAGACCTCACATTTTGCATGCGTAGTCTGATTTTGTGACTCTGCACAAGCTGGTTCTTTCCTATATTGAGTTCTTGAGTTCTACTTGAATATTGATTTTTTCCCATATTGAGTTCTTCTTGAATCATTGCCTCCTCTATATTCAGTCGTTCCTTGCAGAGAGTTGGTTGTGTACCGGTCGGGCTAGCTAGAGGAGGCTAGTATATCGACTGCTTTGGCTAGTACATCCATTTTCTCGTTTCCTACAATTCCCTTGTGTCCAAGAACACAGTAGATGCTGGCTTATTTCTCAGTTCCAAGCTCTTCCATCCTCTTCGTATGCAGTGTGAGTTGGTCATTACAGCTCCTATTGCTTTGATGGCTGCTTGTCTGTCAATGTAAAAGTTTATTTGAGAGTTCGGAGGTGTATTCCCTATGGCTAAGTCTGCTGTTTACTTTTATAAAAAATTTATATACAAAAAATATTTACAATTTGGTAATATGTCGCGCTACATTTATTTTGGACACAGATGTAAATAGACGGATTGATTGACTTGCACGTATTTGATGCGTTCAACAAAAAATTAATTACACTTCAATTGCATGTTAATGTAGTTATAATTGATTAAAAAATCATTACAAGCAAACTAGTTCACATTTCCACAAAAAAAAAAATGTTGTTTCACTCTTTTCAACCAACTCTCTCTCCAGCACTTCTTACCTACAATAATTTTTGGGCGTCATGCATGTTTGCGCACGTTCGTCTGGGTTACATGGGTAAATCTCACCAATTGTGCCACACTACCTTGTTTATGCCTAATAACGAATTTGTTTTGACAACCGCTTGAAAAAAGCGAAACGGGAAAATGAAATAAAAACTTCCGACGAAAACAACTTGCATTTCAATTTGTACATAAGAAATTACGCATTGCATAATTTGAGGCATTTACTGCTCACCACAGAAGCACTATTGTTCACATGCCACAACTCAGGCGCCAACCCTCGCTAAGTAACTGGCCATGAATAAGTGAAAAGGGTTACGCCGTCCGTCATTTCTCATGCAAATTACGTAAATTAAATTTTATTCCTACCATTTCCTTATGACACAGCGTCTTACCACAGCGCCTGCTTGCATACCGCCTGCTAGCAGGCGCCTTATTTGCCTAGCTCGCCTGCCTAATGACACTTTTGCTAATGCATTGCCGCCGTTAAGTATGCAACGAACTTTGACCATGACAACTGTCATGGTGGCATTTTGTTTGCCACAAAGCACTTTGACGTGCACACCGGCTACAAAGTTGAAAACATCAGCCAGAAGTATCAGCCCGGGTGGGGGCGGTGGCCGTGTCGGCGTTAAATGCATGAATCTCATTGTCCGTTGGCCTGTTGGTGGCTTACTTTTAGGCGTCAACGCGCGTGCACTCGAACACATATTCGCAGGCACACACAACCATATAAATTTATAAGTGGAAATGGCAACTTAAATTAAATGAATTGCAGTACTGGACGTATTACAAAATCTCTGTGAATACGTGGGCAAAGGAAATGAGGCAAAAATATTTAATCAGCGCTTTGCCTACAAGGATACAAAGGTTATTATATTCCCGGCCATGCATAAGTAATTACGTGGCCATGCAAAGTTTTTTCCATGAAGTAATTGCAACAAATTAAAAAGAGTTCAAAGATGTTAGGTAATAATTAAATAAATTGTATGCCTATTTCCAACATGAATGGGGATAAAATTGAACGGGTGAAAGGTTTGAGAACAGGAACTCATAAATATTCTGAGCGAAAGTATAGCTGATGATATATACTTTATTCTAAAAGAAATATAAGAAACTTAAAAAAATGTCCAAAAGAAATTAAAATATTTCGCTTTACAAAATTCCATACCAAATTTTCCAACATTGAGTACATCTGAAAATTATTAAATTTATTTAAAAATATTTGCAATTTACTTCTTATAATAGTCAAGTTTACAAAAAGCCTATTTTTAGAAGGACCCAAAAATTTAGAACGGCGGCCGCCGTAGCCGCCATTCCATTTCGAATTCCGAGAGCACGTAGGCTCGAATCTCCGTGAAATACGAAAATGAGGGAAATGTTTTTTCTAATAGCGGTCGCCCCTCGGCAGGCAATGGCAAACCTCCGAGTGTATTTCTGCTATAAAAAAGCTCATCATAAAAAATATCTGCCGTTCGGAGTTGGCTTGAAACTGTAGGTCCCTCCCTTTGTGGAACAACATCAAGACGCAGGGCGCAAATAGGAGGAGGAGCTCGGCCAAACACCCAAAAAGGGTATAAAATGAGAACAAAACTGCCAAATACACTTGAGTTACTTGACATGGAATCACTGACGTCCCTACGTTTCCTTCATATTCCGAGACATAATGACTCACCTTACTATTTATTACCGTACTTTTGGTTGGTTGATTCACGTGGTGATTCTCCAAGAATCCAATTAGCGCTACCAATAAGTATGTAGTACGGGTTATAGCCTCACGACTATAGCCAGCCTGTGCGATTGAGAATCCTTATAAGGTTGTTTTTTTCTGTACCAGCCAGCTCTTCGAGGTTCTCAAAAAGCGGTTTGCCAAGGGTTATCATCCTCGCTTTATATAAGGCAGGACATACACCAAGGAAGTGGAAGATAGTTTCCTTTATTTCCGGTTGATAGTTAGCGTCATGATTGACTGAATTGCATGGATACCCACTTTGGTTGCTTGCTCACTTCCGTGAGTCTGCAGGCATATCTTCGTTTCATATTTGACAGTATTGACGCTTCAAGTATTGACTATAGCGTTCTGCAAACTTTGCATATTACCTGATCTCCCCATCTACAATCCGTTATTCGTAGATATTTTGCATTCTTAATTGCACCCAGTGGTGGGAATACTGATTCTGCAAGAATGCTATTCATGGCAGATCCCCCTTCTGTCATGTTATCTGCTTTTTCATTACCTTCAATGGTCCGATGTCCCGGACCAAGTTATGATTTTTCTTATGTTATGTTATGTTATGTTATGTTATGTTATGTTATGTTATGTCATGTTATGTTATGTTGTTATGGTTTTCCCTCAAGGTGATGAGGCTATTCTTGCTTCGTTCCACCAGTTTAGAGGTTATTGTAACCAAATCCAGTGCCTGGAGTGCAGCTTGTCTATCCGAAAGAATAGTGATACTGCCTTAAGAGAGCAGTCTGCGATTAGTAGCCCCCAAGCTTTACCTAGTGCCGATACTTCCGATTCCTGACACTGCAGACACTAGGAAGACGTACGGATTATTAAATTTTAAGTCTGTGAGAATATATATCAGCTCCAATGCCACAGTGCGTTTTCAAACCATCTGTGCAGACTGTAGGCTCGAACTTGTTTGGTGAAAGCCCATAGTTTGCCAGTCGTTGGTCGATCATTTCCTGTGCATGCTTACACCATTCCTTCCGCTTCTTTCTGCTCCACCTAATAACAACTTGTACGTCGCATATTTGTCGTATCTCTGCATTGAGCTTCAAGTCCCGGCTATTGATGCCTGCTATAGCGCGGAGTAGGTGCATTTCGGTCCTTGATACTGCCTGCTCGGTTGCTTTCATATCCACTCTTGTCTCAATGTCATACAGGTATGTCAGCTTAGGGCTCACGCCTGTTTCATATATTCTGGCTTTATTTATTTTGGGGCTGAGGTGTTTATTGTGCCTTGTAGTGCCTCTAAGCCATCCATTCACCTATGCGCGCTGCTTTGTTTTGGTTGCACAACTAAGAACTAAGGTCGTTAGCAGAAGTTATTTTGGCACCAATGTAGTTGAACTCCATAACCTGCTTAATTGGCGCGCCATATACCGCAAGCTTGTATCTTAGCGGATGTCTTGCGATTGTAAGCGATTGCGTTTTTATGTGGATATTTTTTGAAAGATTCTACAGATTTTTCGAATCCGTAGAGGAAAGTAAATCGTTTTCTTTGCCGGATATTAGTACTGAGCCATTCGCATAGCAAACTATTTTTATTTCCGTTTTCAATTTGCATCCTTCATCGTTTGATCTCTTCCACAACTAAGCTGAAGAGTATAGGACTTCAGCTTACAAAGTCCGGCACTCGAAGAGTAACCAACTTCAGACCGCTCGCACAGCTGATCCGCGTAATAATTTTGTCGAGATTAAATGCGAGAAAAGAGAATCAGTAATGGATTTCAAATGTGTTTGCGTGATTGCATTACATTTGGCTAGAAAATCACAACCAGCGATTGTTCGGAAGCTCGAGCACCGTAAACTAAATAAAGTGTTTATTTATCGCACCATTAACCGTTACAATGATACTGGTAGCATCGCCAAACGTCATGGAGGTGGTCATCAAAAGACTGCAACGTCACGTGAAATGGTTCAAATGATCGCAAAGTCAAGCCTTATAAGATCCAAAAGGCGCGTGATCTCACACCAAAGCAGCAACAAGTCAAATTTGAGAGACCGCAGGAGTTGCTTCGCTTGGCCGAAAGCGGTAAATTTCCGAACGTTGTATTTTCTGACGAACATTTTTTTCAAATTCAGAATTCGTAAACTCTCAAACCGATAGGGGTTATTTGGCTGACCGTCCATGCGAGAATGTCAGTCATCGATTGACTGCCAGGAGGCGGCACCTACCATAGGTAATAGTTTGGGCTGCTGTAATAGCAGATGGACTAGGAGATGGACGAGCCTGGGATCAAGGTAAATGCGAAATATTATCGGGAAAGAATTCTGGAAGTTGGTTTGAAGCCGTGGGCAGACAAACATTACGATGGCAGACCATTGACATTTCAACAGGACACGCCACCGTCTCACAAAGCTCGAGTGAATCAAGACTGGCTAAAAAACAGCGTTTCGAACTTCATAACGTCCACACAATGGCTTTCAAATTCACCAGGCGGGAATCCGATGGATTATTCTCTTTGGGCCATTTTGCAGAGCAAAGTACGAGCTCAAAGATTCACCAGTCTCGAGGTGCTGAACAAAGCCATTGCCCGCGAGTGGGCCAAAATACCTGCAAGTCATATTCGGGCAGCTTGCGATTCATTTCTGGACCGTCTCACGGCCATAGTCAAGGCAAACGGTGGTCATATCGAGCAGGGGTTAGTTGATTTTTAATTTTGTATTATTTTAAGACATTTTTTACGACCTCACGCTTGTTAACGCTGTGTTAACGGTATTGAGATCTTCGATAGTTGATATGGTTTGGTTGCCTATTTTGTTTTTTTTTTCATAATTCCAATCCAAGCCATCAATAGCGAAATATTATTATGCTAGCAATGCTAATATTCTCAATACTAATCAAAAGTAATTCTATATACTCTGCAAGCCCATTGCACTTACATACACTACCACATATATAAGTGCATACTTCACGTATAATCTAATTAAGTGTTTTGGTCACTAGAATAGCCAGCTCATGAAGTCTTGATGAACTCCTTAGCAAAAGAGCCTAAACCAGTTAATCAAACTGCTTGCGTTACTCAATCCGACGTGCTAATTTATATTTACTTTTTTCTTTACAACCCTTTTATCAAACTTTTCATGAAATTCAACCTTTTTTGCCATTAGTGAGGAAAACAGGAATCGAGCGGGTATTTACAAGTGCAGCACGTTGTTCAACACGTCAAGTGTAATTACCGTCTGTCGTGCAAAATAAACACGAAATTATTTTTCAGCCAACTCACTTTCCATTTCCTAAGCGCCTTATCACGCCTCAGCCCTGCACACCGCCATCCTCTCCAAGCTATTCGGGGCGACCGCTTACGGCAAAGTTTGAAAATGAGCAACTAACTTACGGGTATTTTTCATTACTTTAGGGAAATTCTAATGCATTTCACTTAACCCCTGAATGTGAGACAATCTTTTTTCGCTATGCAACCCACAACTAAGAGTCCGCTTTGCTCGTCTCGTGCACGTGTGTGTGTGTGTGTGTGTGTGTAGCAAACAAATGCACTTTCAGAGCGCAGGCAAATAATCAAATTGGCTTAAAGTAATGCCGTTAAACATATAAGCTGCATGCGTGCATCTGTATGTGTATTGTAACGGCACAACCAAGCCGCCTCTAACCCTTTTTGTGTCCAAGGCAGTTACGGCTGGCGGCATTACGCATCGCAAAGATTAAGAGGTATCGGGTGAGCGGTGTGCGGTGGCCCATGATGACTGCCGTCGCCAATAAAGTTGTCAGTGCGAACAAGTATAAGCTTATGCTTGCATACACACACACACACATACACAAACACACGGACAGCAAAATAAGCTAGAGAGTTGGCAAAGTGAAAAAGCGGCAACAACTTCAAGATTTATTAGAATCAAGATTAACGCATTAAATTTTTCACTCTCTCCTTCATTTACCCCCACCACTTCACTGCCACTCCTCGCACTCTGAACAACAACACTTTTCAGCCACTGCACTCAGTCATCGTCGCAGGACTACGCGCTCGTAGTACCAACGCTTCAGCCGCTTTAGTGCAACTTTCTTGTGGCTCCTTTGGCACTAACAGATGTTGGCTGAGCGTTTGCTGCCTTCACGTGACCACCAAAGGGTCCCACTTGAATACACAAGCGCATGTACATAAGCAAATAAAGAGCGGAAACGCTATTAACTTCTGCATCTTTTTGCTTAATAATTCTTGTTGTTGTTTCTCGTCTCATTGCCCTTTCTCTACGCTTGCAAACTAGCAACATTTCAAAAAGCGAACAAAACTCATAAAAAGTTAGTAGTGTTAGTTCGTTAAATTATCGTTCAACTACTCTTTCTTATTTACATCTGCACATTGCACATCTGTGTGTGTGTATATATATGTGTCTGTGTATCCGTGCAACTTACTTGATATAGTGTATGTATGTAAGCAGTTAAATTTACTTCGCCCAACGCTACTGAGATTTAATCAACTTCAGTGGCTCCTATAACGACGCATACTTACGGGCGCTGCAGCGCTTTCGCCCACGAAAAGATGCTCCTGCGATAACCACAAATAAGACATACATTTGGCGCAGCAGATCTCTGGTTTTATGAAGTGCGGTTAGTTGAAATATTAAAATATTTGCAATTTTCATTTAATTACTAGAAAATTCAGAGTAAATATTTGCGAAAGTAGAGGCTTCATAAGTGTCTTCGTAAGAAAATAATTAAACTCGGTTTGCTGACTTAATTAAATTTAAATCAAGTTTTACCAGCTCTTAGAAATGAATTAATAAATTGAGAGCTTAAATGGAAAAATTCACTTTTTTATTTGAAAATCATTGACTGCCCGTTGCCTGACTACTAATAAGGATACAGTCATTGCGTGACAGCGGTTGGATCCCAACTTTACTGCACCATTCAATATTCTATTCATTGGGTTGGGGAAATAGAAATGTCGTATTTGTGATCGAAATTTTACGCTTTATTTAACGTACTTAGAATTATCCGATTCAAGTCGAATATGCCCCTTTTTGTTCGCAAAATTGTTGCCCTTTAGAAGACAACTTCATTATCCCCCCTTTATAAACCTGGTCAATCGCCTGCTTCAACGGTTATAGTTGAGCAGCTCATAGTGGATAATTCCCTTCCAATCCCACCAAACACACAGCAAAACCTTCCTGGCGGCCAATCCGGGATTGGCGATGGTTTGGGCCGGCTCGCCGCTTCTCGACCACGATCTTTTTCGCTTGGCGTTGTCGTACGTGATCCACTTTTCATCGCCAGTCACCATTCGCTTCAAAAATGGGTCAAGTTCGTTCCGTTTTAGCAGTGAATCGCAAGCGTTGATTCGGTCCAAGAGATTTTTTTTACGTCAACACGTGTGGCACCCAAACATCCAGCTTTTTTTGGAATCCAATCTTCTGCAAATGGTTCCAAACGGTTTTGTGGTCTACACCTAGTTCCTGACTAATCGAGCGAATGCTCACATCCTGGTCTCTTTGGATAATTTCAACGATTTTATCAGTCTCTACGACGATTGGCCTACCAGTACGGGGTGCATCTTTGACATCTACTACATCAGAACGAAATCGATCGAACCAACGCTGTGCTGTGCGAATCGTTACAGTATCAAGCCCATAAACTTCACAAATTTTTGCCGCCGCCTTCGTTGCATTTTTACCTTTAAGGTAGTAAAAAGGTAGAATATGACGAATTTCTTGCTTGGTGGACTCCATCTTTGACGCGCTATAACTTAAGACTGAAACGTACGATCACAACACTGTCAAATAGACACTTGTAGTAGAGATTGTCGTCTTCAAATCGCCGTTTAGTGTGACCCGATGCAATAAGTACAACGCAAGATATGTTTAACTGTCGCGCTCAATTGACAAAATACGACATTACTTTTTCCCCAACCCAATATTTGTACAAAATTTAATAAGAGCTTACGAATTTTTAACACAACACTACCTTATTAGATATCTATAAAATCATTCAAAAAGACTGTCCATTAGCTGCAATAACCTCCTCGATCCGAGCCCGAAAATGATTGCATGGCCGAATCAAATGCTCCTCATTCATATTCAGAGAAGAAATGGTGTCATCAGGATACTTATTGATTTCACGCACAACTACGCCCCTTACGTCATAATCCAGGGACTTAAAGTCAATGGAGTTAGGCCGCCGTAAGTTCGGTGTTATGTTGTCATGAAAATTTTCTGCATCAATCTTGCATCGCCATCGGTTTGTGCGAACGAGCATAGTATTGCCGAAAGTTGTATGGGCTGTCATCGCATACACTATTAATCCAAGGTTTCAGTGCTGTCTCTAGAACATCGATATACGCAGCAGAATTCACTCGAAAATCCTTGAGTAAAGAAGTGTGGCGGCATGACATGTTCCTTTTTTGCTTAAAACACATAAACCATAACAGGGGCTAGAAAGTTCGTGTGCATGACAACAGAAGGAGCTATCATCACCTATGCATCTGTGGTTTGGATGATTAGACTCCCTCTCGTGTCAGTCAGGAGGACCTTATCGAGACTACAACGCACTGTGGCCATTTGTTCGCCATCGGAGCTCTTTCGACTACTTTTGGCATTAGATGCTCAAATTAGTTTACCACCACTTGATGTTTTCATCCCAGGTGAAACCTTGAAGGCCATCTGCAGGCTGAAACACAATGGGAATTGGTACGGCCCTGTACGGCATTGGACAACAGAGTAGGCATGGACTTCGATCCAACGACCCTTGTCATGCACCTTGACTCCATGCCATCCAAAATCGTGCTTGAGAAGAGATAGAGTCTGGTGCTGCCAGAGGCTCAACTGTGGTCAAAACTCAGAAAATGAGCCTGGCGAACACTATTTTCGTATATTCACGGATGGCTACAAGACCGAGCACGGCTCCGGCTCTGAGGTCTACGTGGAATCCAGCTGGACAAAACTGCAATTTGCTCTTGGAATGCATGCATCTGTGTTTCAAGCAGTGTGTATGCTGTTCAAGAAGAACTTTGTTGTGGAAAACAGATGGAGAGGCAGAGCTGTATGCGTCTGCAGCGACAGCCAAGCTAGCGCAGCCTTAGACAGCCCCCAACCTCTTCAAGGGTAGGCGAATCCTATAAATCCAGGCTGAACTATGTCGGTAGACATAATAGCCTGATGCTAACGTGGGTCCCGGGACACGTGAGTATCGTGGGTAATAGAATCTCTGACTCTTTAGACAGAATGAGCTCTGAGGCCAACTTTTTTGGTCCGAAGCCCGTTCTGCCACTCCCTTCTGCAGCCATCAAAGCCATGGTTAGCAAACGGGTTACTACAACCCACCAGCGAGCTTGGTAGGCTGAGAGAGGCTGCAGATGGACACAACTAATGTTACCTGCCATATCTGACCGACTGTCTCAGTTCCTCCTGTCACTAAGCAGAGGGGACTGTAGGAAGCTGGTTGGACTGCAGCTGAAAAGGTGTGCATCTCAGACAGTGCAGTCTGCCCAGCATGTGGAGAGGAGGATGAGACGGCGGACCACTTTCTGTGCGTCTGCCACGCCTTCGCTCAAATTAAGTTTGAGGTCTTTCGCAGTGATGTGTTAAGAAGTGACCGCCTTGGCTCCTTGGCACCTCAAGATCTTCGGAGGTCGAGTAGATTTGAAGAAAATTAAAAAGGGAATCCGAGCGAGGTACAATGGATTTAATTATGTCTGAGTGCTGCACTTTCTAGTCTGTTCCGACAAAAAAAAACGATAACAGCAAATTCTTTAGGATTGGAACATAGCCACCTCTCATTCTGCTTATTTCTGCGGTTGGTTCTAAAAAAACCCATTACATCTCAGGCGTATCAGGGTATTTAATTCTATTGAGAAGGCATTTGGACCAAACAACTCGCTGTTGTCGTGTTTGCTCTGGCACAAACTGTCCTCTGCGCATAGCATGGGATTTATACCGCAGATAATCATGGACAGCTCGACAGATACGATACTCAAACCTCCGCAAAGTCCCTCATGGAAGAGTCCTCGTCAATGATCGCTTACATTTGTTGAATAAATTCTGCAGATCGGACACTGTCAGAACGTTCCTCGTGTTTTTTGCATTTTGCAACAGATTCTGCATTGCCGGATGCTTTCAATTCACGATGAACCTTATAACGGATGAACGGGGCACATCAGAAAATTAGAGATTTCCTCAAATACCGCACACATCGGGTATATATGTAAATCCTTAAGATCCCGAGAGAAACAAAAGGCCTCAAATCTGTAGCCACAACAATAATTTTCTAATTGTGAAAATGGGCCTATACTTTAATAAATAGAAACTCTGAAACCGTTTTTCCCGCAATTTTGATTGTTTGGAGTTATGACGTTCTTCTAGCAAACGATATTTTCTTGAACTTTTTAATTTAATGGATAGATACTTCTTTTTATTAGGTTTAAGTCGCTCTATAATATTTTTTTTTAATTACCGGCATTTCGACTTTATTTAACTCTTTCTTCTCCATTAAAAACACTTCGTAAAATAAAGAGAAAACATAAAGCACTGGTCACAAAATATTACGACTAAATTAAAGTTTTACCACCTCAATTGGACAAATATAAAAACCATCGAAATTCACATTTTACACTACATATGCACACATACCTTGAGCGAAAAGTTCCCGGAATATATTCAGAAAACTCAAAGTACAAGTTTATTTCTCAAAAGTGATATTATCGCCTTCAAAGTACTCCCTATGAACTGCAACTCACATATGCCAGCGTTTGATCCAGCTCTCGAAACATTTCTGGAACTCCATTTTTCGGTTTAGCCATAAGAACCATTTTCGGTTTTTGCATTACTTTCTTTCGGCTATAGAAACGCGACCAAGCAGAAAAAATCCTGCGGAGGTATATCAGGTGAATTCCATGGCTGTTCGATATTTGGATGGTATTCGTTTCGTTCTCGGTTAAAAATTCGCAAATAATAATGGCACTTTGCGACGATGCGTTGTCATGGTGCAAAATCCACGAGTTATTTTTCCTCCAATCCTTTCTTTTTCACAAACTGCTTTACGTGAACGTCTCATAACGCCAAAATAATAACGCCAATAAACTCTCTGACCTTCTCGCGAAAATTTGTGGTGTGTAATACTTTTATAATCCATAGAAACTGTGAAAATCTCTTTTTTTCTGACTGAAACCCCGAGAGCTTTTTTGGTTTTGATTCCTTCGTTCATTCGGAGTTCTCCACTCACTCACCTGTATGTCTAGATTGCGTGTCGTACTCATAAGCCCATGTATCGTTTCCAGTAATGATGCGTTTGATGAATGTTGGGTCCGATTTCCGAGCGCTTCAATTTTTTTTTTAATAAAACACAAACAGTTTTTAACTATATTTTTTTTATTATCGAGTTTGAACACATACATTTACGTACGAAATTCGATTTCTTTTGCATGACCACCGCGTGCACGTTTTACGAAGTCCAATCGTTGAACCCAATTTTCGACCACTCTTTTGCATAAATCGGCCGAAATTCCAGCAATTTCGCGTTCCATATTGGCTCTGAGCTCACAAATCGTCGCCGGCTTGTTACTGTAGACCAATGACTTCACATAAGCCCAAAAAAATAGTCTAGAGGCGTCAAATCACACGAGCGCGGCGGCCATTCGACTGGTCCATTTCTGGAAATAATGCGCTCATCGAACTTACTCTTCAACAAATCAATTGTAGCGTGTGCTGGGCGGCTTGTGGCCCGTCCTGTTGAAACCACATGTCGTCTAAGTCCATACCATTCAATTGCGGCCAAAATTATCGATTCGATATCGCGGTATCGATTTCCATTCACAGTAACGTGGCGATCGTTCTCATCAAC
The DNA here is from genome assembly GCF_028408465.1 of Anastrepha ludens. NCBI lineage: Eukaryota > Metazoa > Arthropoda > Insecta > Diptera > Tephritidae > Anastrepha > Anastrepha ludens. The sequence continues at coordinate 6,675,209 of NC_071502.1, forward strand.
GAAAAAATATGGGCCAATTACGCCGCCGGCATGTAAACCGCACCAAACAGTGATTTTTTCGGGATGCAACGGTGCCTCATGAATCACGTGTGGATTGCTTTCTGCCCAGTAACGCATATTTTGCTTGTTGACAAAGCCATTGAGCCAAAAGTGAGCTTCATCACTGAAGATCATTTTTGGGAAAAAATCTGGATCATTTTCGAGTTGATCTTCAGCCCAATTTACGAATCGACGTCGCTTCAAATGGTCAAACGGCTTCAGTTCTTGTGTCAGTTTGATCTTGTACGGATGTAGGCCAAGATCTTTTCGCAAAATTCGCCACAATGACGATACAGAAAGGCCCAATTGTTGAGAACGTCGTGTGAGCGACACATTTGCGTCTTCTTGAACTGAAGCCCTGGCGGCAGCAATATTTTCAACACTTCGTGCACTTCTTGCTCTCACTGACGCCGGAACATTTTGTAGCGACAACGTAGATACAAATTTTTTCACTGGACGGTCGATTGTCGAGCGGGATGACTTGTTAAATGGGCAGTAAAATGGCCGTAATGCTCTTAAAGTAGCAGCAACAGAACGATTATTTTCATAAAAAATGTGCACGATTTGCAATCGTTGCTCAAGTGTGTAGCGTTCCATGATGAAATGTATACTAATGAAGTTTACAAATGACAAGCGAAAAATAAAAAATTTTGCGTCGTTCGCCCTCCCTATCGGAAAAAAGTTGAAGCGCACCTATTGAAAAACGCTATATAAAGGCCTGCCTTTTTCGAATGGCAGGCCCAATTCCGCTCCTTTGAGACCCACTTCGTAGCAACACGGCGCAAGACCCTAATCATTAACTTTAATATCCTGAAGGAATCCATGGGCAATACTTAAGCCTTCTGCCAGCTATCTGATGGTTAATTTGCGGTTATTGATCAACGTTTCTTTGACTTTGTTGATATTTTCAGCAGTTTTCGATGTCTATGAGCAGCCACTATCTTTGTCATCCTCAATGGACTCACGATCTCTTCTGAAGAGAATGGCTGTTATCTTTAAGGTATCATTACCGAAAAGGTTTCCGAAGATTTCTAAGGTGTCCACACTATTGAGTTCATTTTTAACGCGAAATTCAACACAAACTCGTTACTGCAAATTCGAATCTATTTTTAAAACTGTCAAACATCGAAAATACGTGGAGAGGCTTAACTTTTACAAACGTCAAGCAATGGCAATACGATTTTGGTAGGAATGTTAATCACAGGAACTTTTTGATCAAGGTAGTGTTCCCCATAAGGCAAACACAGGTAAAATAAACCACTGAATGCACAAGTAAACTGGTGTAAAAAGTGCGCCTTGTATCCATATTTACATACACATACCAGGATGTGTATTATTTATATGACATTCCTTTCCGGCTCCTGTGCCCAGCCTGCTTTGGGGTTTATGTTTATATTTCGCGCGCGTGGCTGTTTTCAAGTGAAGCGAAACGAAGTGCTGCCGTGAAACCTTACAAAGGTGTGAAGTTTGGTTTTAATTTTTTGGCGTCCCCATTCACACTTCCCTCCACACTCGGTTTTAGCTTTTTACCTCTCTCTACCAAGGAGTTTTTATTCAATTCGCAAATATATTCTTCTTATGCCGTTGCTTGTTACACGGGACCTGTCGCCTTGCAGCCTGTTCTGTTGGTGTTGCCGCATTTTGACTTGCAACCATAAGTGCAACGTTGAAAATTCGACACTTTTGTTGTATTTATTACCTTTTTTCTTACTTTAATTTAATATGTATTTGTTTGTGTTTATTTTATTTTCAGGTATTTATGTTTACTTTTAACACCGTTGTGCTGCTTCAGGTGAAATTAATGCGCTGGTTGCGTGGGCGAGGGTGATGAGCCTGCCAATTGTTTGGTAGTTGTTACAGGATTTTCATTTTGGGACTTAATTTTTTCGTGTTCGCCTGCGGCACAGTCACGTGTTAATGATCCCTTTATGTATTGTATTTTCCGTTTTTCGGTGTTGTCTTGAATCGAAAGGTGTCAATGCGACCAAATTGCCTGACGCATACTTAGTACACCTTTGGAGGTGGAGAGGGAGGGGAAGTTACTTGTGAAAAAAACGGGGAATCGAAATGTGCTGGTATATGGTTTCCAAACTCATTGTTTATTTCCAGGTGTCAGTTGGGCAAATTCGTTTAAGTATGGGGAATGTGGTTAAGTATTTTTCACTGCTCATTACACCGGTGCAAAAATATTAGGTTGTTGCGATTGTTGGTGAATCGATGTTTCCGAACTCAGTTACACACTCTCGATTAGGTTAGGCGGCTAACCTTTAAATAATGCTTGTAGGGACACATGTTGTGCCCCAGAAAAATGTATCCAGTTCAGTACTGCCATATTCTCAAACCATCTCGAGCCTTCTGACTAATTTAATCGACTCTTACAAACTAACTATGCAATATTTTCCTTTGCACTTAAGGCCAGACAAAGAATTCAAAAGGTAGGGATTGAGAGATGGTCTTGCAAACTTCCTCTAGACTTTTTATGAATCTTAGTAGTTTATGGAGGGAAAGATAGGAAAGTCTCAATGAACCCAAACCAAATATGTAGCATCAAAGTCTGGCGAAATCCGAACAGCGGCAGAGAAAATTCTATGTGATCATCCCCAAACAAGATGTACACAGTGGATCATCGATGATACTTATGGTGGCCATATGTCCTGCCTAATCCTCCTCTGACTCAGAAGGAAGGCATTTCGCTAACACCCCGTCGCGATATTTCAAGAAACACTTCGAATGCTTCGCAGGTGTCAGTGCTGCGCCTGGGGCTCTCACGAGCTATAGTGATGAAAACCTTGATGCACTCCACTATTCCCGCTATACCTGGTCCTCAAATTAGCTACGATCTGATTAGCCAGTTCGTTGCCTCGAGCACTACAGCGCTCGGGAACTCACATAAGCTCAAGCTCATTCCAACTTGCAATGCAGTTTAGCCTCAACTTATATTCCTGAGCTATTTGTGAAGGGTGCGAGTGATTCTAAGGCCTTTAGAGCAATTGGACTGTCACTGACTGATTTAAATTTCTCGTCACCTTTCACTAATTACGCAGTCTGCTACTTTAAGTATTGCAAAGGCTAGCTATTGAAAGACCGTTGTAATCGTCTTCAAAGCAGTAAATAATCTGAATGACATCCTAAACCAGTACCATTTTCATTCTTGGAGCTACCGATGGAGAAGCTTCTTACCAAGCTTTCTAAGAGAGTGTCTGGGCCTCTCCATGGCAAATTTGTAGGAAAACAAACGTCATACTTCTTTCCTAACGAGATCTCAGGCATCGGTTTTCCGTCAGGTGCCAAAAACAGATGGCTGGCAATCTTTTAAGTAACTAATCCTTATGTTTGAAACTGTGCGCGTGGGCTATAGTGACATAGAAGGCCAACAATAGTAAACAATAATGAAGAAATATTGTATTTATGTCGCCTTTTATAAGGAACGTCTTTCCAACTCTACGTATGTTCAGCTGTAATTCGATATTTTTATTAGAAAAAATTGGTATTTTTAGCATACATTTGCATATAACATTTTTGAAAGAGTTGAAAAGTTCATCTCACCCAAAAGATAGAAAAGGACTCGTTTTAAAAAAGGACTCCTGTCGATTAGTGAAAAGAAATGTTGAAGAGTTTTAAACGCAGTAGCTCAAAATGAGTCTATGATATCGTAAGTGGTGACGAATCTTGGATCTATGCGTATGAGCCCAAAAAAAAACCGCAATCCACCGTTTGGGTGTTCCAAGACGAACTTAATCCAATAAAAGTTGTTCACGGAAGAAGAAAAACAAAGAAAATGGTGATCTGTTTTTTCGGAAAATCTGGTCAACTCAAAAATGAATTAACAGAAAAACTTAAAACCGTCAATTCTGAGTGCTAAACAGCAATTTGTGTACTATACGTTTTCTGAAAATGAAGGAAAAACAACCGCCGAAGACGGCATAATAGAGTTTTTGAGCACTCGAAATATCAAACTAATGGATCATCCGCCTTAGAGTCTTGATGGCAGCTGTTTGTTTCCAAAGATCAAAAACAAAATGCGGTTTTTAAACGACTTTCGAAGCTGTTGAAGCTTTTAAATAACTTGCTTTGGGGGTATCCAATTCTGAGTGGGAAAAGTATTTTGAAAATTGGTTCTGGCGAATGCAGTAGAGTCACTATCTATGTACTACAGTATTATTATTTTACTGTGTATTCATTCGTGGGCACAAAATATAACAGGCAACCTGCGAATATGATTTATATAAAAAATATTACTTTGAACTCTTCTTTCACAAATAACTAATATTTCTTTTAACCACTTTTGAGTGAGAATTTTGCGAAGGCTGTGGTTGAACCGGTAACCGAACTTCATAAGCAATCTTGGATCCGAGTGGTGAAGATAGTGGAGGTGCCGTTTATGAAAACCTTTAGAGCTGAGATATGTATAACACGCAGTGTTAAGAACTTTCCCAGGCTAAGTCATTGGCGAACTAATTTCCGAAAATATTTGTATAGAATACCTTGTCCTAACCAGAAGAACTTCAATGGGTTTCCACCTCTACTTAAAGTGCATTTGGTAGAAAAAAACAGCATTGCGGGAAGTCATGCTTCGTTATTATCTTAAAAAAAAAGTGGAGCTGAAAAGTGACGTATATATTAATCAATATTTACGGTAATTACGCTCCCTCAAATCCAACTTGTAAAGAGTGGTTTCGACGCTTCCAAAGTGACAATTCTGACGTGAGTGAGAAAGATCGCGAATCAGCACCCAAAACACCGAAAATTCGAAGATACTCAACTACCACAATTATTGGATGAAGACACATGTCGAACCCTTGATGATATGTCTAAAGAGTTGGATGTTGACAGATCAACCGTCGGTAAATGTTTGCATACGATGGGAATGCTCCAGAAACAGGTAATTGGGTGTCACCTCAATTGAAGGAGTCGGATATCGAGAGACGTTTGGTGACGTGAGAGATGCTTCTTGAACGACAGAAAAGAAAAGGTTTTCCGCATCGCATCGTCACTGACGTTGGAAAATTATTCTTTTATGATAACCCTAAGTGTCGAAAATGTTGGAGCCTGTCAGGTTAACCAGGGCCATCGACTGCGAAAAACAACAATTCATTCTTTAAAGGTTATGTTGTGCATCTGGTGGAATCGAACTCGTAAAACTTTCTGAAATCATCACTGGCGATCGTTACCAGCTGCACCTAATGCGTTTGAATCGAGCTCTCACAGGAAAGCGGCCAGAACGGAACGGCAGACATGACAAACTGTTTTTGCTGCATGACAACGCCAGGCTACATATTGATAAACCAGTCCAGAGATATTTAGAGGGATTGAATTGGGAAATCTTGCCCCACTTGCTGTGTTCCCCAGATCTTGCACCTTCGAATTACCATCTGTTCCGATCAACGCAGTCAGTCCTTATTGGAGAGCGGTTCACTCCTTACGAAAGCATCGCAAACTGGCTCAGTGAATGGATTAAGTCAACAGGAGTCGAATGTTTTGTCAGCGGAATCCGTATGCTGCCTGAAAGGTGGAGTGAAGTTGTGGCTTCCAATGGCATTACTTAATTGTTTAAATAATTCGTAGCTTTGGCTAAGAAAGGACGGAAACTTATATCGATACCCAATACTTACGTATTCCTCAACTGGTACTTAGTGGATAATTTACAGTTGATATCAAGTGTTGAACTACAAAGTTAGGACTTTCGTATTACGCACTTAATACCTAAGACTAGTACTGCTAGACCTCGATTAGCTACAAATACAATTTATAATTAATCCGATTGAAAAATAGCTAAAATAAATTGAGTACTTTCTACTTATAAATCACCCCCTTAATTATGGTAAACTTCATTTAAGGGGGTTGTAAAAGCGACAGTTTCTCATAGCCATCATTTTGAGGTGAAGGTGTTAAGTTCAATTGACAGGCAGACCACAACAATTGCCATGACACGCATTTTAACGCATTACAAGTACTTGGGCAAATGAATACGCGCGACCATTACCCAGTAAACAGCATAGTTCCGCAAGCAAATAGAATTATTGGAAAACTTATTTCATAAAACCTTGCGTATAAGGGCTGTTTCAATATTTTCTTTTATAAATTGGGCAAGTGGACAATTTTTTTTTTATTTAAAGCAAATATTTTAAAGTATCTCCAAATCTATTTTCGTTACGATTGGCCGTTTAAATTGGCCACATATTGATGAATTTTGATTGCATTATTAGTATTTTATTAATAATTTTAAGTATATATTTTTATAAAATATATTTCCTTCTGCAAAAAAAGACCCTTAAACCAATCTTCCAATTTCCATTAAAATTTCTCACTTTTTATTTAGCACTTTTACAAAATTGTTGGCTAAGCAGTTTTAGAGTCCTTTTAGTTTATATAACGAGTGATCTGATTGGAGGTACTTTTCCTCGTGACTACTGTCAGGCTAATTTTTTGGATATTCATAGACATTTATCATGGACAGCCTTGCGCCTCAACAAAGTTTAAAAATTGTGTCAAAATTGTTCATCGCCCGCTCCGGCGAACTTACGCTGTTCAGCGATAAGGCCCATTTTTGGCTTGATGGCTACGTCAATAAGGAAACTTTCCCGAAGTCATTCAAGAGCAGCCATTATATCCATAAAAAACAACCGAACAACCATTTGGTGCGGCCTTTGGACTGAAGGAATAATCGATCCAAGATGGCGGGCGGTGCTACTTGCCATACAGTTCGTGAAACAATAGATTTACTGCGCCTTCGTGGATTGACCACCAAGATCGTGTGATATCATCACCTTTGGACTTGTAATTATTTGTGGGGGAATCTCCTGGAATCTTTTCGAGGGAATACAGAACTTTCCTCACGTATTACTCAGTTCCACTTTTCACAATTGTTTGCTTTTTTTTTGACTTTTTAGTCATAATACATACATTTTTTCTCTTATTTATTTCTTTTATTAATGTCAGCATTCAGTTCAAAATAGGCTGCAATTTTTTCGGGTTTCATTTTTGTAGTAGGCTATTTTATAAGTGAATGCATGTTTTATTAGTGTATAGAACAAAAATGCTTTTGGTCTTCGCGATTGTTGAAACAAATGGCACAATTTGTAAAAGATTTTGAATCGCCCTATTGAAATGCTAGTTTCTTCTGGCAAACCATTCGCAAATTGCCTGAGCAATGGAGCAAATAAGCTTTCCCACTTACTTTTTTTTCAATGTGTGTATAAAAATTACTACAATTCTCAAATCTTTTATTAAAGTTTCCGGTTCTATTAAAGTTTCAGGTGTGCTCATGCACTTTATCTAAACTGAAGCTATCGTTAGCACGCGAAATACGGCTAATAAATAATGCAACTGGCTCTATTTTGGGAAATGAAGTTCGCATGCACCAAACAGAAGCGATCGTCAGCTGTTTAGAGTAAAGTCTTTTGCACTCCTTCTCTCTCTCTCTCGCTTTCATGTGTGTATATGTCGCCGACAGAGGGGATTACCGTCTAAGCTGCCAATGAGCGTAGACTTATATGCAAGTGAGCGGACTGCTTGGAGCTAGTTCGTCGCTTTTGTTGTTATTACATACCACATGAATTTCAATGATGGTACGAGTAATTGTTGTGATTATGAAATAAATACAAGAGAGTCGTCCGTGACAGCGTCAGAAGTGAGATGGAATTTTAGCTTACATATCGGTGCGAGTGCAAGACAAATCGCACAAGAAGCACATACATACGTACGTTGGGAGGTGAAAAAGTACAGAGCTGTAGACGCAAAGAAATGAAAAAGTAGTGCTTACGCCGTCTCCGAACGGCAGATGGTTTTTTATGAGGCGTTCTTTCAAGGTGCTTAAGAAGGCAAATATAGAGCAGAATAGAGCTCTAAAAACAAAAACAAAGTAGTGTATCACAGCTGTTTCTTCAACTTTGCAGTTTTGTAATAATTGCGTTGCTAAATAAATGCGCTAAGCTATTTTACAATTTTTTTTTAAATTTATTTTGCAATATAATCCCAATTGAAAATTTTAAAATTTCACAAAGATGTTTTTTTAAGTAGTTATATCTCGAAAGAAATTTTTTTCTCAACAAAACTTTAGGGAAATTACCACATTTGTATATTATCCACAAATATTTCCAAAAAAAGATATTTGCAATTTTTGTTTTGTGTATTTAAAAGTTTTATTGCTTGGAAATCATGATAGCAACATAAGAGATTTTCCCAAAGAAAAAAACGTTTCTCAATACTCGAACCTTACTTAAACATTGAGAAGGAGGTTTTTGTTTGCTGGCTTTTCTGAGAGAGAAAATTTTTAAAGTTAAAAAAACTTTCCTCTTCTATAAGAAATTTTCAATCTACTTGACACGTCTTTAACAGTTTCTGCCATTGAAATAAAATTTATTGCTATGCTTGAATAAAAGTATTTTGAAACTTGTTGCGCAAACTTAAGATGTTTGAAGTGAAACTTCTTAGGCGTCGATGGACGAGCGAGAAGGGAGAGTAAAATTTCAAGGCCATGCAACGTTTTGGGCATTTTCGTTCCGCGAGATAGAAAAAAGGTGTAAAGACGTAGAGGAAAAAGAGAGAGAAAGCTATACCTTATATATATCTTAGATACACTTTAGGGTATTTTTCCTGAGTTTTTCCTTGTGGTTGCTAATGTCTAGTGAGAAATGACACTGCCTACTTTTCGGCGCTTGTTTTTTGGTGCAAACTTTTAGGAAATATATTTTTGGTGCCTACCTTTTGGCGTTATATTTCTTTGGTGCCTACTGTTTGGGACGTTTTTTGGTCCCAATTTTGTGTGCGTTTTTTTTGGTGCCTACTTTTTGGCGCTTACTTCCGTTTCCTGGTGTAGTATAAGGTGCTATCCATTCCGGCGTCGGATTTATTGGTAATGCCTTGCGGTAATTTGTGCCGTTGCTGCGGTCCTGGAATCGTTGCGTTTGTGCGGGTGATAAACGCTCGGAGTAGTGTGCGTTGTTGCCACGGCTTGTGTCCGGCATTTACCTACACCAGTCGACCCTTCTCCGTTTTTTGTAAATTTTGTCTATTTGTATTCTCTGGAAATGTTGTGAATTTATTTAGATATATATTCTTTCTCTCTCTCTCTCTCTCTCATTGCCTGGAAAGTTTCACTTCTGTTATGTGTATTAGGCTACACGCACTTTTTTCTTTTTTTGGCGCTATTATTTCGGAAAGTTTCAAACTATCTAATTGAATATACTCAGGAAGGAGTCCTACAAAAAAAGTCATATATTTACCAATCGAAAAAAAAAACAAATTAAAAAAATGATTTTTTTTTTCAGGAACGAAATTTAATAAATAAAATGGTTAGCTAGGTGAAATGGTTGCTGTACCACTCTGGCACTCCTCAAGACCCACTAAAGCGACGTTGTGAAAGCACTATAAGACCTCCAACAGGCATGAAAATGATTTTCATTGTTCCCTTTTTTCAATAGGCGCCTTCTATTCGCCACTTCTCTACTTGCTATCAGCTCACTTGGCGAAAAATTTGCATGTAAAAGCAACGACAAAGTTATAGAGTAAGATTCGCCGCTACTGGGCATGGTTGCACCTCATAAAGCTAGTATAACTTACGATTTTCAATGCTGCCAACTCTTTTTGTAGAGAGTTCATTAGACCGCGTTCATATAGGAAGAATTTTCTTGCTTCAACTTTCCGAATCCTCTTTTGGTGTTACTCGTCGTGCTCATTCACGGCAGCTTTGTTGCTCGCAATTGTTTAGTCAACAACAATATTGAAAAGATCGAGAGCACAGAGTGTGTTTTTTATGAGCACCAACATCACAAGCAACATGTTGAAGCAACAAATGTTTCCCTGTATCAGCGCGGCCTTACTAATACTCATTAAGTGCTTCCAAGCAATGCAGTGTTTGGCAACTCTTTTCCATTACTATCAAAATTTGTTCATTTGTACCAGTTACTTCATCTATTCGCCACTTGCTAACGCTTGGCAAATCGATGAGGCTCAATATTTTCCTTTTTATGCAATTTTCCCCTCCACAAAATGAGTCCGCAGTCAGCCGACAGGTCGCTTCTTGAATTTAAGTGTTTTATATAATTAGTTAAAAAAACAAATTAAATTTTAAAATAATTTGCAGAATATAGCATTAAATACCAATTAAAAAGGCCATAATTTTAATTTGAAAAATTACTTTTACTCAATTCAACGTAAAAAATGTGTGAAAATAATATATTACAAAATTTAAAATCAATTAACTTTTGCTCGATATGACCACCTTTTGCCTTGACTATGGTTTTGAGACGTGAGCAGATGCCCGTGCATCAGCTGTGCGAGCGGTCCGAAGTTGGCTACATTTCAAGTGCCAGACCCTGTAGTTGTATCACAAACTTTGTTTTAATGATGTAAATTAGGAAACACTTTGTGAAAAATCGTATTCAAAACTTAATAGCGCGGCTATTTTTAACTGTCAGGCCTTATTTCGAATTTTATTGATGATTTTTATTAATTATCATACTTTTTATCTGAAAGCAGAAAAAAGTAGAACCCTTGAACTAACATTCAAAAAAGTGGGTACAGAAGAAAAAAAATCTTTTAAAACGAAAACTTAAAAAATGCTTTGTTTTAGGTAAATTGATAAAAAAGGCCTAGATAATAATGTTCTTAACAATGACTCTCCCTGCTCAAATTTTCCATCCCAAAAGACTATTCATCCTGGGATAGATACAAATTTCATTCACAAGCGTTTGCCACTCCTTTCTGGTTTGCTGGGTTTACAACCCAGCACACTTATGTTCCTCAAGTGCATGCAGCTCGGTCTACGCACTGGAAAAAGGGTTTGTGAAAAAGAGGGACATGACAAGCAAGCAACTTCACACAACCGTTGCACTTGCAACAGGGTATTTGAGTGCATTTAAATGCCAAATAAAAATGGAATGACGCTGAAAAGCGTATCAGCTGCGTGGGGAAATAAACCGTTACAGCCAACGTGAGGGCCATAGGTGTGCAAATGTATGTGCCTGTGCGAGTGAGTGTGAGCTGTTGTTGAGTGGTATTAGAGGGTATTTGGTTGCGGTGCTTAAGGTAACAAAAGACGCGTAATGCAGAACTGAACTTAAAGCAGGCGTCAAAATGTCTACCAACGAAGTGGAACACAAGGAACAAAAAAAAAAAATAGAAACAACAATAAAAATTAAACAACAAGAAAAAATAAACACCAACAAGCGTAATGCTAAAACACGTCTACACAGCAATGCAACAACGACACACACACACACACACAAACATTTGCCTACATAAACAGACAGACGGCGGCGAAAAACACATTTGAATGGCAAGCAAATGCAACTGAGAGTCATAGAAATAAACGCGCGTTTCACATTACCCGCAAAAGGCTTGCCAAACAGCGGCCAGGATGGCGGAGGGAGTCGTGGGACTGTCTCTTGATAACTGCAACGAATTGCATTCCGCTGGCTTTCTTCGCAAATGTTATTGCTATTGCTGCTTGTGGAGTGGTTTTCTCTTGTTACTGCTTTGGACAATTGTTGTTGTTGGTAATCCAGTCGGCAGACAGGTTAAATACGCCACAAGGACAAGCCGCATGTGTCGCCGTTGGGATGATAACTGCCACAATACGAACTATTCATGCACAAGACACGCATTGCCAAAGCAACACCAACAAACAGACAAAGAAGAAAAGCTGGCAAAGGAAGAATTCATGCAAGGGGGCAAATAGGTACATACAGTACCTGGAGGATAACAGACGCATGCATAGATAAGTTACAAAAACCAAACCACACGTTGCGTGTGACAATATCTGCGGTGCAGAAACCAACAACTACCTCGAGATAGCAAACTTGTGTGCAGTCGCAGCTGAGTTAAAGAAAACACGCAGCTTCAGCTTCACAACAAACGATAATGGCAATAAACAAATTGCCAATTCGGTGCTTTCTCGCGGCGATGTACTCGTCTGCCGCGCTATTATGTAACATTTGCTGCTGTCTGGCTGAGTGCATGCGTGTGTGTGTGTTATAAACACATACATGAAAAGAAAGTTTTGGTCTGCAACCGTGTTAACTTCACTTCGAGATTAGTTTCGTGTTAACCAAAGTCTATGGGCTGGTATACACAAAACAGCAACGAAAACAAAAACACCGAGGTTTGATATTAAACGCATTTACGTACGCCGACACGATGAGCTAAGATCAACAAAAAGCTGTGGCAAGGCAAAGAGATATGGAAAAATAAAAATAAAAAAAGTATAAGTGAAAGCATTAAAAAACAAACAAATGCAACTTCCAAAGAAAACTGTCTGAAACTTTAGTAAGAACTAGCAAACCCGGCCCCCTTCGCTGGGCACACTAAAATAGAATAGATATGGTTTAGAACAGAAAATATATGGTTTTCATATTATTTATTTCTTTATTCTTTACTCAAGCGCTTTGGCATAAAAAAATAAATAAATTGAAAATCAGGAAAAAAGAAGATTGTTTTTAAATTTCAAATCAACGCATATGAATAACTAAGAAACAATCGTCTTTTTTCCTAATCATCCATGAATTTTTCGTTTCAATTTATATGTTTTATTAAGCATTGGATCTTTTTTAACCACTATCCATTTATATTTTTCAAAACAAAAAAAAACGAAAAACATTTTTTTTTTTCCACGAACACATAATTTCATTCGGGTTTCACATTAAATTCTCAAATTTCGTAAGAAATTATTCACTGTTCCAAAATCCACTCTAAAAAAATTCACAAACAATTTTTACATGTTGCACTTACGTTTTTTCCTTATGGCATCCAAATCAGAAAGAAATCTTGACACATTGTAACTCACACTGTCAATTTGACAGTTCAGTTCCGCCCCAAGCGTTAAAAAAGTAAACGACATTATGGCTGGTTCAAAAGAACGCTGTACCCGTTGTCAGTGCTCCGAATTACAACCAAACTTTACGAAACCCATTTTCAATACTTACTTAACAACGTGCGTAAGTTTGGTTTAATTCGGTGCAAAGACACGGCGGGTCCACGTTTTGGCATATATCTCGAGACCCTATACACCAATAGGTATCCAAACTATACGGAAACCATCTTCAATACCTACTTAACAATGTGTGTAAGATTGGTTTAATGCGGTGCAAAGACACGGCCGGTTAGCGAACACACACAAAAAGTTGACTTTATTTTATACTTAAGATTAACTCACTACCGTCTTGTCTTCTGTACTATACTGAATTAAGTGTTTCACTCAAACGTCTGTGCTTGTCATCGGTTCGTCAGAAACTGTCCGCCTTCTCTGTTCCTGCAAGATAGAATCAATATGGCGAACTCGCATCATGATCTCACCTGCGAACGTTTGCGCTGCCTCCCACTTACCGCTGCTTGCACACATATCTCGTAAGAGGGTGCTGGGGGATGGCTGATGATCCCGGGCTTGTTCCAGAATAGCTAGTTCCTCTCTGAAGCGGTCGCAATAAAACATGACGTGCTGTGCGTTCCCGTCAGTATTTGGGCAGTTTAGACAGAAAGGGCTGTCTGCCAGCTTAAAACGATGCAAAAAATTAGCTTTAAACCCTTAAATCCATAGGGCAACCCATTCTTACAGAAATTTGTAGTATTAACACAAATAGGCTGATATATTTTTGGAGGTCAAACTTTAACTTTAGCAAAGTTTCTCTAGACACAACAAAGGGCTGCAAATGCCGCCAATAAACAACTCTTTTCGTTTTTCAAATAATTTCAAATAACATTTGTAAACAAGCCTCAGACGGAAACATACATATGTACGTGCGGTTGGGAGTACTTTTTCTCCCGAAAAATCCTTACTGCTGCAAGCTGGTAGGCATGCGAAGGCTTACCTTGAGCACACATACATACATAATATACATACGTGTACGAGGCTTGCCTTACTGCAGGGCGGACGAGTCTACTGTAGCCGGAAATGTCCACTATGCGAAGCTATAAAACTTCAAAAACGAAATTGAAAAAAAAAAACACGAAATAAATAACATAAAAGGAGTAAAGGATATGCAAACGTGGCCTCACATGTGAATGGATGGACATTACCCGCTAAGCGTAAAGGATTGCCACTAAAAGGATGTAAGGATATGTTTATGTCGAAAGTTGGCATAAAAGTTCAGAACAACAAACGACCAACATATTTCATTTATATTTATGCAAAATGTGAAAAATGTCACAACACACACTTGAACTTGAGCTATTTAAATGGGAGATTGAATTGTAAGAAAGCATAAAGACATAAAAAGTGGTGAAAGCGGTGGTAAAAGGATGACTTGGCGTGAAGTAGCCGCAGATTGAGCTTTTAGTAATAGAAAAATTCAATAGAAAAAAAGCAGTTGACAACCAAAAAGGCGCCAAAGATGCGCCATAAAGTAATTTTTCTTGTTGCTTTTGTTGTTTGCTAAGCAAGATATATGGCTAACATTAACGTTAAGGGGGCAAGCGTTAGCACTACCACTCGGTCATCTTCCATTTAGATAGATATAAGCTGATGAAGCGCCAATTTACTCGCACAGATACTCATACATATATACACATACATGCATGCATACATACACACATACATACATACATACATACAGTATTGAAAGCGTTGCAGCCATTTCCTGCCATCTTTAGAAAGCCTTAAATTCAAGTGGCATTGGAGAAAGTATTATTTTGACATAAAGAGTTGAGCGCCTGTGCGCACATTAAGGGCCACTTTGGTGCGCCTAAATATATGCTTGCTCGGTTTTGGTCGTACGTACAAGTCCAAATCTCGTGTGGCAGTGTCATAGCAACACCGCAGCTTGCGACTGCTGCTGCCTTAGAAATTTGCCTTGGAGTCAGTAGGAAATTTCCATTTTGACTAAGCGACGCGCAGTCTTCCAGCCGCCAAAGGGTTGGCTGAGTATTCTACGCAACTTTTATTTAAATTTATCATTATGTACTTATGTTATTGTGTTTTTTTTTCTAGTTTTATTTCTATCACTTTTTCAAAAGAAGTCCTTCTTATACATATAACACTCACATAGCATGAAGTGGGGCCACAAACTCCAAGCAAACGAAACTCCCTTCAGCAACATTTGCTTCACATATGGAACTTTGGGGGATATGCATGCATGTTGCTATGCATATATATTTATATATATGTTTATGGAAATTTATACTTTTATGCTTGGTTTTATTTCGGTGCAACATATTTTGACGGCATCCTTTTTGGCCACCTCTGGTTGACACGCAACGCCATCAGGGGGAGAATTTTTTAATTTCATTTTACTTTTTTTGAGTGTTGAGCGATAATCGTCACATATGGTAAGAATTATTGGACGAGTTAAGGAGAGTTGGTATTTAAAATTTAGGTATTGAGTAGCTAAGTCTGCAGCTTTTCGAAATTAATATTTTTTTTTCCTTGTTCACTCCTCTCGGGGGCATAGGGCCTCGACAAGACTTGTCTTGCATTGGTTTCCTTAATATTATAATATATATTGGGTAGTCGAAAAAGTCCTTTCGTATTTTATCAATAGATGTCGTTGGAGTCATCTATCTGCAGTACTACCAATCACATTGTTTCATATCATATGGTGTTAGAAAGGTGACATTTTAAGCTTCATTTAACCGAAAAAAATTAAATTCGGAGAAGTTGAAAAAAAGTCATAGCTGTTCAAAAATAATTGAAAATAATAAAGAAATTCACTATATTTTGAAATTTTTGTATAAAAAAGGGAAGAATGACACGCAAGCCACCAATGAGATTTGTGAAGTTTACGGAAACGATGCTGTATCAGTTCGGGTAGCACAAAAATGGTTTGCTCGCTTCCGTTCCGGAAATTTCGATGTGAAAGAAGCACCTCGCCCCGGTCGACCTATCGTTGAAAAAGTCGATGAAATTATGGAAAAGATTGACCAGGACCATCACATAAGCTGCCATGACATCGCCAAGGCTCTAAACATTCATCAACAAACGGTTTTGAACCATTTAAAAAAGGGTGGTTACAAAAAGAAGCTCGATGTTTGGGTCCCACATGAATTGTCTGTGAAAAATTTAATGGACCGAATTAACATCTGCGATTCTTTTCTGAAACGAAATGAAATCGAACCATTTCTGAAGCGAATGGTAACAGGAGGCGAAAAGTGGATAAAATACGACAACAATGTGCGAAAAAGATCTGGTGCAAGGGTGGTGAAGCTCAACAAATGGTCGCAAAGCCAGGATTGACGCCGCGACAGGTTATGCTGTGTGTTGGTGGGATTGGAAATGAATTATCCACTATGAGCTGCTCCAGCCTGCTCGAACGATTGATTCTACACTTTACTGTCAACAACTGATGAGATTGAAGCAAGCAATCGAAAAAAAAACGGCCAGAACTGATCAACAGAAAGGGACAACGCTACGCCACACACATCTTTGATGACTCGGCAAAAACTGGGAGAGCTTGGCTGGGAAGTTTTGATGCATCCACCATATAGCCCTGACCTTGCACCGTCGGACTACCATTTGTTTCGTTCTATGCAGAACTCCCTTAATGGAGTAAAGTTGGCTTCAAGAGAAGCCTGTGAAAATTACTCGTCGAAGTTTTTCGCCGAGAAACCACAAAAGTTTTACGCTGATGGAATAATGTTTTTAGAAGAAAAATGGCAAAAGGTGGTCGACCAAAATCGTACATATTTGGTTTAATAAAGTTCATTATAAGTATAAAAAAATGAGTTGAAGTTTGATTAGAAATACGAAAAGACTTTTTCGACTACCCAATATTTGTGTGATGGAAATGCCCACCTGTCGTTGCTTAGGAACAACACTGCTTGTAATGCCATCTGTGCTTCACATTTTTCTGCCAGAAGGATCGCACAGATGATAGAGGACTTCGCTAAATTTAGTGTGTCTGCGCTATTACCGCGACTGCCCGCTTCCTCTTGCCGGCGTCACTGATGCAATGTGTAACTGTGTGTTTTTCTTTCTTTTCTTGCTTGTTTTTAGCAGCCACAATGCAAATAATGCGCACACTATTAAGGATGGGAAGGGTAAGTTTTTGGGGTCGAGGAATGAAATTGGAGGAACTTTTTTTATATAATATATATTAGAAACAAGGAACCGTGCTTAACGTGGAATTCGAACCCACAACGCTAGACTACCGAGGCCGCCAAAATTAATATACCAACTGAAAAAAAAACACGGGGAGTGGAATCTGAATGTAGTGAAATTTACTCGAGCCTGACTGCTTGAAGGAATTACGCGTAGAAGTTTAGTAACTGCAGACAAAAGTGGTAAAAATGGAATTTTTTAAAATACGACAATAAAAATAAAAAATATACGACAATAAATAATTGGCACCTACACTTCTGTTAGGTATTTGGTCGAGCTCCTCCTCTTATTTGTGGCGTGCGTCTTCCTGTTGTTCGACATATGAAGGGGCCTATAGTTTCAAGTCGACTCTGAATGACAAATGACTTTTATGAGAATCTTTTTCATGGCAGAAATACACTCGGCTGTTTCATTCACGGAGATTCGAAACTATGCATTCCCAAATAGTAGTTGCGCACAACCTATTCGGCTACCGTGGCCACACTGTGTGTTATAGTATTCTTAAATAAAGGCGAGAAAGAGAAAATTCAGTACATGCTATAGCACCGCTGCGATCAAAGTGAAAAATCAGAGCAAGGAGTCAACAAATTTGATGATGTTCATGGAGCCAATACAGTAACGGATACAATAGCAAAGCAGTGGTTCCCTGCCCTCAAATATCTGGGCACTATTTTCAATGCAAGGCTTACATTTAAGCCACATATTGAGTATGCAGTAGAGAAAGACGAGAGAGTAGCATGGCGCACTATCGGCTCATGGTGAACTCGAGACAAACTCAGACAACAACGTAGGCCGATGTACGCAAGCGTGGTAACAAATGCACTTCTGTAAGGTGCACTTTTCTGGTCTAATGTCCTGAATAAAACCTCACACGCATTCAAAATGGATGCTTATACCGTCTTTGCGCTATAAAAGTATGTAGCGCCATCCAAAATACGTCAGAAGAAGCAGCGAATGTAATATCTGGGTTTTAGGTAGGTAGTTAGGTGAAATGGTTGAAGTTCCACACTGACACTCCACAAGTAGTACTAAAGCGCCGTTTTGATATCATATTAAGACCTCCAACGGGCAGATATCTACAGCCAGCCAAAGCTGTTTATGTAATGGAGAAGAGTGATGGGATTTAGATTGGCGCCCTGCACCAGGTCGTCGAAGAAATAAGCACCCTGTGACCTTAGTCGTCTAGCTGCCAAGCCCGGTCATTTACAGAGAAAGTGCTCAACAGTCTCCTTCTCTGAAAGGTTCCATAGCTTCTGCAATAGGGGTTAAATGGTAAACCTAGCTTTTCTGCGTGTGTGCTGATCGTACAATGGCCGTTAAACACAGCTACGAGTTTGAAAATAGAATGGGTTCCCAAAACTTTCTGAGTCCTGCTTCTACTGTACTGGGGCGAAAAGGTTTCCGAAATACCACATGAAGAAATATAGCTTCGTCTTTTCTGCACTTTCCTGAGAGATAATTTGCTCAATTCCCCTTTTACTATCGAGGGGATGCCGGTGATCGGGTAGGAGATCTCTGAGGCCAACTCAGTCACCTTTCAGACAAGCTCGTCAATTTAATTTCACTCTAAGCTCTTATGCCCTGGAACCCAGATTAAAGCAATGTTATCTGCAGATCCAAGAGATTTGATCTCTTCCTTACAGGAGTTGACTAGTTAAGTTCTCCACCATGATATCATCAGAGCCTTAATCGGAGAAAATAATATCTCCCTCGCTCCCACGTTCCCTAGGCATTTTGCATGCCTGCACGATATCTGAGTTTTGCCCGATATACATTTTGTCGAAGGAGATGTCTGCACCTTCAAAAAGTAAGGTGATTTATAAAGGGGACCTGTTGGCAGAAATGGCAGTGTGGGTGGAACACTTCACCGAACGGACGTTGAACCCATCGCTTGATTCCTTCCATACCAAGTTGGCTAGACAGACGCCACAGAGATGTGGACTTCCACCTTATCCAAATATTGACAGGATACGATGCGTTTCAATTTTATTTATATAAATTCGGACATGAAGACGACCCACACTGCACCTTTTGTACACTCACAGGAGCATTGTGTTTTTGTCCGTCCCGAAAGTTTGAAACCGAAAGGATTAACTTGAGAATTAAGCTAGGGAAACCAATTAATGTTAACAACCTGGGAGATATTACATTTGAGTCAAAATGAAAACTGATCCGCGGTTCGCAATGTAGCAAATAAAATCATCACAAAGTTGAGTTGTTCGGAGCGTATCCGCAAATGTTCAAAGAAAGGCAAAAGGTTAGTTCCAGCGACAAAGGGAAACGGAGCTGAGCTGGGTTTTAGTGCATTGAGCTGAAAAGCAACTCCCTTACTTCGGCTTTCAGTGATTTGTGCCACCTCTACAGCAAAAAAAGAACTGAGGTGTTGTTGAAAATCTGTCTGGAATCCATTTGAATACGATCCATTTGATCTCGAGCAGAAGTGCGGCACGAATTGTTGAAATGGAAAGAAGTCGACATATTTTTGGAGTCAATGATATGTAGTTGGTCATGAAAAATCGGATAAATAGGTGAACAGCTGCTAACACTTTTTTTAAATCAGGATGAGTTATCTGAAGAGGTCGTCAGGTTCAAATTAAAGGCCAAGAAGGTTTCGCTGGGTCTTTGAAGACCATTAAAGAGTGATCAATATTCATTTCTTGATTCAATTTAATGGTATTTTACTGCACAATACAATACAAAAGATCGGATGTTTACTTCATTATAAAGAGGGAGGTATGCCGTAAATAGTGGAAAATAACATCAGGCAAATGACCACCACGACCGCGCTAACAGGAGAATAACCTTTTCATGAAATTTTCCATAACCGAATTGCGAAGTGGCTGCCCTATGTCCTCGATAGCCTCGCGAATTCCATTTTTGAGGTCTCGGATCGGTCCTGGGCTGTCGACGTAGACACTCTCTTTCACTTGGCCCCAAAGAAAAAAGTTCTAACGTGTTAAATCACAAGATCCCGGTGGCCAATTGTCATCACCTCTTCGAGATATAACACTGTGCGGAAACTTTTCCCGTAAAAGATCAATGGTTTCGCGGCTGGTTTGTGTGGCACGTAGCGCCGTCTTGTTGAAAATAAACGTTGTCCAGATCAATACCATCCAATTCCTGTCATAAAAAATCGTTAATCATCTTTCGATAGCGCTATCCATTCACCTGTAATACATGTTAGTGGAAAACCCTTTATGTATTTTTGCTGGTGACGATCAGCGCGCGAGAAAGATTGTCGTTGCCCGTTTGGCTGCCAGTTACAAGCCTACCTGGGGTGAGTGGTGGGTAGGGCGGTGAGTGGCTAGACTGGGTTTTTCGATTTGGACGTGAATTTCACATATAATATTTCTATTACAAAGGGTGGTTAAATTTCAAGGGTCGGTATCGATTATAAATAAAATTTAATTTTTTTAAGAAATTATTCCTATTTCTCATTATTATGATAATACTGGTATAGCTCAATTACGTGTAGAACAAAACATTGGCCAAATAGCCGCCGCGGCCTCAGCAGCACACCTCCCTCCGATGGACCAAATTTTCGATGACGCTGAGGCATAATTGAGGTTCTATGCCGTTAATGTGCCGAATTATCTCATCCTTTAGCTCTTGAATTGTTGCTGGTTTATCGATGTACAGCTTTTCTTTCAAATAACCCCAAAGAAAGAAGTCCAACGGTGTCAAATCACATGGTCTTGGCGGCCAATTGACATCGCCGCGACGTGAGATTATTCGGCCATCAAATTTTTTGCGCAAAAGAGCCATTATTTCGTTAGCTGTGTGACAAGTGGCACCGTCCTGTTGAAACCACATATCGTCCACATTCATATTTTCTAATTCGGGCCATAAAAAGTTAGTTATCATCTCACGATAGCGAACACTATTCACAGTAACTGCCTGACCGGTCTCATTTTGGAAAAAATACGGCCCAATGATGCCGCCGGCCCATAAACCGCACCAAACAGTCACTCTTTCTCTTTGTGGGTGCATTGGTTTTTCGGCAATCACTCTTGGATTATCATTCGCTCAAATGCGGCAGTTCTGCTTATTGACGAATCGACTGAGGTGAAAATGTGCCTCATTACTGAAGATGATTTTCTTCACGAAGTGCGCGATATGCATTTTGATCTGAAGGCCCGTTTTCATAATAAGCCTGAATAACTTTAACGCGTTGCTCGATTGTGGATCTTTCCATGGTTCAAATTGAGTTAGTTTTAAATTGAAAAATGTCAAATGAAATGCAGAAAAAAACGTTTAGGTGTGGTTCACATTCAACAACGGCCCTTGAAATTTAACCACCTTTATCTAACGTCTTGATCTTCCTGGTGGCTTAATTTAGTTTTCTATGAATTTATGGGCATAAAAGGCCAGACCCGATTTATGAACCGAAGGCTTTAAAAATGTATCTAATGGAAGGTTAATCTAAGTACATTGATCAGGTTCTTATCTCACATCCTCAACAAAGGGAATTATTTAATTTGAGCTACTCTCTATGCGAGCCCCGTACATTAATACTAAACGGATTGAAGCAAGCGATCGACAACTTATGATCAGAATTGGTCACCTAAGTGGAATACTATATGTTCCACAAAAGTTTTTAGCTGAAAAATGCTTACATAAAACCAACAAAAAACATTTTCGTTGTGTGCAAAAAATCTTTGAATAAAAATCAGTGTTAAATTCGGTTAAAATCAATTAAATTTTTTATTGCGAAGAAGTTGACAGTGTTTTAAAAATAAAAAAAAATCAGAATGTACTTCAAATCAACTAACTTTGCAAATATTTGCAAAAAACTACATACATACAAACATACCTATACACATAAATATAAACTGGAAACCATTTATGTTTTATTATTGTCAACATTTGCCAGCAAAAGTAAGAATAGATTAAGAAGCTGACCGACCACAAACCAGGAATGCATAAAACCAACAACAATCAAGCATAAAAATATGCAATAACTGTATAAATGCAATAAAATCTGAAAGCCCTAACACGTGTGGATGTGTGTGTGTGTGCGAACGTACGTAGGTGGGCTGAGGCCTAAATAAATAATGCAATTCCTGAGCTGGACACACTGGATTACTTGGCTTATAAACATATAAATTTGTGTGTGTATGAGTTAGTGCGAAGCGGGCTTATATGAATGTGTGCATTTACACATACATGCACATACATACTTATATATATATATATGTATGGGTACATAGACACTGGAGCGCTGCTGAGTGCTCGTTTGTTGTCTGCTAAGCTGTAGATCCGCCTGGACTGGACAGGATATGCATGTAATATAAATGCAAGCAAGATGTATGTATGCGTAGTTATATATGTATACCTATGTGAATGTGTGGGAGACTGAGCACATCCTGCTTATTACATCAAAAATTACAAAAGGTGCTTCCGTTAAGGATTTCTAGTAACAACAAACCACAAGAAGTAAAAAACAAAAATAAAATCAAATAAGAAGGAAATAATCTAAGCAATGAAATCACACACACGCACACGCACACACAAGTATGCATTACCTATTATACCTAAGTATTTGTAGTTGTTTTGTGAAGAGTCGAATGTTTTGTAAACAATTTTTATTGTATGCCACTTTCCTATGCGACATTCAGCATAGAATTCGACAACAACAATTTGCAAAGCACACACTCACGCGTGCATATGTATGATTGTATGGAGCTATCGTTTTGAAACCGAACTGTTTTGTATTTGTATAAGGAAATTTAAATGGTTTATGCTCGCAGATACACACAAACACACACACACACGCACGCAAGCTTAAGCAAACTGATATAAATTCGAGTACTTTCACATGTCCTGCATATTTTCGGACGAAAGTAAGAGTTCTGTAGTGAAACATATACAGTACATATGTATATCTATATGTGTGTGTGTGAATGTGCGCATAAAGTGCAACTGCTCGTGCGAGAATGTAGCAGCCTTCAAGGGGCTGTTCGAAAAAAAAAAACACACGCAGCTTCAGCACAATTGAAATCCTCTATGTTTACATTCTAGTTGAAGGGTTGAACACTTGTGTGGGCGGCTGGATGCTCCTCACCGGATGTGTTCTGGTCGAGGTGGGATTAGGTCATTCTTTGAAGAAGAAAAACACGAAAAATGGGGCTTGCCGATGACATCAGCAAATAACCCAAAGGGTAAAACACAAACAACTTGCATACATAAATACCCTGCAAAAAAGTGGGCGACTAGTTTTTTAAAAGAGTATTCCGGAACTAGTTGCTATGGGTGCAATTGGGTATTAATGCGGTAATTTTGGGCCACCTCTTCGAAATGTGATAAATAATCACTGTACTTGCACATAACGAAAATGGCATAATGTAAAAACCACAGCTTGAGATTTTAAAGTTTCTTATTTATTTCTAACTCAGATCCATTTTGTGAGATACAAGTATAGCAGCAAATTCTTTATCTCGATGTCTGAGATCTCATTCATTTGATGTAAGAAAACCTTACCGAACGAGCGAAGTATTGCTCTAGCTAGCCCCGGACATTCACAGAAGTAGTGGAAACTTCACCCCTTCCGTTTGACAGCTTCTGCAGATGGGATTTAAGTGGATGTTGAGTCTGGCTGCATGATCCCCTACATTCAAATAACCTGTAAAGGTCGCAGTGATGCGTTAAATGTTTGGTCGAGAGCATCCTAACAGGTGATTCGTCCGTATATGCTTCTCTGATCGCTAATAGTTCAGCCAGGATTGATTCTTCTTGTGGATTATTTTTATTTGGTCTTTTAATTTTTTTTACATCAAGTCGAGAATATGATGTCATATAAATAGCCGCCGCCACAGTTGATTGCCATTTGAGCCCTTTTTATGGCATTTTCCATCACTTTGGCCAAAACTTCCAGCGATAGGTCCTCACATTCTTGACGGATATTGTCTTTAAGAGCTGCAAGAGTCTGAGGCTTGTTGACATAAACCCGCGACTTCAAAAAGCCCCACAAAAAGAAGTCTGGAGCGGTCAAAGCAGGCGATCTTGCTGGCCAGTGCAAATCGCCAAAACGTGAGATTAGGCGCCCGGGAAATGCATCCTTCAGCATATCGGTTGTGGCACGTGCAGTGCCGTTGCACCGTCCTGTTGGAACCACATGTTTTCCAATCCCAATTCATCAAGTTGCGGCAAAAAGAACTCGTTGATCATTGCTCTGAAGCGCTCACCATTCACAGTAACCGTTTGGCCCGCGACGTCTTCGAAGAGAAAAGGTCCGATGACTCCTCCAGCGAAAACATCACACCATACAGTGACTTTGAGCGGGTGTAATGGCTCTTCGTGGGTTACACGCGGATTTTCAGTGCCCCAGAAGCGTAAATTTTGCTTATTTACCTACCCGCTAAGATGGAAATCGGCCTCATCACTCATGATTATTTTTGATGAAAAATCATTTTCCTCTTGGTGGTGATTAAGGATGGCTTGAGCGTATGTTAGACGTGATTGGCGGTCAGCAGCTAACAGCTGATGCACCGTCTGGACTTTGTACGGAAACATCTTCAAATCTTTTACCAAAATTCCCTGTAACGACCATCGACTGATACCCATTTGATGGCACGTCGTCTGGTCGATGTCGACGGCGCTTCCATGACATCCTCGGCTACAGCAGCAATATTCTCTGCAGAACGGCTACTCCGGGGTCTGCGACGCCTGGCAGCATCTCGTGTTGTGCCAGTCTCTTCGAGGCGAGCGGCTAAACATCGCAGTGTTTCACCAGGAGGCGTTGGACGGCGAGGAAATCTGCGACGAAATTCACGTTGTGCCAAAGTCACCGACCGATTATTGGTCAAATAAATAGTCAGCAAAATTCCGCGTTCTGGAGCAGTGTAGCTTAACATTGTTTATTAACGTGTATTTCGCATGTGTTTACTACACAAATGTCCAAACAGAACTGACATTAGGGGCCAATCGCAAAATTTATAGCATTTTCTGATAGGAGGATTACTTTAGCGCCATCTGTTACATTGAACGCTTCAGTAGGATTGGTGCTAAGCGCTCCTGTAGTTAAGATACACGCTGTTCTTTTTATCTTGTTCAGGTTGGTTTGGTTGTATTTGTTTTCTATTGAGCCATAGTATAAATTTCGAATTTCGGGACCGACCAGTCTCACTTCACATCCGCTCTGGTACAATTAATCTTTTCATTCCATAGTTTACATGGAAAGTACATATTTTCACTAAACGTAAGGTACTTGGAATCAAACTCCGAAATCTCTGCTGGTTACTTAACGAAATTCTCATGTTTCTCTCAAATCAAGCTCATACTCCCCTTAGCCATATTGATACCCATATGGGCCTGGGGCATACAGCTCTGGGGCACTGCAGCTAGATTAGATTAGATAAGATTTGTGGGGGGTTGGACAAGTTCAAGTACTCAAACAGGAGACAATTGTATTACAACCGGATAGATTTCAGGGGCAAAAATAGAGAGATAAAATATTACCACCCACATGACGGAAAACTTAGTTTGAGCTCAGTCTTCCACAAATCTCTAGGGTTCTTTGATGAATCTTAAGAGATCCGAAAGAGGAAGAGTATGAACTTTATCCATACTTAGTATTTCGTAACCCAATATCCTAAGTCTGATTCTGGAAAACGCCTGCCATGCAGTGTCGTCATTCTGAAGACAGGATAGACATATCGGGCTGTCATCGACCCCCATGGCATCCATATGTTGACCACAGGCGTTGTGCCCTGTGATTACACGCATCAGTACTCTCAGGTCCTTTCTGCTGAGTTTTAGGAGAAAGGTCACTATTTTCTTGTTTGGTTCTTTCACAAAGCACTTGGCTACTCTGCACGAGTTCAATCCAGACCAACGTCCCCTACGGGTAGACTTCATAAAGTCGTCAGCGACACTGCAGCTAACTCTGACATCGAAATACTCAAAAGGTTCCAGTCAAAAAATTCTAAAAATTACAACATTACCATCGCAACTGCCCAAATAAATCATGATCTCAAATTTCACAGAATAGCTGGAGAAATAGAAAAGCTTATCACATCACTCAATATAAGATTCCAATCGCACCCAAACCCTTTAATTGAAGAAATAACTCTCAATCCGATCTGCTTTAACAAACTGAAGAGGAAGTCTAGAAGGGATTTATTATGCTAATAAGCAAAAATTTAGAAATGGGTGCATGTCTAGCATAAGGTCCTGGTTTTAAATACAAGTATTGCTGAATGTAACAGATTGCAATACATAAATGGATTAGAAAAAAATTCCACAGTAGTCACATAGTCACATTCCAAAACAAAAGGCAGCAGTTGATTCGCATGGTTCTTTGCTTCTGATACCGAACATATCCTGGACAAGTCGCATTTTTGGCGGGGTAACTACTCTACATACTCATACTTACAAAAGATTTACACATCTAAAGTGCATATGTATGCGCTGGTAAGGGAATATCTCACACGGAGGGGGGAATAGCAAAGAATTTAATTTTATTTGCATTTAACAAAAATATAATTTCTCAAAATGTTTCTGCAGTATTTGAGGAATTTTCATTTAGTATTTGTGTTTTTTTTTTTTACTGTACTTGCTCAGTGAATTTTTTATTCATTTACCAACTTTTCAAATATTTGGGTATGGGAATAAGTTTCCGTCCTTTCATAGCCAAAGTTACGAATTATTTAAGCAATGCCATTGGAAGCTACAACTTCAGTCCATCTTTCTGGCAGCATACGGCTTCCTCTGACGAAAAATTCGAGTTATTTTGACTTGATTCACTCATTGAGCCAGTTTGCGATGCTCTCGTAAGGAGTGAACCGCTCTCCAATAAGGACTGACTGCGTTGATCGCAACTGATGGTAATCCGAAGGTGGAATGTCTGGGCAATACGGCGCGTGGGATAAGATTTCCCAATTCTGTCCCTCTAAATATCTCTGGACTGGTTTCTCAACATGTGGCCTGGCGTTGTCATGCAGCAAAAACAGTTTGTCATGTCCACCGTCCCATTCTGGCCGCTCTTTCTTTGCATATAACGGCCGGCTCTCAAAGTTTTCTATACGCCACCAACTGGTCGTAGCAGAGGAAGAGAAAGGCCTCCTCTGTGAGGGATAGATCAAGTGGAGAAAGACTTGACTTCACTTGGTGTGTCCAACTGGTGCCGGTTGGTACGAGAAAGAAACGACTGGTGTATTTTGTTAAACTCGACCAAAATCGCTTAAGCGGTTAACGCGCCCATCAAGAAGAAGAAGAAAGGAAACCTCTACTTATAAATTAAACTAACAAATCAAAATCAAACACAAACTGAAAATTCTCCCATATCAAATGGCTCCAGCTTCTCTGTGTCATGCAGCAATAAGAAAAGTGTTCTTTAAATCTTCGCACAGCAATACGAAGACGGTTTGAGGTCTGCAAACTTTACAACTTCTTATTTGCAATTTACTCTGTCTTAGGTTTACGCGCTCACATAGACGTGTGTGTGTAGGTGCATGCATCTTGCAACAACATAGCACCACAACTGCTTGCAGCAGCATGCAACATCTTCTGACAGTCTATGGCAAGCTTTTAATGAAAACTTAGCAGCTTAGAATGGAAATTCGTAATTCGTAAGTTGTTGAAATGAGCCGAGGCATTGGCAAAATCCGTTACAACCACAACAGCGCTAAATGCATTTACACCAACCTGCTCGCGCACACGCACACACTAAAGCACTTGCAGAAGTTATAATTCAGCGTCAGAACGCACAGTGAACGTCTTCACACAAACACACACACACATATTCATGCATATATACACTCAAATATAACTAACAAATACTCGGCTTAGATTTTAGCCAAAAAGGAAATTGGTTGCCACAACAGACGCCTTCTTCGTCTTCTTCTTCGTTTGCCCGTTGCAACTGCTAGCGATCTTAACCACTCTCTGTCCTCACTTGTTTCCTAACAGCCAGCAACACCGAGGAAATTATGAAATTCATACAGGAAGACAATTTTCTTCTTCAATATTTGCGTTGGCGCTGCATCAAAGTCTTTGCCTCTTGCATAGCTGTCTTTACATGTAGTAGCGTGTGAGTATGTTGCAATGTATTGCTAATGCCTGCAACATGTCTTGTTTGTTGCTTTTGTAGTTGCCGGTTTTGCCACTTGCTGTCGCTACTGCGCTTGCAACGAAAACGTTTGTGGCCTCAGTTGCAGCTATCTCTGCCGCAATCGTTCTTTTCCGAAAGTGCTACTCAAGCTGCCTCTGCCTCTACAATGCGGCTGCCGGTCTTACTGCTGCTACTGATATTGCTGGCGTACTGCACCACGAGCTGCTGTGTTGCTTAACGTTTGAGCCAGTACGGATTTTTCAGCTTAAAAACATTGAATGATTAAGTAAGTTTTGCCGTAGTTTGTCGGAAATCCTGATTGTTGAGATGTTGCTGTCTCGAGCTGCTGCCAACAACACCAATACTGCTGCGCCTGTTGTTAGTGTTTTGGGCTTGCAGTTTCCAGTACCGTTCGACTCATCTCATGTTTTGCTCTAAACGATTATGTAGCAATATGGCATACAATGTTTTGTTGCTTTCCATTCAATTTACTGGTGAAATTTTGGTTACCGTTTTATGGCTGCTCGTTGGCCAATAAACTTAATCAGAAAATGTTAATTGGAAGAATAAAAATTGTTGATGGTAGGTTTAAAACAAGAAATAACAATTTTTGAGAAGAAACAAAAAAAAATTAAATTAAATAACGAACAGCAAGCGTCTAAGTTAAGGTGGAGTGGAGCTTTAAAGCGTTTAAGAAAAAGTCATGGACATAGCCATTTACGGATCGCGTTAAGAGAGAGTCATATGGGATTTCATTTGCATCGCTAGAGAAGATCCTTATAAGAGTAATATTTCTTTGGTTAGGAGAGAACCATATAAGGGTCCAGCGTACTTTACATCTATTGATGAACCCTCCCGTGGGAAACCGGTTCTAGCCAGACTTTTTCGACGTGGGACGTGAATTTTTTTTTCTTGTTCACTCCACTCGGGAGCATAGAGCCTCGACAAGACCCAGCCTTGCGTTGGTTTCGTTAATCTATTTTCCTTTCTGGTAGAATCACCTGTTCTATTTCTTAGCATGCCGCTACCAGTCCCTAATAGGAACAACGCCTTCTAAACACGCCATCTGTGTTTCAAATTTTTCTAGCAGAAGGATCGCGCAGATGGTTGAGGACTTTGCTAAATTTCGTTTGTCTGCGCGATTATCGCGATTACCCGCTTCCTCTTGCTGGCGCCCCTGATGCAATGTGTAACTGTGTCTTTTTCTTTTTTTTTTTGTTTTTAGCAGCCACAATGCAAGTAATGCGCTGACTTTTGTGCGGGAGTATGGACTGGAAGCATAAGGTTTTTGGGGTTAAGAAGTGTTTTTAAAATTAGGAGAGTTTTCAGAAATTAGGAAAGTAGGTAAGTTTGGAAAAGTGCGAAGACCGTGCTTTACGTGGGATTCGAACCCACAACCTCTGGGATGGCAGGCAAGTGCACTTACGCAAGACTACCGAGGCCGCAGACGTGAATGTAATATATTTTTATTGTAGCTAGCGACTTGAGCTTCCATAAAGCTTTCAAAAACTGAATTTTCTATCGATTTATGAATATAACCTTTTAAAAACGATCCTCGGAGAAAGGCTAGACCCGGTTGCCCAACAGAAGGTTCTAAAACAGGTGTCCAACGCAGGGTTGTCCAACAGGACGGTGCAACTTGTCACACTGCCAAAGTTACACTCGAACTTTTGGCTACCGTTTTTGAAAACCGAATAATCAGCCGAAATTCCGATATCAATTGGCCGCCTCGGAGCTGTTAATTAAGCCCGTTGGACTATTTTTTGTGGGTTGATCGAATGGCCTACTGTAAAGCCAGTCCATTTCAAGAGCTTCAAAAGATTTCACGTCCTTCATTTCCCGGATTTATATCCGGCCAAGGACTGTCATCCCAGCAGCATTCCCCGTAAATCTATGATTAATTTATATGCTGCTACACCAACAAACGACAACATACCACCTCCTTCGTTAAACGAGTCGTCTGCAGTTGACGAGATTAACCCATTTGATGTTTGATGTTGGTCTAGACTTCTCCTCGCAGCTTTCGCACTTAGAAGTAACAATTCAGACCTTTCCATGTAAACTAGTAGAATTTATTAGCTCCCGAAACACAACTATACCGAGGGACATTTTTCTGCCAAAGCGAATGTGAATCTTCTACTTTAACAATATTCTAAGTATTTCAAGTTCGTAGTTACCGACCTCAGCTTCTTGACTGTAGCCAGATTTTCTACAAAAACGCTGAGTTTTGAAGAAAGGAGTATCAATGTGCATACCATTTGTTTCACCAAGTCAATTGCATAGGGCTCGTCTTCAAAAACTCTGCAGTGTTTGGAAACCTGTAACTAAGAGTAGCTGAAAGAATACATCAAATCCTCTTCCAATGTCTGTTTTTGAGCCTTCTGTGATGATTAAAATCATCTATTGCTCTGGGCGGACTTTCATTCACTCATACTGTCTGAGAAATGAACGTCGATGGTGGAGTTAAAATCCGGCGTTCACATTCGCTATGCTATGCACCGGTACTGCATCAAATGGAACTAAGACCTTAGCCGCCAACCGCAGTCTTGATGTTGTTTAAAACAACCATTTTGATAGTTTAAAAATTTAATACTTTTATGAAAAATGAGATTTTGATTTTAGTATGAGATCTGCGATTGGCTAATCGGGAATAATAAGCGCAACAGATTAAGGCCAAATGTTGTGCCAGATGTTATGCCAGATGTTAGTGACGGATGTGACAGTCCGTTTGCTCGCCCGCTAGTCTTTCCTTTTGTCAGTTCTCGCGCTATGGAGAGTCACTTTGAACGAGTGATTTGGGTTTATCTCAAGCTGGAAGTCGCCCAGAAAAAAAGTTCGAGACTTTGTGAAAACTGTCAAATTGAGAGGTCAACTGTTTTTTGTAGGAAGAAGAGGAGTTCCCAATAACAGTAGGTAGGTAGGTTAAATGGTCGAGGTATCACTCTAGCACTCCGCTAGTAGCACTAAAGTGCCGGTTTGATGCCATTATGAGACCACCAATAGGCAGATATCTACAGCCAACCAGAGCTGTTGATGTAATGGAGAAGATTGATGGGATTTAGGTTGGCGCATTGCCACAGGCTGTCGAAGAAAGGAGCATCCAGTAACCTTAGTCGTCTAGCTGCGAAAGCCGAACATTTACGAAGAAAGTGCTCAACAGTCTCCTTCTCTGAAAGGTCCCCACAGCTTTAGCAATGGGAGTTAAATAGTAAACCTAGCTTTTGCGTGGGTGAGCCGATCGTCCAACGACCGGTGAACACAGCTACGAGTTTAGAAATTGAATGGCGTGGAGTCCCTAAGACTTTCTGAATCCTCCGTGTATTGTGTTGGGAGCACTGGGTTTGCGAAATAGTACATGGAGGGAAATGGAGATCCATTTTTTCTGTGCCTTTCTGAGAAAAAAGTTGTGCACTTTCCCTTTAAAAACATTCAGTGGGATGCCGATGACCGGGTAGGAGGTATCTGAGATCAATTCAGTCCCTTTCCTGGCAAGCCCATCAGTAATTTCATTTCCCTCTATGCTCCTATGTCTAGGAACCCAGGTCAGAAAAATGTTACCCGCGCATCCAAAAGATTTCATCGCGGCTTGGCTGTCGGCCAAAATGTTAATATCTCCCTTGTCCCCACACCCCCTAAGCATTTTGCATGCCTGTAGGTTTGCTAAGACTTTGGCCTAAAAACCACTAGACGGATCCGGTAATTTTAAGGAAATAAATAAATTAGCTGATTTCGAGGGAACCACTTCCATCTTGGAACCGTCAGTGCAGCATCGTTACAAATTTCCTCCTTGTTCCGATCCTTGCCCTGGCACGACCCACCAAGTCCAGCTTGCGGATAGAGGGATATGTCCAAAGTTCGGAGAAACGCGGTGTTAACGGCACGAAAATGCTACCATGTGCCTTGAAAGATTGCCTCCAGAGGACAACCTCCTTTAATCTGATTGCGCTGTGAGAGATCGTTGAGAAATAAGTGCAAAACGACATTCAGGGCTGCACTGGCCAACCGTAAATAATGACAAATAACTTTGACGTTTTTTTCGGGCAAGAAATGGTAATTTTTTGTTCCAGTGTTTCTTAACTGTTTCAGTCGTTTCTTTCTCGTGCTAACCGGCGGCAGTTGGGCACGCCAAATGAAGCCAAGTCCTTCTCCACCTGATCCTTCCAACGCAGAGGAGGCCTTCCTCTTCCTCTGCTACCACCAGCTGGGGCACCGCATCGAATACTTTCAGAGCCGGAGCGTTTGTATGCATTCGGACGATATGACTCAGCCAACGTAGCCGCTGGATCTTTATTCGCTGCGCTATGTCTATGTCGTCGTAAAGCTCATACAGCTCATCGTTCCATCGACCAAAAGGCCCAAAAGTCTTGCGCAGAATCTTTCTCTCAAACACTCCAAGCGTCGCTTCATCGGATGTTGTCATCGTTCAAGCTTCTGCGCCATACATTATAACGGGCATGATGTAGAGTGTTAGTTTTGTTCGTCGAGAGAGGTCTTTCCTACTCAATTGCCTACTTAGTCCAAAGTAGTACTTGTTGGCAAGAGAGATTCTACGTTGGAGTTCCAGGCTGACATTGTTATCGGGGTTAATGCTGGTTTCTAAGTATACGAAGTCCTTTACAACCTCGAAATCATAAAAATTTGCCAGACGAAAAAGCAGTGAAAAATATTCAACCGATACGATTTGAAATTTATTCACCTAAAAGCTTTTTGAAAAAATTCTTCAGATCTGATAATATCGTAAAAATATTTTCAAGTTAAAGTAATTCAAACAGAAATCGGTAAATTCTGATAAATTCCGTCTATTTTCATTTCGACATAATGAGAGAAATTCTGAAAAATCGGGGTCTAGTCATTCACAGCAAAAAATGAGATTGTGATCGAAGAAAATTTAGCGATTTTATGACTGATTATTCATTTCAATCTACCCAAGAATAGTTTTCGGATACAAGTGGGATTTAGAGGTGTGTTTCTCTCCTCATTTCCTTAGCTTTGCTAGGCAGATAACACTGGATCACAAATTTCAATTTTTTTTCTGCACCAGAGACGCCGTTATGAAATTCCTATGTAAAATCACCGTCTGATTCCGAAAATCGAGGTTATTTTTTATTCTATGGTAACGTTTTTGAGATATTTACGAATTACCGTTATTTCAAAAAAAAGAAAAATTGGGCCCACTTAATCATATATATCTCGAAAACGAATTGAGCGATTCCAAAACCGTTTAAAGCTTTTGAAAGGTAATAAAATTTGCTATAAACTGTGTGTAAAACACTTTTTGCGGCCCTGCAGATTCAAAGATAACGAACTATCATAACGGATTTTTTAAATTTTTTTTGTAAAAATATAAAAAAATTTGTACTTTGAGAGAAAGGATCTTTAAAACTTTTAATTTTTTCGTATATTTTTTGTTTTCACTCTAAGCTCTGTTTTATTACAAAAAAAATAAACTCTGATTAAACTAAATCGATGGACTAATACAAAAGTTACAAGCATTCAAGTAAATATATCCATTTAATACTTAAGTACCCTACTGGTAATATGTGTTAGTATTCGCATATCAGTTAGTTACAGGTTGATTTTTGAAGGGTTATTAGATCCAAAAAATTGTTAGTGTCGTTATCTCAAACACAGATACATTTCAAGCAAGATCATATGTTTAAGGCAGGTAGTGTTTTCTATGTATAACTAGGGAACCTTTTTGTATAGGTATATGTCTGTAAGGTATATGTATGTAAGTATAAATAATAGTACATGTGCCTCGTTCCTTCATAATTTCTGCAAGGATCGCCGGATACTGTTCACTTTAAAATTGGAGTTTATAATCCGTCATTTACTTAAAAATATAATATGAATAAAAGGGCGCGAGAGTTTGAGTGTAAAAATGATCCAGATATGTTCTGTTTCATCTGCGGGGAGTTTATCGTTAAAAGGATGCGACGTGTGTTTTCAAATCCTTTGAAATTTGCATACCATAAGTGTTATGAAATTGAGCCTAGAAACAATGAAAAACCATGGACACCGAATACTGTGTGCACCACATGTCGAGTCGAATTGATATTTTCGGAAACCGGAACCAAAAGGTACATCGTAAAAATTAGGAGTTTGCTCTCTTTTAATGCATATCTGACTAATTTCTTAAACTATCTATTTAGGCGACATATGCAATTTATTACACCAATGAAGTGGAAGGAACCAACTTGCCATTCAACGGACTGCTATATTTGTACTACAAAAGTATTTGGGGTTGGAAAGTCAAGAAAAGTAACCTATGCGAGCGTATCTACAGTGTCATTACCAAAACAAAATTCAACGGAAGCTACATTGCCAGAATCAAATTTAACTTTAGTTCCGGCTCCAGTTTCATTGTCAACAGCAGTATCTGATTACGCGGCATCATGTTGTACTGAATTGCAAACGGAAAACGAAAGAAACCCTTTGTCACAAACACAACTCAATGATTGGATAAAGGATTTGGAATTGTCAAAAGAAAAGGCCGAACTACACGCCTCTCGTATGCAACAATTTAAATTTGTTTCATCCGATGTTAAGGTAACATATTATAGGACTCGTCACGAACAATTCTCCCAGTACTATACGAAGAAGGACAGTGTTTGTTATTGCAAAAACATTTCTGGTCTATTTAAACAGTTTGGTGAACCATGTGATTCAAAAGAGTGGCGATTGTTCATAGACGGCAATAAATTAAGTTTAAAGGCCGTATTATTGCATATTGGCAACCAAAAGCCATCTATCCCGATCGCGCATGCAGTAAATACGAAGAAAACATATGAGACAATGCAAAAATTGCTTAAATTAATTAAATACGAAGAACATGATTGGAAAATATGTGCCGATCTAAAAGTCGTTGGAATGCTATGTGGTATACAATCTGGATACACAAAATACTGTTGCTTTCTATGCAAATGGGATAGCCGAGCACGTCAAGACCACTACATCATAAAGGATTGGCCAGAACGAATCGAGTTTCAAGTTGGGGTGGATAACATAAAATACTCACCACTTATAAAGAAGGAAAAAATAATTCTACCTCCGCTCCACATCAAGCTCGGCCTTATCAAAAACTTTGTCAAGGCTTTGGACAAAAAAGGCGAAGCTTTTCATTATTTGAAAATAACCTTTCCACAGATTTCAGAAGCAAAAATAAAGGAAGGGATTTTTGTGGGGCCGCAAATAAGGAAAATAATGGCCAATACCCATTCAAATACCCATTTCAAAGAACTATTGTCACCAGTGGAGGCAGCGGCGTGGGACTCTTTTGAAAAGGTCGTTACTTCTTTTTTAGGCAAACACAAAAGTCCTAACTTCGAGCTGATAGTGAACGATTTAATCAAAAACTATGCGGAAATGGGTAAATAAAAAACACATATAAGACCGTTTTCTCAGTTAACTTTAAAACTAAACTAAACAAATAGATAGCCCTTAATCTGAATTTATTGCCCTGCTCCGAACAAACAAGAACGACCAAAATTTGTTCTGAATTGGAAGATTAATCCAGCCTAAGAAAATTATATGCTAATGTGTCACTTATGTATTTATCTAATTCCCTTTTTAATTTTCTTTCAGGAGTAAATATGCCTTTAAAAATTCATTTTTTGCACTCCCATTTAAATTTTTTCCCGCAAAATCTTGGCGACGAAAGTGACGAGCATGGCGAAAGGTTTCACCAGCAAATGAAAATGATTGAAAGTCGGTATCAAGGATTCTGCGATGTCGCTATGATGGGTGACTACTGCTGGTTTCTCATAAAAGAAACCGATCCTTATATAAATAAGCGTCAAAACAAGGCACATAACTTTTTCAATTATAAAATAAGATCATAGAGTTAAGACAGACTCATATGTACATATGCTATTATTGTAGGGCAATTAAGTTTTACTATATGGATATATTTACTTGAATGCTTGTAACTTTTGTATTAGTTCATCGATTTAGTTTAATCAAAGTTTATTTTTTTTGTAATAAAACAGAGCTTAGAGTGAAAGTAAAAAATATACGAAAAAATTAAAAGTTTTAAAGATCCTTTCTCTCGAAGTACAAATTTTTTTATATTTTTACAAAAAAAATTTAAAAAATCCGTTATGATAGTTCGTTATCTTTGAATCTGCAGGGCCTAGCAAAAAGTGTTTTACACACAGTTTATAGAAAATTTTATTACCTTTCAAAAGCTTTAAACGGTTTTGGAATCGCTCAATTCGTTTTCGAGATATATATGATTAAGTGGGCCCAATTTTTCTTCTTTTTGAAATAACGGTAATTCGTAAATATCTCAAAAACGTTACCATAGAATAAAAAATAACCTTGATTTTCGGAATCAGACGGCGATTTTACATAGGAATTTCATAACGGCGTCTCTGGTGCATAGATCTTGTGCTAGATCTGCATGAAAGTGCCTACAAATTTGTATTTTTTTTTTTTTTGTCACCCAGTGTAATTACCTTTTGGCACGCAAAATTATTTAACGATTTTCAAGAAATTTCAAATCCAATTTTTTGCGTTGGAAAATTTGTTGTTTAAAATGTGAACTAATGGAATGTTATAAAAAAACTCTCAAATTTTTTGGGGATGTTTCTGGAGTGGCCTCGTGCCTGCGGCTGCTGTCACCTGGTCTCATTATCTGGCATAAAAGCAAACACCAGAAAATCATCAGCTTACAGTAAAGTAATAAAATTAGCAATATCAGCAGACTCTCGCATTCTCTCACAGCTCCCATGGTACCCGCAGCCAGCTGCCAGTCGCCGGGCTAGGAACTTTACAATACAGTGCACACACACACACTCATACAAAGGAAAAACAAATCCAACAGCCGGTGTTGTGCTCTTGTCTCGCCCATTTGTTGCTGCTTTTCTCATACTTTCTGCTATTTCTTCTTTTTCTGTCTTATGCAGTTTGTCGGCTGTTACAATCGGTTTTTAAGTTATTGCACTGGGCTTTAGGGTTTCTTAGCTGTGCTGAAAATTGAAGTGAGAAGAAATGAAATAAAATTAAAAATGAATAAAACTAGTGTTGCAGGCTTCTCAAGTATAGTAGAATGAGAGAGTGGTATGTATGTGTGAGACGTCGTTGAAGACACTCTGACACAGCGTTGAAATCCCTACGTCCCTTACGTAATTTTTAGATTTCCTATTGTTTACGATTTTCTGGAAATTTATGTGCTTTTGTATTATTTTTTATTTTGTGTCTGTAACAATTGCGAAATAATTATATTAGTTGCTAATTTAAGGAAGCTTAGATGCGTTGGAGGTGAAAATGTAAATACATGGAATATTCAGATTTTTATGGCATTAATTTTCAAGCTGAAAAAGGAAAACTGCTTAAGTATGCAAAGCGATAGAAGAGCACTTTTAAAGATAAAGCAGGATTTGCTGACTATAGCGAAATACTAAGATTAGTGGGACACTGGGTAACACCTAGCACTCAACACTATTTTACTTTTAAATATTGCACCCAAAGGTATTGCAAGCAAAACTCCTGCTTCCTGTGTACGGATACAAACTGTGAGCTACAGATTTTACTCCAACTATGGACACTGCAAACTTCTCAGAAGCTTCAAGTCAATTCCTATTAGAGCTGGCTAGCGTCTATCTCACTAAATCTCAGTATATTTCTATCCATCCACATTCAGGGTAGCGAGTCAGCCACTAATAGATTTTTTGAAAAAAATGTTGTCTTCGTATTTAAAATTTCCATAGAAACAATTGATGAATTTGATTACAATACTCCAGCCGGTTGAATAATATTTGAGTTGTTCCAGTTTGCATATGTATTTTATGCTTGTTTTACAAATTTAGGCTTATAGACACGCCTGTTTCGTAGGCTTATTGACCTTAAGGTAGTAGTCTGGTCAAATACTAATTTTTTATAGACATTTTTCAGGATTTTTTTTTAGGAAAATAAAATGCGTTCGTTTTGATTTTATTGTATGTTATTATTGACGTCAAATAAATAGCATAAAAAAAACTATTTTTTTTTTACATATTTTTTTTTAGTAGTGTGGCGCCAACATGATTTTGGCTCTTCAAGACATCTGAAGCGAAAAATTAAACTGAATATTCTGTAGGCTTGTTATTTTGGTAGGTGGTACAATGGGAAAATTTTTTTGAAAAATAACAAAATGGCAGACTTGAAAAGGCTATGTTTTTCGGGTGGAAATCAGACTGTAGTATGGAAAGTTAGGGCTGAAATGAAACGAAAGTATCACCTGCCAGAACTACTGATGTGTGGAATAACTGATGAGAATTTCAGATCAATCGGTTAAATAGAATTTGCTGTAGGTCGTTGACAGACCAGAAAATCGTTGTTTTGAGAAAAACACGTTTAAAGTTGCCGTGCTAGCCCACAAAACGCAGCTACGACGTGCTCTACAATATGCGCTATAACTTTGCTGATATTTTGAATTTTAGTCTTAAATATTCACTTCATATTTTACTTTTAAAATATGTAAAAAAAACTTTTTTTTCAAGTTTTAACCAGACTACTTACTTACCTTAAGGGGTTATATACCTTGTGGTCCGGTGAAATTAGCGAAAGTTGGGTTTTTTTTAAAGATATGTAGCAATAATTTTATTGTATAAATGTTTTTATTATTGGATATTACAATGTTTAAAGAAAAAAAAAGGCTTTGTTTGTGTAAAAATATTTAAAAATGGCGGAGTTATGGCGTTTTCCCCCAAGACCCTTTTTTTGGAAGAGGCTTGCGGTGGACGCGATTCAAGTCCACCAAGTCAACTGAAATCAAAAAATCGAAAAGATTTCATTAGTATAGGGTTATATCTTCTTAGTGAACGATCAATATATTAAATATTTTGATTTTTGTGAAAATAGGAACATGTTTTTAAAAAACTCCACTTCTACAGTCCTAAAATTGGCATTAAAAAATTCATATCTGCAAAATAAAAATTTATACATAAAAAGTTGATCGTTCACTAAGAGGCGACATCAATTACGAACAATTTAAAAAAAAATTATAAAAATCGGTTGAATACTTTTTTTGCAATCGCGTCCACCGCAAAAGCATTTTTGGAAAAACACGTTTTTGAGATAATCGCGTTTAAAGTTTCAAGCGCCGCATGAGGCCGTACGCTCAGGACGTGACGACGCACAATTTAAAACGCTGTAACTTTCGATCTATTGCTCAGATCTCTATGAAATTTTTGGAAAATGTTCTCAAGGGATTGTACTTTACGATAAAGAAATAAAATTTATTTTGATTTTTTTGAAAAACACAAGGTATATAACCCCTTAAAGCCTGCCAGGTGAGGCCAGCTTCAAAACACAAAAGACCCTGTGCAAATATCAAGATTCTATTAGTAGTTATTAGCGAACATAAAACATGGGCTGAAAGGTCTCGGGCCTAACAAAGAAACCACGTTTTTTTTTTACAGCTTTATTCATCATAGTAACTTCCATCACGAACAACGCCACCATTCCAGCGCCGCTCTATCCTTTTAATACCATTTTCGTAGAAAGATGTATTCTTTGTTTCAAAATAGGCCTCAGTTCCAGCGATTCGAATGAAATTTCTTACCGCCACCGTTTTTTGTAGGTCTGCAACCAGCCAGTAGTCGCTGGAAGCTAAATCTGGCAAATACGGGGTATATGGAAGCAATTCGAAGTTCATTTCATGTAGTTTTTCTATCGTTTTTATTGACTTGGGACTTCCGTTGTCTTGATGAAACAAAGCAGTGAGCAAATGCAGCACCCACTTTGAACTTTCTCATAGTCAAATGCTCATGCAATAGAAAGCTTACTCGTTCTTTTGATGCCCCTACGATGTCAGCTAACTCACATAACTTCCCTCTTCGATCACTCAAAACGTTTTTATGGATATTTTTGATATTTTCTAGTCTTACCACTTCCTTTGGACGTCTACTGCGTCGTGCATCATTGGTGTTTCTACGACCACGTTTGAAGTCAGCAAATCATCGTATTATTTATTTTGTTTCTGATGAAGCGGAGTACCCATAACTCTTTTGAAGCCATTGCATTGCTGGAACGGTGTTTAGGTATTTTTCATTACATTTAAAACACGAGATTCTTTTTGATGCATTGTTTTGAAAATAACTAAAGTACCCCCATTCTCAGCACAATAACTCACGAACTAATGAAGAGAATATCATGAAATTTTAGCAGCTGTATTTTTAAAGTTAGTACTAGTGCTGTAAGCAGATCGGCTCCTCGCGGTGCATCCTGGGTAACGCGAAATGATCTGCAGCCTTAACGGCCTCTTCAATACCGAACGATGACGACCCTGCCTTCTTTTTGACCACTCTCTCACAACCGAAACAACCGAACCCTGTGCTGGTGGTTGCGGTATTCTACCACCTGAGCATGCCGGGATGAAACACAGCTAAAATGGCTGGTGGACTAATGCCGTGACCGCCCCGTCCCGTTAAAACGCTGGCAGGCCTCGGAGTGCACTCCAAGGCCGTCGCCATTTGGTTGGTGGTGTAGGTGCGGTTAAGATGACTCCTGCTTTGCGTCCGATCTGGCTCTGAACGCATTCCTTATAAGGTCATGTGTCGACTCTCGCATGGCTTCCCTGCCCTGCGCATAGACATCCTTTTGGGGACGACTACACTTTCGGGTTTTGGATAGCGGCTCCAAGTGGGGACCCTTGCAACATGAACACCAATAAAAATAATGAAACGAATACAAAAATAAACCAATAAACCTTAGGCTGCAGCTGGGATTCTGAGCCGAATCTCAAAGCCTCCTCCCTTATGGAAAGAGAAGCGAAATCGTCCTCTCCAACTAGCCTGATCCGAGGGGCAAACTCGTCGGAGTCCACGCTCAAAGTTTTATTTAGGTAAGAGTCGGGAGAGAGTCGGAGTCAACGTCCAGCATTGTCCCAGGGGGTTTGAGTGGGAATCCACTTCACGCAGGTAAGCAGCAGCAGGCGGAACCACTACCAAGATCCTGAAACGCTACGATGACTAAGATACTCCACAGGGACCTGAGAAGTATCTACGGACGCTTGAGTGGGCCTGGATGGTATTAAGTGGCGCTGAAAGAGGCTGTGTGGAAAGGTAGGGAGCGGGAGCAGCTCGCTTGAAATCGGCAATCAAGCGGCAACGCTCTCAAGAGGAGGAAACACCCCTCGTGAAGAAACCCAACACTGGGGGAGGACCACCGGAATCATTTAGCGAAGTCGCTAAGCAGGCGAGATCCATCACCTTGGGGGTTGTTGACAACAGTAGGGAAGACGGCGCCATTTCCAGGGAAGAATGGAAGAAAGTGGCGTCCACTTGTAGTCACCATTTATTTGAATGCTTTTTTTTCATATTAAATTTTATAATCTCTCAAAAAAGTCATGTCTATGAGCCAAATTGTGTTAAAAAACTATGACATTAATTTTCAAACTGCAACAAAGCGAAAATGCCTCAACCGACTGTAGGGCCTATTTTTTGCTACGAAATCTCGAAATGTTTGCCATCATTCTGCGTAAATTCAGTTCATCTATTACTTCTGATTACTGTTACAAATTTGAAAACAAAAAGAAAACTGCTTGCCAATTTCTCCACTAGGCGAGTTAAGCGTGAATAAAACAGGCAAAACAAAGAGCGAAAGCAAATGCTCTCTGATTTCTATAACAGCTGATTTGTTATTGTAGGCCTCAGTACTCTCTCGTATGCTATGGCTTAACGGCAGAACAGCGCAAGCCGGGCATTTACCAGTAGAGTATAATAAATTCGACATCCAACCTGCTGAATTGAGCAAGCAAACGAAACTTTAAGTAAATTCCTTAAGCTTTGCAAAAGAGGTATTCAATAATTTGATATTTGTTACTTATTTTCACTTAACTTTCAGAGATTTTGTAGAGTTTGTGGCGCAACTCTGGTTCTAAAAATTTGAGAAAATTAATCAAATAAAACAGAATTTACAATAGAAAACAAAAAGCAAGTGCTGAAGTGGAGCGATTTATAAAGTATCCCTTTAATTGCCATTTCCACAAATTTCGGCACATGACCTCAACATTTTATTCCGAAACAAAAAAAGGAAAATAATACTGACTCAGTTGTAAATGAGACAGGTAAAAACAATCAGCTTCCTATAAAAACTTTTTCCGAATTCGCACCAAATTTGTTTCAATACATCCACTCCTTTTCCTGCTTTCGCCACAATTGACCAGACGCACA
The DNA here is from genome assembly GCF_028408465.1 of Anastrepha ludens. Classification (NCBI taxonomy): domain Eukaryota; kingdom Metazoa; phylum Arthropoda; class Insecta; order Diptera; family Tephritidae; genus Anastrepha; species Anastrepha ludens. Next base: position 6,717,483 of record NC_071502.1, read on the forward strand.
CAACCAAGGAGCTCTGCGCTGCAGCTTACAAATAAATATGTATGTATGTGTGTATGCATGTATTTGTGCGGCAATCGCATTTACACCTAACAAATGAGAAAAGTTTTATTCATGCAAATATACCTGGAAATCTATATAAAAAACCAATGTACGTATGTATGGGTGTAGGTGTGCACACAACTATATTTACATGTTTTCATGTTTATATGACTTTTTTGTTTTTCAATTTCTGACTGAAATTTATTTTATGGTAATGGCAGTTATTTCCAAGTAAGGACTTCATTGCCATTGCTCTCTTTCCCACTCCTTCTTCAGCGGCCCTGATCCTCCACAAATAGAAAGACGTAACAGGAAATGTAGCTGGAACTTTCTCAATAATTTTAGTGTGTCAACCAATATTTGCAATTGCCATGAAATTTTCCTCATATTGCATTTTATTCATATTTCAAGGATTGATTTTCTTTCAATTTGTGCTTCTTGTTGTTTGGCACTTTGGTTTTGCCAATTGGTAACCGTATTTCCGGTTTTGTGGTTTTTATTTATTTGTATCAAGTTTCATTTTCACCAGAGAGAATTTAGACTGTTTCGAATAATAAATATAAAATTGTTTAGTTAACCTTAGAAGGAAGAAGGAAGGTGTTGAATTAATCCTTCCAGGAATTAATATAATTTTTATTTTTTTTTATTTTATTTATGTATTAGGTGCGCAATTAAGTTTCCGCTGTTTGTCAATAGATGCCGATTCTAACATACATAACCTAAACGTCATAAACCAAGCTTAGACATATGGTAAACTAACTGCTTCGAATTAGTGATTTTGTTTTGGTATCATCTACTTTTGGTTTTGTGAAAATGTGTGATTTTGTGCCGAATAATCGTCATTCGCGGTAAGTGTTGATTTTCCTCTTTCATTCGAAAAAAAACGGCGGCTGAAGTGCATCGAGAGCTACAAAAAGTGTATTAAGATGCTGCTTTAAGTGAAACAACGTGCCGAGATTGGTTCCGTCGCTTCAAAGACGGTGATTTTAATGTTGACGACCGTCCATGCACCGCATGAAGGAAGGCCAAAAACCTTCGAAGACGCTGAATAGGAGCCATTGTTCAAGAAGAGCTTGCTTCAGTATGAGGAGTTACCCGCCAATCCATTTCCAAGCGATTGCATACATGCGGAAAGATTCAGAAACAGGGGACTTGGGTTCCTGATGAGTTAAAACCAAGGGCGTTCAACGACGTTCAATATCGTTTTTTCGCCTGTGAACAACTGCTCCAGCGGCAAAAAGCAAGGGTTTTCTTCAACGTATCGTGACGGGTGATGAAAAATGGAATAATAAAATACAATTTTTTTTCTTTTATAAAACCACTGTCATTACACGGCGGCCGCCGTAGCCGAATGAGTTGGTGCGTGACTCCCATTCGGAATTCACAGAGAGGTCGTTGGTTCGAATCTCGGTGAAAGCAAAATTAATAAAAACATTTTTCAAATAGCGGTCGCCCCTCGGCAGACAATGGCAAACCTCCGAGTGTATTTCTGCCATGAAAAAGCTTCTCATAAAAATATCTGCCGTTCGGAGTGAACTGTAGGTCCCTCCATTTGTGGAACAACATCAAGACGCACACCACAAACTGGAGGAAGAGCTTCGGCCAAACACACAAAAAGGGTGTACGCGTCAATATATATATATACTTTACCTGCGATCGTGATTTCGCCTCCAGCGCTCGGCGTCTCCTCTCCAGGGATGCATCGTCGATTTCTCTTGCAATATTTTGCCCTCACACATACATGCTTAATGTCATCCACCGTTTGCTAAGTAGCAGTGCTAGAAACCAGGATCATCAAAGCTAATATGGGTAATATCAACATAACCAAGAAGGTCCACGGGGGCACTCCACAAGGGGGAGTGTTATCTCCACTTCTTAATAAAACTTGACGGAGGTGGGGTAAAAGTGGTGGCGTACGCTGATGATGTGGTGGTAATGGTGTCAGGACTGTGTCCAAATACGATCAGTGGGATCATCCAAAGGCGTTAGGCGAGCTTAACTCTTGGGCCATGGGATGTGGGCTAAGTTTAAACCCGCGTAAAACAGAACTTATGCTGTTTACCACCAGATACAAGGTACCAACTTTTACCCTACCAAATATCAACGGACAAACTCTGTCTTTATCAACCAGTGCAAAGTACTTAGGGGTAATTTTGGACTCCAAACTTAGCTGGAAGTTAAACATCGAAGAACAGGTAAGGAAAGCAGAAATTGCTTTATATGCCTGCAAACGTATGCTTGAAGAAGATGGGGTCTTCAACCTAAGCATACATTATGGCTATATAAGGCGGTTATACGACCAATTTTATCGTATGGTTCGGTAGTTTGGTGGAAAGCTCTAGGGAGAGATTACAACATCAAATTACTCGGCAGAGTACAAAGATCAGCCTGTGCAATAACGGTCGGCGCAATCAGATCATGTCCTAGGGAGGCTCTGAACGCACTGACACACGTTATTCCAATAGACCTACATATAAAGAAGACGGCAATCATGAGTGCATTTAGGTTAAATGAAGCGGGTCGCTGGAAAGGAAAAACGTATGGTCACGCTAGTCTGTTATCGCGACAAACTCAGTTAACCTCGGTGAGGACTGACTACATCGTCCCGATGGTAACGTTCAATAGGAATTTTGCCACACTCTTTCCATCTAAAAAAGAATGGAATAAGGGATTCTCTCTAAACAACTTCGATACCACAGTCTACACAGATGGCAGTAAAATGGACTGTGGTGGCGGAGCTGGTATATATTCTCCTAGACTTGGAATTGAAAAATCTGTGCGTCTCCCTAATACCAGCAGCGTCATCCAAGCGGAAGTACTAGCAATTGGGGAAGCCTATAGGTTACTAATCGCAGATTTCTCTTTTAAGGGCAATATCGCTATTCTTTCGGATAGCCAAGCCGCAATCCAGGCGCTGGACGCGACTATAACAACCTCTAAAGTGGTGGAGCAAAGTAGGAATAGCCTCACCAACTTGAGTGAAAGCCATAGAGTAACCTTAATTTGGGTCCCGGGACACCGGAACATAGAAGGTAACGAAAAAGCAGATGAACTGGCAAGAGGGGAATCTGCCATGAATAGCGCTCTTGCAGTACCAGTATTCACTCCACTAGGTGCGGTCAAGAATGCAATTTCCCTAAAATACCTTCGAATTGCAGATTGTAGATGGAGAGACCAGACGAAATGCAAAATCAGCAGAACGTTATGGCCCACCTACAACCTCAAGCAATCGTCGACATTAATAAACATGAAACGACGGGACACCTGTAGACTTACGGCAGTCATAACTGGCTTTTGGTCTATCGGAGAACAAGCCGCCAAAATGGGCATCCCACACAACACATACTGTCATAGTTGTAAACAACCACAGAAAAAAGAAACAATCTTCCATTTCCTCTGTGAATGCCCTGCCCTATGGAAGGACAGAATGTTAACCCTGGGCAAACCGCTGTTCGAGAGTCTCGAACAACTGTCTGGCTTAGACGTCAACAACCTAATAAGGTTCCTAAACCGCACAGACTGGATATAGTTCTGCTGCAAATAACTGTTAAACAATTTGGTAACGAGGATGTGGCAACAAAATGGTGCGCAAGCGCTAGTTGGATTCTGGATGAATCACCACTCTAACCAACCAACCAACCAGCAATCGAATACAAGTGGAGCTGCTGTTGAATGAGAATTTATCTAATTTTAGAGGCAGCGCGTGCCCAAAATCAAATAATCTTTTATTATGCAATGCTCCGAGCAAACAAGACTGCCATTACATTTCGCACTCTCGTGCAATTAGTAAATAGTGCAGAATGTGGTTTTTCATATAAATAATTTATACGAGTAAATCTAATATGTGGGGTAACTGGTAAACCAATGTAGATGTTTCTACTTCGCTAAATCTCAACCGCGTTACGCTCCGACGCCTAAAACGTTGCTATAAATATTTTAGTTACATATTAGTGTAAGGAGTGGCGTAACTTTTTATTCCCAAAAGCATAAGCTCATTTCCTTTATACTTTTGCGGGGCTGCCTGCTTTGAGCTTATCATTTCACCAATTGTTTTTACCGCCTTTTCTCTTACTGGTGTTCATACGCACCTGACATATTAAAATAGGCGATTCCTTGAGTTAAGTTGCCACTTGGCATAGATTATCACTTAAATTCTGCACGCCAGTCCGTCCGGCTCAAAACTAAATTCTTTCATATGGCGATTGTTTAAGTGCTTCTATCGTTTTGGACTTTTGTGTTTTCAGTAAACTTTTAAACTTTGCACAAACTGTCAATGTCCTAGCCAAATAGGAGCAAAATACATAGAAAAGAACCTTAAGTCAGTTAGGCGACCAAAAGGGAAGTTTTCGTATTTTTCTCACGAATTGCAATTCAAAAGTTTTCTTTATTCTCTAGTGAAATTATATTAATTTGAAGCTTTGTTGATAGTCATCTTGAGTGAATTGGGCAGGTGTGGGAATTAACAACAAAAATAGTGTGCATACATACGAGTATTTGGGTGAAAATCCTGCAGAAAGCTTACGTATTTTTGGAGGAACTTAATACGTGAATTGTTTTTGTTTGGTACACAGCATAAGTTCAATGATCATAGTAATCTAACCCCGAAAAGTAAACTTTTACTTGAGTCCCATTAGTCAAAAAGCGAAGTAGAAAATGGGCATAGCCTCTTACCAACAGAAACACTCGTATATCATTTCCTGGGTTAGAAGATTTATAGCGCGAACGCTTTGAGAGTAACCCGCATTTACCGACCAGTATCGGAGCATGCGGCTTGCGTGATTGTGGGAAAAGTTCAACTGGATATCCGAGCACGTGAACTAAACCGTCACTATCCAAGGCAAGGTGCGAAACCAACAAAGGACCAAAAGTTGGAACAGCGAATTGTATCACTTAACGAATGGCAGCAAAGCTGGGATCTGGCTCCTAATGGCCGCTGGGCACACGAACTCACACCTAACCTTGCTTTGTGATTATCACAACGAAGACACCGAGAAGTGGATTACCTCCTCTCTCAGAGGTTCAGCGGACTCGGCTGCTTCTAGTATTATGTATCTGCATAGGTTTGGTCTCTCCGCTTCACCTCATTGACCTACCTGACCAGAGGAGTTTGAAGGTTTGCGACACATACTCTTCTACTGTTCGCAAGGTTCCCAAGCGAACGTGAGGACTTAGTCACGATTTTTGGAAGACTGCCAAGTGAGACAAATTTAACTGACCGTATCTGCAATTGAAATCATTGCTGGTGTGCTACACGCAAGTTTGCCAATGTAGAGTTGCGTACACTACGCAAGCAGGACGAAGAAGAAAGAAAGCTCTTTCAGCAACGCTAGCTGGAGCTAAATAATACCAACGCCCTGGGCTGCGTTCGATCACACCGAACTTCCCGACTAGTGCGGAATAGAACATGAAATAGTCTTCGAGAGGAGGTCGACTCAGAGGGTGCGACATCAATTACAGACGCTTGAGTTAACGACTCACAATCATATCATACGCAGGCAAGACGGTAATGCAGATGACATTATCGGACCCTTTCGAAGTTCCATCTGCTTCAAAACGAAAGTAGTGGAGACTATAAGCGACGTATAACCTAAATACGTCATAGGTAGGGAGCCAGGACGCAAGTTTTGTTTTTGGTTTAGACACAATCACGGGTTCACCTTCGATGTAGTGCAAATGCGGGTCCGGGATGGAAGTCAGCCAAAGAGGGAGTGTTTTTGTGGGAACATGCCTCACATATCATTGGTGCGACGACATCAATCAAAATATTTCTGACATTTTTATACACCCCTTCCAAAAACGAAAAAAAGCTGATGAGTAAGAAATAGTCTGAAGTGAATCTCTCCAACAGAATGAATCTCCAAACTAATAAATTACAGAAGCCTCTTGAATACTCTTTCAGCAGAACATCAGCTTCTTACGTAGAGCTTACGGGAAATTCGTCATCACTGGTTCACATGAATTGGTTATCTAACTGGTCACAATTGGCCGCATTCGCAAATCTGGTCTGCCCAATAAGAGATGTAGACTAAATTTTGGCAACGAAGATAATTCTGGGAGACATTTTGAGTCCTTTTGTGTAAATGCCGTGTCTTTGGTCAGGCAGAGATTAAGAGCAATCAATTTTTTTTTTTTACAGTAGAAAGCGGGCATAGTTTTGGCAATCATCAATTTTCTGGCTTTCTTAGAGAGCTTGAAGGTACTTTGAGGTTTCTAGGTTAGGCGCGTATTACTGAGGTGCAAAAAATACATCGCATCTCGTGGTTCTCTTACCTAAAAAATATGGTCCTATGATGCCGCCAGACCAAAAACCGCACCAAACAGTGACTCGTTGTGGATGCATTTGCATCTCTACAGTATCGTGTGGATTTTCTGAGCCCCAAATCCGACAATTTGGCTTATTGACGTAGCCACCGATGTGAAAATGAGCTTCATCAGAAAATATGATTTTTCGGTAAAAATGCTCATCTTTGGTCAAACGATTTTCTGCCCATTGAGCGAACCGAAAACGCATTGGATGGTCATAAGGCTTCAGTTCTTACATCAATTGAACTTTGTAAGCCTTCATACCGAGGTCTTTACGCAAAATTCTCCTCAAAGAAGTGCGTGAAATGTTCAATTCTTGAGAACGATGACGTTGTTGGATGTTCACGCACATTTTCGGCTACAGCAGCAATATTTTCGGGTGTACGCACTGTAGGAGCACGTTCACGTGTTGTTTTATCCATTAACGATCCACTTTCACGAACACGTTTCACAAATTGATCCACAAACTGTCTTGTTGGCAAATCTTTTTTTTTTGGACTTTTATTTTCAAATTTCTCACAGTTTGAGTAACAGACTCACCACTTTGGAAATAGGTTTTCAATATTTCCCAATTTTGCTCAAGCGTATAGCGTCCCATTTCGTAAATGTCAAACCTTTAAGTAAATTACGAACATATTTGACATGTCATTTGTGTCACCATTCTCAAAAAATAGGTGGTTCAAAAAGCAAACTCTGTATGACCCACCCTGTATATATAATATGAGTATTTATTGGATATAGTTGCTCAAAAAAAAAAAGATATACAATAATTCTCACATCAACGCACTTTGCATGGCTTTGTCGCCTTGAAACCCAAAAAATTAAAACGCGCGTCACTGTAATATGAACGCTGCTGTACTCAAAGCGTGCCTGGTTGTAAAAATGATTGCCATTTCCACCGAAAATTCACGCAAGAAATGCGCAAACAACAACTGCATTAAAGTTAAGCAGTCACAATAAACGACACACAAACCTCTCCATGAAGGTTGAGTGTCGTAAATACGCGTACCACCCAATCTATTAAAAATGTTAAATATATTGCCAACGCACAATTTACTTTGTAACTATCAAATGGACGCGCGTATAGCCGAAAAGGTAAGGAGAAATATGCAGCTGCAGGAGTCGGTAAGATGCCGCGGTGTGGGAATAAGGGAGTAGAGCATCGCTTGACTGCAAGCCCGACACATTAAGCAGCTTTGGCAAATACATCGCTAGAGTAGCAGGTTGCTGCAATTGATTGCTGCCGGTGCCATTCACTGGAGCGCAAGCCGCGTAAATGCCATCCCGGGGGAAATGATCGCACGTTGCGCTGCGTTTGATGTCATTTTGAAAGCAAGCAACATAAAGTTTTTTTGTTTTTTTTTTGTCTGTTTCGTGACTCTTCTTGGTATCTGCCGCCCCTTATGCCAAATGCTCGTAAGTTCGTAAGTAAACACAAAGTTTCCAAATTTTTTACTACAGCAAAATCGGCTAGGCGGACGAAGCAGTTAATCGACTACAAAAATGTATTACACTTTGCCATCCAGCCAGCCAGCGAATATGGCTAGCCAAGTGGCAATGCAGTCAGCTGGCCGGCGTCTTATTTGGCTTTAGAAATTCGCAGAGCTTGCAGCATTGCTGAATCTGCATAATTCAGTAGTGCAACAGCGTTCTTAAAGGCGCACATATATGTACATGCACGTATGTGCTTATATGAATGTGTATGGTTGTATACTTACAGTAACTGCCGTGAAAATGAGAGCCTGCATTTGAAGGTTTCTTTTCCTTCCGACTAATATGCAAGCTAAGGAAAATGTTCGTGAACAGACAAATTCACATTTGCGTCATCTAAAGCATAGAGCTACAGAAAACTCATCATAGGGCTCAGCATTTATAGGATTCTAACGATAGGCTACTACGTGTGAATCGGAGACATTCGAGGAATCTGCTGCAGCTCACAAAATCTCAGCTTTCGAAATTTGTGAGTATTCTATCGCGAGGACACTATCCGCAAGCCATGCATACTGTGAGACTTGCAATTACCTCGAGTCCTTTTTGCGTCAAATTTATGGAGGATGAGGTGGAATCATCTCAGCACCTTCATCTTAGCTGTGCCGCTTTCGCGGAGCTAAGATTTCGGCATCTTAAATCTCATTTCTTTGCTACGCCTGCTTATATAGCAAAACCTCCCCTCCGTTCTTTTTTCCTCATCCCCTTCTCTCTCTCCGCTCTTTCCTTTCGCCCTATCGGTCTTCCTCCATCTTACTTTCTTCGCATTGGTATCACAAAGGATTAATTTAATTTCTTCGTCAAAGTGTACCCACTCTTTGGGCAAGCATTTTAAACTAACTCAACCTAACCTCACCTAGGTTAGTATTGAAAATGAGCGCAAGTGGTCAGTAACAACGCCCATCAATCGTAGAACTTAAATTTTTATAATAGCAAAATATGTAATATCTGTTAGAAATGCTGCAAGATTACCCACATTTGGTATAAATGATGAACCCAACGCAAGAAATACGACATCAATTTTGAAAAATGGACCGACTTTTGGATAATTGCGTGTATTTCGATGCCGATTTGAGAAAACACGCCTATACTTGGTGCATATAATGCTCCCTCCTCACTTAGAGGCAACATAAATGTTATTGAGATCGCACCACGCGCACTTTTTATACGTTAAGGATAAAATTACTTCCGTCCGTCTGATATTACAAGCTATAAATTAAATTTTCTATGATTTTTTTAATTCCAAAACTTAACTGCCAGAAATTGCTGGTGAACTTGCCAGGAAGTGAATTGAATTGATCTCAGAGATTTCCTAACCGGTTATCGAAATCTCCCTGACTGTTGCTATAGGGGAATTGCACAACTTATTTCGCAAGAAAGCGCAAAATCAATGAAATTAGTCCAATGATCAAATTAGTCCATCTAGCTTCCACTCGCCTTTCCATGTAGTCGTCCATTTCATTGTATGTTGTATCTAGCGGTTTTAGTATATCGTTCTCTTGTTCGAATGGTAGTCTAACAACACTTTTTGCTATCTCATCTACTATTTCGTTCCCCATAATGCCTTTATGACCAGGTACCCAATAGATATGCAGCCTTCTGTTTGCTGCTAGCCTTTCTATGACCTCCCTGCTCCGTCGAACATTTTTGGACTTAATACAATATGAGCTTATTGCTCTTATTGTTGCTTTACTGCCCACGTATATATTAATTATCGAGTTCTTTCTTGTTCTAGGGTAGGCTAGCTCCGCGGCTTTCCCCGCAGCACAAACTTCCGCTTGGAAAATATTGCTGTGGTCTGGCAGCTTGATAGGCTGCCTTATCCCTAGTTTTGAGCAGTAAATGCCCGTTCCCTCTCCGTTTAAAGTTTTAGAGCCGTAGATGATGAGCCGTATAGATGTGATAAGTTCTATGGCCAGGCGTCATGCCTTGGTATCATTTTCAGCGCCGCCGTTGGAGTGGTTTTCATCGCGAGCAGCGAGTCGTTGAATCCTTTCCAGTGGCATTAATTATGTCAGTTTTCTTGTCACAGTCCACCATACTAAGGCCCCATGCAGCAATATCGGTCTAACTACTACCGTGTAGCACCAATGCATTAGAGAGGGTGATAGATCCTGTAGGTATCTGCCTATTGGAGATCACACAATGGTATTAAAACTGCGCCTTAGTGCTAATTGTAGAGTACCAGAGTCGTACTGCAACCATTTTACCAATCTACCTACCTAACAGCCGGTCCAAATTAAGCAAATTAATTTACCAAAATGTGCGCGGATATATAAAGTTCAATCCGGAATTTGGCTTTCCTAACTTTATGCTGGTTTCATCGTCGAAGTAAAACGAAAATATACTCAAAAATTCTTACTCGACCTATGATTTCAGAAGTAATTTTTATGAAAATAAAGATTTTCACCAGAGAGTAGCCTGGTCACAACCTCAACCGCATCACCATACGTGCGTCGCTTGAAAGCCCGCGCAAAGTCAGCGAGATGACACTACTAGCGGGTATCGAGATTAAGTTTAGTTAGTAGCATCTCGTGAGAGAACACGCACCAAATTTCAGCCAGACCGGTATGTTTCTTTGAGTCTAGCATTCGTTTGAATTGAGGAATTCGAGTGATTTTTCTTTTCCATCACGACAATGCACCTGCCATCACACCTCAGTTGGGATCACAAAATTCATGGAAATAAGGTTCCAACTCGTTTTAAGCCCCTGCTATTCTCCAGGTATGGATCACTCGGATTCCTCAGACTACTATTTGTTCTCCAATTTCAAGGCGGTGGCTATTACTTGGTCCACAATTTTAAAGCTGGCGGGAAAGAAATTTTATTCAAACGAGGAGGTGATTGCTGAAATTAATGGTTATTTTTCAGACCTGCACAAATCCTATTAGCCGGAAGAGATCAACAAATTAGAGCAGCGTTGGACCAGGTGTAGGCTTACACAAAGAAGGAGACTATGTCGAAAAATTAATCAAGGTTCTCCCCAAACAACTACGTAGTTTTTATTTTTGACGGACTTTCCAAACGGCCCATGTGGATCATTTTGAAAACAGTTGCCGCCTGCGGATACAAAGGACTTAGCCCGAGCTCTATTGAATCCTTGAAGAAGTTTGGTATAACAAGGCGGCCTAGAAAACATTGCTCTCAAAACATTTACAAGTACGTAGGAAAGTTTGCTGCTGGTTTTCTTAGTCTTCCAACTTAGTCTTAGTCTCTTAGTCTTCTTATGTTCCCAACTGTATATTTTCACATCAGGACTATTTGTTTGTGCAGGTTCGTTTACGTACCCACATATCTGTGCAGCTATTAAAAGCGTGCGAAGTCTTCTCCTTTACTCTCCGCTGCTTTGACATTTTATGCCTCACCTTTGGTAGATTATTCCCTCTGCGCGCTTTTTTGCGCCATACAAATCCCTCAAACCATCTTTTGTACATCCATACGTGTTGCACGTTCAACGCGCTCGATTGTTTCATAGCTTTTTGTTACCCTCATGGCAGGATTTTTTTTGTTTTTTTGCTTCACAGGTCGCTTACTTTTGGGATACGCTTAAATATTCATGAGGGTTGCAGCGTAAATAAAATTTTGGCAAAAATTGCGGTTCAACTTCGTTGATTTCTTTACACACATCCTTGGCTGCCTGTTTTTTGCTGGCTGTGCTTTGTTTTTTATTTGTAGCTGTTTTTACGATTACTCTCACACTCATCTGTACTCATATGAGTTTTTTTTTGCAGAAATGTTTTTTCTGCTTCTTCTTGAGCACCCCTCTTTTTTGAACACATCTTTATTGCTCACTAACTTTTTGCGGTATTTGAAATATTCGAGGTTAGAAAATACATATTAACTTTTTCTGTAGCTGTGTTTTGGCGTTTTTGTTAGAAATGGTGAAGTTTGCTTCCCATTTAGCGCCCATATTTGGAAAGTGATGTGGTTTTGTTCAAAGTATGTTTTTCCTGTTTCTGAAAAAAAATTAGCGGATTAGCGAAAATTTAATAAAATTTACTAGCACTAACTAATACTATCACTGCGTACATTTGTATGTTTGCGCGATGTTATTCAAAATGAGCAAAACAGTGCCAAAGCTATGGAAAATCTTTTGTATATATCAGCTTCTTATCCGATACCGGCAAGAGATTTTTTCGTGCGCATTTTGAGATTTTTGCGAATCGATGCAAACAATTAATACTCGTACCGTATACAGACACGCACCTTAAGATATCTCCGCACAGTCTCCGTTTTCTCGTTGCTGACGAGACTAACTGAGATAAAGTCAAAGTTTGCAAAAATACTGGAAAGCTAGCCATACGCTAGACTTAAGCTGAGGGCTTTTCCGTATTGTTGCAAGATTTAAGTTCATCTCAGTAGTCACTTAATAATGCAAATTCTCGCTGGATCCGAATGGGACATTCTCAGTTCTTATTCTCTCAAGGTAAGAGAGGGCGGGATGGAGCCTTTGCAGACAAGGCCTAGTAAACCAGCTCACGAATAGCTCGAAGTTGGACGGGATCATTGTTGTGGTGTATTCTGCCTCGAGTTCCTTATTGAGCTCAAATTCAGGCTACTGGACCAGTGCACGTTCCAAGCGAAGGTAGCCGTAATCAACGGAGCAGTTGATTGGCTGCTTACCTGTGCAACTATTGTCCAAGAAGCAAACATTTACTCCGATAGTCAATTGGCACCTACAGTCCTGGGCTCAATGTTGGTGTGTACGAAACTGATCGGCGAATGCCGAGCTTCTCTTGCTGTCGTATCCGAATACCTCGATATTAGGCTCATTTGAGTGCCTTAAGTTGTTGTTGTTATAGCAGCATAAGCATTCACCATACTTATATACGGGGAATGCTGCTGGAGTGACAGTCCTTGGCCGGATATACCTAAATCCGGGTCGTTTCGGTAACGTACAACCGACTATCGTGGAAACGTGGAGTGCCTTATCATTAGGCCCGATGAATTGGCTGGACGGATGAACTAACTAGGCAGGATATCCTCGCATAATGACAAAATTGGGGGTTACTTTAAAACCAGTGGTATGCTCCTTTCAATTTGGAAATCATTTGAAGTCAGCGAGGCCAGGGCAAGTGCATCAAATAGGTGCAGAAATAATTCAACCTCATCAATCTTTCGACAGTTTAAGCGGAAAAAAATTCGACAGTCCGATATGCTAACGACATCAAATATCAGATAACAATACCAGATAAAGGACACCGACATTAACGCGAGCTGCTGATTTGTTATAAATAGAAACTCCCGCATCAAGGTTGTAAAAAAGCGGATGAACTGGCAAGAAGGGGATCTGCCATGAATAACGCTCTTGCAGTACCAATATTCACACCATTAGGTGCAGTCAAGAGTGAAATTTCCCTAAAACACCTCCGAATCGCAGATTGTAGATGGAGAAACCAGGCGAAATGCAAAATTAGCAGAACGTTATGGCCCACCTACAACCTTAAGCAACCGTCAACATTGATAAACATGCAACGACGGGACGCCTGGAGACTAACGGCAGTCATAACTAGCTTTTGGTCTGTGGGAGATCAAGCAGCCAAAATGGGAATACCTCACAACGCATACTATTGCAAACAACCGGAGAAAAAGGAAACAATCTTCTATTTCCCCTGCGAATGCCCTGTCTTATGGAAGGACAGAATGTTAACCCTGGGTAAACCGCTCTTCGAGAGTCTGGAACAGCTATCTGGCTTAGATGTCAACAACCTGATAAGGTTCCTAAACCGCACAGACTGGATATAGTTATGCCGTAAATAACTGGTAAGCAAGAGTAACAAGGATGTGACAACAAAATGGTACGGAAAAGCTAGATGGATTATGAAAGAATCACCACTTAAACCACCCAACATCTGAACTGCACTTAGCAGGAAGAGTATTGCAACTCTTTATTTGAGTTCTCTTGTGGCATATCTGTCGAAGAGCGAACCGCAAACTTTCCTTTTTGGAGGAAATTTTCAGTAAAACTATTACTTTTGGGGAAGAAGCCTCATTAGTTACCCCCATAACATACCCACCAATAGAGAAGCTGATCCGAGTAGTGCAGTTTTTGATGACGGTGTCAACGTTCCTCCGCTCCACCTACTGGCGGAGCCCTTCAAGGCCGAAGGTGATGAGCTAACGAAAAGCATTCAGCGTGCTCTCTCCAATGCACAAGAAAAATGACCGCACCAAACTGCGCCAACTACCATGCGATAAGACTTCTACAATAAGTTCCGCATACAAAGTTCTATCAAGCGTACTTTGTGAAAGGCTGGAACCCCTCGTTAGCAAACTGATTGGGCTTTAGCAATGTAGTTTCAGGCCTGGTAAATCTATCACCGATCAGATATTCACATAACGCCAAATCCTGGAGAGGACCAAAGAGAAGCAGAATGACACCAACGACCTTTTCGTCGATTACAAAGCTGCATTCGACAGTACCATTAGGAATAACCTTTATGATGCTATGTCTGAATTTGGCATTCCCGCAAAGTACATCCAGCTTTGCAGGATGGCTCTAACAAGCATAACCAGCGCAGTGAGAATTGGCAAAGATTTTTCTGAGCTATTTCTAACGAAGCTGGGTTTCCGGCAAGGCCACTCCTTATCATGCGACTTATTCAATTTGATGATGGAGAAAATTATTCGCGCCTTCAAAATTGACTTCTCCGGCACTATTTTCTATAAAGATGTCATGCTGCTCGCCTACGCTGATGTTATCGTCATTGTTGGCATTAGTCAACGGACAGCCAGTGCAACCTTCTTCAGACTTGAAAAAGAATACCCACGAGTGGGTCGTGCCGTAAATGAGGGCAAGACAAAGTTGTCCAAAAGCTTACGCGTATTGATTAATAATTGCAAGTTGGGCGTAGTCAAGGACTATGTCTACCTCGGATTCAGCATTAAAACAAAAAACATCTGCTAAGAGATGAGGCAAGGAATAACTCTTGTCAATTGGTGCTTCTTTAGGGGGAGGGGGGAGAGGTAATTGAAAAGCACAACCTTCTCTCGACGCACGAAAAAAACAATCTATCTCTCACTCATCCTCCCGGTTTTACTGTCTGGCGCTAAGTCCTGGACATTGATGAACATCGATGGGTGGCTATTAGGAGAAAATGATCCAATTTGCGTGAATGATGCATATCAAATAAGATGGAACCACGAGCTATAAGTCGACATCGACGTAGTGAAGCGCATTAAACTTCAGCGGCTGCGCTGACTAGTTCACGTAGAGGGAATGGATAATAACGCTTCAGCAAAGAAGATGCTCTTTTCAAAATGTATTGATGGATATCGCAAAACAGGGCGTGCTCATCTACGTTGGATAGAGCAAGTTGACGACGACCTGACCGCCTACCGGTACTACTAAGTGGCGTCAACGGGTGCAATGTAGAGACGATTACGCAAAATTTTAGTAGTGGCAAAGACCGATCAGGTTGCCAGGTAAGTACGTAAGTGAGGCTCATTAGTGGCATCGTCTGCACAATCTAGCGAGTCGGAGGTTTAATGGCACTTGGGAGCTGACACCTGTCCCAATAATTTTTTTTTAATTTTCTGATTTGAATTTTTCAACTCGATGCATATTGATGAAATAATAGATTCAATTAAAAAAGATCATTGTGTTATTGTAAAAAATTGTAACACTTGCCTTGTGAAAACACTTGATCCTCATATTAACTCACAGCCCCATCTACTTCAGGGGCTTTCAGCGTACTGCATCCATCATCATCATATTGGCGTTACAGTCCGGGGTGGATCATTGCCTCCTCTGCAATACGCCTCCATTCATCTCGATAGTCGGCTTTCGCTCTTTGTTGAGAGATTTTCATCTTTTGAATATCGTTTTCTACGTGCTACAACCATCGTTTCCTTGGCCGGCCTCTCCTACTTGCTCTTTCAGTGTTTGCTTCAAATATAATACTTTTTTGGTCGTTCTTTCGGCCTTGATGAGCTCCGCCGGCTGGCCATCCGCACCCATAGGAGCGGAGGAACCTTGACACCGTCATCAGAAACTGCACAACTCGGATTAACTTCTCTATTGGTGGGTGTTTTACTGGGAGTAACTAATGAGGCTTCTTCTCCAAAAGTAATAGCTCTACAGAAAATTACCTCCAAAGAGGAAAGTTTGCGGTTCGCTCTTTGATTGATAGGCCACTCAAATAAAAAGTTGCCATGCTCTTCCTGCTAAGTGGAGTTCAGATGTCGTCCAGGGAGTTTCTGTTTATAACAAATCCACAACGTGTCCATACCACCGTAATCTTTGGGGCTTTATAAACCGCGTTACATTTCTTCTTGCAATTGAAAATTTTTTGTGAATCACAGCATTAATTGTCAATAATCACAGAGAAAGTTCTCGCTTTGAAAAGATCCCGATCTGGTAATTAAACTTGTCTATCATCCGATTTATTTTTTTAATTTTCGAATTTCTTTCGTATACCAACCAAGACTTTGCTGAGGTCAATCAAGTCTCTGCTGTTTTGACTGGCAGCATAGAATCTTAAACAGGGTTGGGCATAAAAAAAGTAAATAAATAATTGGCGCGTACACTTCTGTTAGGTGTTTGGCCGAGCTCCTCCTCCTATGTGTGGTGTGAGTATTGATGTTGTTCCACAAATGGAGGGACCTACAGTTTCAAGCCGACTCCGAACGGCAGATATTTTTTATGAGGAGCTTTTTCATATCAGAAATACACTCGAAGGTTTGCCATTGCCTGCCGAGGAGTGACCGCTATTAGAAAAACGTTTTTTTATTAATTTTGCTTTCAACAAGATTCGAACCAACGACCTCTCTGTGAATTCCGAATGGTAATCACGCACCAATCCATTCGGCTACGGCGGCCGCCGAGGTTGGGCAAAATGTACTAAAGAATTAATGCAAAAAGCTAATAGTTAAAACTGAAAAACTGAGGGTGTAGTGATAATGAAACCCTCATTTTAATTATCACTAAAAAAAATTAGTGGTAGTGCAAAATGCCCAACGCTGATCTTAAAATGCATTAACACTAAATTTCCCCTCATCATAAATCATGGTTTACCTATGTGCCTTCCTCGACATTGGCTGGTAGGTTTTTATATCAAATTTAATGCTGCGTGTAATGCCACAAAAAAAATTATTATAAGTATATTTGAAAATTCAAAAAATTCGAAAACCCGAAAAACGCAAACTCCAGCTAAAAATAAACGCAAATAATTTATGTGTATGAATAAGTAACACAAAACAAAATACTAAACTAAAACTAACATGAAAATTGGAAAGTGAAAACTTTTAAGGCCTAAAGTTAAACAAAACAATAAACGAAGCTTTACAACACCTTCGATAATGGCCAAATCCAGAAACACACACGCAGCTTGGTTGATTGTGCAAAAGTGTTCGGGCGAATGCCAAAAAAGCGGAAGCATGTATCGTCCTTTATTCCTAGTATAGCTGTATGTGTGTGTGTATGTGTGTGCTAGACGCGACCCTTTTTATCCGAAACAAAGTAATACTTATTAATATAAAATTTATATATTTAAATAGCAAGTTCCGGCTCGAAACGCCTCCTCTCATCGGTCGCCTGCCGCAGCTCAGCAATCACTCGACAAGACAACAAGTGTGCGTGTGTGTGTATGCGCTTGTATTTGTGTTTAGCAACCCATTGTACAGCCACACCTACTCGGAAAATACACATTAAGCAAAGGATAAGTTTGGTTTTTTTGAAGCAGCGAATCGGCGGGCTGCGGAATAGCAAAAGCTGGTATGTACAGTAAGAACAACAATAAACATAACAAATGTGCTTGGGTTGTGAGGCAAAAAATGAAAACAATTTCATGGTTATTGTTAGCAAATATGAAATGAAAATATAATGGCACCCTTAAGTATCAGCAACATATGCACCAACACACGCACGCTCGCAAATACACTGCGGAGGAGAGGTGAATTGCAAGCGCACCCCCGCTAGGAAATTCTCCAGTGCTGAACTGGTACGTTTCTTGTGAATACTAGAAAGATGGCTGGCATGCTTTTCTTTTCTTTTCACTATACAAAAGTGATATCAACTGGAACTGGAGATGTTAATTGCACCTCGATGCATTATTTTCTCTATAGTTCGGAGCTTTCACTGCGCTAAATACCTATAGCCCAAGCACTTTTTGACAAGTATTGATAGCTTTTTTGTTTCTCATTTAATTTTTTTATGAAAATATAGTTGATTCTCCTATAAAAACCATCAAAATCCGCACAAATCAAAAACAAATCCATATTTTCATCAAAATTTCACATTCTTAAAAACAAAAATTGGGGTTTCTGTTTTATAGCGCTTTGAATTTCGGTATATCAAACTGCAAGTTGGAATGGTTAAGAATCGCGTTCATTTTTAATATTTTTTTTCTGCTAATGGTGTTGGTTATTTTCTTCCATATAAGAAGAATGTCGAGCGTTCGCTTGTGGAGAAAATGCGCAAGACGGTCAGAAAAACAAACTTCAAAAATTAACGAGAATTTCAAAACATTTGAATTGCACAAAAATTTAATCTTTATAAAGGGTGGTTAAGTTTCAAGGGCCGGTGTTGATTTTGAATAAAATACAATTTTTTTAGGAAATTATTCTCATTTCTCTTTATTATGATAATATTGGTATGGTTCAATTACGAATTGAGCCAAATATCGGTCAAATGGTCGCCACGGTCTCGGCGGCACACCTCTATCCGATGGTCCAAATTTTCGATGACGCTGAGGCATAATTGAGGTTCTATGCCGTTAATGTGCCGAATTATCTGATCCTTTATCTCTTGAATTGTTGCTGACTTATCGACGTATACTTTTTCTTTCAAATAATCCCAAAGAAAGAAGTCCAACGGTGTTCTTGATGCTTAGGTGTGGTGCACATTCAACATAGGCCCTTGAAATTTAACCACCCTTTATATAAAAATGAACGTTCGTCTTTATGTCATCGATGAATTCAAAAACTACTTGACCGATTATTATAAAAATTGGTATATATGTATTTTTCCACGGAGAAGGTTTGTAGGATATGCTCATTGATGCCACTCGCCACCAGGTGGCACTGCAGAGCAAATTCTGCCCTGTTCAACCGATTTTCATAAAAATTCGTATGACCATGTATTTTTATACAGAGTAAACGAATATGACATGTTCATAGATGTAACCTGCTTCCCATCTAATCCAAAAGATCTTTGGGAAAAACACAAGGACTGCATGAGTGAAAATATTCTACATCATTTGCGCGCTGCGAATCGAAATCCAGACATTCAATTCACACCAAACGTGTGTAATGAGGCATTGATTTTGATTGAAGACATATGCTTAACAATAGCTAACAAGGCACTGGTGCAACTGGGAATACCTGCTTCAAACCGACCTGCAAACAACCTTTTCGCTCGTGATTTTGACGAACTGGGGACATTCGTTAGAACAAATCGTCAGCAGTTGATTCCAGAACAACGCATTGCCTTTGACAAAATTATGCGTGCAATCACAAAACAAAGCGGTGGACTGTTTTTCATACATAGATGCGACCGGTGGTACAGGCAAGACTTTGCTTCTTTCGCTAATTTTGGCAACCATACGATCACAAAATAATATTGCCCTGGCTATTGTATCATCTGGAATTGCGGCAACTCTTTTGGATGGTAGCCGAACAGGCCATTCAGCATTGAAACTGCCGTTGAATTTGTAAAACACTGAGGCACCAACATGCAACATCAGCAAAAACTGTGGAATGGGAAAAGTACTCCAAACGTGTCAAACAAGTGTGTGGCGCAAGCATTGACCGTTCGTAAAACTGAAGCACAGTGTCGGACCGCAATACAAAAATTGGTGAAAAAATTCGAGCTGTTCGGACAAGCTAGTGATGTGAAGAACAAAATCCGTGCACGTCGCTCAAGAACAGTCGAAAATATTGCTGTTGCTATTGTAGCCGAAAGAGTTGAAGAATACCCAGGTTGGTCCATTCCTCGTCGTTCTTTGGAATTAGGCATTCCACAAACGTCATTACACCGTAGTTTGCATAAAGATTTGGGTCTTAAGGCTTATAAAGCCCAGTTAACACAAGAACTCAAGCCGGCCGATCATCAACAACGTCGTGTGTTTGCTGATTGGGTCGTTTAAATGCAAGAAAATGATCCGGATTTCCATCGCAAAAATCATCTTGAGTGATGAGGCCCATTTCCATCTCAGTGGCATCGTCAACAAGCTAAATTGGCAGATCTGGGGCTGAGAAAATCCAAGAGTTATTGTTGAAAAGCCTCTCTATCCTCAACGTGTGACTGTTTGGTGCGTTTTATTTTCCGGCGGAATCATTGGATCTTAATTTTTCGAAAATGAAGCTGGAGCAACAGTTACGGTGAATGGATTGCGCTATCGAGAGATGATTAACGATTTTTTATGGCCGGAGTTGGATGGTATTGATCTGGAGCGCGTTTTTTTAACAAGACGGCGCAACGCGCCACACAAGCAACGAAACCATTGATCTTTTATAAAAATAATACCTCTTATTGCAAACCTTTGTTAATATAAAATTTATAAACAAATTTTCAAATTTGTAATTTTTTAAACTCAATAATTTGCACTTTATTAAATCTGAGATGTGGCACTAATTTACATATGCTGAATTAAAAAAAATATAAAAAAGTTATGATTGCAACCTCGACTGGAACCTCTGACTCACCACATAAGAGACTGAAGCCAAATGACGAGCTCACTTAGTCTCACTCGGCAGAAGTTTTCCAGTTCAGATTTTTCCTGCAGGGCATGATCCACAACTACTGCGGCACATACACGTGCATACTAGATGTTTTCCTTTTGCATGTATTTAACGTCAGTTTTTACGCTATCGAACTTGAATAAGGATACTCAGGCAATAATGTCGAATGTAGTTGTTATAGCTGGTTATTGTTGTTTATGATTGCGTTGTGTTGTTGCTACTCTTTCCTTCTCTCTGCACTTCGCTAGCACTTTCTGCATTCGTATGCATTGTTGTTGTTGCTATCGGCACGCGTCACAACAACGGAAACGGGAAGCAGACACAAGCGACTTTCCTTTAGAAAGCTGCAGTTGATAGAACTTTGATTTCTTTCAGCGCGATTGGCAACTCCCCGACACACACACAAAGACACATTTGCATACACCCTCCTTCCATTTCATTCAAACTACTTAACAAGTGCTTCATAGATACGAGTACTTTAGCAAAGTATCTACCCCTTCCTTTTATTTATCATTTTTGTCATATTTTCGCAAGTATTTCCTATCCTTTTTACCCCCAAGCCCCCCTCGCTGGTTCAAGTGGGTGTCATATAAGCCATCGAATTTATCATTTTAGCGCTCTATAAAAATTTCAACTAGCGGCTAATAAAAAAAAATTTTACCAAAAAAAGTTTGGAAATTTTTCAGACCAACGAAGGGTTGCTTACCCACCCGCCATCCTAATGTTACTTCTATGGCAGTTGTTGTTGATAAGTGCTTTGCATTTATGAAAATTATGAATTGTTACAGAGCATAAGATGGAATAAAAAGCGGCTTGTGGTGGTTGCAACAATTTCCTGCCGCTGGCAAAAAACAGTTTCGCGTTCTTATTTCGCATTTTCATTTCTTTCTAAGTATTTTTATGTAAGCCTCGATGGAATTTGGTAATGTTGATCCTAAGTGGTTGATAATAAATTGATGAGAAGTGAGAAGTGACAGTTGTACTCATTTATGTAACAAAATGTGTGCATGTACCTGTGTGTGTGCGTGTGCGTCCCCAGCGTACGTGTTAAATAGGCAAAGGCGGCAAGTTAATCGGGTAGCTGATTGAGTAGCAGCGAGCAAGGGAAAGGAAAGGGTGAATAATAAGATGTGCTTGTTGGCGGAAGTGTCGTGGCTGAATAGCTTGTTGACAGCACTAAGATGCAGATTTAGAAAGTAGATTAGAAATTGACAAGCTCAGTGGAAGAGGAGGGAAAAAGAGATAAGCTAGTTTAGGGCTTTCAAAGCAAATAGATATTTTAAACAAATATTAAAGACTGTTAGAGAGTGTGGCAAAATGTTACAACAAAAACATAAATACATGCCCACACGAGATTGGCTAAAAAAAAAATTTTAAGTGCTAGTCCACAGAGAAGTGTTCCAATGCCTTGCGAGGTGATTGAACTCCGAAGTATTTAATGCTAATTGGCAGCCCCACTTTTTTTCGTTTCTCGGCAACTATGATTATTTCGCCCTTCTGCGTTAGTCTTATTTTTGAAACCACTTTACCAATTTTCCGAGTTTTGGGGATTTGACTGACTTGAATATTTCTGCTTAGGAAGTTTCACCATTCGCTTCTATCACTATCGCGTCAAGTCTAACACTCCTTGGTCTAGCCTCCCTTGGCTTAGTTCTTTTAGCCACCGGTCTCTACTGAGTCGCATCCGCCTTCGGAATTTCCTTTAGTAAGGCAGAGCTATTTAAACATGGCGGCGAGGATATGATAAGGTGCATGCATCAGCTCCTATGAAGGCAGCATTGGAATTTAAGTGTTCTCTGCCCAATCCATAAGAAGGGCGATCCTGCAATTCGTGCCAATTACCGACCGCGGGATTAGTCTTCTAAATATCGCCTACAAGGTTCTAGCGAGCGTATTGTATGAAAGGCTGACGCCCACCGCCAACCAACTGATTGGACATTATCAGTGTGGCTCAGACCGGGAAAGTCCACCATCGACCAAATATTCACAATATGCCAATGAAAGGAAAATCGACACACACCATCTTTTCGTCGATTTCAAAGCTGCGTTCGACAGTACGGAAAGGAGTTACCTGTATGCCGCGATGTCTGAATTTAGTATCCCGCAAAACTAATACGGCTATGCAAGATGACGTTGCTCAACACCAGCAGCGCCGTCAGAACTGGGAGGACCTCTCCGAGCCGTTTGATACCAAACGAGGTTTCAGACAGGGTGACTCCCTGTCGTGTGACTTCTTCAACATGATATTGGAGAGCATCGTACGAGCCGCAGAACTTAGTCGCTCAGGCACAATTTTTTATAAGAGCGTACAATTGTTGGCGTATGCCGATGATATCGATATCATCGGCCGTAACAACCGCGCTGTTAGTTCTGCCTTCTCCAAACTGGATAAAGAGGCAAAGCGAATGGGTCTGGTGGTGAACGAGGACAAAACGAAGTACCTCCTGTCTTCAAACAAACAGTCGGCGCACTCGCGTATCGACACCCACGTCACTGTTGACAGTTGTAATTTCGAGGTTGTAAAAGACTTCGTTTATTTAGGAACCAGCATTAACACCGATAACAATGTCAGTCTCAAAATCCAACGTAGAATCGCTCTTGCCAACAAGTGCTACTTTGGACTAAGTAGGCCATTGATTAGTAAAGTCCCCTCTCGACGAACAAAACGGGCACTCTAGAAGGCTCTCATCAGGTCCGACCCAACGTACGGCGCAGAAGCTTGGACGATGACAATATCCGATGAAGCGACGCTTGGAGTGTTTGAGAGAAAGATTCTGCGTAAGATTTTTGGACCTTTGCACGTTGGCAACGGCGAATATCGCAGACGATGGAACGATGAGCTGTATGAGCTTTACAACGACATAGACATAGCACAGTGAATAAAGATCCAGCGGCTACGTTGGCTGGGTCATGTCGTCCGAATGGATACAAACGCTCCGGCTTTGGAAGCATTCAATGCGGTACCAGCTGGTGGTAGTAGAGGAAGAGGAAGGCCCCCTCTGCGTTGGAAAGATCAGGTGGAGAAGGACTTGGCTTCACTTCGTGTGTCCAATTGGCGCCGGTTAGCAGGAGAAAGAAACGACTGGCGCGCTTTGTTAAACTCGGCCCAAAACCGCGTAAGCGGTTATAGCGTCAATTAAGAAGTGGTCCCAGTACAATATATGGAGAACTGAGAACGTCTTGAGGTTTCCACGCCAGTCAATTTCTAAACTCGTAGCTGTGTTCACCGGTCATTGGAAGATTGGCTCACCCACGATAAAGCTAGGTTTACCATTTAACGCCAATTGCAGAAAGTGTGGGGAGCTTTCAGAGAAGGAGACTATTGAACACTTTTTCTGTAAATGTCCGGGTTTGGCAGCTCGACGACTAAGGTCACTGGGCACTGCTTTCTTCGATAGCCTAGGGCAGTACGCCAACCTAAATCTCATCAATTTTCCTTATTTTAGCAACAGCTCTGGCTGGCTGTAGATATCTGCCTGTTAGAAATCTCATAATGGTTTCAAAACGGCGCTTCAGTGCTCCTTGAGGAGTGGCTGACTGGTATTTCAACCATTCCACCTACCTATGGTTTAGGAACTGCACCAATTCAGCTTCTGAGAGTTTAAAGCTTTAGTCGTTTTTTGTTTAATGAACAGGGACTCTAGCTTCTAAAGTCGAACCACGTAGTCAGCTCCAATATCATAATCCGTAATGAGTGTTGTCTTTTTTTACCAAATAACTTTTTAGGATTCATTTCAAAAACTTGTTTTTCTCTATTCCATGTAAGGAGAACGTCATAAACCCGTTGTCCGAGTACGTCTATCCATTGAAGTGCGTGACCACCAGCTGTAAGAATGTAAACCAGCTAACGAATCAGAGTAATCAAAGTTGATTAACTCCATTTTGACACGATGATGAGCTGTAGAATGGCATGTGGAATGAAGATTAACGAGGAAATGCCTTTGACTAAAACTTTGACCATTTTAAAGAAGTAAGTGAGGTATTGAAAAGGAATCGTGCAAAAAAATTAAACAACATCTGAATTTCCACGTCAATGTTTAGCTAAGCAAATCTATGGCCACAGCATCAAGTTGAAGCGGGAAGCGAGTTGATTTTGGTAGCACACAGATTTTTCACAATAAAACTGGACACAAACTCGAAAATTCATGTGTTTAGCCACATATTAGTTTACATTTTCTTGTTCTTTTGCGAGACTTCGAGCGCTCAGTGTCAAACTCCTTTGGCGTTGCTTCGCTTCATATCCACATGATTAAAACCATTTGTCAGCCTTTCTGGCAGTTGGTGTGCTTTGTCTTATGCTCTTCTACACTATACGCCTCGCATGCACTCCGCTTCTTCTCTCCTTTCCGCTTCTCTCCGCTCTTCTCCGCCACCTTCGCCGACATTGCAGAAATGATGAATGCTGCGGTAATTTCACACTCAAAATGCTGGCAGTGACACTGTCATTGCTCTGACTCCGCTACGTTGTGGATGGTGAATCATCGTAGTTGCCAACAGTCCTACCTCTGCCTCTGTGTCGTCCTCTTCATCATACGAGTATTCTTCATTTTACACTCATCTCATTTGCTTTCAAGTCAGTGCCCACAACTGGGTATATTATCAACTTGTGGCTTGTATTCCACGGTGATCGCCGCACCTTATTTCCTTCCTTTCGTCTGGGTATGCGCTTATGTAAATTCATATATGTATGCATGTATGTGTGTGTGAGTATATTTATAATTTGTATGTATGCTTGTGTGGGTTATGTGTGCGCTCAAGAAGCATAGCGAAATGTGAAATTCTTATAGTTCATTATTTTACGGAGACGAATTACATTTTGCTTTTGACTTGAATTTCCTCTTATTTTATTATCTCACTTGAAGTGCTCACCAACTCACTCGTATTCTATGTTTTTAATGCTACGACAAAATGGTTAAAAATTTGCGTATACTTGAAGAAAGTTCTTATCTAAAACTATTCACAAAATTTGACTTAGTAATGTAGGTATGCACCCATTTAGTTTAGTTTTTGATGATCATTTGAACAAAAGAGTTAAGTTGGAAGTTATTCAAATATAAAATGTTTGATTTATGAAGGAAACTAACTCGAAATTTTCGGTGATTAATTGCAGCCTTTTGCTACTGAAGTGGATTTATTAACTAAAAATTTTGCAAGGGGTGATAATACGAGTAGTATGGCCGCCGTAGCCGAATGGGTTGGTGCGTGATTACCATTCGGAATTCACAGAGAGGCCGTTGGTTCGAATCTCGGTGAAAGCAAAATTAATAAAAACATTTTTCTAATAGCGGTCGCCCCTCGGCAGGCAATGGCAAACCTCCGAGTGTATTTCTGCCATGAAAAAGCTCCTCATAAAAATATCTGCCGTTCGGAGTCGGCTTGAAACTGTAGGTCCCTCCATTTATGGAACAACATCAAGACACACACCACAAATAGGAGGAGGAGCTCGGCCAAACACCTAACAGAAGTGTACGCGCCAATTATTTATTTTTTTTTTATGAGAAAATATAAAAACATACGAGAAATATTATAAAGTTGTGTGTGTATTTGAATTATAGAAAAGTGTACCATTACTTAATTACTTTTATATCCCTCAAAAACTCTGGGCAGAACAAAAGTTTTACCCAAGGACGATAGATTTACAAAGTTTGGCCAAAATGCTGAAGGTGAATACGAAAATTGTGAGGGGAACTGCAGCTGCCACCTCACGCGGGATTCGGCAGCCAAATTCTGACTGCTCTTTTCCCATGTATTAACACGCTCAACCAATCAATCCTTCAGACGGCAATGAAGTGACATTGTATTGATTTTTTCGTATACTATATCACTAACTCAAACTTAGTTTTTTCGTTAACAACCCACTTTGTGACCCCAGTTACGTCAAACTATCAATTGATTCTGTCAAATTTACTGACAGCGGCTCAACGGTCTGTTATTGGCCAGATCTTCTCTCTCCATGAGTTTCTCCCACTTCCAGATGTTCGATTCGAAAATGGGGGAGGGGAGTGATATAACTGATGGCAAACCAAGAAAAACAACAATCTGGTAAGCCTCTATTTTGCCATGCGGTTATATACATACTTTTCAAGTAACGGTAGAAACATCGAGGGTACCGAAGTAGGCTGAGCTTCCTGAGCTGGACCGAAGGGTTCTTTAACCAGATTACAGCGAAACTAGAGTCCCACTCTCACAGCATTGCATGTAGACGTTGAAAGGGCCAACCAGCCTTAACAATATCCAGAAAGACATGGCCTGACCATATCGCATTGAAGATCAAACCAGTGCTTGGGTATGGTTGACCCTTCATCTTAAGACTAACCACGGTTCTCACAGAACGCTGGAATGGAGGGGAATACACAGCGAGGTTAAAACACCACACAACAAAGTATGCCGCAGTTGTTGACAAATGGAGGAAAATAAACTTCTTTTCATTATCTCTGTTATTGTAAGGGTTTGTCCCTCCAGCGGGTTAGAGGTCAGAAGCTATCCGAGCTAAGATAAAAAGCGACTAAAAAGTTACCAGTCTCTGAGCAGTATGGAAGCTCAACTAGTGGTTTCTGCGGGTACAAAGTCTGACCGAAGACTTAATCTCAATGCCACGGAGAACAGGAGCCCTGAGAATTAGCTCTGACCTATTCTTGGAAACGGCGCTTCGGGTAAGTTTCCCTGATGGCTGTGATTAATACCTAAAACGCGTGATTTGGAGTTGGATTGGAACCCGGGACTCATAGAACAGCAAAGGTTTAGACTGGTCTAGAGCCATACTAAGGCATTTAGTGTGTCCACGCCACACTGCCAATTGGTACCAAGACCTATAATTACTTAGGATAATTAAATAAAATGTTGAATAAATATCTTGGGTTCTGATCAATAATATAATACAATTGATTCGTGCGCTTATGAGCACCGTGGGTATAGGCCGTCGCTGGCAGGTACTCTTGTTAAAAAATCGGACGTTGCACGGGTCTGTCAGAGAGATAACGAGCTACGCTTTGATATTTAAACCCACAATATCCGCAGGTGTAGCAAAAAAGTGAGAGCAAAGATTTCTAAATATTTGCCCGACGAGAGCAGGGCAGCTGAGAAGAAGACGCTGAAATATTTCCACCTCATCCACCAAACAGCTTCAAGCAATCCCAAATCTCACCTCATTTACTCCTAACGGACAATGTCCGGTAAGAGCTGCGCCTTAGAAGTTGCCTCGAGCGCCCCCGAAATTAAATAAAATCAATTTGTAAATATTTCAAAGCATTCTCGCAACGAGTATAAGAAAAAATTCAGATGGCTCATTTTTGTTGTTGTGATCTGAAAACAAATTTAGGAGGAAACATCAAGAAATTTGTTTTTTCTTGGACTATCCTAACTTTTCTTAGACTGATAGAGCGCTGATTTATTTCTAAAGTTAAATTCAGCAACTAAGGACTCAGCCTTAAGAAAATATTGAATTTGGTAAAAAAGAAATCCATTATTTTTTTTTTTACTTTTAGTTACTGCAGTATCGGAACCATAAACCCCATTTCCAATTTCAGCGGTCTAATATTACCAATTACTTGGAAAATATACGGGCCTAACCTCGACTATTCTCATTAGCTCTTTTCCGAGCTTTAGAGCTCAAATACACAAATTTCCAATAAATGTTCTCACAGGCTCAACCAGAAACTCAAGTTTACAAATTGACTAAAAATTTTACATTTTTAATGACCGATTTCGCTCCAAAGCTTCAACCCATATTAGTAAAAGATTTAACGGATATTTACCAAATACTTTAATGTTTCAGTGAATTCACAGTGAATTTAAAGTTTATCATTTTCACACAAACTTTGGATACATCCGCACAGCACAACCACCAACCAGCTCATTTGCAATTTTATTGCTTGCATTAAATGTCGAATTTAAATATCAATTTGACAATCAAAATGCAAACGCAATGCAAACTAACGGTATATTACGTATTAAATAAGCGCAAATCCAACGATTGGCAGCCATTTTTGCAGCGATTTGTCAAATTCATGATTAGGTGGCTGTGGCTGGCAAACTTCGATCGAGTAGTTAGTTGGTCGTCAGTAGTCAGCTGTCGCGTGAAATGTCAAACGCAAGCGTCACATATGATGTACAGTAGCACACATAAACACACATACACACACATGCACAACGTTTATATAATAATGTCTATGCGAATGAGTGAGTGTCGTTGTGGCAGCCGCCCATTGACAGCGTAAATTGCACAACGCGATTTGCACATTTGAATTTCGAATGTGGAAATTTGGAAATTGTCAAATTGTGTGAGATTATGGAGGAGCCAGTGTTGGAATCTCATTTAATGTGCGCAGATGTGTGTGTGTGTGTGGGCTAAATAAACTCATGTGTGCCCATAAGCGAATGCCCGTGAATACATTACAGTACACACAGGCATGTGAATACATACAAACAAACGAAAATACAAATATGTACACATACATACAGACGCTTTCGCATATAAGTCAAGGTATTTTGACATGTATTTGATTTTAGGTACACTGAACAGTGGTATATTTTGGATTTATTGCTTGAATAGGCACTACTTTCCATTCTCTAGTGCACTTAGGCATAACAAACCTGCATTTTTAGTCCTTAAAATTTGCATAAATTTCATTCCAAAGAAAAGTGTAATCTTTTAAGTGATTTAAAACATCAAAAAATGTTTGTGAAATCACCTACAGGCTCGAATACCTTAAGGGGTCCCGGTGGTCTAGAGCTCGCAAAATGTTGAATATTTTCTGGAATTTTTTTTTTACAATAAATAAAATAAAATGAAAAACGATATTTAAATATTTTAGGCTTTTTATTTAACTTCTTTTAGATACAAGAAAGAAAACTAATTTTTTTGATTTTTAATAATTTTAAAAATGGCATGGGAATTTTACCCTCCCGAAAAATTGGACGTGGACGGTGTTGTCCTTTTTGGTTCTTCTATTTATCTGAAACACAAAAACCAGAAAAATTATTAATCAGTATGACTGTAACTATGTCCCGTACTAGAATAAAAAAAAATTGGACAAAATTTCGCGGTTTTGAATTTGACGCTCTAAAAATCGAAATAATTTAAATAATAATATGACACCGGGTCCCCTTAATACACCTTAGAACGTAGAGTTGAGAGTTGAGAAAGCTGTTGGGCGGACCAAAAATTTCATTTAGAAAAGACAGCAGTGCACATTTGCTTTTGAAGGTCAATTCCGAGAACTTGCTGGGTTTTTGCTCTCACTGCTTATGTTTATGAGGGTAACGAGACTTCTGACTCCTTAGCTAGGATGGGCTCTGAGGCCAACTTCTTTGGACCAGAGCCCATTTTCCCACTCCCTTCTGCAACCATCAAAACCACGGTTGGCAAATGCAACAAAAGCGAGCTTGGCAGGCTGAGAGAGGCTGCAGATGGACAAAACTGATGTTACCTGTAATATCCGATCGACTGTCGCAAACCCTCCTGTTATTAAGCAGACGGGAGTGCAGATAGCTGGTTGGACTGATGACGAGCCACTTTCTGTGGGCGAAGCACATGGAAAGGGTAGGCATCTCCGACAGTGTCCTCTGCCCAGCTTGTGAAGAGGAGGATGAGACGGCGGACCACTTCCTGTGCGTCTGCTCCGCCTTCGCTCGAATCAGGTTTGAGGTCTTTGGCACTGATGTGTTAAGAAGCGTCCAACTTGGCTCCTTGGCACCACAAGATCTACTCAGATTTCTTCGAAGATCGGGTAGATTTAAAGAAAATTAGAAAGGGAATCCAAGTATAGTGCAATGGACTTAATTAATGTCTGAGTGCTGCACTTGCTAGTTGTCACAAGTTCACCGACACAAAAAAAGAAAGCTCATGCTGTGTAAAGAGCTTATTTATAAAATTGTGATGCAAGGATAGAAAGGATGTTACGCTAGGAGCATTTTAACAAATTTTCCAAAGGTAGTACTTTTTCCAACGTCAAGCTAAACACATAATTTTTTCATTGACATTCAATCATCGGCCCATATTTCGTCAAAAACGGTGCTGACGCCGAATTAACAGTGAATGACAAACGCTATCGGACCATGTTAATCGACTTTTTGATGCCGAAAATTGAAGTTCGTGATCTCCACAACATTTGGTTCCAACAAGGCGCGGACGGCACTACTTGCAATAGAGGCGCGTTTTCGTTTTGGTCAGCAATTTATCTCTCGCCTTGGACCAATGGAATGGCCACCAAGATCGTGTGATATCACACCTTCGGACTTTTATTTGTGGGGTATGTAAAGTCTAAATTATTTGGTGATAAACGAGCTTCAACCTTACTAAAGTTATTCACGAGTCCTCGAGTGAGTCACGAGTCATGCAAAATTGGTGTTTACGGATTACCCAATTACAGCGCAGTTGCCGCCAATATTTGAAAGTGGTTATCTTTAAAAAATAAATGTCATGAATGGTTCTACACAAAAATAGTTGAAATTGCCCAATCAATTTGAATTTTCGTTCTTCGATTTCAATTTAAAATCCGATACCTCGGATTATCTCCGATTACTATTATCCAGTAAATTCCGGTGAGTTCGAGCCAACTAATGAAATAAAGATGAGGCATTGCTCAGCCGTTTAATGATAGATGCAATCTCATTAAGTGGACACATGAGGATAGTTTGAATTTTCATTTTAAAACTTTCACTCTTGAATTCACTGAAGTCCACTTGTAACCACAAGGTAGGTAGGTTGGGTGGTTGGTGTAGCGACACACTTAGGCCTTTCGTAGGTCCATTGTGATAAAACTACGTGTTCCTTTTCAAACCCTCCGGTAACTTTAATAAACGAACAGAGCTTCGTTAGTTTTAAATGCGCTATGTCCGCTACATCGGCTAAAAATGCCATGTCAAGAGAGCGCAGCCTCCTACTGGTTAAGCTTGACTGTCTGACTTTTCCTCTTTCTCTGTGTTAAGAAATCGAAGGGGAGTCCTAACCTTCTAGCGTGGCTGTCTATTAAACAATGACCAGTTAATACCCCTATCATCAATTATCTATCAAGATTTTCGATCGACCGTTGTTCCACTTCGGGCATGTCTGCCTGCTTAGTTCGCTTGTTGTGAGGTTTTGCCAACTTGCATTTACCTTTTGGATGGCTTCCCAGTCTATAAATAATTTACAAGTGGCTATAGGCATGGGTATCAGCGTCTTATCCGGTTGGAGATCGAGCGTTGTACCGGTTCGAGCAAGTTCATCCGCCTTGCAGTTCCCTGCTATATTCCTGTGGCCTGGCACCCAAATAAGGTGTACTTTGTAAATAGTATTTTGATACGTCATTTAGAAGTTTAAAACATTCTAAGACTGTTTTTGATGAGTGTGTTTTAGATTCTAGCGCTTTTATTGCTGCTTGACTATCCGAGTATACGAGTATGAAGACCTCATTTGTGGATAATACTCTCGTTTTTTTTAGCGTAAGTCCCTCTTTTATAGCAGTGACTTCCGCCTGAAATACACTGCAATGATCAGTTAGGCGAAATGATTGGCTAACTC
Source organism: Anastrepha ludens (assembly GCF_028408465.1). Lineage (NCBI taxonomy): Eukaryota > Metazoa > Arthropoda > Insecta > Diptera > Tephritidae > Anastrepha > Anastrepha ludens. Next base: position 6,749,497 of record NC_071502.1, read on the forward strand.
TAAGTTTATCGGAGTAAACCCATCCACCTACTTTGTTGTATAGTTTTGAGCCACCTGTATAGATGTTTATATCATTTTTCTTAACAATAAGCTCGTTATCCCATTCCTCTTTGGAAGGAAATACTGTGACGAAGGATTTATTTAAGTTGATATTCTTGGTCTTACAGAAAATCGTTGTAACAGGAATGCAGGAGAATTTTTCTAAAATTGAAGAGTGCCCTCTCTGGTTCATTCTGAGTAGGCCGATTTCTTTTAATCTGAGAGCTGTTTTGGCAGCTGTTTGCTTACCGAATTGCTCTATTGTTAAAAGGTTAAGCATAGTATTCAGTGCATCTGTGGGTGAAGTCCGAAGGGCCCCGCAGATGCAAAGACTGGTCATTCTTCTTACATGTACCACGGTTCTTTTAATATGTAGCTTATCTAAAGCCGGCCACCATAATAGTATACCGTATGTTAAGATTGGTCTGACAATTGCTATGTAAAGCCAATATACGATAGATGGGGAAAGACCCCAACTTAGTCCTATCAGTTGTTTACATGAGTATAGTGCTATTGTCGCTCTTTTTACGCAATCTTCGACATTTGCCTTCCAACTTAGTTTTCTGTCTAGTATTAGAACTAAGTAGCGGGCCTCATCACTGAATGACAGTGCCGTTCCACCTAGAGTCGGGGGAGTTATATTTGGAATTTTATGTTTCTTGGTAAATAGGATGAGTTTAGTTTTATTGGCGTTGACACTTAGCCCATTTGCTTTTGACCAGTTTTCAACCATGTTTAGTAAATCCTCCTTTCCCTCTTATTACCATTGCAACATCATCCGCATATGCTACGACGTATTGTCCTCTCTCGTCTAGGCTCTTTAGCAAGAAGTTTAATGCCAGCACCCAAAGGAGAGGGAACAGCACACCGCCTTGAGGTGTTCCTGTACAAAATTTTTTCCTGATCTTTGAGGTCCCTAGGATTTTTTAACCACAAACATTGTATTTGTTTTTTTGCAATTCAACCGTACTCAACTCACTGTGCGTTTATCTATTTGAACGTGCGTGTCTTCATTCTGAAAACCAATGATATTGCAAAAGGTGAATGAAAATCTGTTGGTGTCGTACGCATCCATTAGTGCGTATTTTCGAGAATGTTTATCAACCTTAGCGCTAGGAGTGAATGCCACAGAGACAAATTTCATTTTGTCAATTCTGACAGACGCCAGCCGATTATTTAAACAGTATCGATTGAACGCTTTGCAAAATGAACTCACTGACATCGCATCAAATTCTGTGATTGCAAATTGTGTGCGTTTGTGTTGAGAAGGTGTCTTATCTGGCGTACGCACACATGCATACAGCTGTAAGTGCATGCCCAGCAGTGAGAAGCCAAACTACTCAGCAAGCAGTATAAGTGGTTCATAAGCTGGTATTTGATGGAAGAAGTGGGACTAGTTCTAGACTGACTAGAATTGTACCAGTTGCAAAGTGACCAATTGGGGATGTATGCAAAAAAAATATTCTGCTATTACGATTATACAGGGTTTGATTGAAAAGTAATGAGCCTTATTTTTTTTAAGCAGTTTTATTGAACCTTTTGGCTTATACAACTAATATTCTTCAAAATAGAACCCTTGAGCGTCAATACACCGCTGGTAGCGGTCCTTCCACTGCAGGAAACATTTTTTAAACTCATCCGCCGAAATCGCGTTCAATTCGGCTGTTACAGTTTTTTGGATCGCCTTCTTTTCAGGCGCGGGCACAAGAAGAAGTCCGGAGGGGACAGGTGATGCAATTGTCTAAAGTATTATCCTGTTCGTCACTTTCCAATACTTCACGACTCTTTTCCACACGCAATTGCTTTTGTTCATCAGTCAAAACCTTTGGAACCAATTTGGCACACACTTTGCGCATTGTAAGTTTTCCGGTCACGACTTCCCGCACATTATAATAAGTTAAATTTAACTCTTCACTGATCTCACGTAGACTAGCACGACGGTCAATGTTCAAAAATTCACAAACCCGGTTCACATCTTCGTCTGTTTGTGTCGTCGAAGGCCTTCGTCTTCGACGTCCTCCCGGCCTTCCTTGAACGACTTGTACCACCGTTTTACCTGGGCACTGGGCAGAGATTGGTCCCCGTAAGCCTCCTTGAGTAGCCCAATGGTTTCGGTACTCGTTTTGTTTAGCTTTCCGTAAAATTTGATCGAGTAACGTTGCTCCAACGATCGCTGCATTTGCGCCACTGCAAAATCCTAACACACTTTTAAAAAACCTTTTACGCGCGGGGCGATGTTGACTGCACCGCTGTTGCCGGCGAACTGGGACCGGTTTCTAGTGGAAGGGGAAGGTCCAACGATCATTTTCCCCCACCAGCCGATTCGGTTGATCGCTTGGCAGACGCTCCGAGCGGTAAGGCTCATTACTTTTCAATCAAACCCTGTATACATAAATAAGGATTTGAGGGTGACTAAAATTGTAACTGCTTTTTTGCGCATTGAGAACTAGTTCGTTAACTAGTCTACAGTGGAGTAGTTCGAAAACTAGTCAAGTGCTGATCCAAAGGCAACCAATTGACATTTCATAGAACAGAGCGCTGTTAAAAGTACCATTTGCAGAAAAAGCGTTTGCCTTTTGAACCACCTATTTTTTTGAGAATGGTAACACAAATGACATGCCAAATGTGTTCATAATTTACTTTAAGGTTTGACATTTACGAAGTGGGACGCTATACGCTTGAACAAAATTGGGAAGTATTGAAAACCTATTTCCAAAGTGATGAGTCTTCTTCTTCTTTTCTGATTTTCACATTGGTGGCTACGTCAATAAGCATAATTGTCGGATTAGGGGCTCAGAAAATCCACACGTTACTGTAGAGAAGCAAATGCATCCTCAACGAGTCACTGTTTGGTGCGGTTTTTGGTCTGACGGCATCAGTGGGTCAACGAGCGAGGAGCCGCGGTTACAGTAAATGGCGAGCGTTACCGTGACATGCTCAACGAGTTGCTTCCAAAAATTGAAGAGGATGACATGGACGACATTTGGTTTCAACAGGACGGTGCAACTTGTCACACTGACAAAGTTACACTCGAACTTTTGGCTACCGTTTTTGAGTTCCGATATCAATTGGCCGCCTCGGAGCTGTGATTTAAGCCCGTTGGACTATTTTTTGTGGGGAGCCGTTAAGGAAAAATTCTATGCGAACCATCCAGAGACGATTGATGCTTTAAAACACGAAATCGAAGTTGCCATTCATGAAATTGGAGCGCAAACAATCGAAAGTGTGTTTAAAAATTGAGTTGATCGAATGGCCTACTGTAAAGCCAGTCGTGGCAGTCATTTGAACGATATTATTTTGCATTCATAAAGCACAATGTTCAATCTTCAAAATAAAAAAAAAAGTTTCAAAAAATAATGATCCATTTTTTTATAGCCGATTCAAAAAGCAAATTTTACATGGCCCACCCTATATTTCGCTACATTGAAATAAATCACAATAAGTTTGATTAACAAATATGTGCATGTGTGTATTCGGATGTATTTTCTTTAAATTTACCGCAATTTCTTTGCGCACTGCTAGTCAAATAAATAAAAATTCCTAGCTGAAATTTTATATCCCTTTGGAAATGCGTCGCCGCCTCAAAGCGTATAAATTTGATTTAATAAACTTTAGTAATATGCAATACCCACGTAAATCATCTGCCATTTGTAGCACCACCAACAATAGCCATAACAACAGCAAACCACTATGTATGTATATGCAGCCACACTACATGCCGCACGCCAGACGCCACACGGTGTGCGGCAACAAATCTGTCAAACGTCAAACTTCACCCTATTTAATTTCCTTTTGCGAAATTAGTTTTTGCAAATTTTTCTATTTTTCATTTCGTTTCCCTCTGCTTTTTTGATTTTTTGTTTTGCTTGCTATTTTTCTGTCAAATGTTTGTATTTTTTTTTTTCTTGTTATGTTGGGAGTTCTGTTCGAATCCGCCGCTAAACTTCTTCATTGCCAATGAATTGCAGTTTTTCCGCCGAAATTTATTCCATACACCCCCAAACAGCCAACGTAGCGATCGGCCGCCCCCTCACTCACCCACATGACCATTCATATTTCCACTTCTTAACTTCAGTATGCGGGGTTCGAGGCGTAAGGCTAAAAATGTGTCCGCTGCGATTTGCTACATTTGTGCCGCCTCTCGCTTTCATGGCACTGCCTGCCATAATTCATGTTCAAAAACTTGAAATTGAGTCATAAACAACATTGGATTTTATTTTCAGTTTAATTTCACTGCATTTTTTCAGTTTGAGCAGATTTTTTTTTCGTTTTGGTTTTGTAGTTTTACTTTGCTTAGTCCTTTTATGCAATATGTTCCAGCAATACGTATGTGAGTCTTAGTGTGCACGTGTGGGGGGAAAGTGTGTGGATGTGCTGAATGTTTGGATATGCAGTGTTTCCGGCTTTAAGGCTGGTTTTGCAGCACGCACACACAACCAAGTGTAGAGACATATGCAGTTTGCCATTGACAAGTTTCTATGGTAGTTGGACAAATGACTAATAATTTAATGATAAGCACTGAATGCAATTTACGAGTCTATAAATTAAATGAGACGAGTGAAAGTCCGGATTACTATCGAACTTGTTTTCGCAATATTTTAATGTAATTTTCTGTTGTTAATTTGATGCCAGGGGTGCATGAACTTAGACAAGTAAAAGACAGTAATAGCAAATATTATAAATAGAGAAGCTTTCGAAAATGCAACCCCCGAACTTGACGGTCGTCAATTCGTTCTTTTAGTATCAGTAGTTTAGCGGTTCCAAAACGCTCCAAGGAGTAGGAGCAGGAATAGTGGGATCTAGAGCACACAAATCCCTAACACTAAGTACAGATACCACAATTTTCCATGCGGAGCTCTTCGCCATAATGGAAGCAGTGGAAATCAGACAGGTCTGAATCCAAAATACAGCAGATGGCCTTCCTGAGTGGTACACTCTCTTCGCTGTAGACCGCAAAGCGAGTGGTGCCCATGGGGGGCACGTTGTTTACCACGGTCCTGATCCACTCCAAGTAGGACAAAGGCGCGCACGTCACCCTTATGGTGCCATCTTTTGTCTCATAGACCTTCGCGTTGGCTTCAGGACCGGAGGCAATAACCTGTAGACTTTTGCAGTACTTGATTTCTGCATCCGTCAGCTGATGGTCAGGCGCCAGTTTTCCAATCACAGCCGCAGGTCATGTGCCAGCAGCCTTCTTGCTATAGGATGGCTTGGCCGCACCCTTGGATGTGCTTGGGCGAAGGTCCAGCTCCTCATCCTCCACTGACGAAAATTTCGCCGCGCAGACAGCTGTGTTGGATTTTTTGTCGAGGCGTCGATAGGGACGTGGCTCAGCAGAACCTTTTCCCGCCACATTGACTCGTGCTAAGAGCGCGGTCGTAAGTTGGGGGGTCGTGGATCGGCCATTAGTGGCAGCTGCAGGGCAGGGAGGTGTACTACTTTCAGCCACCGTCCTTCTCCGCTTACCTCGAGAGGGGGACAGTTTGGGAGCGCCCATGTCCACCGATGACTCGGCAACTTCCGTGAGTGTCACTGAAGACACAGACGCAGAAGGGCCGGCAAAGCCACATTAGGATTTCTCCCGCCTGAGCCTTGCCCACCGCTTTCTTCTTTCCCTCCTTGCCACGCTCTTTGATTTCCCGGCTTCTTTGGGAGGTCGTGCCGCAACCGAAGAGACCTCACAACTCAAGCCCTCCGAAACTGGGAAACGTTTTTCAGTCTGCGATAGCAATCCCCGTCTCCTCCAAGATGCGCTCTCGCTCATAGAGCTGAGAGGCTTAGGTAATGGTTGTGGCCTCCAGAATCCATGCCCCTAACGCCGAAGCGGGTGGATTGCTACTTGTGTGGATTCCACCTGGAGTAATATCCTTTGTGTTGTCCATTACGAAGGATGGTTTTTATTCGGGACTTCTCCCTAGCCAATTTGGTTCGCGGATGGTGCAAGGGCTTCCCTATCCACCACCTGGGACGCGCCCTATGGTAGATCAGCTAACTCCACACGGGAGGCCCTAGGTAAAAAGGGTCTCAGTTTACTCTGTGGAGCACTTGCAGGTCACTTTGCCTGTAATAAACACTTAAACACAATAGGGTTATCTAGTAAAAGATCATGCAGGTTCCGCTGTGAGGAAGAGAAGTCTATGGAACACTTAATCACCACCTGTTAGGCATAAGGCCACAGGAGACACAGAATCCTCCGCTCGTACCTACCTAGGAATACCTAGAACTCCTCCCTCCTAATGAGCTGGTTCGATTCCTCGGTATATTAAATAATTATAATTAAGTAATTAGAGGCGCACAATAGATCAAACTGGTCGCAGTGCATAAAGACTTTAGCGTAACCCGTACAACCATTACCATTGCCATCAATAGCTTAAATACAGATAGGTCTCACTAGTGAGAAGGATGCATAGCAAATGGACTTTTAAGTAGTTGAGAGTAACTCAAAACTATGGCTTGACGACTTCACCTGATATGGTTCCTCGGAATTTTTTCTATTTCCTCGAGTCAAAAAACCACTACGGAAAACATGTTTTAACAGCTGCAAGGAAGTATCATAATAGAAAAATCGAAGACGGTTCTGATGAGTATACCAAAATAGAGTAAAAGAAATGTATCGAGAGATGAATAAGACGCTGGTATAAGTCCGTTCCAGTTCCTGGGGAGTAGGCGATACTATCACTCTTGAGGAATAAACTTGTATTTTGAAGGTTCTGAAAGTATACCGGGAACTTTTTGATCAAAGTGGTATATGGTCGACTTTCGTTCAGAAGGGTTAAAGTCGATTCGAATGATCTACTAGATATTGGACCTTAAATAAGGAGAGTGAGTTCAAGCTCGAGCTAAATTGTGCGAGAAAAAGATGAATATTTTTTACATCAACACGCTTAGCTCGCTTTCAAATACAGGATCCAGCACTCGAAGTGTAACCAACTTCAGACCGCCCGTTAGTGGCTTAATGTTAATTGTCTAAATGACAGTTCAGAGTATTGTTTACAAGCGCGCAGAATCATTTTTCCGATAGTAAACGCGAAAAAAGAAAATCAGTAATGAATTTTAAATGTAATAGTGTGATTGCATTATATTATATTTGGCTGGAAAATCACAACCAGCGATTGTTCGTGAGCTCGAGCGCCTTAAACTAAATTAAATGTTTGTTTATCGCACCATTAACCGTTACAATGATACTGGTAGCATCGCGAAAGGTCATGGAGGTGGTCATCAAAAGACTGCAACGTCACCTGAAATGGATCAAAAAGTGAAGAAGCGTCTTGAGCGAAATTCCCGACGAATTGCCAATCAAATGGTGAAAGAACTGAATATATCTGATCATAGCATCCACCGCATGCAGAAAAATTATCTCAAAATCACGCCTTACAAGATCCAAAAAGCGCGTGATCTTTTCAAATCGAGGCTATGGTTTGGGCCACTGTTACCGCAGATGGGCGCTCTGCAATTGTTTTCATAGAGCCTGGCGTCAAGGTAAATGCGAAATATTATCGGGAAACTTTTCTGGAGGTGGCTTTGAAGCCGTGGGCAGACAAACATTTCGGTGGTAAGCCATGGACCATGGAACGTTCCGAACTTTATAACGTTCACACAACGGCTCTCAAATACACCAGACGCGATTCCGACGGATTTTTGTCTTCAAGCCATTTTGGAGAGCGAAGTCCGAACTAAAAGATTCACCAGTCTTGAATTTTTTTTACGCAGAGATTATGTTAAAATACCACCGAAAAAACGAGTCGAAAGCAACGTTCTACACTGCAGCTGTCGACTAGAGTCAAACACCTGGCCCCGCATTTCGCACGAAGAGAAAAGAGAGAAGAGAAAGAAGACTTACGCACTACGAATGGTGTGAATTGTCGAAAATGAAGTCAAGCGACGGGTGAAATACCACCACACTCAGCTCGACAGTTTCCCACTTTTTAACAGAGCTGAGTTACGTTCCCTGAGAGATGTGTGAGAGAACAAAGAAACGAGTATCGAAACAGAGTCAGCTTTGATAAGAAAACATTTAAGGTTAGATTAGATTTACAAGGAAGAGAAAGGAAAATAGTATACAAGGTGAAGTTCAAAATAAACAAGACTGAAATGAAATAGAAACGACAGGAGTTTTGTTCTCATAACTTCGAGTTTGCTTATTCAAAATAGCCCCGCTGGCCTCGATACACTGTTTTGTGCGATCTAAAAGCTTTTCGAAAGAATGTTTCAGGTCATTGACCGGAATGTCCTTCAGAATGTCGGTACAAGTTTTTTGGATGGCCTCTACGAACACAAAACGTTTTTCTTTCATGGCCAAATGCAATTTTCTGAATAGTTAAAAGTCACAGGGTGTCATATCAGGCAAATAAGGTGAGTGACCGATGGTTAAAATGCGATTTCTAGTCAAAAAATCAGTCACAATAGTGGATCGATGAGATGTTGTATTATCATGCAATAAGAGCCAGCTTCCTCCTTCGTGGTATTCAGAGCGAGTTCGACGAATGCGATGCAACAAACGCTTCAAAACGCCACGATAGAAAATTGCATTGACGGTTTGGCCCGTTGGCACGAACTCCTGTGCGATTTTTTGTAATTCAACAATTTGTAAAAACACTTGATCGCAAAGGAGTGAAAAAACTATTTTGTTGGAAAAGAAAAATAACAAACTCTCTTTCTAAACCACTTTCGTTTTGGGTTAAAGTGAGTACTTCAAATTAAGTGATTAAGAATGCAATTCACTACAATCACAATTTATGACATATTTTTGACTACTAATTCGCCAATTCACTTTCGGGCAACACTTCATATAATTTCTGAAATTTCTTTTAATTTTGACTGACTCGGCAGTATTTCCGTACCAAACCTCTGTGCGCTTTAACTGGTTGACTGAGGTGATTTACCGCAGAGACAAAAGAAGAGGCGGGGAAAAGATAGACAAAAAGTACCGCAACTAACCACTAAAACATTCATGAACCCCAGGCGCCGTGCTTCCAACTTTATAGACATTGCATTTCGTGCGCACCACTGCCGCGCTCACTTTCACTTCCACCTTCGCCCACCTCTAAGAGAAACGCAGTCTCACCCTAACAGAGCGGACAGGGATATAACATTACAAAGACACACCTTGCACACATGTTTAGACAAATTTTGTATGTCTATGGAGACAGTAATGTATCTAAGTGCAAGTTATACCCATACTTGTGCGTGCGTGTGTGTGCAGTTGTAAGCTCACGTGGTGCCTTTGTACTCGTAAGAGAAACCCATAATTTTTGCTGCAACGCCTGGGTTAGACAAACATCTTTGCCCACAAGGAAACACTTTTACCTTTCATGCACGGCTGAACGTGGGCACAAACCGGCATAAAACGGCGGTGTGTAGTGGCAGTGAAGGGTAACCAAAATCAAAGAAATTTTTCATTACTATTTTACAATTCTCCAGAGATGCGCTGTGATGGCGAAAGCGTGTTGTTGCCGACTACACAAAACCCAAAACGCAAATTTCGTGCAGACAAATGATGCGGCGGCAATGGTTGCCCACGGAATGTGTTTTGCCCAAACTGATGGGTAATGGGCGCTAGTGACTGCCTAAATATCTCGAGCTGTGGTAGTTGTGACTGACAGGCAGCTCAATGCGTGGGCTAACTGCCCGACTGACTGACTGACTGACTGGCAGACTGATTTGGTATTACACCGATGCTGCTGCGTAAACGTAAGTGCCACAATGCGTAATTTGGCATGCAGATTTCTGTTTTTTTCTGGTGTGCAGTAAGTGGAACGGAAGTCGTAACGGAAAGTAACGACGCCACTGACGCCGTTAACGCTCGGAAGGTGGCACACGTGTTGGTGGCGGCGCCTCAATATGATTGAATTACCGGTGATGTGACGTGTGCTGAACCAGTGAGCAAGTTGCTGAGTGAGGTTTATTAGATAGACAAGCTCTGCGGTTGCACGAGTAGAACGCTTAATATGCTTGAAGTGATCCCAGTGGAATTCTGAGGAACCAAGAAAGGAAACTAATTAAATATGTAGAACTAGAAACTAATTAATTACATTCAATACTGAGCACTGAAATACTTGTGTAGCAAAGAGAAGAAATTTATTTGAAAGACTGGATTTTTAGAAGCTCAGTTTTATTTTCTATGGCAGGTGAACAAATTAAGAGGAAATTTTGCATCCTTGCGCAATAGTGACGTCGAAAGCAGCAGGTAACGGAGTATTCAACTGAATGAGATTTATGCAGACATCGCTATAGGTCGATTGACTTAGCTGGATAAGTTGTTGTTGTTGTAGCAGTAACTTTGCCCTGTCAGTGTAGTACAGACACCGGTCGTCTTCATCTGGCTCATCTAACGGAAGCCCCAGGAAACTTGCTGTTTCGACAGGTTGGGTCCAGCGGAACAGGGGTGTTAGATGAGTGGGTCTGATGGAGCATGTGAAAACGTGGTTAGTGTTGTGCGGCTGCCTTCGCATGCAGAACATATGTTTTATATGTCGTGGTCACTTCCGGATAAGTAGGAGTTTAACCTGCTACAGTATCCAGAACGTAATTTTTCCAAGGTTACGCGAGACTCTCGGGGAAGTTGGAGCTCTTCGTCTGCAATGAGTGGTGGTTGGACTCCGATGACGGCATTCGGGAGTCGGGAGCTTAAGAAGGTGGTAAGAGTATCCCGATGAATGTCGTTAAATGTCTGTCCGTACACTGTCCGAGCCACTAATTGTCGGTATGTTTTGACCTGGATCTCGTCCGCGTAGTTGAGGAGGTGCCTTCTGACATGCCTGGGAGGCGACTCAGGTTCAAGCAGGTGTCTGCATGGGTGAGACTTGCGGTAACACTCTAACAGGAACTGCTTGCTGAGCAGTTTATTATGCTTCTTGACATGGAGCATGTAGGCCTCGTCATGTAGATGTTGAAGTGGGGAAATCAAAAGACATCCTGTCGCTGTTCTAATGGCAGTATTTTGACAAGTCTGTAGCTTCATCCACTGCGAATCATTGGTTCCAGGCGTCCAGACAGGCGCAGCATAGTTTAAAACCGGCCGGCCTATTGCTTTAAATGTCGATAGCAACATTTCTTTGTCTTTGCCCCAAGTGCGGCCGGCAAGCAATTTGAGAACCTTGTTGCGATTTTGGACTTTAGTGGCAATATCGGTTGTATGCGCTGAGAAGGAGAGCAAATTGTGAAAGGTAACTCTCAAGATTTTGGGGTTGTTAACAGTCGGAATTGGTGTGTCATCAACATTTACCTTAAGCTGCAGTTTGACCTGCTTTGTTCAGGTTGTGAAGAGGGTCGCCGTGGACTTCGTGGGGGAAAATTGTAGATTTCTCGCAGTAAAAAAAGGCGAGGTAGTCGTTTACCTTGGAGCACATGCCATCAAAGTCATTGCCCGACACCATTACGGTGCAGTCGTCGGCGTAGGACACCAGGGTGACTCCCTCTGGTGGCTGATGGAGTTTCGAAATATAGAAGTTAAAAAGCAAGGGTGAAAGGACACCGTCCTGCGAAACTCCTTGCTTCGGATGAACAGAGATGTTTCAGCCCGTTTCAGTTTCGTGCGACACCTGCGCAATTTTGAACTCGGCCAAGCCACTCACCGTGGACTTGCCGGTCATACATATATATAATTTATACAAATTTATATATAATTGGCGCTTCCATCCGTATGTTTGAAGTGTAGCCGAGTTATCCTCTAATTTTGGGAAATGGTAGAACCTAATTTTTTTATTTTTGGAAAATCTCGCACGAACCTTTCCGATGTCATGAAGCCTGGTCTAATGAAAACATTACCGCATCTCGTGAGAATAATCACCGGAATCCTCAACAGCGTGAAGAATTGCAGAATTTATTCTGTATTAAAAAGAAATTAATGGTAATTACTCAGTCTTATTTGAGGAGGACGCGGAAAATGTGGACGAGGTGGAGAGACGAAAAAAAGCTTTCCACGTTCGGATTCGCCTTTCTCTATAGTATTGAAATACAAACAGGGTTGCCGAAATTAATAAAAAAACACTAAATCCATAGGTTAGTTCTCAGAAGACTCGGGAGTGTAAAGGAGGAGCTCCAGTGGTATCGCAAGGGAACTATTCATCTGGTGTCTGCCTTGGAACAAGCAGCTCGCTAGGGGAGTATTCGCGTCTTGGACAATATGTCAGTGTTGACAACCAGCAGTTCGAAGTTGTGAAGGACTTTGTCTACCTTGGGACCAGCATAAACAACAAAAATGACGTTAGCCTAGGGATCAAGCGAGGAATAACTCTTGCCAACAGCTGTTACTTTGTTTTCAGTAAACAATTCAGAAGCTGAGCCCTCTAACACACTACAAAACGCTCAATACTCCCGTCCTGCTGTACGGGCCAGAAGCCTGGATGATTTCAAAAGCACATGAGAAAGTTTTGGGAGCTATTCAGCTGCTACGCTAGTTTGGCCGAATCCCCCTTTTGAACGAAGATGCTCCCGCAAGGCGAATCTACGACACGGTACCCTAGTGAGGAGGACTTGCAAGGGGAAGGTAACATCTTCGTTGGAAGGACCAAGTAGTAGTGCAGAACCTGTCAATGCTCGGGATTTCCAACTGACCCCAGCGAGCGCAGGAGAGAAACATCTGGCGCGCTATTTTGGATTCGACCAAAAGGGACACACGGTTGTAGCGCCACATAAATAAGTAAATAAATTATTTCCATTTGTCATTTCTTTTTTGTGCTAACCAGCTCACGTGCTAACCGTACACGCCATTTGATATTTCCTCTGCTACCATCTGCTGGTCCGCATCAAATACTTTCAGAGCCGGAGTGTTTGTATCCATTCGGACGACATGACTCAGCTAACCAAGCTGCTGTATCTTTTCTCGCTGGACTATGTCTATGTCATCGTAAAGCTTATACAGCGCATTGTTCCATCTTCTATAATACTCGCTGTCGCCAACGTGCAAGGGTCCGCAAATCTTCCGCAGAATCGTTTTCTCAATCACTCCAAGGGACGCCTCATCGGCTATTTTCAGCGCTAGTAGTAGTAGTATTTATTGTAAATAAAGTAAAATAAAAAAAATTTGAAATTTACTTATTGTAATATTAAAAAAAAAATATTTACAATAATTTAACGAAAATGGCATGAGCCGTCTGTCGATTTATTTTCGTACAAAACAATTATTCGGTTTACGGTTTTTTTAAAAGCAGTGAAACTCTTTTCTTAAGTAATCTCTGTATCTAGAGGCATATTTAATGAAACGGAAAAGTTTATCCCAATGATCAGCTGTGAATCATTTAAGGTAAATTTTCCGAAAAAGACTTTTCTATATTCTCTTAATATTGGGCAGCGCGCCAGGAAATGTGCTATGTTTTCAAGCTCGCCTAAATTACACATTGAGCAAGTTTTATTTTCATTTACCATGTCACTTCTAGCCCTCATTATCCACATGCTTGATATCATATTTTATTAAATAAACCAGACCTTTTGATCAATCTAATTCCTTATATATCCTACTAGTACTTAAGGCTTTTTGGATGTACATATTTATCCTAGCCTAGTTGTGGTTTGTTAAAAGCAATTTTGCATCTTCTATCCAGCTTTCTGATTGTATGTTATCTGTTCGCCAAATGACATCGTTTTTACTAAGCAAGTTCTTTAGATCTCTAATCCAGAATTCTTTATAACAATTTTGGACATTGCCATTGAACTTGCATTGAAAAGAATTCTTGTTTCCGTTACGTTGGTATAAAATATTAACAGATCTGTATATTTAATTTACATTTTTATCTCTTCTTTTAATTTCCCTTCACAAACGTCCAAAAAAATGGCGAAATAATATATATATTTCAAAAATAATAATTGAAAAAGAAACCACAAAAACTAAAAAAATAAAAAAAAATAAAAACAAAAATATTTATAAATTTGTTTCTTATTTTTGGCCCAAGAAATTTTGATTTGTATATGTTTTTTTGTTTAATTTCTTAAATAATTTTTTGTTGATCTTTAATAAGTTTTTAGGAAATTCAGCGGTAAATTTCAAATATTGAATCAAAAAATAATAAGATTTGATGTATTATTTTTTTAGCCATAAAGCATAAAGCTTTAGTGACTTAGTGAAGACCCATGTGAGTAAGGAATAGAAATGAAGAGAAAGCAACTACGGGTCCGGCAAAGCAACCTCCAGAATACAGAGTGGGCCATATAGCGTTTGCTTTTTGAACCACCAATTTTTTTGAGAATGATAACACAAATGGCATGTCAAATGTGTTCATAATTTACTTAAAGGTTGGACATTTACGAAATGGGACGCTATCCGCTTGAACAAAATTTCGAAATATTGAAAACCTATTTCCAAAGTGGTGAGTCTTCTTCTTCTTCCGCGGTTACAGTAAATGGCGAGCGTTACCGTGACATGCTCAACGAGTTTTTGTTTCCCAAAATTGAAGAGGATGACATGGGCGACATTTGGTTTCAGCAGGACGGTGCTACTTGTCACACTGCAAAAGTTACACTCGAACTTTTGGCTACCGTTTTTGAAAACCGAATAATCAGCCGAAGTTCCGATATCAATTGGCCGCCTCGGAGCTGTGATATAAGCCCGTTGGACTAATTTTTGTGGGGAAATTGGAGCCCAAACAATCGAAAGTGTGCTTAAAAATTGGGTTGATCGAATGGCCTACTGTAAAGCCAGTCGTGGCAGTCATTTGAACAATATTATTTTTCATTCACAAATGCCAATGTTCAATCTTCAAAATAAAAAAAAAAGTTTGAAAAAATATTGATTAGCTTTTATTATTATATAAACCCTATCGTTTTGGGAGTTTACGAATTGCTCAATTTGAAAAATTTTCTCGTCTGAAGTTGGTTACACTTCGAGTGCTGCACCCTGTAATCTGTAATTTTTAAGTTACTGTTACGCAAATCAAAAATAATAATAATTAATGGTAGAAGTGGCGAAAGAATCACCAAATTCCTTTAGCCAAACTCAGCATCCCGCCGGGCATCAAGCCAGCCTCAGTCGATTGCTCTTTTCCGTCGAATTACGAGCGCAAGGATATTTCATTTTGAATGTCAACCGCCAAGCGAGCAATACACACGCATACTTACATATATTAATGATGTAAAAATCATTGCTGCCACCGACGAAGAAACAATACAAATGCGAAGGACAGACAGCCGGAGTACTGTCAAATTTTATTACAAATATAATGACAACTGTCAAGATGGCAACGCCAGCGCACGGCCAGAATGAGCAGCTACGAAAGCAGCAACAGGGATATCTGACAGTCGCAGTGGCAGCACAGAAGCCGCAGAGCCGCAAAGTGAGTTGCTGTCAGCCTAGGTGATGCGGCAGCGCAACAGGAGGAACCGATGCAACTGGCAGTTGATGATGGGTGAAATGATGCTTCTATTGCTTTTAATATTTGCTGCTTTTTTGTGTATTTTTATTTCATTTTTGTGTTTTTTTATTTTCACTCCTTCCCTCTCTCTTTGCAAACACTTGAATATTGCATATGCTTGGTGAGTTGCAAGAACGCATTTATTTTGCGTGAAAACTTCATAAAATTCGAATGCCCGTGTCGCCGCCCAATGCAATAGCAACGGTTACTGCAGGTAAACAACAACAGCAAATAAAATAAAATTACGCGCATCAAGAGCAGCAGCAATTGCGTGGCAAATTGAAATTCATGCAGCACATCCAGCATCTTTCTTCATACTTCACGATTCATCCTTGCATCTCTTCTTCTTGGCCGCCTCGATTTCTCCACCTACTCTTATTACAGGTGCATGCGAACTGGCGTAACGGAAAGCGTTCGCATTTAAAATGACAAAATTATTATTACGTTTGTTAATATACCGTTTCGCTGGCTCATTGTCGACCATTCGTGCTTCTTCTTCTTCTTCTACTGCATTATTGCTTTTCATGCATTGGCAGCGCGATTCATTACCGTAGTACTTCGGCCAAAATTGCTAGATACTCGTAATATTAACGCGTCATGGTGATGCACAGTGTGTTGAAGCGGGTAGAACAGTAAAATATGGACCATGGAATATGAGGCAACTTATAAATTTTTAGCAAATTGCAAAAATTCAAACACATCCAAATTACTGGGAGAGACCATGGAGGGAATTTCAAAAAAGTAATTATTTTTTGCTTAAAGATTCCTTAATCTGGGATGGCAGGCTAGTGCACTTACGCTAGAAGTTAAATTCCGTCCGGGCCGAACTTTATTTTATTTTAATAAAGTGCTATTTCATATGAAGTGCCCATGTATTTTGAACGGTTTTTTCAATTTTTCTGGAAATTGGTTTATTTTTGGGCTTAGGACCTCGACAAGACTTTTCACGGTTCGTACACGATTTTGGTTTCTTGCTTTTGCGCCGTCCCATGGGATGTCGGCTTGTTGCTAGCTCTCGCAACAGCGACCTTCGTCCACGACCTCTGCTTCCTTGCGGGTTCCAGTCCAGAGCCAATCTCGTGATGCTAAGTAGTACTTTTTCCAGGTGTGTGACCTATCCATCGCCACTTGCTGTGTTTGACTTGCAATAAGATGAGTTCCTCCGTCGTAGACCTCCACAGGGCGTCGCTGTTGATGGTGTTCGACCGCAATATTCTAAAGATGATGCGGAAGCATTTGTTGAAGAAAGTTTATAGCCTCTGTGTGAAGGTGCTAGAGACCAGCCATGGGTCTCTTCCATTCAAAAATATTAACTTCACACATGAGTTGAATATTCGCAGTCTAGACTGCCGCGAGATTTGCGAATCCACCCATACTGTACGCCGCCCTTATTTTATTTAGCCTGCAGTTAACATCTTCATCTGCTCCGCCGTCTACCGGGCACCCGTCACTCATTATATGTCTTGCTTGAGTATAATAAGAAGTGAACTGAAAAAAACTGGGAAAAATTTAAAAATTTATTCATTGTGGAAAAATTCTGTATAGAGTTCCTTAAAGTAAAATATCTTCGGTTCTTTTCAACATTTTTATAATTTTTCCTTATTATTTATTATTTTTCGGAAAAACGCAATTCAGCTTTTTTCATTTTTTTAAATAAAGTATCTTCGAGCATTCATAAAATTTGTATATTGAACAATATTACTAAATTTTTAGGAAAACATGATATTATTTGTACTTTAGCATTTTTTTTTCCTGTTCACTCCTCTCGGGAGCATTGGGCCTCGACAAAACTCTTCCATCGTACACGGCTCTGTGCTGTTGTTTTTGCACCGTCCCATGAGATGTCGGCATCTGCTAGTTCGGGCAGCATCGACCTTCTCGAAGTGTTTTTTGGTCGACCGCGACTTCTGCTCCCTTGCGGGTTCCAATCCAGTGCCATTCGCGTGATGCTATCTGGTGGTTTTCTCAATGTGTGACCTATCCATCGCCACTTTCTGCATTTGATTTGCCTGAGGATGGGTTGCTGATGGTGTTGGGCCAGAATTTTCTATAGATAATGCGGAGACATTTGTTGATGAAGGATTGCAGCCTCTGTGTGATGGTGTTAGAGACCAGCGATGTTGCGCTTCCATACAACAATACGGACTTCACGCATGAGTCGAATATTCGTCGTTTAGTGCGCCTGGTGATTTGCGAACTCCAAAAAACAAAAATTTCAGATTTTGTTATAATATTCTTGAAGTAAAGTAGCTTCAAGCCTTCTCAAATTTTTAAATTAATAATTAAAATTTCTACTTTTTTCAGCATAAAATGTTACTATTTTAATAAAAAAAATTTCATTCAAAAAGTCTTCATTTTTTAGCATGAGCAGTACTAATATATAAATATATTTTTTTTGGGTAAAATATTATTAAAAAACTAACAAAAAAATACAACACAATAAGGAATGTAGAACTTTTTTTTGGTAACAAGTTTTTGGTTTTTTTTTTTGGTACAAAATTTTGGGAAAAAATTTGTTTCGTTGAATTTTGAAAACGAAGGTCAAGATTTACAGATTTTTTTATTGTTTTATTTTAAGCTGAGATTAAGCTCAGAAAGGTTATCCAAATTCCACGTTGGGACTCCAATAACTTTTCGACCTATATTCAAATATGTACTTCGAATAGAAGCAAAATACTGCGTTTTTCCCACATTGCAAAAACTTCACTTTACTTATAAAAGAAAAACCACACTTTTTGCTCTTCTAAAAATGTATGCAACATGAGAAGTGGTGCAGTTTTTAATCAATTTTACTCATTTTCGATACCTACTTTTTGTTCAAGTTATCGTGCGCACTTTCCCAATGAAAATCCCTTGTAGACTGGAATGGCTTGAAGACGATTCAACACCCAACATACCCGTTAAGATCTACACGGACGGATCTATATTGGATACCGGTGTAGGATCAGGGTTATTTTACGAAGAGCTTTCTATTAGTGAATCCTTTAAACTAGCGGATCACTGTAGGGATTTTCAAGCGGAAATAAGTGCTATTCATGAAGCCTTAAAATGGTTAAAGATAAAAAGAATATCATCAACGGATATCTGCATTCCATCAGACAGCCAAGCTGCCCTACGAGGCCTGGATGCACTCCAAACAACATCAAGGAGCTTCTTACGTTGTCGCCAATCTCTTAATGAGATGGCCAAACAATGTCGTATAATCTTATACTGGGTTCCAGGCCACAGAGATATATTAGGGAACTGTAGGGATGAACAACTTGCAAGAGAAAGTATCTGTATGCCAGACATAGTAATTTTATGAAATACCTCTCGCAACTTGAAAGCTTTTCTTTAAGGACGCACTAATCAGTTGTGTAAATCAAAGATGTATTAGCGTTAACACCTGTGAAATTACTAGGCAAACATGGCCAAGGCTAAATTTACGTCTGTCTGTATTATAAAACTGAGTAGACTTCAAATCAGGGCCTTGGTAGGGGCCCTCACAGGACATTGTCTCATAGGAATTCATGCAAAGAGATTAGGTGTTTACACGCATGATTCCTGTCGTAGCTGTAGAAATGAGGAGGAGTTGGAAACAATTTTGCACATTCCCAGCTCTAGGAACCGATATCTAAGATCCTACTTCTTAACGAATATAGATAATCTATACACTTTAGGTATCAACAACCTTTTACGCTTTGTCAAAAGCTCAGGATGGTTCAATATGGTAAGGGAAATGTAGCCCAGCCCCCGCGGCTCACAACGTACCAATTTCGTGGTCTAAGTGACATCGTCGTCTTTATGTGCGATGCGGCTGCCAAACCTAACCTAACCTATCGTGCGCACGGATGAATAGACTCGGGTGGATGAATGAGCGAATGAAATTTGAAATTTTAATAATTTGGGCTGAAATTTATTTGATTTTTTTTACCATTAATATCACCTTTAGAAACCATAAAAAAATTTAATGGTGCATATTTGTGTGGAATATTTTATCCCATTACTTTTTACCGATTGAGTTATTTTGGGCACATATTTTAAGTTGATGGAGTTTAAAGTTTATTTAATTAATATTTTAAGCTTGAATTTGCTCCAGCTCTGAAAGTATTCGATGATGTACCAGCTGGTGGGGAGAGAGGTTAGGAAGGACTCCTCTGTGTTTGAAAGATCAGGTGGAGAAAGACTTGGATTCACTTGGTGTGTCCAAATGGCGCCGGTTGGTACGAGAAAGAAACGACTGGTGTATTTTGTTAAACTCGACCAAAAACAGGTAAGCGGTTACCGCGCTAATTAAAGAGAAAAAGAAGTTTAAATTCATTTAATTTCAAATTTATAGAGTCAACCGAGTATTAAAATATTCCACAAAAATATTCCCGGAAAATCAAAGCAGGGATCTTTGCAGCGAAAAACAGTGTGCGATAGTATACAAAACTACGCTCTTTTGTACCTCTTTTGCGCGTGTTAAAATGTAAAACATTTTATTTTTTTTTCCAGCCATAAATACATAAATGCACTTAAAACTCCACAGTGCTGCTCTGGCGTACACTGATTATAGATTTTTTCTCTTCTCATATAAATAATTATTTACATCATTCGCAATATAAATAAATACTCACCAAAATGCGCAATCACAAACGCGAAATTGCTCAGCTGCAATTGGAATAAAATTGCAATGCTCTGGCCAGTAGGCGTGAGTTTATTAAAAATGTATAGCTCTTTACAGATGTATGTGTGTGTGTATTTTTGTGTATGTGCAACGTTGTACTTCTTCAGATGAAAATGAAAATTTGTGTACAGTAGCGGGACAACAAATTATGAAAGGTACGAAGTTCTAATAATTTTTAACATTCTCAAAATATCTTTTTTTTTAGAGTTGAAAAACTAACAGAACTAAAAGATGCTGATGTTTAGTTTGAGCTAAATAATATAGAGGCTACAACTCGAGATATCGGAGGAATCTGGTAGAACCGCTTGAAAAAATGTCCACTGTTGAGCCTAAAGTATATAAAGTAAGAATGATTTTTCCAAAATAGTGAATTGAGTTTTTCCATAAGTATATTAGCACTACTGCTATCCTCAGCATAGCCTTGACAATCCCCCTAAATCTTATTCTGTTGTTCGCCAGGTTTTAGCAGGTGCACCTGGCCGACGAGATTTTTTTTTTACCATTCCAGCACTCCAGAAGTAGCACTAAAGTGCAGTTTTGGTGCTCTAATGGCAGATATCTTGAGCCACCAGAGCTGTTGCCTGCCTGTCTGCCTAATTTCAGAGCACGGGCATTCACAGAGAAATTGCGCAACGGTCTATTTCTCTGAAAAGCTACTGCAATAGGGGTTAAATCGTAAACATATAAATCTTCTGCGAATATGCCGATCGTCTAATGCCCGGTAAACACAGCTACGAGTTTACAAATTGAATGGCGTGCAGTCCCCAGGACTTTCTAAGTCCTCTGTCTATTGTATTGGGACTAAGGGTTTCTGAAAGAGATCACGAAGAAGTGGAGCTCCATCTTTTCTGTGCCTTTCTGAGAAAAAAGTTATGCAATTTCCTTTTAACAACAGTCAAGGGCTTGCCGATGACCGGATAGGAAACCTCTGAGACTAATTCAGTCGACCCGTTTTTAGCAAGCTCATCATCAGTTTCATTTCCCTATATTTTCCTATGCCCTGTAACCCCTATAAGAGAAACGTTACCTACGCACTCAAGAGATTTGATATCCTTCTCACAGGAGTTGACCAGTTTGAATCTGGACCATGGGATCGTCAGTGCATTGATTCCAGATTGATTATCGAAAAAAATGTTAATATCTGCCTCGCTCTAACGTTCTTTAAACAATCTGCTTGACAATAGGATCGCAAAGATTTCTGCCTGAGCACCACTAACAGTATTTGACTGTTTAAACGATAGTGAAATATTGGCTGATTTAGAGAATACCCCCGTTCCAAGATTTCCATCTTGGATCTGTCAGTGAAGACAGAGTTGCCAGCATCGGTGCAGATTCTCCCCTCGTTCAAATCCTGCCTAATTAGAAAGATTGCGTGGGCACGACCTTCAAACTCCAGTTTGCGGATAGAGAGATCTGTGTGAATTTCAGAGAAATAAGATGTTAACTGCCTGACAATGCCACCACGTCACTTGAGAGATTGTTTCCACAGGGTAACCTCCTTTAACCTGATTGCAATTTGAGGAGAGATGAAAATAACGTAAATGTCGACAGGAAGCAAATGCAAAACGGTGTTAAGTGGCAACACAGCACTGGGGCAAGTTCTACATGCTCCAGTGATGCCAATACAAGTACTCTTTTGCTCTGGCCATTTTTTGATGTCTTCATATGAATGGAACTGCTCGTTAGCTAGACCATGAGCCATCGATCGGAACAGGTGATAATCGGACGGCACAATATCTGGAGAATATGGCGGGTGGGGTAGGATTGCACATTTTAGTGTTTCCAAGAAGGGTTTAACGGGTGAGGCCGAAAGTCGTCATGCTGTAGAATCACTTTTTCATGCCTCTCCGCATATTGCGGCCGCTTCTCGCGCGGTGCTCGGCTCAATCGCATCAAATGAAGTCGATACGGATCCCCAGTGATGGTTTCGCTTGGCTTTGCTTGGTTTTAACAGTTCATAATAAATAACACCAACTTGGTTATACTAAATACATAGCACAACCTTCGCAGCGTGAATATTCGGCCGAGGCGACGACGTAGAAGCATGACCGGGCAGTCCCCATGACTTTCTTTTCTCTGGATTGCTGTAATGAATCCATTTTTCATCACCCGTCATAATGCGATGAAGAAAACCCTTCCTTTTATGCCGCTGGAGCAGTTGTTCACAGGCGGAAAAACGACGTTCAACATCCCTTGGTTTTAACTCATAAGGAACCCAAGTCCCCTGTTTCTGAATCATTCCCAAAACATGCAATCGCTTGGAAATGGATTGGCGGGTAACTCCTAATACTGAAGCAACCTCTTCATGCGTTTGACACGGATCCCCATTGAGCAATGCCTCCAATTCAGCGTCTTCAAAGGTTTTGGGCCTTCCTTCACGCGGCGCGCGGACGGTCGTCAACATAAAAATCACCATCTTCGAAGCGACGGAACCGGAATCACTCTCGGCACATTGTTTCACTTAAAGCAGCATCTCCATAAACTTTTTGTAGCTCTCGATGCGCTTCAGCCGCCGTTTTTTTCGAATGAAAGAGGAAAATCAACACCTCCCGCAAATGACGATTATTCGGCACAAAATCAGACATTTTCATAAAACCAAAAGGAGATGATACCGAAACAAAATCACTAATGTGTCGAAGCAGTTTGTTTACCTTATGTCTAAGCTTGGTTTATGACGTTTAGGTTATGTTAGAATCGTCCAGCACACACTGCTGGCGGCATCTCTTGACAAACAGCGGGAACTTAGTTGCGCACCTAATGGATTTGCACGAGTAGAGGTTAGAATTTTCAATATTTTCCTATCGCTCGTAATTTATTGGACACATACTGTAGATGCAAATGTGCTTATGTAAGTTAGTGGAACGTGCTAGCTTCCCCAACTTATTAATTCATTCAGAGAATAGTAAGAGCGAATGAGAACGAAGCTGCAACTACAACTATATGAATGATCTTCATTGATTGCAAAGGACAAATTGCGGGAATGGAAAAGGTTTTGCACACGGCACGCTAAAGCGGTAGATAAATTCCTGGAAAATGTTATTTGATGGAATTAGCAAAAACATATTTTCGATTAACGGTTAGCAAAATTGGATAGGCTTAGCTTAAGTAAAATATTGTAAAAGAAGGACAGAAGAAGATCGGCTTTGAAAGTGATCGGTTCATAAAAATAAAATTATCAAATAAATTGAATTGTTTAATTTGTATAAGCATATTTGAGCGTTAACATAAACGAAAGCAGACGCCGGCAAGTGCGCTGCATCACCGTTTTGTATCAGAAATTAAATTGAATGCAAAATATTAATATCGTTGTACCTGCCATGATATTTAAATTATGAATTCTTGCGAATTTTAATAACCGTTTTGTAACGCACGTATTTATATATATCTTTTTTTTACATTGGAAAAATATTGCAATTTTTGTTACTTGTGATTCCTCTTTTATTTGTTTTTTTTTTGTTTTCTTCCTCAGGAGCCCGCAGTTTATTGACTAGTGGAAAATTATCAAAAGAATTCCCAGTGCAATTTAAAATTTTCAAATTGCGTCATAGACTTTCATTAAATTAGCATTGATTGTACTGAGATTTCCTGGGGCGGAAAACAAAAGGAAAATGTATATGTATTTATTTTACACACAATACACATACAGCCATATACTAGCATGCATTTAACAAGGGTGGCACTGCTGCTCAAAATTGTATCAGCTATCAGGGATATTTCTTAGATAATTCTTGTAGAGCAAGCAAACGAGACAGCGAGGCAAAGAGTTGTAGAAAAAGTGTGAGAATAGTTGCCTGTGTTGGATACTTGAAAGTCGAGCTCATTAAACAAAAAATTCATTTCCATTTTCAATGTGACTATAGACACCAGCCTCTCCTGCGACTTGCCACTGTCTGTCTGTCTGCCTTATTCATTTTTCTTCCATTAGCCCGAACTACGCAAATATGTATGTATGTACATATTTTTGTGTGGTAGTTTTCTCAAGTGGAATTGCGACAGATGTGCTGTCGATTTCATGTTGCTAATATTATGGGCGTGAGTTGCTAGTAATTGCTGCTCCTTTGCTTGCGAATTCCCTTTCATATATTGCAGGGCTCTTTACACACATTTTTCAACATCGGTGCTGGCGGTGGTGTTGAAAGTCGACGGATATTAATTTTCAAATGCCGTTGGCGGTTTTAAAAACTTTGAGTGGTTTTAGTGTGCATTACAAATTGAATTATTGAAATATGCATCGGCAGTTATTTCGGTTCGCAGAGGCACTATTGAACCTTTTTTGTGGGCATGCAATAAAAAATATATAGAAAAATGTTATACCTTTGAGAAATCAGAATTTTATGGTACATCATATATGTATGTATGAATATGTGAAGGTGTATCCCCTAGTACTAGGGGAGGCTAGTCTCCCAGAGCCAGCTGTGTAGCATCTTCCAAATGCAGTCAATCGCCAATATGACAAAAATGGTTTTTACGACAGTCGTCCTTTATTCTGGATCTCGGTAAATATCCGAAGGAAAACACCTGCCCTAGAATTTACCAACAACTATTCCGCGAACACTTGGCACCTTTACCTCCAGAATGGAGCCTTATTTTCACTGACTGATCAAAATCAGAAGATTACATATCATTCGCGGTTGTAAAATCTAGTGGTGAAACCATGTCAATGGGACACTTACTGCCATTTTTGTCTGTCTATACAGCAGAAGCCATCGCGATATTGAAAGCAATTGACTGTGCACTCATCAAAAACCATAATTTGCACTGACAGTATGTCGACTATAGCATCCATTCTAAGCATAAACAATAAAAACCACATCATATCGTGTATCCGTGACAAGCATAGATGGCTAGATGTGAAACTCTTTATCTCGTGAGAGCGCTGAAAAATGTGCATTTTTTATAACATTTTCCAATATTGCCACACCGGTAGAAACCTGAATTGGGTATTTTTGAACCAAAAGTCTGGAATTTTTAGTTTACACACCACCATTGAGGTTAGTATTTAGTGTGCGGTTGCCTAATAGCCTTATATCACTCGTAAACACACTACATATACTAAAAATAAGCACAATCCGTATGAAATATGTACATAAATAAGCAAAAAATTTAAAAATTTATATGTAAATGAAATTATTTAAAACTGAAATACAAAAGTAATTTAATATTAATAAAGTAATGAACGCGAAAAACATAAGTTATAATTAAAAACATGACTTATTGCGAATTTTTAATATAACACAGAAATTGGGTAACAAAAAAAAATTCTCAAACAACGAACAGAATAAGTTAAAGCAGATTACCTTTAATTTTTGTAAAATATCTCAAACACAAACTCAGTTCCCTTACCTACGCTTTTCAACCATAGAATTTTTACGTATATACAAATTAACATAAACCAACACACAGTTTTCAATAAAATTACATTATGTACATAAGACTAATTAAAAGTAGAAGTCGAAAAGAATATAACGAGCTTTGGATTCTACCAACTCACTTCAATTCAAATTATTACATTTCAATTGAATTAATTTTAAGACAAATAGTTATAAACATTTCAACACGTCATTTCTCCATTAAGCAAAAACGAACTGTTTTCGTCTGTTATTTTTGGCGCGTTTCTTCTGGCAGTCTGCCATTTCGCCTATCAGCTGTTCAAAATCCCATAATGTGTGAGTGCTGCCAAGTTTTGAAACGTCCTCATGGGCGCGCTCTCTCTCAAAATGAATAAGTTTCACATCTAGTTATCTATGGTGACAAGTTAATTGCAACCCATAACAAAATTAAAATAATGTGGGTACCACGGCATAAAGGAATCACAGGATGTGAACTTGCAGATCTGCGTGCCAAGCTCGCCGGAAAAGAACCTTTAATCTCTTTTCAGTTCCTCGACAAGAGGGACTTGCATAAGTTAATTTCTTCACAACAGCGTATAAAACAAATGATTGAATGGAAATCCATCCGACACTACTACACGCAAATTAATGGTGATAGAAATGCACCCAAGTACCCAAGTATCAAAGCTTTCGTTCGACTACGCTTAGGGCATACCATAGCTACACATTCGTATAGGCTATCTGGTATCAGCCCCCCATCATGTCAGTATTGTCCTGCGTCAACACTCTCCATCACACACCTTCTCAACGAATGTCCACAGTTCACGTCAATCAGAAGCAACATATTCAACTGCGACAACGCCATTGATCTCTTAAAAACCACTACACCCGAAAACATTGAGAAAATTGCCAAATATCTAACGCTTACGGATCTTCGTAAAGTAATTTAACTCCCTTTAGCTATAGCTCTAAGTAACGTATTGTTAGCAATTTAACTGCTATCTCAACTCAGTAATTTCCTATACTTTTTATATAATCTTTCATATTCACACATACTTTATTCATACCGGTGAGCCGAAGGCCCAGGCAGCTAGTGCTCCTTTTTTCGCTGTGCAATAGCAATTGTATTGTTGTTTCTCATTTTTATAAATAAATAAATAAAAATGACAAAAATATATACTTTTTTTTATTATTTACATTGTAACTAGTTAATAAATTATAAACTAACGAACAATTTGGATTTAGTTTTGCACAATACAACTAAATTTAAAAATACTCTGCATCAGACTTGCAGGGAAATGGGATACTGCGTGAGTTGGTGCGGTTTTCTTCGTTTCAGCCTTTCTTTCCATTTACCGGGGTCAATTAGGGCTGAGGCTTCGCTATTTACATGGTGGCGTAGTCTTTCCATATGCGACTTAGCGTTGATGTTGATCGAAGTGGCAACTGATTCGATGCCAAGGTCGCGTTCGATATCGGTGTTGCGGACGTACCAAAGTGCATTAACAGCGCATCGTAGTACCTTATTTTGGAATCTTTGTATGGATTTTATGTTGGTTAAGCTTGAGCAGCTCCATAGCTGGATCCCATAGGTCCAAATGGGTTGAAGCACCTGCTTGTATAAAACAATTTTATTGTATAGGGATAAGGCTGATTGGTTGCCCATGAGCAGGTACATGTTTCTAAATCTGATATCTAACTCTTCTCTTTTCTTTTTAACGTGAGCATTCCATCTAAGCTTGGTATCTAGTGTCATACCTAAGTATTTGGCGGTGTTGTGATACGGGATTTGCACGCCGTTTATATGTAGCGGTAGATATTTGATTTGCTTCTGACAAAAAGATGACAAGGCCGAACTCGAATGGACAGTCAACTCTAAGCGCTAAAAGTTACTCAATGAAAACACTAAAATGCAGTAAGAGCATTTTCAATACTTCCGCTCCAATTTTGGTAGTTGTATAGAACCAACTCGATAAGACTACTCGCTGTCAAGTTTGTTCGAAAAAAATCTGTGCGCGAAGGTCTGCTTAGGTAGGTAGGGATACACTGAGTAAAATAATAATAGTTCAGAGATGTATTGTTGTTGTTGTTGTTGTTATTGAAGTGGTTGGGTATTTCTATTAAAATAATCATAATTAGAGACTAGGGCCGTTTTACTACCACTGTTCTCGTGTGATGTCTTGTGTTTTTTTTTTTATAACTTTCGCCTATATTTCGAAAAAAGACATATACAAATTTATATATCACAGGCACTATAATACACAAATGGTCAATTGTGGATCCGCTTCCCACCATTATATCGTAAATAATCCTCTCTCTCTATTAGCTTCACAGTCTGCGCTGGATGCTAGCTTCATCAACATCGTAAATAATCCACACAGGATAAAACTAAACTACCCATTAAATTGCCATTGCAACGATATCAAATCATTTGTCCGCCTGCGACTAGTCAATCGACTGTGCCAATCGCCACACATTCATACGTTTTCAATGGTTCCAGCCCCCCATGCTGCCACCACTGTCATTCACCATCTTTAACGGTCTGTCACCTACTCGACGACTGCCCACATTTTGAACAAATCAGGAAAAGTATCTTCCGAAACCAAAAACCTTCTACACTGTTAAGAACTACTTCCTCAGAAAATATATCAAAAATGTCAGAATTTCTAGTTAAGTCAGATTTGAAAAAATTGATTTGATGTTTGCTGCTCTAACATAGTTACTATATTTCTACCATAGTCTTAATTAATTAAGTTTTCTAGTCTCCTTTTACATGTAAGTCCTTTGAGCTAACTTTCTGTTACTCTTACATCATCGAGCCGAAGGTCCTGGCAGCCAGTGCTCCTTTTTTGCGTATAAAAATGATTGTATTATTATATCACGTCTGTAAATAAATAAATATATAAATATAAGGTTGTCAAAAAATTCTTGCGGTATTTTTATTGAATTTTCAATTGTTCATAAAATTGGTTATAATAATGCGATTTAAGTCAAATATTCGCCGTTTTGTTCGATGACGAGTTACCAACGAGATGCCAACTTCATAATGCCCCTCTTGTAGAAGCTGGCTTCCCTATTGTCAAAAAACTCGGAGAGCCCATTTTCACAGGACTCTCTTGTGGACAACTTCCGACGACCAAGCTCGTTCGCCATGGACAGAAATAGGTGGTAATCACTTGGTGCGAGATCCGGACTATACGGTGGATGCCAAAGAACCTCCCATCCGAGCTCCGGGAGCTTCTGGCGCGTCACCAAAGATGTGTGTGGCCTGGCGTTGTCCTGATGGAAGACAATTCGGCCTCTGTTGATTAAAGATGACCTCTTCTGCATGAGTGCTGCATTCAAGCGGTCCAGTTGTTGGCAGTACAGGTCCGAATTGAGCGTTTGGCCATAGGGGAGCACCTCATAGTGGATGATTCCCTGCCAATCCCACCAGACATACAGAAGAACCTTCCTGGCCGTCAATCCAGGCTTGGCCACCGTCTGGGCAGATTCACCGCTTTACGACCACGACCGTTTGCGCTTCACGTTGTCGTAAGTGACCCAGTTTTCATCGCCAGTCACCATCCGCTTCAAAAATGGGTCGATTTTGTTGCGATTCAGAAGCGATTCGCATGCATCCATACGGGCAAAAATGCTTTTTTGCGTCAAGTCGTGTGGCACCCATACATCGAGCTTCTTTTTGAATCCAAGCTTCTTCAAATGGCTTATAACGGTTTGATGACTCATGCCCAGCTCTTGGCCAATGCTACGGCTGCTACTATGCCGGTCTCTTTCGATCAATTCAGCGATTTTATCGCAATTTTTGACGACAGGCCTTCCGGACCGTGGCGCATCTTCGATCACCTCTGCACCAGAACGAAAACGTTGAAACCATCGTTGTGCGGTGGAAATGGAAACTGTATCGGGTCCATTAACTGCACAAATTTTATTGGCAACATGAGATGCATTTTTGCCTTTATCGTAGTAGTACTGTAAAATATGCCATATTTTCTCTTTATTTTGCTCCATGTTTGCGACGCTATAACTCACGAACGATTAAAAGCAAACAACAGCACGTGAAAAGAGCTTTCCAAAAAGCTCTAGCGTGAACCGATGCGACGAATACTACTAGAACTACGCGCCTGCAAAGACAAGCTTGCGGAAATACCGCAAGACTTTTTTGACAACCTTATATATATTATATATATTTTTTTTTTTTTGGCGCCAGTCTCATTTCGTGAGATCCAAGTAAAACTGCAAAATTTTTCTGAGATTTCATTAATTTGATGTAGGAAAGGCTTACCGAACGAGTGAAGTATTGCTCTAGCTAGACCTGGTCATTCGCATAATTAGTGAAAAAGACTTTCTTTCACCCCTTCCACCTGACAGTTTTTGCAGATTGGATTCAAAGAAAGGTTAAGTCTAGCTGCATGATCTCCAACCTTCCAGAGACCTGCAGTGATACGTGGGATGCTTGGGTGAGAGCAACCTCACAGGTAATTCGTCTTCTGGATGTTGTACGAGGACCATGTTTTTCTTGTTGTTTATTGTCAAACCATTTAAATAAAAGTTTCAAACATTTTGCATATTTCTAAACAAAAAAAAAAAAATTTAGCTCCACGTCCAGCTCTGTCAAGGTAGAAAAAGATCTCTCTGAACCATTCAATACCAAGCGAGGTGAACCACTATCGTTTGATATCTTCAACTTCTTCATGGAAAAGATATTGCGGAGAACCGGTTTTCAACGAAATGGCACTATTTTCATGAAAACTTTTCAACTCTTTGTATATGCTGATGGCACTGGCTTCATAGGGCACTGCAAGCGAAATGTTAGCGCAGCATTTTCCGCTACCGAAAGTGAGTCAACTAGAGCGTATCTAGCGGTTAACGAGGAGAAGATGAAGTAAGGGTATATGCGGTCCACTAGAAAAGTTACAATACATGTCGTTTTGGTTCCAGCATTCCAGCGGACAACTATACCTTTGAAATTTTCAAGGAATTTATATAACTTGGCACCGCCGTCACAACAACAAACGATGTCCGCCTGGAGATAAGCCGATGAATTTGCGAATAGTTGTTACTATGGTCTCAGTAAGCAAAAATGTAGCAGAGACCTCTCTCGCCTGACAAAACTAACACTCTACAAGAGGCTCATCTCAACAATGTGTTAAACAAATCTTTTTGCAGTTTGTTGGAAACTTTCTGACATGTTGTTAAGAAAAATTTTAACTCATTGTCGCTTAGTGTGTACTTGTAATCGTGTGTGTATGTGTGTGGGTGTGTGTGTGTTTATGCGCGCAATAAAACTGCAACTCTGCGGGTGGCAGTCGAAAGTCAAGAGCAGCCAAGCAGCCAAACAGCAGACAACAACAACAATCGACTAAACAAGTGTACCAACAGCAAGCAACAAGCAACAACAACAAACAGCCATTGGCAACATTAAACGGACGGGCGGACGGACGGACGGAGGCGGCGGAAGAGCTTGGCGGCAGCAATGTTAGCAGACAAGTGTCAAAAGTGTTTGTGGCGCTCGGATGAAAGCTTTTATACAAAGTAAATGTTGAAAAGTTATAACTGATGTGAACATTATATTTTTTTTATTGTTGTTCTTGAAAGAGTTAGTGTTGTTATCGATATTATCGTAAGTGTAGTGTGTCTGGATTTTGTTTTTGTTTTTCTTTTTATTTGCTATTATTTTTGCATACGCCATACGCTGTGTGTCAGCTCGTTTTTCTATCTTGAAAGTTTGTTTACTTTTTGCAGTCAGTGTGGCAAGCTAGGTGAACGGCAAACTGTTTGCAGAAGGTTTAGGTAGAATAAAAGCCTTTTTAAGTGACATAATGAAGTCGGGCAAGGAAACGGGTGAGCACTTGTTCTGACATTGAAAATGGTGGGGTAATTTGGGAAAACATCAGATTTTCTTATTTAAGATATTGGTTGACGCTGATAATAGTTTTTTTGGACATCTAATCATCTGCCGTCATTAAGGCACTCATACCACTGAGATGAAATTTTCATGAGCTGATGGACCGATTATGAGTTCGTTCGCACTCGTTAGGGGGCGCTGACGTGAAAATATCTAAGGAAATCCTGTTAACAATCCCACTGAGTTCATATTCAGAATATTAGCGCCATGCCTGAGTACTACTATTGAACAGCTAGTTGCCCGGAGGTTGAACAAAAATCATATTTGTGGACTGATTTTCAAGCTGATTTTAAACTACTCCCTGAAGATTTTTAAGGTCGTTCAAGCAATAAGAATTTTCTTGTTATAATATGTTTTTGAAGGAAGGATCACCGATGCCGATGGGCAGCCAGTTGCATCCTCAGAGTTAGCTCTGAGCTGATGGTAAAACGAAGCTGATGCTACTTACCGGAAGTTACAAACCTCCACATTTTAGACCTCCTAGTATAAATAACTATGTTCTCCCGCTTTCAACGGAAGTTGGGTATCTATTAGTGATACTTGACTCCAAACTCCATTGGAAGCTACGCATTGAAAATCGGGTACAGAAGGTCAGCATAGCCTTTTACTAATGCAAATCTAAATATGTTCAGCAAAAAATGGTAGCTCAAGCCACAGGTCCTTCTCTGGATGTATAAATTAGTTGTTCTGCCAATTTTAACATACGAATGCCTGGTTTTGTAGAAAGCTCTTCAGAAGGACTCTAATATCACTAAACTAGGGGAGAGTGCAAGGGACTACTTATAGTGGCATCATCGAAGCATACAGAACTTGTCCCAGAGCTGCAAGTTATTT
Source organism: Anastrepha ludens (assembly GCF_028408465.1). NCBI lineage: Eukaryota > Metazoa > Arthropoda > Insecta > Diptera > Tephritidae > Anastrepha > Anastrepha ludens. The sequence continues at coordinate 6,781,600 of NC_071502.1, forward strand.
CCATCGCTGCTCAAAGTGCAATTAAGGGGACAGATACCTGTTCAATTTCAAAAAAAAAAATAATTTTTTTCATAAAATGTTAATATAATCCTTTAAGAATATGTCAAAAAAAAATTTAGAACGTAAATTTAAGTATTTCCTATATTATAGATCGTCAACCGTGACTACTCTATTCATTGCGTTCGAACGCTGGGAGAGGTTTAGTAACTTTGTATTTAAACTTTAGATGCCTTTTTCTCAAAACTATATTTTTCGAATTGGCGTGTACGGTAACTCGAAAAGTTATTGACCGATCTCCCTGAAATATTGCAAACATCTTTTTTATGATATTACTTTCTATGTAAATACAAGTCTTCAAAAAAATAATTTTTCCAAGGAAAAATAGTAGAAAAATTCGCCCCAAAATTCAATTTTTTTAAGCATTTCATTCCATTTTTTCAATTTTTCATTCAATTTTTTTTTTAATTTTGTTTAATTCATATAGAAATTATGACATTAATAAACAAACAAATTTGTGGTTTTTTGTATTCAGGTCACTGACGCCGATGCTACAATGACCGCCGATTGAGAAGCCCCGCTGCGACCTTCCTGAAAGAATTGAGTACATCCGCAATTTTAAATGATTAAAATAAAAAAAAAAGAAATTTGTATTATTTTAATGTATAAGTAAACTGTATGTCAATTTTGAAAAAGACTTACATTGACTTCTTCATTTTATATAATTTTAATGAAAATCAGGGAAACTATGGCTGTTTACAGCCATCTGTCCCTTTAAGTTAAAAGACGTTGGCTTTTGGCTTTCTCAAGGGACACGGTAATATTTTCAGGCAGTTAACACCGCATTTCCCTGAACTTCCGCAAACTTGAATTCGGGCAAACTGGTTGTGCCAGGGCCAAAGATGATTCAAGGTTGTGTCTTCTGAATTCGCTGTGTCGTCAGAGCATACGAATAAACAAACAAGGGGAATTACTTGTTTGAAAAGAGAAAGAGTATGCTAATGCACTCATACAAACTTTCTTGCCACGGCTTCATCCGTATGAAAACGCAAAACTGCATTTGGAGGTTCTATATTTTGTGCTTTCACAATTTAACACGCGGCTCTTCGTTTTCATTAGTTTGATTAGTTTAAATCTCACAAATCGCAACATTAACAAGCCATTCACTGAATTTTTACAAACATGTAATTTCTCTTCCTTTTATTTGTTCTATATTCGTAAGGCATCTGACGTCAGACTTGTCAAAGTCGCATAAAATAAAGTAACTGCCTTGTGCCAGGGCAATTTTTCCAAGTAGGCTAGATTGAAACGGGGAGAAATCTGTACCGAAGCTGTTACCTCGGCTACTCTGATGATTTTTTATTTTTATTTTTCAAGTGCAACTTCTTAGGCGTCGATGGACGAGCAAGAATGGAGAGTAAAATTTCGAGGCCATGCAACGTTTTGGGCACTTTCGTTCCACGAGAGACATTGGTCACAAAGTAATAGAGGTTCCCCCACAAGGCCCAGAACCATAAATCGGAATGAGCTCCGCAGGAATCATGAATTCTATCAGCGATTATGTAGGCAATCCATAAAGAGCGATGGTCAGGTCTAGAACGCTGCAGAGCTGCAAAGTGTTTTGTGACAAGTCCAAACAGAAAACTGTCAAACTTTCTCCAAAACTTGGAAGAAAAGATGGTCTGTATCATTACAGGACTCAATCCATGAGATCAGCATATGACCACCCGATGTGCCTGTCTTGCTTAGAGGAACTGAATATTTTCTCTGTGAGTGTCCTACCTTTGCTAGAACAAAGCTACGAATTTTGAGTTCTGATATCATGAGAATGATTAACTCTTTCAAATTGAAGGATATTTACAGATTTACCAAAGAATCTGGAAAGTTCTCACAGGACTAACTAGATCTGTCTCTGTCTCTGTCTCTGTCTCTATGCTTTTCTATCTCTTTTGGCTCGTCCTATTCAAATTTCATTTTCAATAGAGGAACCTGGACGCAGGTACCTGCTTTGTCTTAAACTCACAAAACCTGCTCCACTTTAGTAAAATGCTGTTAGGCCTGCATGAATGGAGTCAGCCGAGAGGGGAGAAATGTTATAGTATTAGTGGGAGAAGCCCCACATGCCACTGGTGTGATGGTATCTTTAATGATGTTTCTAACATTTTCGCTTTGACCTCCGTTAAAAAAAAAAAACAAAATAAATAAAAAAGTCGCCCAGCGAATGCAGTTAATATCTGAGTATTAACAAAGCCGAGCTCCTCCTCCTATTTGTGGGGTGCGTCTTGATGTTGTTCCACAAATGGAGGGACCTACAGTTTCAAGCCGACTCCGAACGGCAGATATTTTTATGAGGAGCTTTTTCATAGCAAAAATACACTCGGAGGTTTGCCATTGGCTGCCGAGGGCCGACCGCTATTAGAAAAATGTTTTTATTAATTTTGGTGTTTCACCGAGATTCGAACCGACGTTCACTCTCTGAATTCCGAATGGTAGTCCGGCACCAACCCATTCGGCTACGGCGGCCGCCTAAGAGAGAGTTACAAGCAACAAAAACACTTTTTTTTCTATTATTGACTTTTTTTTGCGTATTTTTCTTCCAGCTAATCTGGTTGAATTACTTTTTGATAAACATATTCGACTCATATATCTTATAGCTACTCCCTGCTTCGATTTGCCAGAGGCTTCTGCTCTCAACTACTTTTGCGCCTTTGTACTTTTACGCTCAACGCCCCAACTGATAAAATCTTGCTTGCCTTTGGTTCCGTCTTGCGACATGTGGCATGTGGCACGTGAATCACCACCAACTTCTACTCTCGTAAATGCGGTTTGCCGTGACATTTGTTGATGACACCAGAATAAGCCTAGACTTCGAGACTTGCAATCACCTACCAACCAGCATACATGAATATGCCTGTGTGTGTATAAGTGACTTTGGCACAACAGTCAGTGGAAGGACGAAAGTGCGTTTGAGAAATGATGTGGGCGTGTGCCAATGCTATGCAATTTAAGACAGTTTATTGCTTCTTGCTTCCGCAGCGTGACAGTTGGTTGATACCGAAGTCAGTGAGTCAATCATTCAAGCAACAAAGTAGAGACGTGTGTCAATGATTTCGTAACTGCGTAATTCGCCAAACATTTGGGAATGGGAAACTGAACGAAAAGAATCAGATATTTGGCTGCATATGCGTGTGCAATGACATTTTGCAGTCAATTTCAATTAATCAGTTTGTCAAGGAGTTGGTTTGAAATTTTCTAACTCCGCGCGAAATGGCTTTTTCGGTGAATATTTTGTAAAATTGTTTGAAAATATGAGGTTTTTGGGGGTTAAAATAAATGCGCTGCTACTTTCATGTGGTTTGTTGTATTTTCAGTTTGTGATGCATGGAATATTTTGTGTGGAAAAGATGCCGCGGTAAAGATAAAAGGCAGCTGGTTTATTACGTTGCTGCGTTTGGGTGGCCCAGCAGTTTATTCAATTAGAGTTTCGAACTAAAGATCAGTAAATAAATAAAATACTTTCTTAGCTGAGTTCAAATCATATCTTTGGACTCTTTGAGTGGTGTAGTTGAGTTGACAGAGGCTAGACTAATGCTTTGGCGATTCGAAATCTATTCACGAATTTCGTCTTAACGCTTCTTGGGATACAATATTTTGCATTATTATCATAAACTCCTAGAGTTCCAGTGTGGAACATAGGACCATATTCTAGGCCCAGAGGGATATCTAATGATAATTAAAATAGGTCCTAGATTTAGATTCATATTTTTAAAAAAGTTTTATTATAAAGATTTTTTTTTGGGCCCACCTTCTGCGCAAGCATTACAACCTAGCCTAACCTAACAGATTTTGAAGGAAGCGAAAATTAGTTCACTCCTCCGAAATTAACTCACATGCTATTAGTTAGCGGCGATTAAATCTATTGGTTGGATTCTCACTTATTCCATCATTGCTCGCAAATGGCAGGCATCACTTAACGAGAGGGCGGAATATTTCCGCATCCATTTGATATGAATGTCAGGGCATAGTGACATACCAGGGAATTGTAAGGCAGACAAATTAGCGAGAGACAGTCCTACCACTCTCTCTCTCTCTCTCTCAACCTACAAAGTTACATTGGTACAAGACTATCAACATGAAATGGGTTGATAGTCTGACATGTGACGCTACAAAAAGAAAAAAAGGATGTCAGGCGCTTAAAGGCACTACTTAATGGGTCAAGAAAATATGTCTCTATATCAGTTGCTTTGATCACGGGCTACTGTCTCCTAGGTCGACATGCTCAAAGATTGAATGTACCTCGTTTTGATTATTACAGAAGCTGCAAGAATGAGGAGGAAAAAGAGTTAGTCGGACATCTTCTTTCTCACTGTCCTACGTCGCATGTCACTTGATTTAGATACTTTAACTCATCGTTCTTGGATGATTAGATTTGTGGGGAGCTGGACAAGGCCAAGCACTTAGTCAGGAGACCATTGTACTACACATGGAGAGATTTCAGTAGAAAGGATAGAAATAGGAAAGAAGAAATGGGTGGTAAGACGGAAAGATTAGTTTGAAGTCGCTCTTCCACAAATCTCTTGGGTTCATTGATGAATTTTAAGAGATCCGAAAGAGGAGGAGTATGAACCTTATCCAATATCAATTACCAATATCTGAGGTCTGATTCTGAAAAACTCCGGACAGCTACAGAGAAAATGCTCTTCAGTGTCGTCATCCTCAAGACAGCACAGGCACATCGAGCTGTCGATGACCCCCATGGCAGCCTTATGCTGACCCCAGACGTTCTACCCTGTGATTACACCCACCAGTACTCTCAGGTCCTTTCTGCTGAGTTTTATGAGAAGGGGTCACTATTTCTGTTTGGTTCTTTCACACAACCTCATGAAGTCGTTAATCCATAGTTGAATCGATGTAGAATTGACACCTAGGAAGGATTCAAAGTCTAGTGGCATACTTGCAGAGCCCTCATTAGCTCGTTTCCTGTAATACCATAATGTCCCGGCACCCAAATAAGACTAATTTTGTTGTGTTTTGCAATACTGTTCAATTCTGTCTTACATTCACCGACTAACTTCGAAGAACAACGTGGGTTAGCAAGGCTTTCAGTGAAGCTTGACTGTCACTACAAATTCCAATACTGTTGCGCCACCACTTTTTCTCAATTAGCCAGTACGCCACATTCAATATGGCCTAGACTTCCGTAAGGAATACCGTGGCCACCTGTCCTGTTAGTGTCTTCGTCTAAATACCATCCAGATAGATCAGCTTCCATCACTGGTTTTGGACCCGTCGGTGTAGAAAGTGTGCTGATATCCCGTTAATAGATTCTCTGAACTTAATCATTGATCTCTATCTGCGACCATCATCCTACCGAAGCTAACGACAACTGGTGGAATATCTGTCAGTGGCCAGTGTGTTCTTCGTTTCCCAAAACTGTACGCGACCTTCATCGCTTCCTTTCCAATTTGAAGATCTAGAGGTTGTAAGTTCAGAATGGCATTAAGGGCATCACCAGATGTCGTACTCATAGCACCTGTGCTACCCAAGTACACACTCCTCTGTAATCTGTTAGGGTTTTTACTCTGGAATTAACCATTGTAGCCTTAAACCATACTACAGAGGCATATGTACCAAAGAGTCTAACCATGGTGATGTACAACCAGAGTACTATCGTCGGTCTTAGAACCCATGACTTGCCAAAGGTTCTCTTACACCGCCAGAAAACTTTTAGTTCTCGAGAGACTTCCTGCTCGACGTGCTTCTTCCAGGTAAGCTTGCTATCTCGGATTACTCCTAAGTATTTAACCTCAGAAGACAGTTGCAGTGTTACCCCTGTCAATGTGGGTAGTAACAGGCCTTCCATATTGCGTTTTCTAGTGAAAAGCATTAAGGTACTTTTTATAGGATTAACCGAAAGACCATGCAATTCGCACCATTACTCAATCTTTTCAAGAGCTTCCTGCATTTTATTTCATATAGCTTCAAGTGATCTTCCTGAGATTAAAACGCATACATCATCCGCTTAGGCTTGGATGTTTCCAATTTCCTGCAGATCATTAAGAAGGGAGTCCACAACAAAGCACCAAAATAGGGGAGATAGTGTACCGCCATGTGGGCAATCCTTCTTCTAGGATGATACTGGTGAGTTTAGGGATATAAGTGTCCGCCAGATCAATGGATTTGCGCTTAAAACAAAAGAGTTTAGTAAGAGTATTAGGTAAACTGTTTAAAAACCGACTGTCACTTCTACCTACCTAACACTGTTACTTTGTTTTTCTAACATAATGAGTTCCCTTGAGGTGCGACTTCATTCTTGAACTCCTTCAAGTTGCAGAAGGCGATAGCGAGGCTATAACGAGGATGCAGGAATATTGGAGTGCACTCACTTTGCTAAAATCTCTTACCAAGAGAACGAAGAATAGTCCCATCGAGTTGCTGTGGGTGCGGCTATAAAAACCGAAAAACAAAGAACGATTATCATTGCCCTCAATTGGTGATCTTTTCTTTAAACTTATCCCGTTTCTTGAGTGGACATCAATTTATCCACATCTCAAGGTCATGGAGTACGTGTGGGGTGAGTTGGATCGAGCAGTAAGTAGTACTCTGCAAAGGAAGAGTTGAATGATATCATTCTTTGTTCATGGTACTCCCTTAGCACGTAATTAGTGAAAAAGTTATTTGATTCAATGCCGAACAGGAGCTTTGGAGTTATAGAAAAAATAATGAAAATACAAATCGCTAGGCTATTTGGTAGAAAATTTACATCCAGATCGCAGGATAAATAAAAAACGACGGATTATCCAGGTAGGATTTTAACTGCCAGCTTAGAGTATTTAGAGTGGTGAGTATAATAGGGAATGGTGAATAACTAAGCGATCTTAGTGGTGAGTTTAATAGGGAATGGTGAATATTTAAGCCATCCTCAACTGAGGGAACATGGATGGAGTCTCAGCTTGCCATCCATTTGAGAACTAACTCAAACTCATCAAGCAACGTCAACTCCCATTAAAAATAAATTTTCCGTATTCTTACAATACCTGCAATTTGTGTAGCAAGACTCAGTGGCACTCAGAGAAAATATTTTTGAAGTGTCGAAAAATGGTTAATTATTGCGTTATAAATCAACAGTCGCTGAAATACATGAAACTCTAGGTATATGAATTTATCGAGGCAGCAGCACAAGAAAAACCACAAAAAGAAAAATATACAAAAGCAAAAATTGCAAAAACTCGGTCATGTTAAAAGTTTACAGATTCACATGCACAACTCATTGCCACAAGGAATGTGAATGAAAATCCGCAGGAATCGTTGTGCCCATTAACAGAGAGCAACCAATTGTGCAGTTGGTAGTTGCCAATTTCAACTACTATATATGTACAGTTACACCGTAACGACTGCAAGTGGTGTCACATTTGCCAATAAAATACAACAACTATGTATAATAACAACAACCACCTCTTGCGCGGCATACCAGCAGTCAACAGTCAACCGGAGTCAATTGGCCACGAAATGCGCGAAAGTAAAAAAGGAGCTCATAGCAAACAGTTTCGCGCCTAAAAGTATGTCGTCGCCACGTCCTCACCGTGCTGATCGTACACACACACACATATATATATGTATATTAGTTATTCATATGTTTGAGATCAACAGCAACCAAGTTTTTATATACGTAGAGGCCTGGCCACATGCCATTGCAAGTGTGCGCATACGAATTGTACGTTCGTGTATACGAATTGCATGCTTTAATATTTTTGAATACACTACAATGTAGTAAGCGGTCACACTACTAATGCGGAACTAGTCCACTTTGGAGTGGTGCTAATTTGCGCTTGAATTTGAATTTGAAGAGGTCGAGCCAAGGAGCACCAGGAGATTTGGTGGCTCCTAAAACACTCAGGCTAAAAAGCCCATTGTATTTAAAGCTCTGGAAAGGGGGTAAATAGTTAAGGAGGGAGGGAGAAAAGTATCAGAGAAAGAGATAGGAAAGAATAGAGGCAGAGATAGAGATAGTTAGTCCTGTGAGAATTTTCCAGATTCTTTGGCGAATCTGTAAATATCCTCCAGTTTTAGAGAACGAATATTACTCATTCCCGTGACATCGGAACCCAATACCCGTAGTCGCGCTCTAGCAAAGGCAGGACACTCACAGAGAAAGATCTCAGTGCTATCCGCCTCCTCCAAGCAGGGCAGGCATACCGGGTCCTCGATGATTCCAATGGTGGTCATATGCTGACCCCATGGTTTGTGTCCTGTAATGATGCCGACCATCAACCGAATGTCTTTCCTTCTAAGTTTTAGTAGAAAGTTTGACAGTTTTCTGTTCGGACTTGTCACAAAACACTTTGCAGTTCTGCAGCGTTCTAGACCGGAACATCGCTCTTTATGTAGATTGCCTACATAATCGTTGATCCAGTTCTTGATTCCTACGGGACTGATTCCGATTATTGGCTCTGGCCCCTGTGGGGGCACCGCTGATCCACGGTTGGCCAATTCGTCGGCAATTTCGTTTCCTTGAACACCGGAGTGTCCCGGAACCCATATAAGTACAAGCCTGTTTTGTCTTGCGACAGAATTAAGCTTCTTCTTACATTCTTGAACAATCTTCGAGGTTTGCTTCGCGTTCTCCAGGGCCTTCAATGCAGCCTGACTGTCACTGAAGACTCCAATCTGTTTCCCGCTCCATCTCCTCTCGATTATCCATTCGGCTACTTTTAGGATGGCAAAAACTTCTGTTTGAAAAACAGTTGCCATTCCCCCCATAGCATAGTGATACTTATTACTATCGTTTAAGTACCATCCGGCTCCAGACCCTATTTCAGTCTTGGACCCATCGGTAAAGAAAATATCCGTCAAACCTCCCTGCATGCATTCTGGATTGCTCCATTGCTCACGCAATGGAATTCTGACATCAAATTTCCTTCCGAACGAAACTGTGGGTATCAGGTCATCTTTAGGTGCCAAAAACAGTGGATACTGCTCCGACAGCAACTTAAAGATTTCTCTGTGTCCCGAAGTTCCATCTTCGTGCCAGAAACCATATTTATGGAGTCTACACATTGCTTTTATTGCTTCCTGTTGTATCTTAAGATCCAGGGGGAGCAAATTAAGCATAGCATTTAGGGCATCACCAGAGGTTGTACTCATGGCACCCGTGATGCATAAACATACACTTCTTTGCAGCCTGTATAGTTCCCGGATTGTGGACTTAACCATGCTCCGTCGCCACCAGACCACAGAAGCGTAAGTGATGATTGGTCTGATAAGTGCCGTGTATATCCATAGGACCACAGCAGGTTTCAGACCCCAAGTTTTGCCAAAGGCTCTACGGCATTGCTGAAAAATCTTCAATGCACGATTCACCTTCAGTGAAACGTGTGTCTCCCAGGTCAGCTTCTTATCCAAGATTACTCCTAGATATTTAACTTCGTTGGAAAGACCAAGTGTCACACCTTTCAGTGTTGGAAGACTGAGTCCATCCAATTTCCGTTTTCTCGTAAACAAGACTATGGTTGTTTTGTTCGGATTAACGGAAAGACCTTGTCTCATGCACCAATCATCGATTTTGTCAAGGATACTCTGCACTTTCGTGCAAAGCCTCCTTAAGGATTTATCCGATGTTAGCGCACAGACGTCGTCCGCATATGCTTGGACGTGAAAGCCGAGCTCCTGCATCTCCGCTAATAGGGAGTCTACGACGAAGCACCACAGCAGCGGAGAAAGAACACCCCCTTGGGGACATCCTTGCTTGGCCCTGACTGTGATTTGCTCGTCGTCGCTCCCACCAGCGGTTAACAGCCTCTCAGAGAGCATGGAGTATATCCATTTTATAATGGCTTGATTAACTCCGTGTCGTTCGGCAGAAGAACATATCGAGCCGAAAGTGGCATTATCAAAAGCCCCCTCAATGTCCACGAACACGCGCATTGTGTATTCGTCAGCTTCCAGCCCAGCTTCAATCTTGCTAACAAGATCGTGTAAGGCTGATTCACATGATTTTCCGCTCTGGTAAGCGTGTTGATTTCTACTAAGTGGACTTCTCGGCAATACCCCCACTCGAATATGTTTCTCCACCACTCGTTCCAGACTTTTCAACATGAACGATGTCAAACTGATTGGTCTGAAACTTTTTGCTAGGGAATAGTCATCTTTTCCTGGTTTTGGAATAAATACTACTCTTACGCGTCGCCATTGGGATGGTATATAACCAAATGCAAGACAGGCTGTGAAGATCCTTTTCAGGGCCTCAATCAGCCTGTCTTCTCCTTTTTTAAGCATTACTGGATATATTCCGTCAGGTCCAGGGGACTTAAAGTTGTCAAAGGAAGATACGGAAAACCTTATCGATTCCCTTGTCACTATCCGACTAGCAATATACCAGCTGTACCTAGAGGTTCCACCGTTGCCACCGTCATTGTTCATGCCACTCTCAGCTTCAGAGAGAGTTCTACTACCCGGAAAATGGGTTTCGAGTAGAGCATTAAACGTTTCCGATTTGGAAATGGTGTATGAACCATCAGGTTTTCGAATAGAATCCAGCCTTACTGAGCGGTCTAAATGCAGGACCTTACAAAGTCTCGCTGTTTCCCTCATTTCTTCGACGTTACTGCAGAAATTTCTATAGGATTCAAGTTTGGCTTGTCGTACTTTTTTCTTATATTCTCTCTGTGTAAGTCGATGATTGGCCCAGTCCTCTTCTGTTTTGGTCTTCAAGGCCTTATTAAGAAGTTTCCTGGACCGTACACGAAGCTTCGACAGTTCAGCGTTCCACCAAGGAACCGCTTTCCCCTGTCTGCTTTGCCTGAGTGGACACAGTTCCTCAAAGCAGTTGATTAAAGTACCTTCTAATTTCTTAGTAGCATCTTCAATCATTTCTGCTGATTTGAGTTTTTTCAGGTTTGGTAATCGCTCTGTTACAAGCTCACCATACCTGTCCCAGTCCACATTTCGAGGATTCCTACCGGAAGGTATTGATATTGTGTCAATTCCCAGTCGGAATTCGATAAGACGATGATCAGAAAGAGAGTCCTCTTCCAAAACTCGCCATCGGTTGATTTGATTTCCAACTGACCTATTGGTAAGTGTTAAATCAATCACCTCTTGTCTCCTTCTGGTCACAAAAGTTGGTTTGTTACCAGTGTATTGGATGACCAAATCGGATGACAGGATAAAATCCAGTAACTTGAGACCTCTGGGGTTGCATTTGCAACAATGTTCTGTGAATTTGCGTCACAGCCCACTATTAGCCCCAGATTATTGGATTCTGCGTACTTGACCACTTCTCTTAGCTCCCTCGAAGGAGGTGGCTGTACAGAGTCATAGGGTAGGTAGGCCGAAACTATGATAGCTTCGACACTGTTCCCACTTTTCCAGTACTTTATTTTTGAAGCAACGATATCTCCAGAGCATAGCTCTTTTAACATCGTGTGTTCGATCAACCTCGGCATGATAATACATGCTCGCGGTCTCACATTCCCTTCACAATGAAGTATTTGTCCCCACGACATAGCACTTAGACCACAGATACGCTTGTGACATACCCATGGTTCTTGTATAAGTATTGTGTGTGGGTTTGTTTGCAGTTTTGCATGCCTACGGCACAAGAGAGCCGTAGACGCTTTGCTATGCAGCAGATTAATCTGTGTAAATATTACTTCAGTCATGAGACTGAGTATATTTACGCTTTGTCCTCCACCTTATCCTGGACGCGGAACTGGATCCGCCCCAGATGTAGGTGAGGACGGCAACCGTACTTCGACTTAAGCACCTTGAGGGACCCAAGATCGATACCCAGTACCAGGTGGGAACCCGCCTCCGAAGTGGTAGCGGATTTCTGCCTGGTGCACGAGTATACTCTCCAGAGAGTCGTGTCAAGATCCTTATTCTGAACACGGATGCGTTTGAGGAGTTCTGCTGAATTACAGGAAGGACCCGGAATCCAGACACTCGCTCGTACCAGCCTTTCTTTGCTACTCTCAACAAGAATAAACTTGCTGTTTTCGCAGGCTGGAATCTTTGCTATAACTTTTTCTAGCCATTCTCGGGAAAAAGCATTGGAACAGTGCACCTTTACGATGCCGTCTACCACGCTTTTCCCCTCGAACGTCGGCGCGTCTTTCGACTCACCGATAGCTTTCCAAAGATAGCTGTCAAGATAGTCTTGTTGCCCTTTGGACAGTAGACCATCTTGTTTGTCGGTATGTATCTCCACCGTCATTGCCTTTGCTGCCATTCTCGCGAATGATTCGCCAGACGTTGACGGAAGAGTGTCATTCGACATTTGAGGTCCCTTAGCCTCTGCCTTGTCAGGCAAAGGTTTGTCTGCCTTGGATTGGGTCGAGGATGCAGGCATTTCCGAATTCCGTCTCTCGACTTTCCTCTTCTTTGCCTTTCTCCTCTTCCCGGTCGTTGGCACAGACCCCGTTTCGTTTCCGGAAGAGCGCAGCGCTACAGAGGAATCCTCTGTTCTGCCACGCTTTCCCGTTTCCGTTACAGGTGTCGAAGTTGACGGAGCTTGAGTCCTTTCCTTAGCTAGTGCTTCGGCTTGCCTCGCCTTCTGTCTCCTTCGTTTGATCTGCCTTGCGGTTAGACCAACACCTGCGTTCGAATCTCCAATAACTTCGGTCTTTTTACCGGTACTTACCTGATTCGCACCAGGTTTAACCGTTGTCAAAGACTTACTCGGTACCAGAGATCCGTCTGAGTCTACTGAGAGATTGTCCGCCATCTCCACATCCTCCACAACTTGTTCAGTTGCTTCAGATCGTTTCGACGGCGGTGTATCACTCACACTCACTCGGCTCTCCATTGGCATAGCCAATGTGCCATGTTTCACCACTAGTAGTTCGCTTCCTCCGGAACCCTGGGTGTCAGTTCCGGTCATAGGGGAGTGTAGGGTTCGGGCCTGCACATCCGATACCCGAGCCGTCGATTGCTCGACGGGAGGATTTCCCAGAAGTGGGTTACCTCGTGCAGAAAGATCCTTGTTAAGCTTCCACATTGTAAGAAAATGCATTTTATACCTCCTGCCAGGTTGTCGGTACGGTACTCTCCACATAGTACTTGGGTGGCCACCAATTCCGCCGTTCCGCGGTTGAGTGGATACCCAATTCCTATATGGAGCTGCCCTCTTAGTTCGTGGTAAGTTAATCTCCATAGAATGGGGTTAACTCGCCACTTAAGCCTCATCCCCGCGGCAAGGAGACCGACATGACAAGGTAATTTGCGCTTAATCTGTTGCTAAGCTTCGTATGTTAAGCAATGCAAAAAATTATTATTTACCTTTTTACCCAGGCACTTCACAAATGAGAAAAACAAATTTCATAATAAGGAGAAAACAATTTTATCATAAAAATTTTTTCAAATAATTTCAATTTAAATTTTTCCAAAAAATTTCAAATACATTTTTTTTTAATATAATTAACCCAAAAACAACCAAAGAGGAACAAACAGTTTTCCCCAAAAATTTTTAGCAAAAAGAATTTTTTTTTCAAAATTTTTAACAAAAAACTTTTTTTCAAAATTTGTATATTAATAGGAATTTGAATATTTGAATATTAAATATTATATTAGTAAATTTGTTTTTTCAAGATTTTTACCCAAAAACATTTTTTTCTCAAAATTTTTACCAAAAAAAAAATGTATTTTCAAAATTTTTCAAATAAATTCTTAAACAAGTTTTTTTTATGTATTTTATCCAAAAACAACAAAAAATTATAAACATTTGGGAAAGTACCGAAGATATAAAAATATTTTTCTTTTCCAAATAAATTTTTTTTCAAATAATTTACCCAAAAACAACAAATGAGGAACAAACTGTTTCCCCCAAAAACTTTTAACAAAAAAAAAATTTTTCTTTCTAAATTTTTAACAAAACAAAATTTTTGTTTCTAAATTTTTAACAAAACAAAATTTTTTTTTCAAGATTTTTTTTCCAAAGCTTTAGTAAAAAAAATTTTTATTTTTCAAATAAATTCTTAAATAATTTTTTTCTTTATACATATATATTTTATCCAAAAGCAACAAATTATAACCGTTTTAGAAAGCACCGAAGATATAAAAATATTTTTTTTTTCCAAATAAATTTCTTTTGATATAATACACCCAAAAGCAACAAATGGGGAACAAACTATTTTCCCAAAATATTAAAAAAAATTTTTTTTTAACAAAAAAAAATTATTTTTTTTTTCAAAATTTTTAACAAAAATTTTTTTTTCAAAATTTGTAGTAAAATTTTTGTTTCAAGATTTTTACCAAAAAAAAAATTTTTCCAAAATTTTTAACAAAAAAAATTTTATTTTCAAAATTTTTCAAATAATTTCTTAAATAATTTTTTTTTTTATATATTTGATACAAAAACCACAAAAAATTATAAACATTTTGGAAAGTACCGAAGATATTTAACTTTAAAAAAATCTGTACCAATTCGCAAAATTGAATATATGTATGTCAAAATTTTCAATTTTTGTAAAACTTTTTCAATTTATTCCTTATTGTACTCAAACCCACAAATAAGCCCTTTTTCAGAAAAAATATAAGACCATGCCCAAAATACTTGAATTAGTGGCCTAGGGATCGCTCTTTACAAAACTCTGCGCGGGTATATGCAGTTGAACCCAGTCTGAATTTAAGCTTTCTTACTTTTTTTCTACTTTTATTTCAGTACAAGAACGGGGGGCTAACAAAAGTTCGGTAAGTCGAAGTTTTTTTTTTTATTTTTTTATTATTATTTTTTAAACGTCATTAGTTTTGTTATAGTCTTACGATGTTTCATTTAAAATTTCAGGAAAAATTTTCGAATAGAGACGAGAAAACGTAGAATCAGTGACGCAATGTCGGTAGAAATTCCTCCACCGACTCAATACTTGACGACTTTCGACGTCAACTCAAGCCTGTGGAAATTTTCAAAAAGTTCCAAAGAGCATATAAAACGGCCACTTCATCTCTTAAAACTATTTTTAAGTGGTATTAAAGATTCCACACCGGGCATTTTTATGTGGAGGATGAGTCTCGAGAAGGACGACCGCAATACCGATCAGCGAGATAAATATGGCAGTGGTCAAGCGAAAAATTGCCGGAGACACGCGCAATGATATGCAGTAAATTGGACTTGAATGCTAAGGTAATAATGCGAATATTTCATAATAATTTGCAACACAAAAAAAAATCTGCTCGATGGATTCCACGAATTATGAAACAGAGTCAAAAAGAAGCTAGAGTAAATTGTGCTGAATATTTAAAAACAAAATTCGACTAGCAACTTTAGTATGGTAATAGGTGAAAAAGCTTGATGTTTTAAGTATCACCGAGAAACTGAAAAGCAACCCATGGTAGGGAGCACGAAAGTGGCAATTCCACCTATGAAAGCCAGGCAGCAAATGTCAGCAATAAAAGTGATGATGTCGGTGTACTTCACCAGGGCAAAAACAGTTGCTGCTATCTTTAGCTTCTTATTAAACAATAACTGCCAAATGATATACTGAAAACTGCTTAACAAAAGTGCTAAAAAATTGACTTGAAAATAAGAAAAATTAGGAACTGTGTGTCTACTTCTTACACAATGATAATGTGCCAGCTGACACTGCTGAAATGATCAGTAACTTCTTTGTGCTTTTTGGCACCGAAGAAATTCGTTCATCATCATATCTCCGGATCTGGCACCGTGCAATTTCTGATTATTTCCAAAAATTATGAAAAATTTCAGAAAAAAGTCTTTGGTGATAATGAAGAGATAATAAATGCGGTTAATGCTGAACTTAAGAAGCTGCAAAAACGCGATTTTGAACAGGAGAATTATATATTAAAAAATGTATTGAAATTATTTGTGGTTATGTGTCCCAAGCCAGTAATAGTACGAGTACAAGCCTTAATCACTGTACGAGGTCGGTGTCGTCAACTGAGAACAAATCAATTCTGTATATGCACTCTCTGCTATGACACCGTTAATTCATTTTAACCCTTTGCCTTAAATCAACCTGACGGAGACGTGATCTTTCTCCGTATCTAAGAAGAAAAACTCCATCAGACACGCGATGACTTTTTCTGGCCAAAAGTGGGAACCTCGTATCAAATACGATTTTGTTTTTATGCACGAGGAAAGCCTTTCTCAAAAATGGCACACTCAATCGTCGCTCGATCCATGGGACAAGGGGTCAAACCAATTATGTCTTACGGCGTAAGCCAATTACGACTCCAACACCGTCCTATCAAAACTGAGCCATATCTTTAACAATGTGCATCCATTTCTTACCAGTTTGAAGTTAGTCACAAAAGGTCTGGTATAAATCCTATAAGACTACTGGTGTATTCATACATATACACACATACATGCAAAGTACATCAGTATGTATCTGGAGGCCTTTAAGTGTTGTTGTGTGGTGGAAATATAAATCAATGGCCTGACATCTGATTTTTATTTACGCTGCAAAACTGTCAAGAACTTCTTTAAATTAATTAAAGCATTACAAACAAACAGCATGCGAGTGGCCTGCTCTTATGCGCCTACAAGTATGCTATATAGCGCAGTATAGCAATATATTCTACAGGCGTTGCGTGCCCACAAGAGGAACTACAAAGGGAACTTTGTTAATGGAGTTATAGGCGAATATTCAGTATGGTCTTTACATTGTAACGTTGTATTTGCTGTTGTTGTTGGTGTTGTGGATGTTATATAGCCTTCCTGCTTTTGGCACTTGGAAGAGTAGGTTATACATATATGTACAAGTATGTGTGTAAGTGCGTAAACTTTCATATTCCTCAAAATACTCTTTTATAGTTTTATTTGCCCATAGTTGCTACAAAAAAACTAAGTGGGGATGTCACCACTTTTTCTTCTCAAACAAATTCTTAGCTGCTAACAGAGGTTTTGAATTACGCCAAACGAAATTTCTTCTCAACATCAATTTTCTACTAAGTGGTTCGGGTAAGGAATACTTTGATGTAACAGCTCAAAAACTCAGTAGAGTAAAAAATAAAACAAAAGGGTAGCGTATTTCAAATGACGCGCTTAGATATAGGCTTTGTTGTTTTAAAATAAAACAATAAAAATTTATCTTTTTTCAAGTTTCACTGCTTTTTCTACAAAATACGGCTCATATGGATTCACGATCAATCTGAAGTATTGCGAGGAGTTTAGAAGGCTGGGGAAACACCTATAATGCTCCTTCTCTCGCCTATTTCATACTTCAACATTCAGCTTTTTAAGTTCGCTTCCCTAATTCTACGACTAAATTTAACCAGCCCTATTGCTTAGTCCGCCGTAGCCGAAAGGGTTGGTGCGTGACTACCATTCGGAATTCACAGAGAGATCGTCGGTTCGAATCTCGGTGAAACACCAAAATTAAGAAAAATTTTCTAGCGGTCGCCCCTCGGCAGGCAATGGCAAACCTCCGAGTGGATTTCTGCCATGAAAAAGCTCCTCATAAAAGAACCATTTGCCATTTGGAGTCGGCTTGAAACTGTATGTCCCTCCATTTGTGGAACAACATCAAGACTCACACCACAAATAGGAGGAGGGGCTCGGCCAAACACCCAAAAAGGGTGTACGCGCCAATTATATATATATACATAATTATATATATTGCTTAGTCCGTCATAACAAAGTTACCAATACAACCCTCAGCTATGATTACGAAAATTTTGCTGCCACTGAATTCTTGTGCCCTTTTCAAGGCAGAAACACAACCGGAGGTTTGCCATGGTCTGTCGAAGAGCGACCGCTATTAGAAAAAACGTTTACTATCAAATGATGATACGGCCGCTAGTCGGGGTTGAAAAGTATTTATTTATTATTTCAAAAGTTTTTAGAAAAAGTTTTAATCATTTAAAAAACAAAATTTTATTTTTAGTGTGAAATTTCTAAAACCTACATCTAAAATATATGGACTTTTATACATATATTAGGTTGGGAAATAAATTCATAGTTGCCTTTGTTGTTTGCCAAAGGGTAAGTATTCATTCGATAGAACTCCTTCTGCTCTATAAAACGATGTTATTGCATTTTTGAATCATTTAATTTTTTATGCAAGACCTCATACCGCAAGGCAAATATTAGGCAAGCTGAACGAGCTCGGATGGGAGCTAATGCTGCATTCACCATACTCTCCGGATATTGAACCTTGTGACTATCACCTTTTCCATGGACTTCAATCCCATATGAGTAACAAGAACTACTCCTCAAAAGAAGCTATAAAAAGGGATATCGAAGCGTATTTTGGCTCCAAGCACAAAAAATTTGTTGAGCAGGGAATTAAAAATTTGCCGAAAAGTTGGGAAGAAATTGTAAATAATGAAGGAAAATATATTATTGATTAATAAATACTTTAAAAATCTTTTTTATTAATTTTAAAACCACCTTTAAAAAATGCAGGAATTTATGGACTGACCTGATATTTATATCATAAAACTTGCAGTACTTTACACAGCGTTGAAGTGTAGACTTAAGTTTAAAGTTCTTTCTGTGTTTAGAAGCACTAATTACGATTTTTTAGAGACTAGAGTTCGGAAATAAATAAATAAATGCTTTCATTAACTGTGAAACTAATCAAAGCACGGCTACGAGTTTTGGGTTCCGATGTCGTGGGAATGAGAAATATTTGTTCTCTAAAACTGGAGGATATTTACAGATTTACCAAAGAATCTGGAAAATTTCCACCGGACTAACTATCTCTATCTCTGTCTTTATTCTTTCCTATCTCTTTCTCTGATACTTTTCTCCTTCCCTCCTTGACTATCCACTTTCTTTCCAGAGCTTTAAATACAATGGGATTTTTAGCCTGAGTGTTTTAGGAGCCACTAAATCTCTTGATGCTCCTTGGCTCGACCTTTTCAAATTTCAATCAAATTTTAAGGTACTTTACTTGCACATCAAAACATGCACATCAACATACTAATATTATATAATACAATACTTTTAAGACATACGTCCGTTATGAACCAAACAAAGTGGCTGTCATTGCGGCCTCATTTCATTAAACTCAATTTCTACAAATATTGTTTTGCCAGACATTTTTTCACATACCATTTTGCGAATTCTCACATACACTTACATTTAAGTCGTTAAATTTTCTCACGGACTGCAACATTGCAATTAAAATTGCGGCAACTTTATGCATAAAATTTGCATAATGAGCATTAAAGCATTTTTGGAGTGAGAAGAAACGTTTTAAAAGCAAGGGTAAAATCCCAAAACAGAGCAGTAAAAATGGCGAGCAGCGTCCAGCTACTGCTTCGCTTTAATGCATGGCAATTTGGCAGCTGTTGACTAAAATGACTACGACTCATACCAGCACAATTTGTATATATGCATGGGGATGTGTTACGCGCGTGTGTGTGGCGATGGTATTTATGATTTTGCATACCTTGTTAGCTGCGTCACATGAACGACCAGCAACGGCTGGTTGCCGGCAATCTCGGTGCGCCCATTCATTACTGCACCAACTCCCAACTAAAGCTCCAACTTATTTTCGGCAAGCTGACAAATTTATTAAGCGAGTTTAGTCTATTGTGTGGACGCGAGCTGTTGCCACCGAGCACTTGCCGCTATGGATGCGCTACAATGGTTTGAAATTTTGCTATGTAAATGTGCATGTGTGTGTGTGTGTTTGTGCTACAGCTATTACAACTAAGTAGTTGGGTGTTGTGCGCATCTAATCGCTTACTTTGCCGAGTGAATGTGCGAAAATATTTTGTTGCAACACTTAATTGTGTTGCCGGCAACACATTGTGAGCATCCAATGGCGCACATGGTGTACGTTCGTGTTGCAAGTGTTGCATTAACATTATGTTGAGCAGGGAACTACAAGTTTTGGAAGTTGTTGCAAAGCAGTTATGAAGTTTTTAAATACTTAACGAGCAGCTATCGACAGCATCTTCAGTGAAAGATTTTTTTCTTCTAATAGAATTTTTTTATATAAATTCTTACTTTTTAGCAAAAGTTTGCCAAGTTGTACAACATTTTGTATACACTTGGCAGCACTTAGCACACGCCACTTTCCATAGATTTTATGCAATATATGAATATGAGTCGGTATTATACTTGGCGTCTGCTACTCGCTTGCTTGGAAATTATTGCTATTCAATTGCTTGTTGCAGCTAGCAGCCAACAACCGATAGCCCAATAGCCGCAATTAATCAGTTGAAAAGAACTTTTACTTGAACGAGCAACTTTGTGCGCATCTTCAAGATTGTTGGCATCAAAATGCTACCAATTTTGTAAAGAAACTAAAGAAAAGCAGCGTTGCATGCCACACATCCCCACTCGACCACACTTATGCGCACGTACGTATGTATGTGTGTATGCAACTCGACCACACACATGTGCAAACAAATCAATTATTGAAAAGAAAAACTGGCCACAGCCACAGCCAGCGCAAAAAGAGCAGTGGCGCAAGTGCAAAGGAGGGGGCAGTGGCAGAGGCTAGTCAGCAATCGCCAGCCGCTGTGGAAGAGCAGCGATAGTCAAAGCCATGAGTCGAACGACCACGGCTAGCGGCAGGCCAAGCAAACCATACGAGACACAACTTTTCCAAAAGCATCGGCAGCAGCACCGCAAACCAGCCACCGCACACACACACACACATTCACACGAGAGTTTCTTGTTATTTTTTACACGTGTTGTTATTGTTGTTGTTATGCTTTGATATACCAGCAACAGCAACAACAGTAATGCCCATCCTTTTCGGTCTTGGCCGGTTGGTAGCGCATAAATCTTGAACGGCAGCACATAAATCCTCTGCAGCGGCAAAGTGCTAGAGACTCCGACAACTCGAATGCAGGCAACTCATATGCCACATAGTGCCCAATTGCATGAACGCATCAAGTATGCTAGCACACACACACGCACACACACACACAAAGTATATTCATACACATACTAAGTCATATGGGTGTACGTGTGTGTGTGTGTGTGGTAGAAAAAAGCAACTCATGAAAATCGTTGAAATTGCTGGAGCATGTCGAAAATTCAACGACAGCAACAACATTAAAAAGTTAAAGCACTGCCAGTACAAAGACACGCACACATGCACACACAGATATAGAGCTACTCCAGCTTTGCCGCCTAGCCTTGCATCCGATCTGTACCGATGCGAAGAGTACTCTGCCCTCTAGCGTTCGCCTCGCCGTCCGACCATATGACAAGCACTTTGGTTAAGTTTGTAAAATGTTGAAATTTCCAGTGAAAGGCCAAAATGTGGTCGGCCAAAATACATTTTACTTGTGGTAAAAGTGAAAAGTGTGCAATATTTGACAAATATAAAACGAAAAATATTTTAAAACTTGGCACACAAATAGCGATATAAACTTGTGTGTGTAAAATATACTACACCTACACACACATATATACCTCTGCATGCTGCCTACCCTCTTTTACCTTAAATAAAGTAATAAAATGCTCCATTTCTTTGGACGCACACTTACACGCTTTTGGGTTCGAATAAATTGGTCAAAAACATATATAGGCAAGTAATGCTCTAAGACATAGCACAATTTACGAGAATTATTCAATTTTTGCTTTACTCTAAAACGAAGTATTGGCACCAACAATGTGCTTTATACAACATAGTTGCGGCACTGCTTCTTATTAGAATTAACACTGAGAAAAACTCATAACAAATCGTGAAAATTCATGCCTGGGCAATGCTACCAGAAGGAACTCTTCACAGGTATGAAATTTTTGCCTGTACGACTAGCAAATCGGTATTCGCCCACTACGCCAACTTGTAAAGAAATGCGCGCTAATATTGCCATTCAATTTCTTAAAGGCTCAAGCCTTCCGAAATCATTTGAGTGGATCTTTAAAATGAATAAAAAAATTAACTCTAACTTCACACCACATGTGCGAGTCATAATATTTCATAGAATTAGCATAAACATTTTCCTGTTGCGTCCTAACTGAAACTTTGGGATACTTTAAAAAAAACTCTATCATGATGGTCGCAGATTTACTACCATTTAGTTGTAGTACCGCGTGGCCATCAATTTTCTACCCGTGAGAAAAAAATTAAAAGTTTGTCGCACTGCGTTGCTTCCTCCGAAAGCAAGCAAGCCATTTCTTACAGTGTTCATATGTAAAAGGAAATAAAATATAAAAAAAATAATAATAATAAAACCAATAAATTCGCACATGACTCCCGGCGATCCGAATGCGTACTACTCGCACTACTTGCTGCGAGTATCACTTAACAAGAAATCAAACTCATCACACTAAAGTTGCTGCACTCAGTGGCCAACGGTCAGCCAGCCAGTCATGTTGCAAGCTTGTTACTGTTAGTATGTTGCCATCATCAACCGTTTACGCCAAAGTGAGCAAACTCATCGTCACCGCCAACTCAAGCAACAGCAACAAAAACAAAACCGCCAGTGTCTCCTAGCTGTAGCTGCAGTTGCTTGGTCCATTTCGTGGTCTCGTACATTTCATTGAACCGATAATTCGCGCTTCATTAAATTTAACCCCAACAAATGCCAGAGTGTAGAAGTGATGGCAGAGCCACTAAAAATGAATGGAATAGTTTGTGTGCGGTCACTGGAGTTAAGCAAGTAAAAGTGTGTGTGTGTGTGTGTGTGTGTGTGTATGTTTAAGTAGTTGTTAGTCGCTTGAGGTTCAATGCGTTTGGCGAGTTCAACCAAGTCATCGTTCACTCTTTTTATTACTACGAGTGCACACACCCACATTTTGTTGTAAAATTTATAGTTTTCTTGCAGCATTTTTATGTAAATAAATAAATCACAATAAACCATGTGGAAAAATCGCAAATGCACTATGCGTATGCGAGTGTGTGTGTGTGTGCGCGTATTTTTGCAGCACTTTTGCGCTTACTTAGTAGCTACATAGTTTGTGATCCAATTTTTTCTTTGCACAAATGCATTCATTTTATATCGACAAGTTAGCCAAAGCGCCATTTCAAGTGTCTGCCCCGGTTACAATTTAGTTTTGATTGTGCGCTGCTACTAAGTAAGTAACTCGGCCTCTAACCCTTTCAGCTGCTCGTGATCTGCTTCATCCATCTTACTCTGAGACTTTTCGTCCTTTTATACCTCTTCCTCTGGATCTCTGCCCCTGCTGCTGGTCTGTGAAGTCTTACTTACCAGCTACTTTTTCAATAAGCGGCTATTATTGTTATTAGTTCAATGTTCATAAAAATAACCATAATCCTTGTCTCACGTTGCCCTCTGCTATTACAACAACTACACAATAACATTTTGTCCTAACAACGCTTGTAAATGTAAGTACACTGACTTTGTTGTTGTGGTTGCCATATCAGTTCATACGATTGAATATGCAATTTGTTGAGTGGTGATGCTCTGGCAGTTTTGCGGTGCTCCGCACTTTGGTTTCAACTGAATAGAAGCTTATAAAAAGTACGCACAGAAATCGGGTGCTTTTTTAAGAGCTGCGGAAGTCAAAAACCGAAATATTGTTGGAATGATTTGTGTATTATAATCTGGTAGATAATTTAAGGGCATTTATTTTTTGAATATGATTTCCGGCATATGTCCGCTGCGGCTAAAAGTTACATAGCCCATTCAATCAATCCAATTCTTGACTACTTTATCCAATAAATCTGACCCCATGACGTCAATAGTGGCTTCAATATTGTAATTAATCGATTGTTAAGCGCACAGTGTTGCAAGTTGCGCCTCTTGTTGGAACCAAACGCCGTCGATGTTCAGCTGATTTACTTCTGAAAACAGAAAATTCAGACAGCATGGCTCGATAGCACTCGCCATTCATCGTAACGGCAGATTCTTCCTCATTTCGAAAGAAATAAGAGCCAATGAGGCCACCAGTGCTCTATGAATTTGGGGCACAGATTTATTTCTTCACAATAAATTTTCACAATTTGGAAACGTTGTTCTGACGCTAAACGATTCATAATGACTTACTACCAAACCTTATAGCCTAGACAAGTGGTGGTGTTAATCGGAACTAACGACTTCATTCGGAATTAAGTGCAACTAATGCGGATTGACAACTAACTTAATTCTTATATCTTAAGGGGGGAGCCTGGTTTATAAGGTAAAAAAAATCATTTTTTTTCATTTTAAGCGATTCCTAATATATTTCAGAATATTCCCACAAAGTTACAGAGCCTAATTCTCAATATTTCCGTAGATACAAAGCCAAAGGTAGGCGAGCGTTCGGTAGTTACGATGTGACCGGACAGCTATAGTACAAACTTTATCTTCTTTTCTCGACTTTTCATTTTTATGATTTCTTTGAATTGGCGTACATGAATGAAAAAAACTAATGAACCTTTTGAAATGAATCGTAGCTTGTTCCCTTCAGTATTAAATTCTCTTCTATTTGAACTAACAAAATAGATAAAAAAACATTTTTCAAGATTTTTATACCAAGTTGCAGGGGATTTTTTTTTATAGAAAGGCATTTTTTTCTTTAAAACCTCCAAAAATTTGAAATTTTTCAATTTCTCTCAGTTCTCTTAGTTCATCTAGAATAAAAAATCATGATAATTAGAAATCCATTTGAATTTTTTGCTTTAGATAATAATTACGAGCTGTATCTTGTACGCCAGTTGGAAACTCCAGCGTTGCAGCGCTCTACTAATTCCTATGTTAAACATTTTTTTTAACTTATTTTAACAAGTACAACAATTTTTTATACTTTTTAAATGTTCATTAAAAGATAGAAAAAACTTAGCAGTGCTAAATTAATTTTTTCCCTTAAAAAAAACCGCAAAGAGATGCAATTTTTAGACCTCATAAACCAGGCTCCCCCTTAAGCGAATTAGGGGAATTTTCAATGGCAGCATTGCCGAAAAATTACAGTTAATACCTATGTATTGTGAATAAAAAATAATTAAAATTCTTGGAGAGAAGAACAAGAAAGGCTGAGTGCAATGCACGTTAATTGGTTTAAGGTGGAACGCCACTGTAGAGGGTAAAAAAATTGTCGATTTTTGGGAATTTTTTTTGTAAGTAGGAATGAATATTATATTCGAGGATCGGACAGAAGGCAGCTTATTATATATGTATTAAACTATGTTGTTGTAAATTTTTATTAAAAAATATTGAAAATTGACAAATTTTTGTTAATAAATAAAAAAAAATGACGTCATCTGGTTGCACCGATACAGCATTGACTAATCATCTGAAATCAAAAAACCAAATATTTTATTAAACTACACAATAGTGGCTATCGTTGTACGTAACCGTTTTTTGTTTTTTTTTTTTACAAAATGGTGGTGATTAGAATTTTGATGTGTGTTTTTCTCCATTTTTCTGATTTTCAACAGGCCCAAAAGAATAGTTACTTTCAAAATTTTGAAAATCGACTACGTACAACGATAGCCAATGTGATAACAAAAATTTTGAAAAACAGAAAACTAAAATCGGTTCATTAATCTTCGAGAAATCGTTGCCACCGTATCAAAAAAAAATCCTTTCGAGAAAAACCCGTTTGAAATAAAGCATCGTATCGAAAACGGGGCCGAACCGATGGGCGCCCACTTAAGTGCACATAGAATCGGGAATAAAGCGAATTTCGCTTTAAAATTTTTACCACATTTTCTTGAGTAGTTATAGTAACAATTTATGCAAAAACAAAGAAAATTGATTTTTTGGAATTTTCACAGTGGCGTTCCCCTTAAGAAATTGCAATTTAGTTTTTTTTTAATTCATAATTACTTTTTAATATCAGTGCAGTTAAAATTCATATTTGTTGCCTGTGTTTAATCTTTTACTGGGAAAACTATCAAATAAACAAATCAACTGTTCACTAGTCCGCGTAATAACCGTCAGTCACTCTACAATTTTAATCCCAATTGACTACGCCGGTAATCTCGATTAATGCCGCCGCCTGTAGAGGCTATTACCGAATATTTGAATACAGTTCGCCATTCTCAGCTGTCAAACCATAGTTATCGATATCGATACTCCTCATGAAGCTAAAACAAAACACCCGATACATACACTGCGTTCAAAAGCTATAGCACAGGGACTTAGACACAATTTTTTATAATTGTTTTGTTTCTCCTTAAATCTTAATAATTTTGTTTATAAAAATAAAGCGATTTCTTATCAAAACCATATAAATTCAAGTTTCAAACCTTTTGCAAACTATAAATAAAAAAAAAATAAATAAATAATTGGCGCGTACACTTCTGTTAGGTGTTTGGCCGAGCTCCTCCTCCTATTTGTGGTGTGCGTCTTGATGTTGCTCTACAAATGAAGGGACATACAGTTTCAAGCCGACTCCGAAGGGCAGATATTTTTATGAGGAGCTTTTTCATGGCAGAAAAACTTTCGGAGGTTTGCCATTGCCTGCCGAGGGGCGACCGCTATTAGAAAAATGTTTTTATTAATTTTGCTTTCACCGAGATTCGAACCGATGACCTCTCTGTGAATTCCGAATGGTAATCACGCACAAACCCATTCGGCTATGGCGGCAAACTATAAGTAGAGCAAATTCTATACATTTTCATCAAAAACCATAAAAATCGAAGTGTGAAATCTTTGTACATAAAAAAAAAAAATACAGAAATTTCGTTCAAAATTTCACTCTTTTTCATGGGAAAAATTTCGGATATGCAGTTTTATGAACAATTTAATTTTTGGCATAACCAAGGACAAGTTTGAAGGGCATGAAAGTTTGTATCCAACTTTCAATTTTAATTCGTTTTGCAATTTAAAAAAAATCACAAATCATCATGAAAAGTTATAAAAATCCATGTTTAAAATTTTTGCAAATTAATTTTAAAATTTTTTTTATAAATTTGTTTGCTGTCTGCATTTGCTTCGTGCAACGAATGCTCGAAATACTTGCTATATGAAGAAAACACCCAACACCATCAGATTGATCAAAACTCAACGCGATTTTGGAGCTACTTCAAGGTCATTGTTTCAATCGTAAGAACACGAAACAAATAAATTGCATAAACCAGTTGCTCTAGTTATTTAACGCACTGTACCTATATACATACATATCCATATATATGCGCGTATCTGTATGCTCTTCGCCTCGATATCATGTTTATTTCCCTTGCTTTTCAAATAAATTGCATAAACCAGTTGCTCTAGTTATTTAACGCACTGTACCTATATACATACATATCCATATATATGCGCGTATCTGTATGCTCTTCGCCTCGATATCATGTTTATTTCCCTTGCTTTTCATGCTGCCGCTTGTTATTTTTACCGCACTCACAACACCGCTACCCATCAGTGCCTCTTGTTGTTATTGTTGCTTGCCAAGTGTTGTCTATAACATAATCATAACGTTAACGGCTGCAACAGCCACTCAACAGCAATCGCATAGCAACAACAACTACCCATCAACATGGACTAACTAACGCAAGGCAGCATTGTTGTCAAAAATGAGGGTCAAAGTGTCATCTGCTGCTCATCTTTGACATTTTGTGTGTACATATGTATGTGTGCACTCCTCAACAAACACTTATGTACAACAACAGCATAAACATTAATGACCAAGATTATCTGCAATGTTTTTTGTGCGAGACTTGGCAGCTTCGTATTATTCTCAGGGCATAGTTCGTTTTGCTTTGCTGCTCGGCCGGTTGTTGGTGGTTTGCTAGCTCTTGTAAAAAGTGCTCGTGGACATACACTCGTACTTGGAGAACTTTTCTGGCACGAGTTTTTGCAAACAGTCTGGGAAATTTAAAGCAAATGTGAATTTTAAAATGAAGAGAGGAGTCATGGGTACTCCATTGGTATGGTGTCGATTTACAAAATATGCGGAGAGCCGTTAATAGGGGGGAATCTGTTAATTTTTCATTGACTAAAAGTTGAAGAGTACAGCTTTGAAAATTCCAATATATTTACTTATAAATTGGCGAGCATAATTGTATGCTTGGCGTTGACGACGGCAGTGTGACGCGCAGTTAGAACCTTTTTCCGATGCTCGATTTCGTAACCCATAAATGAACACGTCAAGTAACATTATATAGCGTTAATATTGTGATTTGTGTGATTAAAACTAAATAAACGAATGCAAGCAAAGTGCCGCGTTTTAAATTGTTAACGCACAAATAAGTTTAAAGCCTCCAAATGCAGTTTGTTTGCGTTTTTATGGGGAAGACACCGTTGCAAGAAAGTGTGTGTATTTGCGTATAATTTCTTCTGTTTGGTTGTTTCTATTGCTTGCGACTACTTTTTCTCTTCACAAACAAGTATTCCTTCGCCTTCCTTTTGTTTATTTTTTGATGTACTCTTACGACACGGCGAATTCGGATGGCGCAATCTTCTTCTCTATCATTCTTGGAAAATAAGTAAATTTACTTCTATTTGGCAGGTGTTGATTGGCGAATGAGAGAGAAACAGAGAGCAGAGCAAATGCGAAATGGGTTGCCAAAGCGACCTTTCGCAACGCATGGTGATCGTTTTTGAAATATCTACAATGCTTTTTTCGGTAATAAATCCTCAAGCTTTATACAAAATTGAAAAAATTCAACAAATTTGTATCTATGTTTTAAACTTTTTAATCAGAGTGTTGGGAAGTTTCTGGGTTTATGGGGAGAGATTAATTGTCGCGTAATGATGAACGTTTTTTCCCCTTGTTCAGTCCTCTCGGGAGCATAGGTCCACGATAAGCCACTTCCATCGTATATGGTTCTGTGCTATTGTTTTTGCACCGTCCCATGAGATGTCGGCATCTGCTGGTTCGGGCAGCATCGACCTTCTCTAAGTGTTTTTTGGTCGACCGCGACCTGTGGTCCCGTTTGATTTGTCTAAGATTGGGTTCCTCGTTCATTAATCTTCACAGTGCGTCGTTTGTGAAGGTGTTTGGCCAGAATATTCTGCAGATGATGCGGAGGCCTTTGCTGATGAAGTATTGTATCCTCTGTGTGATGATGTTAGAGACCAGCCATGTTTCGCTTCCGTACAACAATACGAACTTCACGCATGAGCCGAATATTCTTAGTTTAGTGCGCCTGGGGGTTTGTGAACTCCCCCATACCTTCAGCTGACATCTTCATCTGCTCCACCATCTGCCGTGATGATGCAGCCGAGGTAGGAGAAGCTTTAGACGAATTCCACCGGGCATCCGTCAACCAATACCAACCTTGCCTTACGCCTGCTTTAGTAGTGAATGGATCGCTCATATCACCTTTGTGAAGCACTGCCAGTTCGGAGTTTTCGTAGAGGGCTTTGATGAGACAGATTATTTTGGCGTGAACTCCCTTTGTACTCCGTAATGAAAGTACTAATGTCATTTCAATAAGGCTTTGTTATGTAGGCACTGCCTTATTGAACGTAACTCAGTTTTTTCAAGACACAAAATACAGATCGCAACACAATCAGCAAACTCTTTGCTTTTAATTCCACGGGGGCCTGGTATCCACATCAATTTAATTTATTTGCTTGCTGGTTATTGATGAGATTTCGTACGGCATCGATGGTAGATTGACTGTTGGTACAAATGCAAAATTTATCTTTCCTTTGCAAGCTATTAGAGCGGCTTAATATAAACCAAAGATTTCACTACATACATTTTTTCAGCACATGTGGACCCTCAGATATAACCGCGAAAGAGGTTGAAAAGTTAGTTTTTGGGTCATTGGTAAATATGAATTTGAACGATTGTAGATTTAACACATGGGCTTAAAAGTCCTTGGTCCACCAAAGAAAACACGTTTGTTTCATTTTTTTTGTTCAACATTAGCTTTATTCACTAAAGTGATTTCCATCACGAACGCAATCATTCCACCACCGCTCTAAAATTTTAATTCTACATTTGTAGAAGATTCAACTTTTGCCTCAAAATAAGCCTCATTTTCAGCGACCAGCCACGGGTTCCACTGAGAACCTGTGGTGGATGTGGGATCAATTCGAAGTTCAATTCTGCTGTAATCACTGAGTATATCTTTAAATAATCAGCAAACAAAAGAAAATTTGTCCTGTTAAATCAACTGGAAATGTTATTAACAAAAATTATAAAAAGCAGAGGTCCCAGCTCCAGATAATTGGAGGCTAGTTAAGATCATCTTCATACCAATAGTAGGTAGGAGGGAACATAAAAAACTTTTTAAAAACTTTTGAAAGGCTTTTGGCTATACACTTCAGAAGCTCATTGGAGAGTTCTGATACATCAACTGCTCAGCATGCGTACCTTAAAGACAGATCTACGAAGACAGCCCTTCACGAGGTAATTCGAAGAATAGAGGGCTCTTTAGAAAATAAATAGGAGCATTCTTGGATATAAAAAGCGCCTTTAAAATCTTAGTGCTGATGACATCCAAAGGGCGTTGATATGATATTGAGGGATGGAAAACTGCATAAGTAGTTGGGTCATCTCTATGCTAATTTGCTAAACTTAATGGAGGTGGGGTAAAAATGGTGGAATGACAGTGAAATTTCTTTGTTACTAATAAAATAAATAAAAAAACAAGTGGACCCAGCTGTACAATATGTCTAAAACCACTTGAGAAATCATTTTACGAAGTATGGGGCTATTAGTTAAGCTCATTGCAACCATTACAGATCAAAAGTTATACGTGTGTGTTGTTGGAGGCCAACAGCACGCGGTATTGTATTCTCAAGCGGTCCCCCATCTAAGTACTAACCACGCCTGATGCTGCTTAATGTCGATGATCGGACGAGAGCCGCTGTTTGGTATGTGATGCAGAGCGATTGTCAGCTGTCAATCCTTCTCTTTCAAATTCGTTGATTCTGTAAAGAAATCACTTTTTGGTTTTGTATGTATTAAGTATAAAAATACAGTTTTGTTATATTTTTTGAAAGATGTTGAAGCAGAACTTAAGTCCCACAAAATTGAAAATGTTCCTGGTAGAATTCTAAAAAGAATAGCAAAAGATCGAGGGAAAATGACCTCACCTTGAGTTCTTGAATAATTTTGGCTTTCGCATTATAAATGATGCAAAACATGTGAGTGCTTGGGTACTTTTCTCTGCTTCTAATATAGGTGTGCGTTTTTATGTTATGCAGATAGTGGAGGGAGTGTCCGATGAGAGTTCAGAGCGAAAAAATAAACAAAGTTTCCTAACAAATTTTTTGGTTTAGCAAGCAACGTGTACAAGGTGGGGCAAAATTGATCAGCCTATCCGAAGACTTATAACTTTGGCAAAAGGCGTCGTATATCTAGACAGCTGTAGTATACAAGCAGACAAACAATAGAGTGCGTTAAAGTCAAACTAAATATTTCTATCAATTGAAATACTGATGGCGGTAATGGTGTCGGGACTGTGTCCCAATACGATCATTAGGACCATTCAAAGAGTGCTAGGCGAGCTCAACTCTTGGGCTACAGGCTGTGGCTGGCTTAAGTTTGAATCCACCTAAACCAGAACTCTTGCTTTTTACCAATCGAAGCAAGGTATCCAATTTTTCCTTATCATTTATTAATGGATAAACTCTTTCAATTTTACCCAGCGCAAAACACTTAGGGGTAATCTTGGACTCCAAACTTTTCCACCTAAGCATTGAAGAATGGGTAAGGAAAGTAGAAATTTCTCTATATTCCTGAAAACGTGAACTTGGAACAAGGATTCTTCCACGAAATTTCTTTCTCAAACGCTCCAACGACGCCTCATCGGATGTGGTCATCGTCCAAGCTTCTGCTTCCCCACCCTCCCTACAGCCCAGACCTGTCCCCTCCGGACTTCTTCTTGTTCCCGCGCCTGAAAAGAAAGCTGAATGGGAGGCGTTTCGATTTCATTTCCTGCAGTGGAAGGACCGCTACCAGCGGTGTATTAACGCTGAAGGGTCCTATTTTGAAGAATATTAGTTGTATAAGCCAAAAGATTTAATCAAACTGCTTAAAAAAATAAGGCTCATTACTTTTCAATCAAACCCTGTAAATAAACGACTTTGTGATTAACCATTATTTTATTATTATTATTGTTAAAAGCGCAAATCAGATGGGGTTCCATTTCTTCGTGTGCTATTTCGAAATCTCTTTGGTTCCATTACAATAGGCCCAGAAAGTTCTGGGGACTCAACGCCATTCAATTTCCGAATTCGTGGCTGTGTTTACCGGCCATTGGACGATCAGCACATGCGCAAAAAAAGCTAGGTTTACCATTTAATTCCCATTGCAGAAGCCGTTGCGGCAATTCAGAGAACTATTGAGTAGACTGTTGAACGCTTTCCCTATAAATGTCCGGACTTAGTAGTTAGACGATTAATCCTTTCGTCGACGGCATGAGGCTCTGGTTGGCTGTAGTCATCTGCCCATTGGAGGTATCAAAACGGCGCTTTAGTTCCACTTGGGGGGTGCTAGAGTGGTAATCCAATCACTTACCTAGGTGGGTAGGGTAAGTGATTGGATTGAAGATCAAAATTTGAAATTGAAATTGAAATAAAGATCAAAATATAGCACCATTTTATTCTGATTTTATACTAAAAGAGTGATTTTCCGTTGAATTCAAGCTTCATTGCGTCTATTTATGGCGGCGGTCTCTCTTCCCGCTATCCTTGTGCCTGTTCCACATGAAAACCGCAAATTTATTAATTTACGCTATTCCTGTTGCCGGCAACAAATCGAAATGTTGCAACCAATTTGTTGCATGCCTCATGTAGTTTAATAGTAATATTTACTTCCGCTTCGAGTACGACACGAAGTAGCAGCACCCCAAGGCGCCTACCATTACTATAAACTACGCTCATAGAGCTGCACACATACATACACACACCTAGGGCAGTCATCCACTGTGCAAGGCTATTTCTTAAATAAACAATAAGCAACTCACTTAAAGTGGCAGTTCCTAGGAGCGTTTCTGATATAGTTGCTTGTGGAAGAAACATGCGGTTGTGGTTTTTGTCACACTTCATTTTTCATATTTTTAACCTTTCACATCCGAACAGTCGCACGCCCATTGCACCACGCCGCTCGTACTCTATTTAACATTATGTCATTTGCTTCTTGTTTGTTGCACGCTGCTTAGGGGCATTTCATGCCAACCAATGCTACACAAACCGAAACTGTCAACGTCTCTACCAGTTTGCAAGTGCCTGCTGGTTTATCATTGCACTTGTTGTTGCAGTTGCCATTCATTTTAAAAGCGAGCATCTAAGTATTGTATAACGCTTCTCATTTGCAGTTTCGATGTGGCTATGGCTTGCCAAAGCCGCCGGCCGCACACTCTTGGCTGGCCTGCCAGCAGCAACCAACCTAAGTGCTAATTGCTTTCACTACACCAAAATGTTCTTACCGCAGCCAGACCCCAGCAACATAGACCTTTGCTGGCCGAATAGCAGTAGATTGGCGTGCCAGCAAATGCAACGCGCCTTTATGAGCAAGTGAGCGAGTGACTGCTTAGCATTTGTGGGCATCTCAGGACATAGCACGGAATTGTGGTATTTCTGCGTTGGCAGCCTGCCACACCAACTTCGCAATGGACAAACGTTTGCTTGTGTCATAGCCACACAAACTACAAACCATTGTTCAATGCGAGGAATAGAGTGGCGAGGACATCGTCAGTTACTCCTCTCTACTACTTGCGTTGCTGAGTAGCTCACTGTTATGATGTCCTTTCAGTTTTCGGTTGTGCCACTTCAAAGCCAACTTGGCGTCATTAAATATTTTGTTTCGTTCAATGTCAAGCTGGCTAAAGATATGCGAAGTACATACAGTGGCAATTGAGAGTACGGGTGTGAATACCAGTGTACAAAAACAAAAGTGAATGCCAAGCATTGCCAACTCTGCTATGATGTTTTGATGCTAAAGCTTATCATTTTACACGCCGACAAGCTGTGGCCGATTAGTGCAAGCATTGTGGCAGATAAGATGACTTACATTTATGAATAAGATGACTAAATTGCTTTCGAGAGTATTTCGGGCTGTAAAACTGCTTGCAATAATAGTATATTGTATTGCTACTCGCATACTCGCGGTCAGCCAACTAGAAAGGTGACATTTTGACCAGTTTGGACTACTCCTTTTTTATTTTCAATCATCTTTTATAAGAACACAGTTCATTTTACAACAAAGAAGCAAGACATATTCTATAAAATATCATAAAAATTTCAAACTTTTTAATCAGAGTTTTTAAGCAAATATTTGGGTACGCAGTTTTATAGCTCATTAAATTTTACAATAGTACAATAAGTTTCAAGTTTGAGGTCCGTCACAGAACGCGTTGATTTTGTATAATTTTTCCCCCCTACGATGGTTTGAGTATGGACAAAATGCACAACTTCCTTCAAATTGCTTATCCTTGATTGACCCTGCGGTGACCTGTTAACTCAATTTAGCAATAAGTTTCCGAAGTTCACAGCCTCAACATCAGCAATAGAGGAAAAATGGTTTTAAGTACCAAATTATAGATATCGATATTAGACGGCCGGCTTAGCAGAATGACTTAGTGCGCGAGAATCATTCGTGAGTGCGTAGGTTCGAGTATTCGTGCATGAAACAGCAAAATTATAGAATGCGTTTTTTTAATGGCGCTCGGTCCTCGGCAGGCAGGTTCAAACCTCGAGTGCATTTCTCTCCTCAAAAAACTCGTCCCCAAATCTGTAGAGCAGCATCAAGACGCACACCACAAATAAGAGGAGAAGTTCGGCCAAACACCTAACATAAGTGCACGCGCCAATTATTTTTTTATTTATTTATTTTATATTATCAGACACAAAAGACCTTATAGGTCGAATTGACGGCCATTGGGCGCACTACAGATATAGAATTATTAATATCGGTATAGTACTGATCTACATTTACACCCATTTTTATGAGCAACAAACCTAAGCACTCAAGCATTGCCTAACTCTTAAGCTAAGGTGGTTAGGTTGCAATGGTTGCCCAGAAAGTGGGCCCATTTTTTGCGAAAGAAGTTTGGCTCATCTTTTATGATACCAACCCATTCGGCTACGGCGGCCGCTACCATTGCAAGGGGGAAAAAGAGGTGAAGGAAAACGACGAAGGATGAAAAGGAGAGGGCTGGGGGGTTGAGTATTTATGGACTATGAACGGTGACTAATTTGCGGTTGTGTTAGCCGATTTATGCTGCTGATGAAGTTCATCAGATTTTGATATCAAGACCTGCTATGTCAGCAGGCGCAGAAAAGAAGTGAGAACCAAGATGCAGCTAAGGATCAGGTGCTGAGATGATTCCACCTCATCCTCCATACAGCTCACGCAAAAAGTACTCGAAGTAGTTCCGAGTCTTACGGCATGTATACCTCGCGGTTAGTGCCCCGTAAGAATGCCCACAAAATTTGAGAGCTGAGATTTTGTCATCCTCAGAATATTCCTCGAGAGATTTAGTGATAAGCTAAAGGAGAGACCTCAACCATTAGTTTAGTAAAATCGTGCTCACTTCCTGGCCAAGTGAAGTATTCCAGATAGTGGCCAAGAACGAGCCTGAGCCTGGACGACTGCTGATAGAATAGACTTCAGATTAGATTAGGTTAGGTTGACATGGCTGACTCAAAGCCATCACATAGACCTATTGGTCCTTATTGGTACCAGATGGAGCTTGACCCTTACGTTTCCTTGTAGTAGCCTTCTTGTAATACGTCTGCGTTTTTTGCGAATCTAACTAAGCTCTGAAGCTCTAACATCGAGAGGCATTCCAAACACTCTTATCGTAGGGCTTCTAAGCATTTCAGTCGGATTCTAGCTAATGCAGGACAGGAGCATAGAAGATGTCCTAGAGTTTCCCTCTCTTCTAGTTCATTGTAAAATCTGCAGCTGTGATTGTTTGTAATTCCCATCTTGTATGCGTGTGCCCCCTAACAAATTGTGGCCTGTCAGTATGCCTACATCAGTTCTGCTTTCCTTTTTGAACAGGGCTAGTACGAATTTGGCGTACTAATCTGTACTCTACAGAGTGCAAGTGGCTGGATTATTTGAACTGCTGTCTATCCGTGTTTTCATGTCCGCAGCGATGTCATTGGCGTTTTCTTGTTCGAATTGTATGTAAACAGCGCTTTTGGCAATTTCATCTACAATTTCGTTTCCTGCAATCTCCTCATGTCCGTGTATCCAATAGATGTGTAACCGTCTGTCCGCGGCTAGTCTCTCTATGGCTTCCCTGATCCTAAAAACGTTTGTAGATGAAATTTCGTATGAGTTTATTGCCTTAGTGCTATTTCTGCAGCCTTTCCTAACCCAAAGGCTACTGCATTGGTCAGGGAGCTTAATTGGCCGCCTGATGTCCCGCTCTGCGCAATAAATCCCTGTACCTACTCCATCCATCAGTTTCGAGTCGTCAGTAGATATATGAAGAGTATTGGGGCTAAATTTCATACCTCTTTTCCACCCCTCTTCTTCTATTGTTGTTCGGAAGCTCTTCACACAATTGACTCCAAAGTCATAAAATCCGTATTGGTCCACCAACTCATACCTATTGAGCTATATTCGACTGTTTTACAGGTAAATTCACCCGTTGGTTAAGTCTTGCAGCAGATCTAGCTGATAGACCTTCTGTCACAATGTCAATCAGTGGTAGGTTGAATATTCTTTCAAGTGCTGCCGTAGGCATAGTTTTTATTGCCCCCGTAGTGCAGAGTGCACCAAGACGTTGAATACTATCCTTAGGTGTTTGGTGTGCCATTTTTCTCAAGGCAGTCCACCACACTAGAGCACCATAGAGTAATACTGGCTTTACTACTGCTGAGTAGCTCTAATACACTGTTGAAAGAGATAGACCCCATGTAATATAACTCCCAGCTTTCTTTTACATGCATATGGTGCGTAACTGGTTTTTTCTTCCTCTCCAATATATTGCGCTTCCATGATAATTTGCTTTCCAAAATTACTCCAAGGTAATTTGCGGGTTCTTTAAGAGTCAGTTTCTAGAAAAAAACCTGTCTGAGTTGCCATTGATGCACTCTTGCGAGTGTAGCTATCCTACACAAATACAAGAAAGAACTCGATAATTAATACATACGTAGACAGTCAAGCAGCAATAAAAGCAATAAGCTCATATTGTATTATGTCCAAAAATGTTATACGGAGCAGGGAGGTCATGGAAAAGCTAGCCACAAACAGTAGGCTACATATCTATTGGGTAACTGGTCACAAAGGCATTATGGGGAACGAAATAGTAGATGAGATAGCAAAAAGTGCTGCTAGACTACCATTTGAACAAGAGAACGACATACCAAAACCGCTAAATACTATAGGTATACAACGAAATGAACCAGTACATGAAAAAGCGAGTGGAAGCCATGGCTCATGCAAAACAGCAAAAGTTATGTGTACAACTAACGACAAAAAACTGACTCAATTCGTACTTACGCTCTCACGAAAGGACTGCAGAGCTATTATAGGTATGCTAACAGGTCATAATACATATATTGGCCCCACATGCTCACAAAATAGGGATTGATAACTCGGACAAATGCAGAGAAGATATTGAGGAAACTTTAGAACACTCTCTGTTCGTCTGTCCGGCATTCTTAATAACGCGTTTAAAATGCCTGGGAGCCCCATTATTTGACGGTCTGGAGGACGTCTCAAAAGCGGATCTCCCAGCTCTGCTTAGATTGCCAAAATGTTGATATCCTACATGATGTCTACTTTCAGTATTCATAGTGCTCGGCCTCCATCTGGAATGTTCAAAAATGGGCGGTGTCATGCACACTTTGGGGAAATGCATGTATTTCGATAACGATTGCATAAAACTCGTACAAGCTGGGTACACATTTTGCTTCACACCTCATTTAGATCCGACATACAAAGTGTGTCAGAAAAAAGGAACCGCGGTTATTCATGAAGTATGAAAGATGTATATTTAAATATTTTTTAACAAAACTACGAGTCGCAATTACTCAATAAGCCTTTAAGTATCCATCATTGTCGAGTATAGCCTGACATCTTTTTCATGCTAAGAACCAGCTTTTCTGTGTAGCTCGACGACAAGCAGGGCCAGATTTTGCGACTTTGACGCTTGAGTTGCTTTGAATCATGGCCTGACCTTCCGGCAAGATGCGTTTTCATAGTTCCCCACACATTTTCAATGGGGTTGGCGTCTGGGGACTGGGAAAGCCAGTCCAATACTGTGACGCCATTTTCTTGTTTTGTTGTTTGTGTGTTTCTGAGAGCAGTGGTTTTGATGATGTGGGACGGAAGGATATGTTCGCCTCCTTCAGTCGACATTCGATGGTGTTCATACTCACATCTATTCCCTTTTTAGCAAGAATTGTGCCTGCTTGGCGTAGTAGCAAAGAAGGGTCCCACATAAAATGTTGGACGATCACTTTGTCCTGCTTTTTTGTCGTCACTCGCTTCAAGTCGCGCTCGGAAAAGTCATTCACATTTTTGTACACCTTAGACCTCTGATTTGAGAGCACAACAAACTTTTTTGATTTTTTAATCGCTTTTGCAGCCGCGGCGTAGGAAAATTTCGGCCCTTTCGAATGCGTGCATACAAATACCGCCTAGAAACACTTCGCGTACTTCTCACTCATTTTTGTTTGGTTGAGTTTACGGGAAAGTTTCGAATAACACTAACCTGAGTTAGCAGTGGCATCGTAGCCCTTGAATGGGAATATTCTTCTTCTTAATTGGCGCGATAAACGCTTACGCGATTTTGGCCGAGTTCAACAAAGCGCGCCAGTCGTTTCTTTCTTGTGCTAACCGGCGCAAATTGGACACACCTGATCTTTTCAACGCAGAGGAGGCCTTCCTCTTCCTCTGCTTCCACCAACTGGTACCGCATCGAATACTTTCAAAGCCGGAGCGTTTGTATCCATTCAGACGACATGACACAGCCAACGTAGCCGCTGGATCTTTATTCGCTGCGCTATGTCTATGTCGTCGTAAAGCTTATACAGCTCATCGTTCCATCGCCTGCGATATTCGCCGTGGCCAACGTGCAAAGGTCCAAAAATTTTCCGCAGAATCTTTATCTCTAACACTCCAAGTGTCGCTTCATCGGATGTTGTCATCGTCCACGCTTCTGCGCCATACATTACGCGGGCATGATGTGAGCCTTGTAGAGTGTTAGGTTTGTTCGTCGAGAGAGGACTTTACTACTCATTTACCTACTTAGTCCAAAGTAGCACTTATTGGCAAGAGAGATTCTACGTTGGATTTCAAGGCTGACATTGTTATCGGTGTTAATGTTGGTTCCTAAGTATACGAAGTCCTTTACAACCTCGAAATCATAACTGTCAACAGTGACCTGGGAGCCGATAGGCGATGGCGCCGACTGTTTGTTTTAAGACAGGAGGGACTTCGTTTTGTCCTCGTTCACAACCAGACCCATTCGCTTTGCCTCTTCATCCAGCTTGGAGAAGGTAGAACTATATAGAACAATATCATCGGCATACGCCAACAATTGTACGCTCTCATGGGGCTATTACGCAACAAAAAGCAGAACGAAATAAATCTTGAAGTTATGAGAAAAAACAGGTTCTTTTCTTCCGACACAGACGTAATTAGTTTTGAGACCGAATAAAACCCACGACCCCTTTTTTTCTTATTAAGACTAAATTTCACGCTTAAACTTCAAGTTTTTTCGGTAGTATCGACTTACTTATCGATTTACTTCTGAGGCTTACCTCTGGGAGCTGCCTCTGATTACTTCTGAGATTTATAAAAAATATTTTGTTTGTTACTGATACCTTAAATTTAGTGTCTGGTTCTCTGGTTGCGCTAATTTAATACTTTAAAATTAAATTTATTCTTAAAGCAATTTATTTAAATTTAAAATACTCAAGCGCTCATTAATCATGAATTCAATCCTTTGAGTGCATTAAAATTAAATTACGTCAATTTCTTGCGACAAACAATTCAATACAGCTTAATTTATGATTATTATATAGCAGCATACAAACAAAGCCGTTGCACACACACACACGCACACAAACATTTACTTTGCAATTAGAAGTACACTTCAATACAGAGAAAATCCATCAACACGCCACTCTATCGCAACGCCAATTACCTGGAGGGCGATTTTCAAATGTAATTCCCATGAAATCTGATATGTTTGTGGCGTAAATGTAATTGTCCATAACTTGAGCTGTGAACAATTACAGCTGAGGCGACATTAGCACTGGTGATGATTACGGCGCGCGTAAACGCCTACAGGATATGTTGTGTGGTGCCAGGCGAATCAATGCGCTTCATGTTTAAATTCATTATTGGGCGCTTTAATTTTATTGAAAAAAAAACGAAGCTGAAAACTAAAAAATACCTGTACAAAAAACAAACAGTTTAACTTTAAAAACAAAAGCACTTACCACTGAAAGTTAGGTTGTTGAATGAAGCGAAATTGTTTTGAAATATGATGTGCGACAATTACGTTATACTTGCAACATGCTAATTTGTGCCACAGAACGCAAACGCGCACTCACGGACACACGTAAACAGACAAAAACTGCCACCAAGTCTATAATCTGTTCAACTGCAAATAAATTGTAGCATACAGGTAGGCGCATGGTCTGGCTCACATGCCATTGCATGCAGTAAATGTTGCGGTAAGTTCATTTCACTCAAAAATTCCGCGAATTTTTCTATGTCATTTCAGTGAGTGGCATGTTGAGGACGATCGGCAGTGCTGTGGGACGGTCGGTCGGTCGGTTGGTCGAGCGTCCTATCCTTCAGTTCATTGTCGTATGGGGAAGAATGCGCGCGACAGCACCTCCCAAAGGTGGCAATGTGCACACAAACAGAAACATACACACACATGCATGCACGCACACAGAGCCATAAAAGTAAGTCGTACTGTAAATTGAAATGCACTGGCGCCTTCAGTAGAAATTTTTTCACTTCATTTTTGTTTTTTACACGCGGCTGAAGTAACTTATTAACGTGTTGCAACCTTACGAAACCACATACATTCACCTACATGCGTGCACCGTTACACAACTCAGTGCATCGTTGCTCTGCAACTGAAATACGAACAGATATAAAAGGAGTAGCAACAAAAAAGCTGCGACACTTAATGCCAAGCAACGTTATTGTGTGTTGCTGGTTGCCTGTTGTTGGCAGCAGCGCCGGAAACGGAAGCATCCGAATTGCAACCGTAAATGGCATTCGCACGACATGCCATTTGGTCATTGATACTCGTACACGGCAGATACTTACGCGATTCCTCATGCACTTTTTTTCAGCCTCACACAGACACATTCGTGTAACCGTACAGTTACAGTCATAAATATACTCGCAGGCATAATTTATTTCT
Source organism: Anastrepha ludens (assembly GCF_028408465.1). Classification (NCBI taxonomy): domain Eukaryota; kingdom Metazoa; phylum Arthropoda; class Insecta; order Diptera; family Tephritidae; genus Anastrepha; species Anastrepha ludens. The sequence goes on from NC_071502.1 coordinate 6,822,669, forward strand.
TCCTCCAGCTCGCCAGTTTGGCTACTGTCTTCTGGCCGTAATTTTTTGTGACTAAAAACAGTAGGCCTTTTCAAGCATTTCAAGGAGGAAAAATAAAACGCAATATTGTCCTTGTTGTTATTAGGCTACTGCCTATTAACTGAAAGGGATCTGTTGTGTAAAGCCAGCTGAGACACCCTATATTTAAGTTTTCTTTTTAATTTTAGCGCATTCTGGGGCTTATTGTTCCATAATTTATATGAATGCACGGCAATACCACCACGCTGGTGTAGCCTTTTTTTGCCTAGTGCAGGAGATCCACAAAGAATGTGTTCTGAATTTTCAGTGTCCATTTCACAAAGTCAACAGGTTACGGGCTCAGGGAGTCCAATTTTGTGCAAGTGATATCTCAGGCTACAGTGGCCTGTAAAGTAGTCGGCTCAAAGTCTGAAGCCTACTCGGCTGAGCGAAAGTAGCTTATTCGAAATTCCTATGTCCGGCGTTAGGAGTTGTTTCGCTTGTCGCTGAACGATAGAATTTCGTCAGTATTGAAAGATTTTTTTCTTCTCCCACTTTCGGAGAAAATCATTAATGTGGCCTTTTGTAAGTCCACAGAAAGGTTCAAAACTAATTAGAGGCATGTTTACTCCTCCTACAGCTAGATGGTCAGCCATTTCATTTCCCTCATATCCCTCAAGTGCAAGAATCTAGCCTAATAATACTATGTGAAAGTTTCCTAACATGTTAAGGAGACAGTCATTTACTATTCTTGAGGTAAATGCAGTTGATAGAGGGCCTTTCAATGTAAATGTGGGTTCCTCTCCTTTTCCTACGGAAATATCCCTCACACGTACCTCAATGTCTTGTACTTATATTTCAGCTGGAAGAATGTTGGGTAAAAACTCATTGGAATATATTTTAATTTTATTTAATTTAATTTAGACTCATTAGCTTCCGCCCCTGTTCTGCCATCTTCTATTCGACCCATCAGTAAACCACATCTGGAAGCCAGGTTTCAAGGTGATAGAAAGTCTAAAGTCTTCTATATATACACAAGTATATATACAGGGCCCGCCATATAACTTTACGGAATTAAAAATGCTATTGTATAAAAAAGAAACTACTCAATATTTTTCCAAACTGTTTTTTTTTTATTTTGAAGTACAATCCTTCCGGTTAATGATGGAACACAACTTCATTCATATGGCTGCCTCGGCTAGGCATGTACCATCCCATACGATGGTCTAATTTTTCAACACATTTTCGATTGTATGCGTTGAGAACGACGGTGAACTGATGTTACTGGTGATTCACGAACACTCTCGGTGACACACGAACACTCACAACCCAGTTTCTCTTACTTTTTTCGCAAAGTAACGCACATACGCTTCATTCGGTGCTTTTCTTCTTCCCATTGCCGTACGTAATTTTCGTAGACATTCTGCAACATGACCATGATTTTCAAAGTAATGTCGCAATATTTCAAAGCGTTCTTTGAGCGTATACACAACCATTTTCGTTCAGCGGAAGAATAAAACTAATTTTCTGTCAAATCCTTCTCCTTTTTGTAGCGTGCATCTTGATGTTGTTCCACAAATAGAGGGATCTACAGTTTCAAGCCGACTCCAAACGGCAGATAACTTTCTCATAGCAGAAATACACTCGGAGGTTTGCCATTGGCTGTCGACGGGCGACCGCTATTAGAAAAAACTGTTTCTTAATTTTGGTCTTTCACCGAGATTTTAACCTAAGTTCTTCGGCTACGGCGGCCGCTACTAAGATCTTTAAATTTCCCTTGCCATCCCCACTTTTTAATATCCCGATATGTCAATAATGGCACAAAGTGCGAGACAAGAGAGATCCTCAATTGAACGATAATTATTCCATGAAGGAAACTTGTTTCGACCTCCGGCCTCTATATCATCCTCTTGAGCCAGCTATTGTCTGCTATCGAGAATTTTAGGTCATATATTACTAATAGTGCACTTCCTTATAGTTTGATAGGCTGTAAATCATCATCACCATCATCATCATCATCGTCTTCGTTTGGCACTACACCTTTTTCTGAGCTTTGGCCTGTTGAAGAGTAGGAATCCATGTTGCTCACTTCGGGTTTCTCCTTCCAATTTTTCAGCTTAAGTTGCCAAAATCTTTTTGCATAGATGAAATGGTCGATCTTCGTCTTCCTCTTGCTTCCTCTTGCATGCCTTCGCTTCTAGTACTTTTCCTTGGGCTCTTGAGCTTTACATTCCCCTAACTAGATGTCCGCCCTGGATTACTTCCTACAGTTCATCATTCCATAGTATGCATGATTCACCTTGCCAAATGTTTTCCTAAGAATTTTTCTTTCTAAAGTTTTAGTTATTTCCTGTCTTTTTCACTCAATGTCCATGTTTCAGTTCCGTAACACAAAACAAGCATCGAATTGCTGCCCTATCAGTACATCCCTTTCTAAGACGGTTGAGGAACTTTGATACGAAGAGTTTGATAAGTGACGCGTACCACATATTTTATAAGCTGCTGGAATTCGTTCGTCTATTGTGAGGTTCGTGGTGGTAAGAAAAAAAGTCTATAGAAAATTTACTTACTTGTATTCCATCAGATGATCTTATCATCTCATCTTATCATTTCGCGGGGCCAAGTAGAACACACCACTGGTCATAGCTCTAAACCTGTCTCTATTGACGGTAATAATTTATTTTTGCTTCCGGAAAGTATGACCTCATTGTGCCACCGACTTTCAGTTGATTGCCAGCAAATTCGATATTATACAAAGTAGACAATTGAGGAACAAAGTTCTCTCTTAACGAATAAAATCACACCACATATGGTATGTCCCTCGCTGTGCTCTTCCTATGATAAGACGCAAAAGCATTGACACTGACAGCGTCCGATCAGGCAGTACTTGGAGTAATCGCGAGAAAAACGTTGGGCAAGATGTATTAATCTGCACGCATTTTCGACGACGAATTTTGTAAATGTTGGAAAAAGAGCTGTTTGAGCTTTGCAGAGACATAGAAATAGTACAGCAAATAAAAATCTAGCGGGATATTAATTAGATCATTAAAGGTATATGCATCTAAGTATTCTTCTTCGATTTTTTAAAGTAAATTTATAAAGTAATTTTAATTAAGGAAGTCCACTAGCGCAAAAATCCCATCCGTACCCATTAAGTTGGAAGAAATAATATAAAACTCGGCCTAAGTGAGATGGGTTCATATGCACCTCTCTATTATTATTATTATGATCAGACAGTAGTGTACAAAGAAAAACAATTTTCACTTAATTTATACTTTTAAACGAGGAACATCCTTTTTCTGCTCTGAAAGCAACAGTGCACGCCTTCTACTCTCACACCGTTGCCTCACTCCCCCCTAATGCAGCGCACTATCTCGCGCACATAATCGTTCGTTTGTTCGACTGTTTGTTTGTATGTCTGTGCATCGGTTTCGTGTCTGACGGTAGCATGAATTTTCTTGGAAATTTTTAAAGAGATTACACCGCCCTTAACGGCGCCACTAGGACCATGCCGAATGCCGCACGTTATAAATGTGCAACACAAATGCCACAAAAGTGGCATAATTTTTTCGGTGAAATGCAGCGTAGATTTTTGCAAACAAAGACAAATAACCAAAAAGAAATAATTGAAATAAATAACAAATATGAGCATCAGCAGCACGAAAATTTCCATTTTCCCTTCAATTGTAAATAAAACTCAAATTTTGTGTTTTTTCGAGATTATCGGACATGATTTGGTTGCGATTGTAAGAAAACCACACAATAATTTTAAATCTTCATTTCGTAATACATATTATATTTTCTTAGAAATCCTTTACAAAAATGTAACTGAATAACAAATTTAAGTTTCACAGCATTTTCTTCGTATTCTTTATCCAATACCTTGCGGTGACATTTCGCGATGAGGTGGTGATTTGGTCTATGCGTCCTGTGAAATGAAATTAATATGAAGGGAAATGCAATGCTATGATATGAAATTCAAGTGGAATGAAAGGGAATCAAACTCAGTGAAACGAAATGGAGTGGTGGAGCAAATGGTGAATGATATGAAATGAACTGAAATGAGATAATTTGGATTGAGATGATACTAAATGAAGGGAAAAATGAAATGAAATGAAAAATGAAATGAAAAATGAAATGAAAAATGAAATGAAATGAAATGAAATGAAATGAAATGAAAAATGGAATATGAAATGAAATGAAAAATCAAATGAAATAAAATGAGACATGAAAAATGAAATGAAATGAAAAATGAAATTAAATGAGATATGAAAAGAAATGAAAAATGAAATTTGAAATGAAGTGAAATACAAAATAAAGCAAAACGAAAGAAAGTAATGTAAGGATTTCTATCTTCTTTAGGTTTTGTGGCAGTCGGTTTTATAAATATCCAACGGACCTTGTAGGTCCCTTGGGGTCCCACTGTGTAACATAAAAAACGGCAATAAGTATTAATCATGGAACCATTTAGATGCTCTTATGAAGCATAGGATAGGTTTTATCCCAAAACCGGATAGTTTCGCAGGAGAATCAAAAGAGTATTTTCCTAATAGGCCTTTACCTTACTAATATTGAAAGTGATTAATGAAGTGATATATATTAAAAAAGAATGAAATAAAGTGAAGTGAACCTAAAATCAATGAACTTCAAAGTTGTAGGTGAACGGAAATGGAATTTAACAAAATGAATTAAAGGGCTGGGCTGAAAATAAATGATACCAAATGAAATGAATTGAAATAGGGTGTGGAAGGTGAACGAAAATAATGAATAATGAATGATGTAAAATAAGATGAAGCTGGAGTGAAATGAAATGAAATTAAACGAAATGAAATGAAATGAAATGAAATGAAATGAAATGGAATGAAATAAAATGAAATGAAATGAAATGAAATAAGCTGAACTGGAGTGAAATGAAATAAAATTACTCGAAATGAAATAAACGAACCGAAATAAAAAAGGATGAAATGCGACGAAACATAAACGTTCCCTAAAAACTATCAACCATCTTGAAGGCGTTTGCGTCAGTTTACGTTTTGGTGTGACGGAAAGTTGTGGCCTATGTGCAATAAAGAAGATAGTAAGAGATATCTAGATAAATAACATATGAATAGCCATGCTCTATGATGATGAATAATATATGACCAATGATGAATGGTAAATGAAAATTGGTGATGAATCTTGTATGATTAACCATGAATGACGAAAGAAGAATGATGAAGGCTGAATGAAAAATAATAATTTATGATTAATGATGCATAATTATGAACGACAAAAGATGAGTGATGAGTTATGTATGACGAATGATGAATGATGAGTGATGAATAATGAATAATGAATGCAGAATGGTGAATGGTGATTGATGAATGATGAATGATAAATAATGAATGATGAGTGATGAATAATGAATGATGAATGATGAATGATGAACGATGAACGATGAATAATGAATGATGAATGATAAATGACAAATGATAAATGATAAATGATAAATGATATTTAAATGATAAATGATAAATAAAAAATAAAAAATGATAAATGATAAATTATAAATGATAAATGATAAATAAAAAATGATAAATGATAAATTATAAATTATAAATGATAATTGGCCATGAATGCTGTATGAATAATCAAATCAATTAATACCAAAAGAAAGACAAGTCATGTAGTATGAATATCTAATGACGAATGATCAATGATAATTCGTAATGAATGATGTATGATATACGGCAAGTAAAAAATCTTCCATGATGGGTGCTGTGTGATGAATTATAAATAATTTGTGATGAACGACAAATACTAAAATGTAAGTGAAAAACTTGAAAGATGATTGGTAAAATATTAGTGATAAATGATACATAATAAATTTGAGGTGATATTGGGCGATTGATGATTGTTAAGAAATGTAATCAATAATGATGAATGATGAATAATTATTGACGAATAATTAATAACAAGTGATATATGAAGAGTTATGAATATCGAATGATGAATTATGCACGTCAAATCATGAATGATAAATAATGAGTGATGAATGATGGATGATGAGTGATAAATGATGGCTGATGAACGATACATGAAAAGGGAGAAATGTTAAAGTAGGAATGATGAATAACGAATGATATGATATCAATTTCGGGTATCGAATGGAGCATGATAAAGTGGGAAATGTTGGGTGATGAATTCTGTGGGATGATTAATAAATGATTAGTGATGAAAGATAAAGCATAAAGTGTAAGTGAAAAATGTAAAATTTGAATCGTAAATTGTGAACGGTAAATGATGGGCAATGACTTCAAATCCGTAGTTGTAAATGATAAAGCATTTTTGAGAATGGTGAACGATATGTGATGAACAAATGATGACTGATGCAGATAATGACGAGTGAACGATGAATATCGAATGATGAACGATGAATGATGAACGATGAACGATGAATGATGAATGATGAATGATGAATGATGAATGATGAATGATGAATGATGAATGATGAATTATGAATGATGAATGATAAATGATAAAGTGATGAAAGATAAATCGTAAAGTGTAAGTGAGAAATGTAAAAAATGTAGGTATCGTAAATTGTAAACGGCAAATGATGGGCAATGAATTCATATCCGTAGTGGTAAATGATAAAGGATTTTTGAGAATGGTTAACGATATATGATGCACAAATGTTGACTGATGCATGCAAAATGATAAGTAATAGGTAATGAAGAGTGAACGATGAATGTCGCGATGTTGAAGGATGAAAGGCGAAAGATGATGTATGGATGATGATTGATGGGTGATGAATGTTGAGTGATAAAAGAGGGGTGATGTATAATGGATACTTGTTATAGTAAATGATAAATAATGCAAGAAAAATGGAAAGTGGGCAAAAATTAAATAAAGGTGATGAGGGATGAAAATGGTCGTTGATGAATTATGAATGCTGCATGGAAAAGAAAAAATGAAAAACATTAAAAAATAACTCGTAAATGATAAATTAGAAATAAAAAAATGAAAAACTTAAGTTCTAACTGTTTCGTGATTAGTGGAGAGGATGTAATGATGAATGATTTATGTTCAGGCAATAATAATATTGTAAAAGAAATGTCATTTCAATGGTAAATGCAAGAATTGCTAAATGACTTACTACTGATGAAATAAACCCGATGGATTATGATTGAGTGCTAATTCTGATGAAGCTTACTTACCGCACTATAATTTGTTACAATGGAAACTCATAATAGCAAAAGTGTAATAAATGATTTTATTGTAAAGTGACAAGATGGAAACACTTTCATTATAATGATAACAAAAATTTGTTATTCAAATGGCGATTTAATAGTGAGCTATGAATGCATGCATTTCAATGGTGAGGTAAATGTTGAGAAAGATCTGTCTTATAATGGAATAATGGTGTGTGGATGTGTATGTGCGTGTGTGTGTGTGTGTGTGTGTGTGTGTGTGTGTGCATCTGCGCTTGTAGTGGTTTAATGATTTCTGATGAAACAAGTTTGATGTATTAGTCACCATCACCACACAAGAATTAAGCTAAATAGTAAAAAAACAATGTAACTAAAATTAAAACAAATAATTACACTGCACCAACAACTCACCCCGCCAACAGTTGAAGATAGGGAAATTATTTCAAAAACAGCGTACTTTAATATATATACATATATACATTGGCGAGCGTGAATAGACCTTTTAGTCATCACATTCATTGAACACCCATTTGCATCAACGCATTGGCCGCAGCTGCACCCATTTCATACTCATTCGATCCCAACGGCTCCAATTGCAGAATATCTCGACTCTCTTGCAAACATTTGATAACTTCCTTAATATTGCGCTTGAAAGCCGCCTCACTTATTTCATTAGCGACCATCAGACGCTGTGAACGCATCATTATGGCACCATGCAGCTCATACAAAATGAGACCTTAAAGAGGATGAGTAGTAGCAATTTTTTGTTTGTTTATTAAGTGCGAATGCTTGAGTGTTTCTTCTTGGCATATATCAATACTTACCCCTCAATCGTGTTAGTCCCGGTTCTAAAATGTCGATTATACGCAAAAAATCGCGACAATAATTTTCCTTTTTCTCCAAATCTTTCAGTGGCATTATGTTCAGCAGATAGCCTTCGGTACGGCCATAGATTTGGCAGAGTGAATACTTGGCGGAGAGGAGTAAATAGTGATTGGGTCCAAGCACACGCTCGTACCTAAAGCAGAGTAGTGGTGAAAGGGTTGGGTATAATGGATTTCCATGATTTTAATTAATATTAATAAAATATATTTAATAATTGTGCTTCGAGCCAGATGTAAGTTATATTTGAGTGGGCGCAAATGAATGATTGTGGCACTTACTTCTTCAGGAAAGCTTCCAATCCGGGTATGTTATGGGCATCTATAGACTCCAAATTCATATTAATTACATCTAGTAATTTCACGATTTCCTTAGCCTGTAACTTATAGTCACACTGATCGCATCTAGAGTTAAAAAAAAAGTAATTAAATAATATTTCAACTCACATTAGGGGTGTCCTTTTTAAATTCAGGCATACTTTAGTTAGTTGATTACTATTTTTAATTATTACTTGAGACATATTTTAGTTAGCTTGGGAGAAAGTCTCATTAATTTAATAATATTTTTTTTTCATTACATCCCACTGTTGAGAGAATAGAGATGTACTTTTTTAAGTTCAGATATATTTCAGTTAGTTGATTACTATTTTTTATTTAGTACTTTTGACATATTTTAGCTGGCCTGTAATAAATTTTTTTAATTTAGTCAGCATTTTTTGAATTTTTATTTTTTTCATCACATCGCACAATGGAACATAAGGGATGTCCTTTTTAAGTTTGGACATATTTTAGTTAGTTGATTAAAATTTTCTAATTATTACTTGAGACATATTTTAGTTAGCCTGGGAGAAATTTTATTAATTGATTAAAATTTTTTTTCTGTTGTTTTCATCATATCACACAATTGTACAATAGGGATGTCCTGTTTAAGTTGAAACATATTTTATTAAGTTGTTTACTATTTTTGAATTCTTACCTTCTTTAATCATTACTTAAAAACCTTTTTAAAAAAAATTTTTTTTTGCAATAATATTTTTTTTTAATAATAATTTTTTTCAAAAAAAAATTTTTTTAATAATAATATTTTTTCTTCTTGGGATATATTTTAGTTAGCCTGTTTTTTTCTGTTTTTTTTCATCACATCACACAATTGTACAATAGGGATGTCCTTTTTAAGTTCAAATATATTTTATTTAGTTGTTTACTATTTTTGAATTCTTACCTTTTTTATTCATTACTTAAAAATCTTTTTTCACATATTAATTTTTTGGAAAAAAATTTTTTTTAAATAATTTTTTTTGAAAAAAAAAATTTTTTTTAATAATAGTTGTTTTCTTCCATTATTTAACAGTTCACCCTACTGTATGAATATTTTGACTTGAGATAGAATTTTCTACTAAGTGAAGTTCAACACCTAAAATTACTAATATTTTTTAATTCTTACTGACTTTAATCATTACTTAAAAACCCTTTTTTACACAATAATTTTTTGGAAACTATTTTTTTTAAATAATTTTTTTTATTAAAAAAAAAAGATTAATTAATAGTTTTTTCATCCATTATTTAATAGTTCACCCTACTGTATGAATATTTTGATTAGAGATAGAATTTTCTACTAAGTATTGTAAAGTTCAACACCTCAAATTCCTTATATTTTTGAATTCTTACCTGTTTTAATCATCACTTAAAAACCTTTTTTTACATAATAACTTTTTGGAAATTTTTTTTAATAATAATTTTTTTTGAAAAAAAAATTTTTTTTTAATAATAATTTTTTTGAAATAATAATTTTTAGTAATTAATAACAATTTTTTTTTTAATAATAATTTTTATTGAAAAAAACAACAGATTAATTAATAGTTTTTTTCATCCATTATTTAACAGTTCACCCTACTGTATGAATATTTTGATTAGAGATAGAATTTTCTACTAAGTAAAGTTCAACACCTCAAATTCCTTATATTTTTGAATTCTTGCCTGCTTTAATCATAACTTAAAAACCTTTTTTTAAATAATAACTTTTTGGATTTTTTTTTTTTGAATTATAATTAAAAAAAAAAACAATTTATAATAACAGTGTTTTTGAAAAAAAAAAATTTTTTTAACAATAGTTTTTTTCTTCCATTATTTAACAGTTCACCCTACTGTATGAATATTTTGACTAGAGATAAAGTTTTCTACTAAATGAAGTCGAACACCTCAAATTCCTTATATTTTTGAATTCTTGCCTGTTTTAATCATTACTTAAAAACCTTTTTTTAAATAATAATTTTTTTAATAATAACTTTTTTTCAAAAAAAAAAAATTTTTCTTTAATTAATTAATTAATTTTGAGAAAAAAAAATTTTTTAATAATAATTTTTTTTGAAAAAAAAAATTTTTTTTAATAATAGTTTTTTTCTTCCATTATTTAACAGTTCACCCTACTGTAGAAATATTTTGACTAGAGATAGAATTTTCTACTTGGTGAAGCTCAACACCTCAAATTCATTATATTTTTCATATATGTATGTGAACTATTATTACTGATGTTTTACATATGTATAGGTGGCATTTTGTTGTTTTTTTTTCTTTATTTCACTTAATTGTAAGCTACGTAGATATAAAAAAATAAAAAATTTAATATTTATAAAATCTAACTTTTAAGAAGGTATAAAAAAGAATGTACTTTACGCTAATTTATAACTAAGCGCTAGGCGACAAAAAAGTCTAAGTTATTTATATATCTTCTACCCTAAGTTTTTGTGAAATAATACTGGACTATTTGCACTTCTCTATTTTTTCGCACCTTTTATAGAAATTTTTTGGCAAAAAAATTAATTCGCGTCGTTCCCACGGAAAACCTTACACATATATTATATATTTTTTCATTTCTCATTTTCTCATTTTTCCTATTAATATATTTTTAATGTTTTACCTATATAATTATTTTTTAATTTTTTTATAAACTTTTCCATGTTTTCTCAAATATTGCTATAGCCAAATACTGAACTCAGTGCGAACCTCATCATTAGCTATTCGATTTCAAAGCACCTCTTCTCGAGTCCAAACGAAGTATCTATACTCATTACGTATAAAAAATATTTCCGAACTCATAAGGACACCCCTAACTGCATCACCTTAACTAGATACTTACTTCCATTCAGCTGCCTCATTCAGTGGTTCAACTGATCGCACTGATCCGCTTTTGCAATCCGGGCATACCAATGCACTGCAATCCGTGCCCAACTCCTTGGGGTCGGTGCAACGTTGACAGCAACACCAAAATAATTTCCCTGCATGCATGAACTCGCGCCGCTTTAAGGTACCCTGCGCAGAAAATCATAGTTAGATTATCATAAATTAATAAAGAAAAACCTTTTTAATTTATAATAAAAAGCAATTTCGCGCGGTGTCACCCCCTCACCTGCAGCGTGTACGCATAGCTCAATGTAATGCCTTCATCCTTTCGTATGGGCCGTGATGTACGCAAAATTATCGCATACGTTTGCGGATCGTCGGTATGTGCGGTGTTGGGGCAACAATCGTGCGCCAGCAAAAATGCGCTCTTGTACAGACTGCGCGCCTTTGCCGAATTCTGTCCGATTTCGAAACAATTCACATCCAAAATACCACAAATGGTATGTATATCAGCGGCGCTCACTGCGCTCATGCCCCAGTCGCGTTGCAACCGCTGCACCACATTTTCCTCATAGTGTTGCCACAATTCGCTATTACCTTTGCGTAGCTCGGTGTGAGATTCCATTTGTAATATGTCGGCATATTTGTCCGGTGCCGTTTGCTTGTAGAGCAAAATGCGCGCAATTAGTATGAGCTCATAGTAGTTCTTCACCATATCGACTTGGCCATAGGCGGCGCTAAGTGCTGTACCGATATTGTGTTTGCATAGTAACTCGCATTCCTGGACTGTATGGCCGGTGGGTTGATGTAGGCCACGGCATTGCGGTCCGCACATGGGCCATTTGCAACCCGCGCAACTAGTGAAAAGAAAAATCGGAAATTATTGGCATATTCCGTTGCTTTAAATGTCCACGGGCACATTTTCCAAAAGTTTCTGGTATTTTGAAATGCATTAAAAAATATAGAAACTAAAACAATGTAATTAATTTCAAATTTATTCCGATTGGCCCGCACTCTACGGTGTACACAAGGAGACTGCCGCTTGTTGTTTCGTAGCAGCCTTTTTAATGGCTTCTGGTGTGATTTCAAAATATGATTACTCATCCTCGCATAAAACTGTACTAATGTTCATAGATATCGTAAAATAGGCGTTTAAAAATAGCCCCGGTTTCCGAACTACGTGACAAACTGCAGCGCACTATTAATTTTGAGTCAATTTGTTTTAAAAATATTCGTCTTAAACTTACAACTGGCTGCTCAAAGGGAAATTCAATGCACAACTGAATGTTTTTGTACCAACAGATACTTTTAAAAATAAATGTAAATGTAATAAGCATCACGCCACAAATTGGAGAAGCAGTAGGGGCGATTTCTAATAGAGAATTTATGTGTCAATCATGTGGATATTTGTAAATATTTATACACTGCGTCAAGTAAATATAGAATTTTGGTTTTTTTGGGGATTTTTACGTTTTTATTTGTTTCTCTTTGAATTTTAGTAACTTTTTTATGAAAATATAGTTCTTTGTGCTATGAATACCACTCAAATGCAAACTTCCCACTTTGTGAAAATTAAAAAAAACATGAAGAATTTTTCATCATAATACATGTATATGTATATATAGTACATATGTAATACTTTATATAACTTCCTTTAACTCCAATTGTAGCGTAGGGCCAGAAAATCGAAATCTTACACCTTTGAGTCGAAATTATTAGAAAAATTTTCAGAGGTACAGTTTTGTAGCTGATTAAATTTTTTTATATAATAGGTAAAGTGCAATTTCCAAATGGCTCAAAAATTCCCTAGATTTTTTACTACTGACGATGTTGAGTACTTTCTTCCAGATATAAAAATATCAAGCATTCGTTGTATGGAGAAAATGCACAAGAAAGCCAGCAACAAAAATTTAAAAACTCAAAGGGATTTCTGAGACAAGTGAAATTTATTCTTTATTGTGTCAAAATTTAATGGGCTAGAAAACTACATACGGCAACTTTTGCTAAGGATTTTTATTAAAAAGTGTGAAATTATATAGGAATTTGTTTTTTTTTTTTTTTTTTTTAATTTGCTCAACTTTCAAGGATCTATAGGGTTTTGAAAAATTAGGGAGAATGAAAAATATTTTCACATATAAATTATTAAAATAATTCCCTACCCTCTACAGAAGAGTGGGAACGGGACGTGGTAAGACAGGGCGAATCCATCCATGTATACGCAGATGGCTCAAAGCTCGACGGCAGGGTAGGCAGATGTACCTATATATTCCGAACATCTGGGGATCTCCCTCAGTTTTCGACTTCCCGACTACTGTAGTGCCTTTCAGGCTGAACTGATGGCAATAATGAAAGCCGTAACACTGGTTCAGTGTGATACGATACCTGGAGATGAAATCTACATTATCACTGATAGCCAGGCGGCGATAAAATCCCTCACAAAACAGTCTTAACGAGATGGCTGAGTAATTTCACCTAATCATAGCATGAATTCCTGGCCATTGCGACATGGAGGGGAACTGCAGAGCCGATGAACTAGCGAAAATCGATACCACATTGACTGATGAGTACATAGACAATGATATATGTAGGTATACCCTTGCAAACATGTAAACTACGTATCCTTGAAGAAATTGTAAGAGTAGCGAATGAAATATGGCGTAATGAAGCCACTTGCAAAATCGCCCGACAGCTCTGGCCGACTCTCAATGCTAAACGCACGGAACTTCTATTAAGAAGAGATAAGCCCAGTCTTAACACACTGATTTTAGTTATTACGGGGCACTGCCTAATCGGTAGACAGGCCCAGAGAATGGGTGTGCAAACACATGACTTCTGGAGAAGTTGTCTAGACGAGGAAGGGGAAGAGACGATTACGCACCTTCTGTGTCACTGTCCTGCTCTATCCAGACGTCTTTTGGGCGGACATTTTTTCAACGAATTAGAAGACCTCGGCTCTGTCGAAATTAAGGATCTTGCACACATTGCTTTCAGGAGGGATATGACCTAGTTTCCCACGCGGCATGGACCATGAGCCTGAGTGTGTCCAACAATGGACAACCGCTTCAACCTAATCTAACCTAACCCAGTATATATGTATATTATTTAGTACTTATATATGTATAGAGTATATTTTTAAAGACTCAATCACCATCATCATCATGCATACCAATACAGCTCGGTGTGAGCCTCAGCTTCCTTCAAAATTTTTCTCCACACATCGTTAACGACTCAATATGTCATATAGATATAATGGTTGATCAATTTGGAAGTATAGAGGTATTTTTGTGTAGAACCATTGATGACATTTATTTTTTAAAGATTTTTTTTCCTTGTTCACTCCACTCGGGAGCATAAGGCCTCGACAAGTCTTAGTCTTGAGTTGGTTTCGTTAATCTATTTTGCTTTCGGGTAGGGTAGGTGATTAGCCTGCCGCTACCAGTCCTAAATAGTGGGAATACCCACTTGTCATTGCTTAGGTGCAACGCCTGCAAACTGTTTAGAGCGCCAACTGTGTTTCACATATTTCTGGCAGAAGGATCCCTCAGATGGTTGTGGACTTCGATAAATTTCGTGTGTCTGCGCGACTACCGTGATAGCCCGCTTTCTCTTGCTGGCGCCCCTGATGCAATGTGTAACTGTACCTTTTTCTTTGTTTTTGCTTGTTTTAGCAGCCACAATGCAAGTAATGCACTGACTTTTGTGCAGGAGTAAGGTTGAGGGTTGAGGAGCAATTTTTTTTTTGTTTTTAGAAACTAAGAAAGTAGGTAAGTTTGGAAAAGTGCCTCTATTCAAGTGAACCAATAAATTAAGCGCAATATTAAAACTAATGAGATATTTGTTGCATGTTTATTTTCTTCACTTGAATTATCAGAAAATCTTGGATTAATAAAAAATAGTTAGCGCGATGTTTTGCCGAGCTCCTCCTCCTATTTGTGGAGTGCGTCTTGATATTGTTCCACAAATGGAGGGGCCTACAGTTTCAAGCCGACTCCGAACAACAGATATTTTTAATGAGGAACTTTCTCGTAGTAGAA
The DNA here is from genome assembly GCF_028408465.1 of Anastrepha ludens. Taxonomy (NCBI): domain Eukaryota; kingdom Metazoa; phylum Arthropoda; class Insecta; order Diptera; family Tephritidae; genus Anastrepha; species Anastrepha ludens. Next base: position 6,837,894 of record NC_071502.1, read on the forward strand.
ATAGAGGTTTACTATCGCTTACGGAGGGGCGGACGCTATTAGAAACAACTTCTTTCTTCATTTTGGTGTTTTATGTACGGCGATTCGAACCTGCGTACTCCGATTGGTAGTCACATGCCAACTCATTCTATTAATTTTAATTTTTCATTAATGAACAAGTAAATTTTCGCGAACAATTTATTTGAATAATTGAGTTTTTGATTAGTCATACTTTTGAATGAAAAAATTAATCGCTGTATTTACATATAGAAGGGGCATTGTAGGTTGAGCTATCATTTTTCTACCCTGGGAATATACTCCAATGAAACTTTGCAGCTTATGTAGGGTGGATAAATAAGCGAGACAAAGACCTGGGAAAATCTATTTTTCCAAAGGAGGAAAAGCCCAAATAAAATAAGCAAAATACTTTAGTGAGGAAGTTGTGCTCAGAGAATTATTCTGGGTCCATGAAGTAGGTACAATAGATATTTCAAGACACAGTGACACGTCCACACATAATAATAATAATAATTTACATATATCCTATTTCACCGTCAACTCTTCGTCCATTCCCGCACGGCCACCACATCAAATTTGTATTTCTGATTTTATAATTTTTGAGTCTTTCCTGATTTCTGCTTTATGAATAACCATTTTTAAAATTATTTAATTAATGCTCGCTTTGAGTAATAAAAATGTTGCTAAATAGAATAATCGAATGGATTCTCAATCCTAATATATTTATGTATGTATGTATGTGTATTTACACATATAGAAAAATATGAATTTGAAAACAAAATAACAAAATAAATACCGCAGCAATTCAAAATAGCGTTTCTATTTTTGAAAACGCCAAAGCAAATAAATATTTCTCTTTCCATTTGTTTAACCTTCACTGATGTCACCTCTTGGCCTATTATTTTGTTGTTTTGCTTTTTTATTCTAAACAACTTTTTAGCCGAAAATAAGCGATTTTTGAAAGTAAATATTGTGGCACTATTTTAGAATTCATGAACTGACCACACCCAACATTTTCCCTTTCAAAAATAAGTTCCCTTCGCTGAAGGCTAAATTATTCTCATAAAATATTTAAAAAAAAATTAAGAGAAAATAAAACTCAACTTGCTTTTTAGGCGCAATACTAGAGTATAATTTTTTTCATCATAGCGTCATGGTATTTTGTAAAAGGGCCAGCTGTTGACCTCGATCTCATGCTGTTATTTTGTAACTATTATTACTCCCACGCCTCTCTCCCTCCATACCGCGCGAGACGGGGTCCATTTTCACGGGGCACATCGGCAGTTTCGGACTGCAAGTCGTGTCGGCACGTTATAACATATTTATTTGTTAGTTTTGGTGTAAAAATTTTCGAGTTATCCGTGTCAATTGCGTGATTATCGCTCTTTGAATTGTATGGTGGATGTTTTGTTTTAGTTCTATTGTTTTTATGTGGCTTGCGAATGTTGTTGCGGTTAAGCCAGTTGCAGATATTATTATTGGTACTATATTAACTTTTCGTTACTTCCATAATTATTTTATTTCAATTGCGTTCGGATTTTATTTAGAAATGTTTTCTAGTTTTTTGTACTAGATTGTTTTCATTAGGGACTGCAACATCAATCAGATATGTTTGTTTTTGTTTTTTGTTCATAAGTGTGATGTCTGGTCTATTACTTGCAACTGTTATATCTGTAAGGATCTCTCTGTCCCAGTAAAGCTTTACTTTTTCGTTTTCCATTACGTTTTGTGGTATGTATTTCTAGTAAGATTCATTGGTGTTGTTTGTTCACTTATATTTATGGTCAGTTGTTGGTGTATTATTTGAGCTGCTATATTGTGTCTCTCAGTGTAATCGGTTCCTGCAAGTATTGAGCATCCACTTGTTGTATGTATGAGGCAATACTATGTAGAGGTTAGGTTAGATAGTGATGGTTGCCCAGAAAGTGGGCCCACTTGGACGAAATAAGTTTGGTTCATCCTTTGTGGTACCATTGCAAAAGGGGGAAAAAGATGAGGGAAAAAAGGACGAAAGGGAAAGGGATGGGGAGGGTTGAGTGTTTGTGGACTATGAACGGTGACTAGTCCGCGGTTGTGTTAACCTCTTTATGTTGCTGATGAAGTTCATCAGAATTTTGTTATCAAGACCTGCGCAGAAAAGAAGTGAGAACCAAGATGCTTGAATCTTAGTCCCGCGAGAGCTGGGCAGCTGAGTAGCAGGTACTGAGATGATTCCACCTCATCCTCCATACAGCTGACGCAAAAAGGACTCGAAGTAATTCCTAGTCTCACGACATGTATACCCCGCGGACAGTGCCCCGTGAGGATGCCCACGAAATTTGAGAAATGAGATTTTGTCATCCTCAGACTATCCCTCGAACGCCTCTTATCCAAACGTGGCAAGAAGGACTTCGCGACCTTACCCATTCGTGTACTTGCCCAGCGCTCGCTGAGTTGGTACAAAGCTCATCCTTCCAGGAGTAGAGCGCAGGATGTCAAGGGGATCCCGATCCTCTCCTTTCGCGGGCACACTACTTCACAGGTCCCTTGTCTGGCCAGCTCGTCGGCTTCGCAGTATCCAGTAATGACACTATGACCAGGTACCCAAATTATATTTATATAGAAGAATTTTGAAGCAATCGAGAGAGAGCCCAGGCATGCCCTGACCAGTTTCGAGTGCACCATAATAGAGCCTAGGGCCCTAATTGCCGCTTGGCTATCAAAGTAAATATTTACCTTCTTAAAAGTTATTTTGCAAGTAAGTAGCCACTCAGCTGCTTCTTTGATCGCGGCCACCTCTGCTTGGAACACACTACAGTGACCCGGTAACCTGAATTTGAGTTTGATGGGGAGCTCTTTGCAGAATACTCCTCCTCCAACCCTACCGTCCAACTTCGAGCCATCCGTAAACAGGTTAACCAGACCCTGTCTCCAAGGGTTGCCCTCGGTCCACTCCTCCCTTGGTTGAATATGGGTGGAGAAAGTTTCGCTTGGACTAAGCGAGGGCACACACTGATCCGTCGACAAGGGGATGAACTCAAAGTTTCTGAAGATGCTTGAGTGCCCAAATGTGAGATTGAGCTTATAGCCCAATCCGCTCAGCCTGATTGCGGTACGTGCAGCAGCAATTCTGCCTGCGATGTCTATAGGTAGCACATTTAACATTACATTAAGCGCCAGAGTAGGAGTAGTTCGAAGCGCCCCACTGATTCCAATGAGTGCAGACCTTTGAACTCTTTCTAGCTTTTTAACTGATGTCGTCCTCTCCAGTGAGTTCCACCAGACAACAACTTCATATAACAAGATTGGCTTTGTTATGGTATTATTGAGCCAAAATACAACTCTAGGCGAGAGGCCCCATTGTCTTTTGCCAATTGTGCCCATCCATGCAAGGCGATTATTGCCTTCCTTACTCTCTCCTCAATATTGGACTTTCACGTTAGCTTACTGTCAAGGATTAGACCTAGGTACTTCACCTTGGCAGAAAACACCAACGGAGCGCCCCCCATCGCGGGGAGTTGAGCTCTGGGTATTTTATATTTCTTCGTGAAAAGGACGAGCTCCGTCTTAAGAGGATTCACCGATAAGCCGCAGTCTGCTGCCCATCTAACAACTACGTTCAGATATCCCTGCATTAAATCGTACAGGGTATCTATAAACTTTCCTCTAACAATTAATGTCACTTCATCCGCGTTGGCAATAACCCTACAGCCCCTTCTCACCAGCTCCTCCAGCAAGCCAGAGAAATGGTGAGAGAACACCGCCTTGCGGCGTGCCCCTGCTCACTGCCGGCGGAGAGAGGCAATACTCTTTGCTGATGACACTTTCTGCAAAGATTGTAGTCTAAGATCTCTCAGGATATTTTCTGTATTTCTTCGTTGCAATTATCCCGTCTTGAATTGCTAGTAAAAAGCCTTCAGTTTCTGGAAACGGGCGGCCTTGCGCCACATTGTATATCAATAAACCGATACATAATGAATTCTCGGTAAAATCTGCCGGTATTACTATTGGAGTGTCCCCTCAATAGAAATTCCACATACCTAAATATTGAACAACATTCATACAGCATTTACACCCTACGACAGAATGCTATCAGCGCTTTTCTATTTGGACTATCTTTTAGCGCGTTCGGACTATCTTTCTTTTGTTTAATGATCATTACTTTTATACAAATATGTTAAATAGTTCATTGCTAAACAAAACCCATATAATAAACCCCATTTTTAAATTTTATACAAAAGCTGAAAAATTTCCAAAAACTTTTCATCCCAAGTCCGCGGTTTTGAATTAGAATTTGGTATAAAATTTTATAGTCTATTAAATTTGAATGCAATAAAGTGCAAGTTTTCCACATATAACAAAAATATGAACTTTTGCACAATTTTGGAAAAATACCCAATACCGTCTGGAAAAAACATGGAAAATATCAACTGCAAGTAGCAGCTTCAAAATTGCATACCCACTTTTTTATTGTGATTAAAAAGCTTGGAATTTTGAGGATAATTTTTACAATTCTTCCCATTTTTACACAAGTTTTGAAATTTGCATTTATATGTTTTTTTCTTAGACTAGCTCTCTGGTGTAGCTCAAATCATAAACATTAAAGTGAACCAAAGCAAAAATCATTTAAGCTGGGTGAATCGTTGATGCGCTATCGTTTGTCGTGAGCTGCACGTAAGTGCCTGCTGCCCATCTTAACCCTCTTAATAGACTCACCGGTATTGGGATGATTGCAGCTCCACGGGCATATAGCAACCCAAGCACACTGCATCGGCTGAAACACAAGGACCTATTGCCAAAGGCGCCTCTGTAATGAGCAATTCACCGGCATTTAAGTCGCGATTCGCCACCAAGTAGCGACCCAATATCGATGATTTTTCAATTCTATAAGGAATCTGCTTGGTTGGCAAATCGCGGCACTCAAATTGGTTATCCACAATTGCTGGAGAATCTGCAACGCTGGATTGTTCTTTTGGTTTCTGTTGTTGTTGTTGTTGCTGCTGATGATTATGTTTCTTTTTGTTTTTCTGAAAGATAAAAAAATATTCTCTTGAAAAAATAGCGAAAATTGATTAAAAACAAGAGGCAAAGCAATTCACCTTGAGTGGCCGTAAATCTTAATTCATTCATAAATTACCAAGTGAGGCTATTTATTCGGCTAAGTGTGCCAAAATAAACAGGTGTTCGATTAGGCGGCAACCGGTAAATGCCACTAAATTGTTTGCTCATAATTTTGGCCATCATCAGATTTATTTCATGAGATGTAAACAACATTTTTGGCACGCGTATTACGGTAAGAACGGGAAGCCAAGGCAAAACAAACAAAATGTACCACAACTTAGTGTGCAAGAGAGCAGCATTATATTATAGCGAGAGCCACTTGCTCTCCTAAATGAAATACTTCGAAATTTAAAAGACAGGCGCCGATTTGAGTTCGCAAAAGGCAATGCTAGAGCTGAAGAAATTGGGAAGACTGTTGGAGCGGTGTCAGTGTAATATTCCAGCTACAAATTTAACTTAAGTATTGAAGCTTGGTGAAGAGATAGTGAGATGCAAGGAAAATGAAAGCAAAATTATTATTTTGTATTCACAAAAATAGCAGCACAAAAAATGGCAAGGTTTTGACTATTCATTTATTTTTTATTTAATAGGACTATGAATAAGTTCGTGCGGTTTTACAACAGATGGCGTAACTTGATTATTATTCCATCGATCCACATTTCCAAACATTCATTGGAGAGCTACTGTCGTAAGGCACAAACGTCAGTATAAGTTTTTTATTTGAAGCGTAAACAACAATATTTTTACCACACTTGAAAATGTCGAATTTCGTGCCAAATAATGTGTTTTTGCGGGGAATTCTTCTTCATTATTTTAATATGAAGAAAAAAGCAGCCGAAAGTCATCGTATCTTGGTGGAAGTTTATGGTGAGCATGCTCTATCTGAGCGAACGTGCCAGAAGTGGTTTGCACGCTTTAAAAGTGGTGATTTTGGCTTGGAAGACGAAGAACGCGAGGGTGCGCCGCCAAAGTTCATGGATACCGAATTGGAGGAATTGCTCGATCAAGATCCGGCTCAAACGCAAGAAGAGGTTGCAAAAACTTTGGGAGTTGATCAATCAACCATTTCCAAACGTTTAAAAGCCATGGGAATGATCCGAAAGGTAGGCCATTGGGTGCCGTATGAATTGAAGTAAAGAGACGTTGAACGCCGTTTTATGGCATGCGAACAACTGCTTCAACGGCACAAAAGAAAGGGTTTTTTGCATCGAATTGTGACTGGCGATGAAAAGTGGGTCCATTACGACAATCCAAAACGTCGGGCAACGTATGGATACCCTGGCCATGCTTCAACATCGACGTCGGCGCAGAATATTCATGGCCTGAAGGTTATGCTGTGTATCTGGTGGGACCAGCTGGGTGTTGTGTATTATGAGCTACTGAAACCGAATGAAACGATTACGGGGGATGTCTACCGACGACAATTGATGCGTTTGAGCCGAGCACTGCGAGAAAAATGGCCGCAATACGCCGATAGACACGACAAAGTTATTTTGCAACATGACAATGCTCGGCCACATGTTGCACAAGTGGTCAAAACATACTTAGAAACGCTCAAATGGGATGTCCTACCCCACCCGCCGTATAGTCCAGACCTTGCGCCATCCGATTACTATCTCTTCCGATCGATGCAACATGGCCTGGCTGACCAGCACTTCCGTAATTACGATGAAGTCAAAAAATGGATCGATTCGTGGATTGCGGCAAAACCGACCGAATTTTTCACAAAGGGAATCCGTGAATTGCCAGAAAGATGGGAAAAAGTAGTAGTAAGCGATGGACAATATTTTGAATATTAAATTTGTAACCATTTTACGTCAATAAAGTTTCAAATTTCGAAAAAAACCGCACGAACTTATTCATAGTCCATTAATATTTAAAATTTTTTTTATAGAAATATTATTTATACTGCCACAAAAACCATACAATTTAAAGCTTCAAACTTTGTACAAAAGAAAAAAATACTAAAAAAATTTTAATCAAAATTTGGAGGAAACTTTAGAACACCTTCTGTGCATTTGTCAGGCATTATTAAAAACGTGACTAAAATGCCTGGGAGTCCCACTGTTTGAGGGTCTGGAAGACGTCTCAAAAGCGGAGCTCCCAGCGCTGTTTAGATTCGCCAAAAGCGCTGACATCCCACATGATACTTTTGGTATTCATAGAGGTCGGTCTCCATCTGGTATCGCTAGGGACCAAAAGGTCTATGCGTGGCTTATTGCCAACCAGGCTAACCTAACCTAACCTAATCAAAATTTTTACAATCTTTGGGAAAACTTCAAGTATGCAGCCTTATAGTCCAATGAATAAATAAAAAAATCGAACGTTTGAAGCGGACAAAAAATCGTTTTTTTTTTTTAATTCCTTTTTTCCTCTGGGCTCAGGCATCTTCTCCATACATATATGTGAACAAAATCTCGAGCATTCATTATATGGACAAAAATACATCAATAAAAAAATTAACAAAAATCAACGATAGCTTGGAACGACTTTAAACTTACACTTAAACAAAATTATATTAAATGTGCCACAGAACGGCATACCCACAATTTTTGAAAAAACATGACTAAAATTTTTAAATTTTAATGAGCATTTCTTTATTTTTCTTTGTGTTTTTTTTTGTAATTTTTTACACAGTTTTTAAGTTTTGTTGAAAATTTTTTAATTTTTTACAACGTTTGAAACTTGAATTTGTATGGTTTTGTTTGTATGAAATAAAAATAAAAAAATTTTTACACAGTTTTAAGTGTAAATGGGCCACGGAACGGCATACCCAGAAACTTCAAAAAGTATGACTCAAATTTTTAAATTTGACGAACATTTTTTTATTTTTCTTTTGCTTTTTCGTAATTTTTTACACATCTTTTAAGTTGTGTTGAAATTTTTTTAATTTTTTACAAATTTTCATACTTTTATTTATGCAGTTTTTATTGCACTACGAAATATATTTTTATAAAAAAATTAACAAAAATACAAAAAAAAAAACAAATTCTCAAAACTTTGCAATGTGACTCGCTGCTACTATTCTAAATACAGATGTGCATATACGTCTCTTGACTCCCATACAATTGTACGCCATACAACAAAAACCTATCAGCGCCGGCGATTAGCGATTTGTCAAACATTGCACCACCTCATCTCAGCAATGCCAACGAAAATGTGAGCATAACTTGTTGCTTGTTTTTTCTCATTTATTTTTAGCGTCAAATGAAAAATCACTGCTCTTGTTTTTACTGTCGTTTTTGTTCGCTACTGAGTGATACGCGGCTGCCATATGTTTCGTATGTCCACTCACTCTCGTGGCGTTGCTAAAGCAAAGCACTTGTTTATGCGTTTGTGCGCCTCTAGCTGGATACGAGAGCCACCGCTGCGTATACGTAATAGCTATTAGTGGAAATGCATAAATTTCGTTATTTGATTTTTGAATAATTACGAGATGAAAGTATTTATTAGATTTTATCGATTTTGTGCGCATATAGAAGATACAAAAGATGCATTAATTGGGTGTATTGAAAAGCATCAATGGCTATCTTTATATATATTTCATGTACTCAATCATTGACCTGCATATGGAATACTTAGAAATGGCAACTTTAGGTTTAGGTGCTTGTTCGAGTTACTCTTTTAATTTGATTGTGAATGTGTCTTGAGCTACAAATGGAGATACCAATACCAATTTTAAGTGACCTCCAAGAGACGGATGGGTTTTAAAAATTTGTGCATAGCAGTCTAAATGTGATCGATATAGGAGAAACGTTTGTCCATGTATTTCTATTCCAGATATTAGGTAGGGTGCGATTTAACGATCGAATAATGGCAAACAGCAGTCAATTCAGTGTTATCAACAGAAAAGTAAACAACAACAATGATTTTGGTAAATATCACCATTCTCGAAAATACTCAGTTTCCTTGCTTTAAAATACAGCCCACGAAAATGTCATAAAATTGGTTGCTTTATATAGCTAAGTAGGTAGGTAGGGTGGCTGTCGCGATGACACACTTAGACCTTTCGCAGGTACATTGTGATACCAGTGGAACTTATCTTTACGCTATGGGTTACTTTTGAAAACATCCGGTAGCTTTAATAAACGAGCAGAGCTACGTTCGTTTTAGATGCGCTATGCCCGCTACATCAGTTTAAAACGCCATGTCAAGAGTGCGGAGCCTCCTTGTCGCTAAGCTTTCAGACTCACATAAAAGGTGTTTGACTATTTCCTCTTCTTCTGTATTAAGACAGCTTCTACAGAAATCGAAGTACGGGAATCCTAACCTTCTAGCGTGGCTGCCTATTAAACAATGACCAGTTAATACACCTATCATTTTTCTTATAGCTTCTCTGTTAAATCTTGGCAAGATCTTCGATCGACCGCTGTTCCAGTTCGGACATGCCTGTCAGCTTAGTTCGCATGTTGAGAGGTTTTGCCAACTTGCTTTATATATGAAATAAATAAAAGTGTTTATAATACAATTTTCTTGAATTTGTCTCTCCATTACTTATAAAAATTACAGCCCATATTTTTTGAAACTATCCTTCTGTATATACAATAACAAATATGTCCTCTGTTTATACTATGAAAAATTTTAAGATTATAGCATACAGGGTAAATGCTTGTGTTTCAATGCTTCATGCGTGACATAAATGTCGACATCTAAACACTTTAATGACATAAATAATGGTACTATATAATTTCTTCAGCGATATTAATGATGGCGGATGATTTCATCCATATCATTAATGATGGCCTATGGTTCCTTCAGCGCTATATTTTAGTCTTGATGATTATTTCCGTGATCTATAACTCCTTCTGGGTTAGGAATAATGGTGTACCTTTATTTGCATGACATTAGTGATGGTAAATGATTTATTCTATATTATATTTGGCGACCTATACTATCTTGAATTAGATTTGTTACGTTTTCATATTTTGTCTAACGCACAGAACTGGTGTAAAATATGACGCATTATTGCTTTTATGGCATTCATGAAAGTTCATGATTGCTTCAGCGACGCTAATGAAGGTGAATGTTGATAAATGCTGGTGTATTTTTTCTTACAAGACATAAATTGTGGTATTTTCTTTGTGTTTTGACATAAATATAGTGTATAATTGCTTTCATTACATTAATGATGGCATATAATTTCTTGGTCTATCATATCTTGCATGGTATTTATTGAGTTATAATATTTTTCCTATGACACAAAAATGGTGCTTAATGATACATATGACATTGATGATAATATATGTTGATAAATAATGATGTAGAGTTTCTTAAAAGGCATAAGTTATGATAGTTGATTTAGTTTATGGCATAAAATATGGTATAATTTCTTTCAAGACATAAATAATGGCCTGTCATTCACATTAATTGTGTTATACCATCATCAATAACATAATATGGAGACATATAATTTTTCTATTGGCACTAATTGCGGTAAATGGTATATGATATCTGTCATAACATAAACGATAGCCTGCCATTGACATTAATTGTGGTATACCATTTCTTTAATAATATAAATGGTAGCATATGATTTCTCTACTGGAAGTAATTGCGGTAAATGGTATATGATTTCTGTGAAGACATGAACGATAGCCTGTCATTGATATTAATTGTGGTATACCATTTCTTTCATAATATAAATGGTAGCATATAATTTCTCCATTGGCACTAATTGCAGTAAATGGTATATAATTTATGTCATAACATTATCGATAGCCTGTCATTGACATTAGTTATGGTATACCATTTCTTTTATAACATAAATGCTCGCGTATGATTTCTCCATTGGCACTAATTGTGGTAAATGGTATAAGATTTCTGCTATAACATGAACATTGTCATTATTTATGGTATACCATTTATTTTATAATATAAATGGTAGCACATGAATTCTCTATTGGCACTTATTGCGGTAAATCGTATATGATTTCTGCCATAACATGGATGATGGCCTGTCATTAACATTAATTGTGATATACCATTTCTTTCATAATATTAGGATATTATTTCTTCCTTGACACTAATCGCGGTAGATGATTTCTGCCATAACATAGACAATGGCCTATCATTGACATTAATTGTGGTATTGTAAAAATTGTGCATAATGTAAATAGTAGCATATGATTTCTCCATTGGCACTATTGGCACTAATTGCAGTAAATGTTATATTATTTCTGTCATAACATGATTGATGGCCTGTCAATGACATTAATTGTGTTATACCATTTCTTTCAGGACATAAATGGCTTCATATGATTTATACTGATATTTATGACAATCGATGATTTTTTCCATGGCCTATTATGTCTTTTAGGACGTGAATGGTGATGGGTCATTATTTTCATGACATTCATTCACGATTCATTTCTTAGCATTTGTTCATTTATTTTGTTATAATATGTCACAAAATATGGTGTACGATACCACTATAATACTATTTTAAAACTTTTTTTTTTTCCTTGTTCACTCCTCTCGTGAGCATAGTGCTTCGACACGACTCGTCTTGCGCTGGTTTTGCTAACCCACCCGTGATAAAGAGTGGCAATGCCCTTGCTTAGGAACAACGCCATCTTACTGCTTGGAGCGCCATCTGTGTTTCACATTTTTCTGCCAGAAGTATCGCACAGATAGTTGACGACTTCGCTAAATGTGGTATGTCTGCGTTTAAAACTATCATTCCATTATTGGTAACCAGCTAACTCGCTGATCACAATTGAGATATACTGAATATCAAAGAACTATTGATTTCAGGCATTTTTTTCAGGGCAACCAATTTCAATAGGACTGTGACAATACCTTCTAAAATGCAAACCTTAATAATGTACCCACATTTTATAAAGCAGAAATGTATGATATTTAATTCTTTGAAGTTTTGTTGGAATTAAACTACAATGCAATAGGAAGTCTCTACGTGTATTTTTGCTATGAAAAATGGTGCTCATCTGAATAATTTGCCTTTCAAAGGCGGCATAAAATTATATTTAGTCTTTTGAAAAAAAACAACAAGACGCGCGCCACAATTGATAGAGAATAGCAAATACATATTTATTTAAATATATTTAAGAAAATATGTGTGTATACCCTATGATCAGAAAGTACTGAGAATGCTTAAATAAAACAAAACATAGTTAAATTTCAGGCAAATTTATTTTATCTCCTTCAAAATATGAATCGTCTGACGCAACACACATGTGCTAACGTTTAACCCAGTCATCCATGCACCCCTGGTAGGCCGACGAAGGGATGGCCTTCAGCTCCTTCATCGCATTGTCTTTGATCTCCTCTATCGACTGAAATCCGCTTCCACGAATCGGTAACTTCAAGTTGAGAAACAAAGAGAAGTCGCACGGGGCCGTATCAGGTGAATGCGGTGCTTGCACGATGATATTTACTAGGTGTTTGGTCAAATAATCCAGCACAATTAGGGCTCGGTGCGATGGCGCTTTATCATCATGTAAAATCTAAGAATTGTTTGCCCACATTTCCGGCCGGCCGGGCAGACACTAATGTTCCGATGGCGCTAAGTGATAGATGTGTATCTTACAATCTTACCAACATAAGAAAAAAATATGGACCGGTTCCCACGCGGTTCGTTTAAATTAAACATTCCCGGTACTTTTTGATCATAGGGTATAGCGGTATATTCAGTTTCTTTTCAGATTGTTGTTAAGTTCTTGCCCCAGCCCTGTATTGGACGTTGAAATAAATGAATTTATTATTAGTTGTAGCTGTTTCATGATGCCTTGATTTTGAGTCAGTGAAATTATTTCATTAAAATTAAGAATAATTATTTGATATATGTAATAGGATTGCTTGCTTTTGACTCGATATTTTTGTGCTACACTCATTTTTTCCGCAAAAAACAAAATAAAAAATATCGAATTGACGCGTACTCTTTTGTGAGGTTTTTGGACGAGCTCCTCCTCCTATTTGTGGAGGGACCTCCTGCTTGTCAGCTAGTAGTAAGTAGTATTACATATTATTCCCTACTTCTTGGTGAATTCAGTGCGTTTAAGAAAAGGTGTTTTTAATGAAAAAATTTAATTTTTTTCCCAGCGGCATTTTCCCTTCGTCTTATATATATTTACAGTTTTTAGTGTTGCTTTATTTCGGTATATTTTATTTGCATTAGAAGAAATGTATTCGACATGTATTAGATGCTATTAATGATATACGAGCAATACTATATGATCCATAATTCACACTTTCGCTTTTTATATGCATAAATAAATGCATTTTTTACAAATATATTATCCAAATATACTTATATACATATAATCTTTTCATATATCATTCAAAACTTTGTTTCTTTTTTTCATTCAAACAGTTCCTAAGCACATTTCGGAGATTTTATATTATTTTTCACTACTTCACACGTACTTGCTTTCTTGCCGGCATTTTGCACTTGAAAATTCCTAAAATTCCTCAAATTCGAATTGAAATTTCACTTCGATTACGGCCACAACGTTTCACTCTTAAAATCGCACAAATCTCATTTCGTAGACAAATGCCATGTCTCGCACAGCCTTTCCGCATGCAACTGGTCACCGCATATTTCGTGATTGTCCCCAACAGCCACCCGATTTCAACGCAACTCAAACGAATTATTCATTTTCGTCATTTTTCTTCATTTTCACAAATTTCCACTTTGCTTTGTACAATTTCGCCTTTAAACATACTCAACGCATATGTGTGGGAATGCCATAGATTTTGATTTTCCGCCATTTCAGTCGGTGTCAAAAACAGAAAACAAATCATCTTACTTTGCCAGCCGCCGCCGTGCAACTGAGCATTTTCAAAGACGGTTCACTTTTTTTTTCAATAACAGCAATCTCAGCTGCCAACGCGCGTTGTTTTTTTTCTATTTCGGCATAGACCTACATACATACATACGCGTTCGTGGGAATTCATGTGTGCAGACGAGTATATTTCTAAAATTAGCTTCAAATTAGAATTTTATCGGCTCGCCGCCTTCTGCATAGCGCGACAGTTGATTTGGAAAATTCGATTTTCGTAGACGCTTTCATTTTTTTAGCTGCCAATTGTCTGTTTGAAAAAGTCCTAAGTTGAGATAAGTGGAAAAATACAGAAGCGACTTTCGTTTGCAAGCCAAAGGCCTTTTTGGGTGACTCGTTTTTAATTTGGCTGAAATGCAGATATCCTGTGGCTTAAGGGGGGAGCCTGGTTTATAAGGTAAAAAAAATCAATTTTTTTTCGTTTTAAGCGATTCCTAATAGATATATTTCAGAATATTCACACAAATTTACAGAGCCTAATTCTTAATATTTCCGTAGATACAAAGCCAAAGGTAGGCGAGCGTTCGGTAGTTACGATGTAACCGGACAGCTATAGTACAAACTTTATCTTCTTTTCTCGACTTTTCATTTTTATGATTTCTTTGAATTGGCGTACATGAATGAAAAAAAAATAATGAACCTTTTGAAATGAATCATAGCTTGTTCCCTTCAGTATTAATATAAATTCTCTTCTATTTGAACTAACAAAATAGATAAAAAAACATTTTTCAAGATTTTTATACCAAGTTGGAGGGGATTTTTTTTTTATAGAAAGGCATTTTTTTCTTTAAAACCTCCAAAAATTTGAAATTTTTCAATTTCTCTCAGTTCTCTTAGTTCATCTAGAATAAAAAATCATGATAATTAGAAATCCATTTGAATTTTTTGCTTTAGATAATAATTACGAGCTGTTTCTTGTACGCCAGTTGGAGACTCCAGCGTTGCAGCGCTCTACTAATTTCTATGTTAAACATTTTTTTCAACTTATTTTAACCAGTACAAAAATTTTTTATACTTTTTAAATGTTCATTCAAAGATAGAAAAAACTTTACAGTGCTAAATCAATTTTTTCCTTAAAAAAAAAATCGCAAAGAGATGCAATTTTTAGACCTCATAAACCAGGCTCCCCCCTTAATGCCACGTGCCGCGCTAGTTTTATTACTAGTTTTTGTAGAGTGTTTTGAAGCGTACATCTCTGTTAGGTGTTCGGCTGAGCCCCTCCTCCTATTTGTGGCGTGCATCTTGATGTTGTTCCGCAAATGTCTCCATTGATTACATTTGATAAGCGGACTTAAAGTCGTTACGAAGAAGAGCAATTGATCCGAAAATTTCATTGTCATTTCACAATGCGCGCCAACACTGTGAGAGTGCAAAATTTGAACCAAGGCTTCGGTAGATTATCCTACTTAATTAAGACCTTGTTAATTTAATGACGTCCTCTGTTTTGTCAGATTCGCTGCCAAATTCAAGATAATGGTCGCTGAGTGCGCAACAACAGGAACAGCCTTAAAACATAATTTTTGAAATACAAAACTAAAAGGTTTTCCAATAAGAGGTATTATTTTGATAAAAGATCAATGGTTTCGTTGCTTGTGTGTCACGTAGCACTATCTTGTTGAAAATGAACGTTGTCCAGATCAACACTATCCAATTTCGGCCATAAAAAATCGTTATTCATCTCTCGATAGCGGAATTCATTCACCGAAACTGTTGCTCCACCTTCATTTTCGAAAAGGTAAGGTCCAATGACTCCGCCGTACCATAAACCGCACCAAACAGTCACATCTTGAGGATATAAAGGCTTTTCAACAATAATTCTTAGATTTTCTGAGCCCCAGATCCGACAATTTTGCTTGTTGACGAAGCCATCGAGGTGGAAATGGGTCTCATCACTCAAGATGATTTTTCGATGGAATTCTGGATCATATTTATGCATTTTAACGACCTAATCAGCAAAGATACGACATTGTTGATGATCGGCCGGCTTGGGTTCTTGTGTTGACTGGACTTTATAAGCTTTAAGACCCAAATTTTATGCAAAGTACGCTGAAATGACGTTTGTGGAATGCCTAATTCCAAAGAACGGCGAGGAATGGACAAACCTGGGTTTTCTTCAACAATTTCGGCTACAACAGCAATATTTTCGGCTGTTCTTGAGCGACGTGCACGGGTTTTATTCTTCACATCACTAACTTGTCCCATCAGCTCGAATTTTTTCACCGATTTCCATAATGCGGTCTGACAAGGTGCTTCACAATGACCCAAAAATGCTCGAGTTTTACGAACCGTTTCTGCCAAATTTTTACCATTTTTGTAGTGAATTTTAATCATTTCAATGCGTTATTTAAGCGTGTATGGTTCTATTTTCATTAATGGCGTAGTTTATACTTGTCAAACATCAAAAAATTACAGGTTCAAAAGTTGCATCTATCGAAATAGCGGGCTATTCAAAATAAAACCTGTTATTGGCAAACCCTTTATTTATTAAAATAATTTAGACTAAAACTATTATTTTTAACAAATTTTTTAGCTTCACAATTTCACAAACTGCAAATTCAGAAAAATATTGTTTTCAAGTTCAATATGACTAGAGCTGTGATATTTTTTAAATGGGCCTCTAAGCCAAAGACTATGAAATTCTCCAAATTTATGCCAAATAGTTTGCTTTATAAGCCTCGGAATAGAAAGATGCCTATTTTTTTGTATAGAGTCCGTTAAATTACAACCAATGGATGAATATTTTAGGCAACTTGTGCCCGAAAACGTCTGATTTTCTTGACTTGTGTTCAAAATAGAAGACCAGATATCCGGGTATCAAGCAGTGCGAATAGTTCGATACTCGTTCATTGCTCAATTCAAGGCAAATCCATTAAAGGTAGTATCCAACGATGCTAGAGTACACGGTTACGCCTTCCTAATTCGCTGTGTCGTCAGAGCACATGAATAAACAAACAAAAGAAAGGCGAATTACTTGTTGAAGAAGAAGAGTAGAAAAAAGCAATGGAAACAACCAAATACAAGAAATTATACGCACACGCACACACTTTCTTGTCACATTGTCTTCCGCATAAAAACGAAAAAAAAACTGCATTTAGAGGCTTCATATTAGTTGACATTTTCACAATTTAACACGAGGCACCTCGTTTTGATTAGTTTGTTTAGTTCAACTGTCACAAATTACAACATTATCAAGCCATTCACTGTTTGTTTTGCATTGGAAAGATAACTGACGTCAGACTTGTCAAAATCGCGAAAAATATTGATTCATTCTTTGTTTTCTACTTTACCAATACTTTGCCATGACAATCATAGGTACATACAAAACATTGCTGTTGGCCTAGTGTCAACACCTTTAGTGAATACACCTTGGCTCAACTGCGCAAATATTTGCTTGAAATTATCGAGCTTTAGGACAATTCATTCGAGCAGCTAAGAAAAAATTTTCAATTTGGTTTATCGACAATTCTTTTGTTTTTGAACGATTTTCGCACTGACATTTAACTAATTTGCAAAACTTAGAAAAAAGAGTTAAAAAAAACCAAATTTTCAAACATTTTTAATAAGTAGAGCAGCTGATTTTTTTTTTCTTCTTCTTCCGCTGCGCACATTCGGACCCCAGCTCAAAATGAAATGACGAAAAGCCGTTCCATTCGCACTATCGTCGTATGCTTCTAGCTTTAAATGCATGTCAGCTGTTCAATGCAGTTCGTCCTTGTGTTTCTTTTCTGTTTTCTCCTGTAACGATATTTCGATGCACAAAATGTTTTGTTGGTATTGTGCCATCGCTTTTAATGAATGCTCCTTAAAAATATTGCTCGAATTATTCAAAAAGCGCCGTATTCTCGGTAAAATTT
This sequence comes from Anastrepha ludens, assembly GCF_028408465.1. Taxonomy (NCBI): domain Eukaryota; kingdom Metazoa; phylum Arthropoda; class Insecta; order Diptera; family Tephritidae; genus Anastrepha; species Anastrepha ludens. Next base: position 6,855,583 of record NC_071502.1, read on the forward strand.
TCGAGGGGCACGAAACAGTTGTGCGAGTACTAGTTGCTCATTGGTCCGGGCTGTTCGAAAATTTTGGAACAAAATTCAGAGGTCTTAATCCAACTGGATATGAAAACACCTTTTTTTTAATTTCATTCATTCCTTCATTTAAAGCAAAATTTCATTCAGCAAATCATCTTTTTTTAATTTTTTTATTTAAAGCAAAATTTCGCTCGGCAAACCGTTGAGTTCTTATTAATAAAGTTAAAAATGTAAATTAAATATTTCGACTTAACACATTTTTCCAGCACAACAAAACTATGCAACACCTACACATTAAAGTGCCACTCACAAAATGCCACACCCCCACTAAAAAAAAACAAAATTCAAACAAACAAAAGAGGACAGCTTTGATAATTAAAAATTAAAATTGTTTAGAGAAACAACTGCTTATTTGTAAACAAAAACATAAATTCCGAAAATCCTAAAAATAGTTTTTATTATTGAAATTTAAAAGTTTGAAATTCGTCAATAAGCCAAACATAAATTTTTCAGCGATATTTATTTATTATATTCAAAGTAATTTCCATGGCAACAAATCCATACATTCGTAACCTTTTTCTAATTTACAAAATGGCAAAGGGGGATTTTCTTGGTTTTTCTATCGGTGGTCTCGTTTGTAAGTCATGCAGGCAGCAAGATGAGTTCATTGTTCACAGACGAGTTTGTATGTCCCGCTCTTAAGAGAGAAGAAATACTAAGACGTATTTCAGCTGGGACTCCCAATAATGTATACTGGGCAATTTTTGGCAAACTATAATGTCTGTATTAATGAAACTTGGTGGAGATGTTAAGGAGGTGTTAAGGAACAATCTTTATAATTCCAAATTATTCGGGAAATAATAATTTCGTAGTTATTTGCCTTCAAAGTGCCGTCGGGAACTTCACTATAGTTTGCCACATTACACTATACAGTTTTTAACACACGCAATGTGTGTTCTACGCAAAAATACTGTGGATTGCGTACCCGGAGTTGGACTGATGAGGGTTATTTTTTTCAAAGGAAACCAGTTGTTTAATAAAGACAACTAAAAAAAAAATAAATAATTGGCGCGTACACTTCTGTTAGGTGTTTGGCCGAGCTCCTCCTCCTATATGTGGTGTGCGTCTTGATGTTGTTCCACAAATGGAACAACTACAACCACCTTATTTGTTTTGCAGACATAATAATCGAATTTTTGTGGAGAAAATCTGTTGAGAAAAAGCATGAGGACCCGTTTGTAAAACTGATCGAAGCAATACAATACATTTATAAACCGTAATTTTTGGCTTTCAGTTACTTTATTATTTTTTGTGATACGCTTAATATCATTGTTTTTAAGTTTCTAATTTCTTAATTTTAAATTACAGCAAAAAATACTGCAGTTTCACAATCAACCCTCCACTGAACATCTCTGCATACGAACTTCGTTTTTATTTCAGGTGTATGGCAACACCAACTTTTCGCTAAATTACAGAACTTTAACATTAAATTACTTAAGAACTATAAGCCTCCGGAGGGTGCGGTTTTCAGTTTTAAGAAGGGGATACACCCCTCTACCCCCATCTTTTAACCTTTTTTTTCAAATCAATAGACATTATACTAAATATTTCCCCGAAATTCATTAGCCCGCTGAATGGTACAACCACCTGCGCTGAGCTAACGAATAAGTAATACAGGCCGAGTAGGAGAAGTTTTCAAATTTGCGAAATATTCCTGGTCAAAAGTGCAAAAAATACGAAAATTTGGAATATTTTTAAAAGTCTTCGTTGTGAATTTCTAATCTGTCTTACAATTCGCACTGAATGCACTCAATTCACTTGAGCATATTTCACTTAACTTTAGTTGAATAATACTAAAAAATATTAAATTTGCAATTGTAATAAAGCAAAGAACTAAAATAAAACAAACGTACTAAAACATAAATTTTAAAAATAAAAAATAAATTAAAATAAGCCTAATCTCTCTTAAAATTCGAAATATTCGACCCAATATTTTGGATAGATGAAGCAAAAATGCTCTGAATTTACTTCAGCAAATTCTACTTAATTTTCCATTATAATAAAACAAAGACTAAAAATAAAATAAAAAAAACTAAATAAAAAATTTTAAAAATTAAAAAAGTGCGTGTAGCGTAAAACACAAAACAGAAGTGAAACTTTCAAGGCAGACAAAGAAAGAGGGAGACCCGAGAGAGACTGAGAGAGAGAGTGAGAGAGAGAAAGAATATATATTTAAATAAATTCACAACATTTGTAGAGAATACGAATAGACAAAATTTACAAAAAACGGAGAAGGGTCGAGCGGTGTAGGTAAACGCCGGACACAAGCCATGGCAACAACGCCCACTACTCCGAGCGTTTATCACCCGCACAAACGCAGCGTTTCTAGGAACGTAGCAACGGCACAAATAACCGCAAGGCAATATCAATAAATCCGACGCCGGAATGGATAACACTTTAAAGTACGCACAAACACTGGCCAGGAAACGGAAATAAGCACCAAAAAGTTGGCACCAAAAAAATTGGGACCAAAAAAAGCCCCAAAAAGTAGGCACCAAGGAAATATAACACCAAAAAGTAGGCACCAAAAATATATCTCCTACAAGCTTGCACCAACAAACAAGCGCCAAAAAGTAGGCAGTTTTATTTCTCACTAGAAATTAGCAACCTCAAGGAAAAACTCAGAAAAAATAGCCTAAAGTGTATCTAAGATATATATAAGGTATAGTTCTCTCTTTTTTTCCTCTACGTGATATCTTTTTTCTCTCTCGCGGAACGAAAATGCCGAAAACGTTGCATGGCTTGACATTTCACTCTCCATTCTCGCTCGTCCATCGACGCCTAAGAAGTTTCACTTCAAAAACAATTTTCAATAAGCCAGCAGCACTACGTCCTCTTTTCGTTACTCTTGGTCTACTTGAGTACTTCGAAAGACAACTAAGTTGGGTGCCTGGGTCACTTATCAACCAAACCTAGAAATTTGAAAAACTTTCAAAAAATGTCCCATGTAGGACATAAAGCAGTATGAAAGAGCCACAAACAATCATAGTAATAATTCTCAACCGATTTCGGCGAAGTCCACTTTAATGGAACAGCCATTTTGAATTTCTGGATTTCCAAATTGTAAACAGCGACAACGAAAATCGATATGTATGCTAGTTATTTAGATATATGTAATTATATTACTTTCTATTGAATGGGCCTCATCTGATTCCACTGAGTTTCCGATTTCGTCAAACACTGTAAATTCAACCATCGATACCCTTGGGGCAAATAAAATGTTTTATAGTAAAAAATGTTAAAAAGACGAATAATTGGACTTTGAGATAATATTTCTATATTCTGCAATAAAATGTTAAGCTCTCTCGAGAAAAGTATCGGGGCCTTCAAAGTAGGATCTTAAATATCGGTTCCTGCCACTGACTAGAGCCGGGCATGTGCAAAAAAGGTGTTGAATTGTTTCGAACTCCTCCTCATTTCTGCAGCTATGACAGAAATCATGCGTGTAAACGCCTTATCTCCTTACATGATTTCCTATGAGACAATGCCCTGTGAGGGGCCTACTAAGGTCCTAATTTGAAACCTACTCAATTTTATAATACTCTTGGATAGACGTAGAATTAGCCTTGGTCATGCTTGTTTAGCAATTTCACAGGTATTGAGGCTAATACATCTATGATTTACAGAACTGATTAGTGCATTCTTAATAAGAAGCGTACAAGTTGCGAGAGGTACCCCCATAAAATTACTTATGTTTGGCACACAGGTACCTTCTCTTGCAATAAATAAATAGTACAAATTTTACATTGCTTTCTGTAAGTTAGGCTATCGAATATGCAAATTATATAAATATAATTTTATTCAGAAATAAAAGTTGCTGCAAATTTGCATTCCTCCGTTAAATAAAACTGTATTGTTTTTTTTTTTTTTTTGTAATTTTGAATTATTGCCTTATTTCAATTTATTTGTCACACTAAGTATGTTAAGTGCACATTACAGCAATTTCCTCTTAATTTCCTCACGAGCATTAAAATAATTAGCGGAAGTCTGAACTACTTTTCTCTTTGCCTCAACCTTTAATATGCGATTTGTCTACCTTTTCAACACGAAAAAGATGGCAGGCATGAGCAAAACAAAGTCGGATGCCACAAATATACCGCAAGACTAATGAGTTTAATTGCCAGATATTGTACTACAAATTCTTGCCTGCAAATGCAATGCAGCAAAATACGAAAAAAGGCAAAAAGCGGGGAGAACAAATAGAATGCCACACGCAACTGCAGTTGTTCTCATTGCTAACGATTTCTTGGAACTCCATGCCCTGCAGGTAGGCCTACAATTACACAGAAGTAACAATTCGCGCAGTTATTTTTTTTTTGTATTTTTTTTTTTTTTGTATTTTTGTATTTTTGGTGTGTGCAATTCGTCTGCATTTCCGTTTGTATGCACTGCATTTGCGTGCAACTTTGTATCGCATGCGAGCGCAATTATAGAAAAATTACAAAAATGCAATGGCAAACAACTCAACTCTGTCCAAATTCTATTCGAATAGGACTGGACTCGTTTCTGGTGGCGCTTCAGGGCAATTTTCTGTTTTTTTGTTTTCTCTACGTGTATATAGATTTTTTTTTTGTATGAGCGCCGTGTGCTCGAACTCGTTCATGAGTTTAACGTCAAATGAAATAATTGCGCCACGTGGCAGCGTCAATGAAGCCTTCAATTATCGGCATGAATTTGTCAGCCGACTGACCAGGAGTGCCGTGTACATTTCGTTAGCTGCGTTGACCAATCCACCAAACCCTTTATAGGCACCATTAGCATGAATACAATTTTTATTAGCCCTGTGATTGCACGAAAAAAAAGTTTACCTTGTACTTTAGCGTTATTCCTAATACTCGCATTGCCATCGAGCATTCACGCTGACATTTGCCAGTTCCATGGCTCATTTTTTATTTCAAATTCACAGTTGGCTTTTGTGTTGATATTATTTTTCACCTTTCGATTCGCTTGCATTCGGCCAATTTTATTATATTTCTTTATTAAATACTTTATTTTTGTTATTATTTTGCATTCACTTTACCCGAATTGGGTTTTTTTATCTTTTTTAGGTTTTATTTGATTTTATTTTTGCTGCTGCTTATTCGTAAAAGTTATTGCCTGTAATCATTTCGATTTCGCCAATTCTCCCCCACGAAAGCAACCACCGTACACTTCGAAACGGTGAATGTCCTTTTGTATGAAGCGTGAAATTGGTGCTTGTTTAGTTTCGATTAGCTGGCAAATAAATAGTAAATGACGACTTTATTTTCACTCTTAAAATACTCGGGCAATGCGATAAGCAAAATGCATATCCATAAAATAAATGGCATTATTACTGCACCGCTTGCATGTTTGGAATGGAACGATATGGGTAGTTTGGATAAAAATTAACTGCCCAAACATACGAACACACCTTGAGTGGCGTTTCATGCTCGGGGTACTATTGTGTCTGTATATTTTCTAAATTTTTTAAATATTTTGATTGGCAGCCCATTGCGTATGAGTAACATTTGAATTGAGAAGCATTACGGAGACTGCGGGAGAGAGAATAACTTTGTGTTTTTCATTATTCATCGAAAGAAATTTTTCTAAATATTTATGAAACTATTTTGTCAATGTTTTGGGCCTTTGTTTGCAAAACGTCACTTGCTAATTTGCGCCCACGACCCGACGGAAGAGAAGGACGATGCGACCAAAGATTCCTTCTCTGAGGGCTGCCCCCGCGACGACATAAAACTCGTGCTTGGCGACTTCAACGCCAGGGTGGGCAAGGAGGGAATTTTTGGTCCTACAGTCGGAAAATTCAGCCTGCACAATGAAAGATCTGGTAACGGACAGAGGCTGATCGACTTCGCCGGGGCCCGAAACATGCAGCACCAGATTCCAGCATAAAAAAATCCACCAAGCTACCTGGCTGTCTCCTGATCGAAAAACGCGAAACCAGATCGATCATGTTGTGATAGTGTTTACATGAACATACGATCCGAGGACCCAACATCGACTCAGATCATTGCCTTGTTGCAGCCAAACTGCGCACACGCCTCTGTGCAGCGAAAAACGTACATCTACCAACGCAAAGAATGTTCAACATCAAAAAGCTGCAATCGCAGCCTGCTCTCAGAGAGTGCTGCCGAACAAACCGGCATGCACAAGCAATGGAGCAACATTTCTCGTTCCTTACGTACCGCCGCCAAAGAAGAAATCGGTGTCCGGCGAGCCCGAAACAGTTGCTGCCGCAGAGCCACGCTGCGATCGGGCGCAACGCGAGCCATGTGGGATCGCTACCGAGAGCTAAAAAAGGAAGGGAGACGTATTATTCGAAAGAAGAAGCAAGAGGCCGAAATACGTGAGTGCGAGGAACTTGAGATGCTGGCCAACAGGAACTACGCCCGAAAATTCTACCAGAAAGTTCGGCGGCTTACAGAAGGTTTTAAGATCGGGGCGTTTTCCCGTAAGAACAAAGACAGCCAACTGGTGACTGACATCCAGAGCAATCTTAGATTATGGACGGAACACTTCTCGAACCTGTTAAACACTCTACAACGCTCTCATCATGCCCATCCATGCCATACGTTAGGCGCACAAGCGTGGACGATGACAACATCCGATGAAGCGACGCTTGGAGTGCTTGAGAGAAAGATTCTGCGCAAGATTTTTGGACCTTTGCATGTTGGCGACGGCGGGTATCGTAGACGATAGAACAAAGAGTTGTATGAGCTTTACGACGACACAGATAAAGCGCAGCGAATAAAGATCCAGTGGTTTCGTTGGCTGGGTCATGGTTTCACGTGCATATGAAATTTTTTCAGTATAAATAAAAGTTTATTTCTGTCCCACGGTGTTAAACTACCTATGAAATGAGACTTTTTTTCAATTTCAAATGTTTATCAAAAAAAAAATGGTTACAAATTGAATCTTCAAAATAATAGCCATCGCTAGCGACACATTTTCCCCATCTCTCAGGCAATTTGTGGATGCCGCCCCAAAACAATTCGCCGTCTTTGGCCGCAAGCAAATCATCAAGCCATTTTTTTTGACTTCTTCGTGAGAATTGAAGCGCTGCTCGGAAAGTGCGTGTCCCATCGATGCAAACAAATGCTAATCGGAAGGCGCCAAGTCTGGTGAGTAAGCCGCATGCACCAGCGGTTCCCAATCGTACGTCTCCACTAATTCCCGTGTCGCTCTTGTTCGATGTGGCGGTGCATTGTCATCAAGAAAAATGACTTTGTGACGCCGATTGGCATATTCTGGGCGTTTTCGGTGCACAGCGCTGTTCTAATTGGCCAATTGTCGTTGGTAGCGTGCACCGTCAACTGTTTCAACTGGTTTTAATAGTTCGTACTAAATCATACCACGCTAATCCCAAAAAACACACAGCATTGCCTTGCGGCCGAAGCGATTTGGTTTGGCCGTTGTTTGTGGCTTGTGGCTGGGGTGACCATACGATCGTTTACGCTTGGGATTGGAGAAATACACCCATTTTTCATCACTCGTAACGATTCGATGCAAAAAATACTTCCTTTTGAACCGAGAGAGCAGCATTTCACAAGTGGTTTTCCGGTTCTCTTGCTGCCTTTCAGTCAGTTCATGCGGCACCCATCTTCCCACCTTTAAAATCTTTCAAACGTTTGGAAATGGTTTTTTGGGTCACTCCCAACTGCTCTGCCATCATTTCTTGCGTTTGATCATCATCTTCATACAACAATGCTTGCAATTCGAGACATCACGTTGTCTGATGTATGCAGATGACCTGAAAATTTACAGTCGGGTAGAGAAAGTAACTGACTGCATAAGACTTCAGGAAGACTTAGCCAGATTGGAAGCTTGGTGTGATAATAACTCCTTACCTCTTAATGCTGGTAAATGCCAGCACATGTCATTCAGTAGACGAAAAGTTACGATTGATTTCGATTACAAGTTGGGCACTACCACCCTCACAAAAATTTACGAAAAGAAAGACTTGGGGGTCATATTTACATCAAAAATGTCATTTTCCAAACATATAGACTTTATGATTGCCAAGTCTAGATCTATGCTTGGATTTGTAATAAGGAATTCGAGGGAGTTCCAGGATATCTCTACGCTGAAAAATTTGTATTTTTCTCTTGTGAGATCAAACCTCGAATATTGCAGCATCATTTGGGATCCATTCTATATGGGTTCATCTTTAAGAATTGAGAAGGTTCAAAAACGTTTCACTCGATTTGCTATTCATTCACTTCGTTGGCCTTGCAGTTTGCCTGCATATAAAAGTAGATGTCTTTTGTTAGCACTGCCAACTTTAGAAATGCGGAGAAAAACTTCATCGGTAATGTTTATAAGAGACATAGTTACGAATCATATCAAATGTCACTTCTTGCTGGAGCTAATACTCTTTAATTGTCCCACTCGTAACCTAAGACTCAGCAATATGTTCCATTTACCTTATCACAAGACCAATTTTAGTCGAAATGAACCGCTCACACGTTGTATAAGACAGTCTAACCAATTATGCAAACATTTGGATATATTCTCTAACTCACGAGAGACTTTCAAATCAAGACTTAATCTGGAGATACACTTTTTGAATTGTGACTAATGTATCTCACAGTATTGTTTACCATAAATTATATTTAAGCTTTAATATTAGTAATCTATTTAAGTTATACTTTAATTGATGAATAAATAAATAAATAAATAAATAAAAAAATAAATAAATAAATTCGGAGACCGGCCACCCTCCTCGTTCTCCAGGCTAAAATCACCCCTTCGGAATTTTTCAACCCACCTGAAGCACTGTGCTCTACTCAGAGCATGTCCACCATAAGCTTCTATAAGCATTTGATGAGCTTGAAAGGCGTTTTTCTTCAATTGATAACAGAAAATCAACGATGTCCGCAAATCGTAGTATGAAGCCATCAAATTCGACATTTTTAAGAGCGACAGAAATGCATTGTTGTATGAAACGTAAGAAACAATGAACTGAATATTGTTGACAGATGGCAGACGAAACAAGACATTTGGGAAGGTTTAAAATACTCCTGGCGACATCTATGTTCTAAATATATAATTTTTATCATAAATAAATACTTTCTAGAAAAGTAAACTTGCTGGTGAAAGTAACTCTCCAGTTTGTTTTGCTTTCCAGTCTCCGTAGCCGGACTATGAAAGATTAAATTTCAATTTGCTGTCCGAAAAGCAGAAAGCAATACTCTCCAACTACCATGCAAGGTTAAGTAAACATTTTGGAGAGTTAAATGAGTTGGAAAATGTACTTTCCTCGCCGTGTCTGACTTCGGTTTTACATCTACGGCTGTTATTTTAAAGCGTCACAGATACATTCGAACGCTTTACTGCGAGTACTTTTATATTTTACATCCCCATTTGCTTGTTAATTCCACATACTTTTCATCGATAAATTATTAATAATGGCACAACAGCTAAAATTTTTCAAAAACCACACACTGAGTGGCGTTGCGGTTAAATGTTGACGCGTCACCACTTGCCAGTGCTTCTTCTCCATTACGCGCACTGTCCAATCACTCATTCGCTTGTCGTCACTCCTTTGCTGTTGTTTCGCATGGCAGTTGTGTTCGTTGTTTTTTTGTTTTTTTAATGTTCTCAATATCGTGTACGTAATTGGATAATGTGCACAGCTTAAATACAAGTACATACAGACATAAATTTGTCTGTGTGTGTGTTTGCAGCAGAACATCATACAGATATGGATATTTGAAAGCACGATATTGCAGCATATGTATGGATGTGTGTTTTTGTATACCCTATGAAGTTATGTATACACTCCAATTCAGTGAAATAGTTGAAGCAAACACACACATACACATACCCACTCACATGTGTACATACTGCATATTAAAAATGTATGTGTGCGCTTCTACAAATACTTGTAGATGCAATGACAAGTCAAACAAAGGATATCAATTTCATGACTCCTTTATAGCGGTACATAAAAGTGCAGTTACATGTTAACGTCGCCATGAAAATTCACTTGAAAATTGCCCGCAAAGTAATCGCGGCAAAATATCGACAATGTCATTTCGTCACTCCGCATAGAGAAAATCGCTGCCATGACGGACAAGCAACTGCAAATGTAGACCGGTGTGGGGAGAGGCGTAAATTGTGGGTAGATGATATGAGTAATTTTAGGTGAAAGAACTTGGCAGCGCAAAATAGTTCCCACTACCATTTCTGCGCACCCGAATGGTACGGTTGAGTGGTTCATATTTAATAATCGAAGAGTTTTGTCAAATGCGTTGAGTGCCATTTTGAAAAGTGGAAAAATAATACACTTTCAAATAATCACCGTCTAAGCGCCAGCAGCAAGGTAAAAAAATCGCTAAATTTAATAAGTACCTTAACGATTCCGCCGAATGACAGCGGGCAATAGCGTCAAAACAGCATTGAAGTTGCTGTAAGTAATAGCACTTACTGACTTTTGTTGTTGTTATTTCTTTATTTGCACATTTTCTTTGTTTTTTTTGTTTTTTATTTTTTATTTTACCTCTGGGTGGACATCCTGCTGGGACAGTTGCTTACAACGCCTGTCAGCTCTTCGTAAATAATAAATCAACAAGCCGTCTAGCTCTTCACGCAGCCAGCTCACCGCAGTCCCCTCACCTTTCAAACGGTACTCAGTCTGTGGCAAAAGTTGCCTGATATTTGCTCACATATACATATGCACTTCATTTTATCGTAACCATATATTTACTTACTGTCGTTCAGCGAGGAGCTTAGATATTATCGACAAGTGCTGCATTATGCGCTAATGACGCCTGTTGGTATGCAATACTTTTCCTCGCATACTTAGCACATTTTATAGCTGCTCAACTGCTTGTGCATTTCTTAGTAGCCTCAGCTATACTCACTTGCCCTGCGTTTGCTTGTCACCCTTTTAAATTGCTGGTTAAATTAGGAATTCATAAAAAAATAATGGCAATTTTTCTTTAAAGTTTTCCTGCCCTTTTCTGTTTTTTGCGTTCATTTATTTGCTTAAGTGAATATTGGCGGTTAAGGACAACACGTCGTAATAGCGTTTATTAACTGTTATTTGTGAAAGAATCTGAAGGGTATGCAAGCCAATTTGCTGCCACTTCTAGACGTAATTTCAGTTTGTTGCCGGTCAGTCAGCAAGAGGTTGTTAAAGCGATTAAAAAAACAAAACAAAAAAAAATGTTACTACTGTACTATGAATTCTGCGCTACTATTTCAACAAATCTTAACAAGTATCAATAAGCATTATTTGTTTAAAAAATTTAAAATCGTATAATGCTTCATTTTTTCGAAAAATAAAAATGCATCCTCATTATTTGACGGCAATCCGAAAATATTGCGCATTTCATATGAGAGCAATACAAGGAAAATTCATGGATTCCAAAAGAAATTTAATGTTATAAATACAAAATACATTCTGTCAAAAAAGTACCGAGAATTGTTCGATAAAACGCAAAAGAATTGTTTAATCATCAAAATTTTTTATGTCGCTTTCAAAATAGGCTCCATTCGAAACAGTACACATATGCCAACGATAAGTCCAGTCATCAAAGTACCTTTTAAATGCGTTTGGAGAGATCTTCTTCAGCTCCTTCAGCGAATTCCCCTCTATCCACTCAAAGCGGCGACCGCGGAAATTGGGAAAAAGAAAAAGTCACAGGGAGCTAAATCCGGTGGTTGTTCGATGATATTTGTCGAGTGTTTGGTCAAAAAAGTGTTCACAATATGCACCCTTTAAGACGGTGGGTTATCATGGTGCAAGATCCATGAGTTTTCCTTCCACAAGTTGGGCCGTTTCCTACGCACATTCTCTCTCAAACGTCGCATAACTTCCATAACTTCTTTATTTACCCTGGAACCATTTGTAATGAGTTCCGAGCGCCCAACAACATGATAATCAAAGAAAACGAGTAGCATAACTTTCACTTTTGACCCACTTTGACGTTGGGTTTGAGCTCATGTGGATAGCGCCACTCGGCCGCCTGTTGACTGGTTGGCGGCTTTGCATGTGAAACTCATATACCCACATCTCATCAGCTCTTATGATGTGCTGGATAAACGTTGAGTCCGAATTTACTTGCTAAATTATGTCTTCAGCCACCTTCTTTCGAAGGAATTTTTTGAAAGAAATTCAACTCTTTTAAAACAAGTCGAGCAGCCACGCGTCTCATACCCAATTGATGGTGTAAAATGTAGCAAATTGATTCGTGAGACACGCTCCGGTCACAAGCTGACTCCCTCAAATTTAAATGATGGTTTTCCAGCACCATTCCCTTGACTTTGTCGACGTTTTCATCCTTTGAAGACGTAGATGGGCGACCAGATCGGTAGAAATCTTCCATGACTTCTCGGCCTTCTCCAAAAGCCTTATACCACACATAGTCCCGTGTTTTTCATAAAGCACACTTGCTATAGGTTTTCTGTAAAATTTTTACCGACACGGTACACGAAATCCTATTCAAAACACAAAATGTAAGACAAATTCTTTGTTCTATATATTTGTATCCATAGCGAAAATCGCGGAGCACACCTACGGTTGATTGATGTAATTAAATGCCAAAAGCAAGCTAATTGACAATTCCCAATATTTTTTTGAAATGGAGTGATTTCCTCTCTCTTGAAAACATGAAAATTTAGGCTTCCATTCTGCTTTTCTTGCTTGTTGGTTAGCTTAGGTAAGCCAGGTTGCTTATCTTAGGGGCCACTCTGATACCTGCATTTGATTTCCCTCCCCCAACTAAGTTGCTTAGACCACTTAAATCTATTTACGCAGGTACTAGCCCCTCCAGTCAGAACTTTTGCACATTTCCCATGTCTTGAAAACAACAATCGCCAAGATTTTTTTTTTTTTTTTGTCGGGACAGACTAGTAAGTGCAGCACTCAGATCAATTAAATGCATTGTACTGCACTCGAATTCCCTTTTTAATTTTCTTTAAATCTACTCGACCTCCATAGAAATCTGAGTAGATCTCGTGGTGCCAAGGAGCCAAAATGGTCGCTTCATAACACATCAGTGCCAAAGACCTGAAGCCTGATTCGAGCGAAGGCGGGGCAGACGCACAGGAAGTGGTCCGCCGTCTCATCCTCCTCACCCCATTGTAGGCAGAGTGCAGTGTCTGATGCCTACCTTTTTCATGTGCTTCGTCCATGGAAAGTGGCCCGTCATCAGTCCAACCAGCTTCTGCGTAGTGACAGGAGGAACTGCAACAGTCGGTCGGACATGACAGGTAACATCAGTTTTGTCCAACTGCAACCTCTCTCAGCCTGCCCAACTCGCTTCTGGGTTAGAGTATACATATGTATTATTAGCTTTTTTACACTTTTCCCTACGCAGACAAATTCTTCAGTCCCTTAAGTGCCCGCTTAGAAGAAAGTGCAACGATGTATATTTTTTAAGAAAGCTTAAGCTTTATAAGGTAGGCAGTTTTAGGTCTATAAAATATGGGATCCTCTTGCTTTGGAGGATAGTGCATACGTCCGGTAGGACGAAGTTATTCGCAACACGTCAACGCACCCAAATGTGTCTGAGTGTGCACTCCGGACTTTGGCTTGAATCGAAATCCCTTCTCGATTTTAATGCCATAGAAAATTAATTCTACTTACTTCTTCTACTCAGTTACGCCATTATCTTTAACACAAATCCGTTTGGTCAGTTACCTTTGCCACCAGCACCTATTTCTCTCTTCTCCCCAACTCTTCCGCTCTGCTACTTGACTAACATTGTTAACAGCGAGAAAAAATATTCGTATTTTCCACGCCACAGCAATAAAATGTGGCCACTTAAAAATCGATTAACGCCAAACAACATGAACGCTGCAAAATTAGTTTAAACTGCTGAATAATTGCATTTAAATTGAATGCCGCCACACGAATGGACCACGCTCGCCAACAACAAATACAATGAAGTAACAATGCGATGCCGCAAAACAATACCGCATACATCCACAAAAAAATTACGTTACGGTAAGGTCGGCGGAGGCTAACAATAGTAACAATAGTGGAGGCAGGCGCAGGCGCAAGCGCAGGCGGAGCCTCAGGAGTTGGAGGTAGCGACGGCAGAAAATGCAACAAAGCGCAAACCTGATCATTTGGTTGAGGCGTTAACCTAATTAAGGTGGCTGCAGTGCGGAATGTAGAGCACAACCGCAGCAATACAGGCAACAACAATGGCAACACCGTCAATAACAATACCAATACAATACCAATAACAATACCAATAACAATGTCAATAACAATGCAAACAACAGTAAAAATAAACGCATTACAGTGTATTTTGCATTTTATAGAAAGCCCGGGCAGGCGCGAGGCTGTTAGTAGATGGAAATGTATACCTTAGCACTTGGCTTACTGCAAGTGTTGCACGTTGCATGGCTGCCATGCTCCTGTGTGGCAAGCAAATGTGGCATATTTATTCAAATAACAGTAAACGCGGCTGATATTGGAGCCAAAGCTATAAACTAAAAGAACAAAACAAAAATACAGCCAAAATTTTGACCTTAAATTCGAGTAGCTGCTCAAAATGGTCACTGATAATTATGAAGGGCCCAAGCCATTACAACCCCACAAGCAAACAAACAAAAACGCGTTAGATATTCACCTAAATTTCACGGAAATTGCATTGTTCATGGCAGCCACTGCCACAGCATGCATATTAACAACAACAAAGACAATAATAATAATAATAATATTAATACAATAGACCAACAGGCCACACGAATAGTGTCAACATTAGTGGGCAATTTTGTAAATTCCATGTGATTAGTTTTTGGCCGCTCCTCGTTGCGTCCCCAGGCCACAGCACAACAGCGCCATTGGCAGGCGAAAATCAAAACCAATTGCAGTCAAAAATATGTGCCTCATGTGGAAAGCCACAAAAACAAATACAAAGTTTCAAAGTGCACAAAAATTGGTTAAAAGCCGCAACAAAAACTCATTAAGCGCCACATAACCGCAACATGTTTTATTCTGTTATGACTGCGGCTTTCATCTGCTCGCTCCTGCCGCACAACACTTGGGACGGATGGGTCGTATGAGCATAAAAGCATATCAAACTTTCACTTTTCTAATCGATTAGTGAAGGGTTGTGGAAATGTAGGGGACTACGTTTTTTGGCGAATAAAACTATACTCTGAAGCCTTACAATAACTAAGTTGAAGGGGTAGAGCAAATATAGGGTGGTTGATTAAAAGTGCTGCAAAACACAAAAATCCAACAACTTTCCTGTTGCGTAAGTGATTTAGGTTAGGTTAGGTTGAGGCGGTTGTCCTGTGGGACACACTCAGGCTCATAGCCCATTGTGATGCCGCGTGAGAAGCTTTCCGTATTTCTCCTAAAACCAGTGTGTGCTTTTCAAAAATTTTAGAATACCACCTATTTCTACGGAACTGAGATCTTCCAATTCGTTAAAAAATTGTCTGCCTAGAATAGCAAATCTCCGTCTGGATAGAGCAGGACAATGGCACAGAAGGTGTAAGATTGTCTCTTCCTCTTCCTCATCAAGACAACTTCTACAGAAGTCATATGCTTGCACACCCATCCTTTAGGCGTGTCTACCTATTAGGCAATGTCCCGTTATGACTGAAATCAGTGTGCTAAGACTATGCTTATTTTAGCTTAGCAAAGATTCTGTGCGTTTAGCACTGAGAGTCGGCCACAGTTGATGGGCGATTTTGCAGGTGGCCTCCTTACGATTTCTTCAAAGATAAGTAGCTTACATGTTTGTAAGGGTATGCTTATGTCATTGTCTATGTACTCATCGGTCAACTTGGTGCCGAGTATCGCTAGTTCATCGGCTCTATAGTTACCCTCAATGTCGCGATGGCCAGGAACCCATGTTACCTTTAGGTAAAATGACTCAGCCATCTCGGTAATAGATGCACGGCATTTCATGAATACCTTGTAGGTTGTCGAATGTTTTGTGAGAGATTTTATCGCCACCTGGCTGTCAGTGAAAACGTAGATGTCATTTCCAGATATCGCACCATAGGTACTGTACCAGTGTCGCGGCGTTCGTTATTGCCATCAGTTCGACCTGAAAGACACTACAGTAGTCGGGGAGCCGAAAACTGAAGGAGATCCCCAGATGCTCGGAGTATACATCTCCGCCCACCCTGCCCTCGAGCTTTGAATTATCTGTGCATACATGGATAGACTTGCATTGTCTTACATCGTCTCGTTCCCACTCTTCCCTTGAGGGTCGTGAACGTTGTGGAAGTGTGGGCGGGAGTGCATAGTCCACCAATCCCGGAATCTCCGAAGTGCCAGCCAGGATTTTGCCGTGACCGTAGCTCTTATTTGACCACTTACTTAGAGTGTTCAGCCTTATTGCCGTGCCATATTTTGCCTGCAGATCTACCGGCAGGAAGTTTAATGTCGCATATAATGGTTTCGCAATAATGGTTGACATCGCGCCAGTTATGAGAACAGATGCTAGTATCTGAACCTTGTCAAGTTTTTTGATGTTCACTCCCTTCTCAAGGGCATTCCCTCATATTACAATACGATAGTAGAGAATAGGCCTAACCACTGCTGTGCACAGCCAGTGTATCATTCCAATTAGCCTTCCACAGGAGTACAACACCATTATGGATTTGCGTAAGTGATTTGCTCAACTATATTTTTATATTATGCATAGATTCTTATACAAATTTCACGAAAATGGAGGATTGGAACAGTGAAATTTGAATTCGGATTGTGCGTCGCTTTCACGCTTTGAAGTCCGTAGTTTCCGTCTAAGGAGAATATAGACGCACGTTTGGCAGAACTTCTTTTAGCAAGTGAGCTCGGGCATAATTTTGGCGTGCGCGGAACAATCGCCAGAAAGCCTTAGGGATCTCGATATCCCCCCCTTCGAAAGCAGAAAGTTATCGCTGCAGCTGCTCCGGTACAAGCAAGTTTTAGAATTTCGTCAAGGAGCTTATCTGCACGAATCGGTATAATAAACAGTCACTGCAGGCAATTCTGTATAAAGTTTTAAACTTATTTTCATACGAAATTCAGTTAACAAGCATACCGAATGCAGTGGGATTGCCAATTAGCTTGGGATCTCGCCAGAATTTCATTCAAAGCTCATTCGTGGATTTGGGGAGGAGGACGAAAACGTGTTGAACTGCAATTTTATGTCTAACGAGGCCTCTTTTGATCTAAACGGCAATGCTATCAAACAAAGTATTTGAATATGGCGCGACTCTAATACGCAGGTACTCCATGAGTGAGAACTGCATCCACTCCGCCGCACAGTGGGTGTACTACCTCATCAAGATGTATTGCCGGGCACTACCTTTTTAAAAAAGATTTTGAGAGTTGAGTTGAGATTTTTTTTTATCCGAAACTACGCTGAAAAAGCATTCATTTTAGCTCTGTGTGCTTTCAGCAAAATGCTGCAACTTGTCACATAACACGGCCTCTTAGGAAAGGAATGTAGCGCAAATTTTCCAATTAACTGCGCCTCAAGAAACTCCACATTTCATTTGGCCCCCAAAGTATTCATAGGCTGCCCATGTGTGGGGGCCCATTTGGACACATAATCAAAATTCGTACATTGTGATAACCTACAGGAAGGGTTAAAAACAAAAGGAAAAGAACCAAACAGTTAGAAAAAGGAATAGTGGGTTTTCGATTAGAGGATGACGACCAATAGTGGATAATTGCTTTCATATTAATCGCTTCAAGCTATGACTGAATTTCACCAGGTGTGTGATATTTATACCCTCAACATCCGCAAGTGTAGCAAAACAAGTGAGAGCCCAGATACCTAAATATTTGCCCAACGGGAGCAGGGCAGCTGAGAAGAAGATGCTGAGCTGATTCCTTCTCATCCTCCAGAAAACTTCAGCAGATAGAACTTGACGCAATACCAAGTCTCATGGAATGGATACCAAACAGATAATGTCCGGCAAGAATACCTGTCCAGCCAGCTCAGCAGTTTTCATCTATGCCGCTGTAACCGGGAACCCAGATGAGTCAAACAAGGTGTTCTGATGTAATCAAGAGAGAAGTCAGGCATTCCGTGACTAATCTCGAATGCACAAACAACGAGCCCACGGCCCTAATTGCCGCTTGACTGTCGGAGTAGACCTTTACGTCCTTTACAGTAAGCACACAAGTGAGCAACTAATCCACTGCTTTCTTAATTGCGGCTACCTCCGCTTGATCCGGAAGGAAGAATTTGAGTTTCGAAGTGAGCTCTTCGCAGAATACTCCTCCACCAACTCTTCCGTTCAACTTCGTTGTCAAATAGCGGTGAGCCAGCCCAAAAAATCGCTTAGCCTGGATTAACGGCGAATATGTTTTTCTGCGTATTTGATGGGATTGTAAGAACGAGAAGGAACGAAATTCCAAGTAAGGATAATAAACACTGTAAAATCTGGAGACAAAAAAAACATTTTTTTACGTATGGAAATTGATTTAAAAGGAAAAGAGCTGTACTTTGAGATACTGTTAAGCCTTTGAGATACAGTCACAAACATAGCTCGAGAAGCTATCAGCGGGGGAAGCACCTCCATGAATTATTGCGCAATCATCACATTGAATGTAGAAAATGCTTTCAATTCGGCAAAATGATCCAGCATACAGCTAACACTTGAAGATGCCATGTTACCTCTCACGCATCATCAAAAGCTATTTCAGTAATCGTATCCTAAAGTACGATGCCCATAACGGGCTAAAAAAGTATGAATACACTGGTGGGGCCAACATTTTGGAAGGTCAAGTACGGCAGGGTCCTAAAACTAAAACTTCCCGATAAGGCAGAGATCCTAGGATGGCATTGCGCTGGTAGTTGTAGACAAGCGGGTAGAGTAGGTGGAGGCAAAATGTAACGATGCAGCAGCGAGATTACAATGAAGTCTCGGTAATGCGTGCTGTAAACGAAGCTGGCAGACCAGAAAACGGAGGTGGTGCTAGTAGGTGCACAAAAACAAAATATGGTTAGGAGGATTACAGTTGGTGGGCACAAAATATTTTCACTCCAGACAATTAAGTATTTCGTAGTCATGCTCGACACAAGGCTAAGCTTAAGGCATCATCCGGCAGCAGTTGATTGTAAAGCAGCGGCGCACTCGCAAGAATTCTGCCTAGCATAGTTGGCCCGCAAGGAGACAATTTATTTAAACTGTGGCGGACTCTGTCGTGTTATACGCAGCACCGATATCAGCGGACGCTAAAGATAGCCATATGCGTGAGGTGGTGCATACCCACAGACGCTGTATCAGACGACGCAAAGTGCGTTGTTGCTAGAATGATACCAGGAGACATCCAGGCGATGGAGCTGTATCGCCTATATTGAGAGAAAGGAGGGAAACCGACGACAGCTGAAAAAACTGCAGAAAGAACGTGAATGAAGGCCGAATGGCAAAGAAGATGGGATGAGTCAACC